>NW_024870789.1:977500-1577500 GCF_019054845.1 Dipodomys spectabilis
TAGGGACAACAAACTAAGGGTTCTTACTTTATAGAGGAAGGCATTCCAAAAGGGTTTTTTAAAAAGTGCTTTGTCCTGGGAATGGGTCCAAAATATTTATGTGTGAGGGAGGTGGTGGTAGGGTTAAGGGTAAGGGATAAAAGGGCAACAAAAAGTAAAACAAAACAGCCAAGCAAGCCAGGAGAACCTGAGTTCAAGCCCTATTTCAGGTGTACAGGTGAGCAGATGTGGGCTCATGCATGAAAACACAAAAACCAAAGATATGCAAGAGGCCCTGGGTTCAAGACTCAGTACCTCACCACACCACACACCTAAAAGAAAACAAAATGAAATGAGCCAAATGAGATTGACAGGCCAAGAGTCCAAGCGCAATTCGCAGTTTGCAAATGCCTGCACATACACACATACACATATACACACTTCCAGCACCTCATAAAACTCTGATTACAAGAAGCTTGGAGTACAAGCCCCAGTACCTCAATAAAAAACAAATAAAAAAAAACCCAACTCCAAAATTTTCAAATAAGACGAAAAGGCCTCAAATTCTAGCCCCAGTACCTCACCACAAAAACAAAGAAAAGAGGAGGGCCAGGGAGAGAAGAGAGACTAAAAGGGAAAGAGGTGACAGCAAGAGTGAGCACCTCAATTCAAGCCCTACTTCTGGGGCAAGGGTGCACAGACACAAATGTGAGCACTTGCTTATGCACATGCACACAACTGCATGCATGCATGCACTCAAAAAACTAAATATCCCAACAACAAATCCTCAAAGAAACAACTGCCCCATTAATAAATGGGCTGAAGACTTAAAGAGAGACTTCTTTGAAGAGGAAATAAGAATGGCCAATAGACACATGAAGAAATGCTCAACTTCTCTAGCCATAAAAGAAATGCAAATCAAGACAACATTGAGATTCCACCTCACCTCAGTTAAAATGGCTATATTCAAGAAATCTAATAACAACAGATGCTGGAGGGATTGTGGCCAAAAGAGAACCTTACTGCATTGTTGGTGGGAGCATAAACTTGTTCAACCACTTTGGAAATCAGTATGGAGGTTCCTCAAAATACTCCACATAGAGCTCCCTTATGACCCAGCAATCCCACTTTTGGGCATTTACACAAATGATCATAAACAAGACCATACTAAAGCTACCAGCACAAGCATGTTTATCGCAGCATTATTTACCATAGCTAAGATAAAGGAACCAACCCTGATGACCCTAGGTGAATGGATCAAGAGAATGTGGAATTCAATGGAATTTTATGCCTCCATCAGAAATTGAAATGTAAAGACTTTGAAAAAATTATATTAAATGAAGTAAGCCAAGCCCAAAGAAACAGGTCTCATGGTTTCCCTGGTTTGCAATGACTAGTACATGTGTAGGATGAGCAGAGAAGGTCAACAGCTATGTACCACATATGACCACAACAGCTATGTACATATGACCACAACAGTTATGTACATATGACCACATGAGATAATGTCAAGCAAAATGTACCCTAAGACAGGGACACAAGTATTTTTTTTCTTTTTCGGTAGTATTTTTAATGTACTTATAATGCACTATGTGATTCTTCTGTTTCTGTTGTATGCTCTTCCCGTACAGTATAACCTGTTTACACTGGATTTGATGCTAGTGTTCTGCATCTTGTATAAACATTTTTGTAATTTGGGGAGTGGAAGGGATATGGCAGAATGCTTAAATGGGGATGCAGCCTCTCCCACTGTGACGACGAGATGTAGAAGACACTATGTTGAAAACGAACTTTACAATGTCGGTGGCAGGAGGAGTTGGGGAGGTTGAGAGGTAAGTGATGGTAGAGGGAAAGCAAAGGAGGAGGTAAGACTGCTCGCTACGAAATGTACTCATTACCCTATTCATGTAGTGTAACCCTTCCTTAAAACACTTTAACTATATAAATAATTTATATATGTATAACAAAAGACCCCAACACCAAAACTTTCAAACAAGACCAAAGGCCTCAAGTTCTAACCCTAGTACCTCACCACAAAAAGAAAGAAAAGAAGAGGGCGAGGGAGACAAGAGAGACTAAAAGGGAGAGAGGATGAGAGGAAGAGAGAGTGCCTCAATTCAAGCCTTACTTCTGGGGCAAGGGTGCACAGACACAGATGTGAGCACTTGTTTATGCACATGCACACACATGCATGCACACACACACACACACACACACACACACACACACACACAGGTAAAAGCCACATAAAACTCAGATCCAGAGGCCTTGAGTTCAAGCCTTCAAGTTTAAGTACCTCACCACAAAAAAAAAATTTTTTAAGTCAAGCAAGAGTCAGTGACCCTGAGTTCAAGCCCTATGTCTGGAGAAGCAATGGGCAGATATGCACAGGGGTGTGTGCACACACAAATACAAGCCAGAGAAAAGCAAGAGACCCTGAGAACAATTCCTAGAACCTCACCTCCCCCACACACATACAGCCTCCAAACAAAGGACAGGCCTTGACTTCAAGCACTACTGGTTATACATACACAGTGACTGAAAAAATAGACCTCTGTCAAGTGTATTTCTTCTTATCCATCCTTCCAAGAACATTTTAACCTAAATGTCATCTTCCTTACACACAAACAGCTTACCTTAGCTCTGAGTCAAGCTGTTCTTGCTATAAGATGTGACAAACTTAATCCCTTCTCACAATGACTTATGTGGGTCATAGAATCTTCCTACCTCCATATCTATATAAATAAGCACACATTTTTAAAATTCAAAACCACCATTTAACTTTTTTATAATTCTGCAAAATGTTTCAAACACACCGAATGATGGAAATACAGGTAGCCACAATCTAGCTTTCACCAAGTGATAAGACCCTTCTGACATAAATAAAACCCTGTAGATGTAACTCAAGCACTGGCCTCACACTTGCAATATTTCACTCTACATTTTACTCTACATTTCCAACTAGTTTGTTTAGCTTGGAAATTAACCAGAAAATAATGTTTGAAGTGGCTCGATATTTCTATTTTGTGGCCAAAACTTACTTAATGCAGGACAACTACAATTTCCAGTTTTTTAAGCCACAATTCTGTTTTAGGGAGGGTAAGGGGGAGGAAAGGTGTGACAGAAAAGGGTGGGCAAATGCAGATCACTAGACACTATGTTGAAAATGAAGTATACTACTTGTAAGGGAGCGGGATCCAGAGGGAAAAACTAGGATAAAATAAAGGAAGAGGTGACACCGTTCAAAAAGCAATATACACATGACCTTACTTATATAAAGGTAATAAACCCTCTGTATATCAACTTTACAATAATAGAAAAGTATATTTTTAAAATAAATGCATTATCTAATAGTTATCTAATTTCCAAAATCATTTTGAGCAAAATTTCTCTATATAAACTGATATCTCTTTCTGTTTCTACTGTTCTGTTGTTGGTAGAGGATTGGGGCTTTTATTTTTTATTTATTTGCCAGTTCTGGAGCTTGACCTCAGGGGTCGGGTGCTGGTCCTGAACTTTAGCTTTCTACCACATGAACCACAGCCCTCCTTCTAGAGTTTTGGTAGTTAGTTGGAGATAAGCACCTCATAGATTCCCCTGGGCTGGTTTCAAACTCTGATTCTCAGATCAGCCTCCTGAGTGGTAAAGGTTACAAGAGTGAGCTATGGGGGCCTTTCTGTGTTCTTATTTTTTCAGGCTACCTAAGTGCTTCACCGGTAAGCTTTCACCCCAAATATATTATCTCTTAATGTTTATCTAATCCTGATATCAGCTTGGTTTTCTTTGAATTAGGTAAACATTAACATCTATTTTTGATCATCTCCTTATTTGGGGCCAGCTCTAAAAATTCTTTCAACTAAATTCTCTTGTGTTTTCTTCTTACATCTTCTGTGTGAGAATGCATTCTTGATTCAACTAACCACTTATTGGCACACAAATAAAACATTCAGACACTAGCATAAGCTTGTGATGAGGCTGAAGTGGTAGCAATTGGATATTCCATAAATATTTCATTCTGCCACCTTTTAACCTTCTAGTTATTCTACATGATGAGAAGTAATGGGTTTTTAGTTAACACCTTTCTACTTGCCAGGACAAGGAAAAAGAAACAACAACTAAATTAAATAAAGTCAAATTGTACCATTTGTACAATTTTGTGGTATATACATAATGTGTAGTGTAACTATACATACATACCTAATGTAAAGCATACCATTTTAAACATTTTATCTTATTGTTGTGGCAGTCCTGGCGCTTGAACTCAGGGACTGGGTTCTGTCCCTGATCTTTTGTGCTCAAGACTAGCGCTCTACTGCATGAGCTCAGCTCCACTTCCGTCTTTTTTTTTCAATTAGATATAACATCCTCACAGACTTTCCTGCCTGGACTGGCTTTGAATTAAGATGCTTAGATATCAGCCTCCTGAGTAGCTAGGGTTACAGGCATGAGCTATAGGTACCTCGAGCTAACCTTTTTACATCTATAATTGAGCACCATTAAGCTACTGACAACCTTGTGAAGTAATCACTACCATCTATTTCCAGAACTTCTATCATCTGCATATCCATTATGCTCTCACTCCCCAGTGTCCTGTCTCCACCCTTTAGCAAACACATAAACCACTAGGCACTGGTGGCTCATGCCTATAATCCTAGCTACTTAGGAGGCTCAGCTTAAGAGGGCTGTGGTTCCAAGTGAAGCCAAGAAGAAAAATTCATGAGGTACTTCTCTGCAGTTAATCAGCAAAAAACCCAAAGTGGCTGAAGTGATAGAGTGCCAGCCTTGAGCAAAGCAGCCATATGAGAGCATAAGGCCTTGTGTTCAAACCCCAGCAATCACCATGCACGTGCATACACACACACACACACACACACACAAGTAAATTTCTTCTTTTGATGACAAATCTGACTCAGGCCTCACCTTCCACCACATGCTCCACCATCGTGTTACAAATATTGTGCAAATAGCTCCAACATCGTTTGTTACAGTCTTTCCTTCAGAGCACATGTCTTATAGATATTAAATACTGAATCTGTAAAGTAGTGCATATTTTTGAATATTCAGAAAGCTAAGCAAATGAATATTTAAATCTTTACAAAGAAGTTTAAACACATACTCATGGGTAGAAAATATGTCACTGATAATTTAAAGTAGTTACAATGCCTAAGAATCCCAAAGTGAGCTACACACAATACAGGAATGAAAAGGGCTCCAGGAATGAAAAGGTCAGTGTTGGTGTTAGGGCAGGACTTGTATTCCTGAGCTCTTGTAAAGCTCACTGATTATCAGAGAACCCAGAAGGATGAGTTTGCTTGCATAGGCAATGCCAAAGCAATGCAAACTGCTATTTATCAGACCCAAAATACAATAGACTAACTGTAAGTAATTCATCACTTAGACATCATTCTATGGAAAGAACTAATGAGAAGACACTCAGTATTCAGTACAATAGCAAATTGTTCTACTTTGACTTTTCTCATAAATAAGCATGAGTAGAGTGTTTTAAAATTGCCTTTGTATCTTACATGCTTCTGGGCTCTGTTTCAATAGTTGGTCTGAGAAGCTGCAGGACACACAGTCACTGAAATACTTGGCAATCTGACTGATCACATTTCTCAACAGAGGAACATACCCAGATGCTTTCTTCTAGTCTATATTGCTTCCAGTTCCTCCCACTGTCACTGAACATCAGGAAGTAGCTGGTCACCTAGTTGGAGCACCCAGCTTCAGCTGTAACTTTCATTCTCTCTCCAAGATCAATCTGCAGCCACTGGTGTTGATTTGATACAAGGGGAGACCAGCCACCATCTCCTTTTTGTGAACATAGTAATGAGAAAATAGTATATTTAAAATGTAGCCCTTGCTTTATTATCACTCTTTAAAAAAGATGAGTCACCAACAGCTTTATGGGGAAAAGTCTCATTCAGAACCTTCACCATGTCTATTCAAACTCTCATGGATTGACCCAGAAATCCAACCTATATATAGTGCTGCTAAAGGAATCAGACTATGAAATATTATTTGAATTAATTATTCCATCATCAAAGAAAAGAGGCTAGACCTTTCTATCTAAGTTTGAAAAGCTCTATTTGTATCATTAGCTTATTAAGAATATGAACATAAATTTAGAAAGATCTAGCTTCAAGATATAGAACATACAACATCTCATAATTATACATATATAATACAAAAGTGAAAATGGATGAAAACTACATTAATTTCTCTGATATGAAGTTTAAAAACCCCCTCCTTACTTTTTGTTGTCACTTCAGTGTCCCTTGAGTAAAAATGCTAAATTCAGCAGACTGAAAACTGAGCACCAAGTCACATCTAGATCTAAAGCTTGTGGTATGGTGTCTCAGTTATAAGAAAACCAAGAAGCCACATTTGGAGAGGTTGAAGAACTGGAAGTTCTTCTTAAATAGCTGGTGGCTGAGCGAACTCCCTCCACCCAGCAAGGCACCAGAATGTCTGTGTGAACAAGGTGACAGGACTTAGACTCAGTCTCCTCACTTCATAAGGATATATTGTAGATGCCCTTAATTCTTCTAGTTTAACAGGATGGAAGTTATGCCTAGTCATCCCTCAGTATCCATAGGAAATTGGTTTTATGAGCACTTGAATACAAAAATCCATAGATGTTCATGTACTTTAGATAAAATGGCATAGCCTTTGAATATAAATTACTCACATCTTCCTGTGGATTTTCAATCATTACTGATTACTTCTAATGACCAGTTCAATCTAAGTGCTATGTAAATAATTTTTATGCTTTATCCTTTTGACCACCGACGGCCATCTGGGTTGCTTCCATATCTTGTCTATGGTAAACAATATGAGAAGAAATGTGGTTTTGCTGGTAGCTTTAGTGTGGCCTTGTTTGTGGCTTTAAATGCCCAGGAGTGGAATTGCTGGGTCATAGGGAAGTTCTATGTGTCAGCTTTAGAAGAACCTCCATACTGCTTTCCTGAGTGGTTGAACACATTTACACTCACCAACATTGCAGTACAATCCAGTTGACCACATCCCCTCCAGCATCTGTTATTATTAGATTTCTTGATAATGGACATTCTAACTGGGGTGAGGTGGAATCTCAGTGTTCTTTTGATTTGCATTCCTTTTATAGTCAGAGATGTTGAGCATATCTTGTTGTGTCTATTGGCCATTCTTATTTCCTCTTCAGTGAAGTCTCTCATTAACTCTTTACTCAATTTATTAATTGGGTTGTTGTTTCTGTGAGGGGTTTATTTTGGGGGAGCATTAATTTTTTGAGCTCAGTGAAATTCTATGCTTCCCTCACAAAGAATGGCATTGCACCAATTTTAAGAAAATGGAAAGATTTTGGAAAAAGTATATTAAAAAAAGAAAGGCAGACCCAAAGAACTGTAGGTTGCATGGGTTCCCTCATTTGTTGTACCTAGAATGTGCCTATAAATCTGTAAGTGAACACGGTGGATGGGAAAAATCAAAAATTACACTTTGACATGATAAATAATCAGGGAAAATAAACATATTCTTAGGAGAGGACCACAAGCCTCAAAAGTTATGTGCATATGATCATATAAAAGTATGTTTATTGAAATGAATTCCAAGAAATGGGAACAAGAAGTTTATGTTGTTTGTTTTTTGTTTTTCTTTGTTTGCCTGTTTTTTTCTTCAGCGATACTGTTTTTGATTTCTGTACCTTTTGTCTGTAAGTTTATCTGTTTACGCAAGGATAAGTATGAGCACAGAAATGGTGGGACAAGGATGTAATAAAGCTACGACCACAAATATGTTTATCACAGCATTATTTACAATAGCTAAGATATGGAACCAACCCAGATGTCCCTTAGTGGATGAATGGATCAAGAAAATTATATATCTATGTATATATATACACACACACACGCGCACGTGCACACACACACACTCACATATATATGAATTGTATGCCTCCATCAGAAAGAATGATATTTCCCTATTTGATAGGAAATGGAAAGACTTGGAAAAAAATTATATTAAGTGAAGTAAGCCAAGCCCAAAGCAACAATCCTTGATAAGAAATGCAATCATTACCTTGCCCATGTAATTGTAACCCCTCTCTACATTATTTTCACAATAAAAAAGAAAAGAAACATAGGTCCCCTGGTTTCCCTTATTTACAATAAATAATAAACGTCTAAAACAAGCAGAAAAGGTCAAAGGCTATGTACATATGACCATATAAGATGATGTTAAGTGAAATGAGCTCCAAGATAGGGACACGAGTGCTTTTTTCTTTCTTGCTGTTGTTTTAAACATATTTATAATGTACTGTGTGATGTTTTCTGTTTCTTTTGTATGTTCCTCCCCCATGGTATAGCCTCTGTTTTCACTGTATTTGATTCACTTGCCATGAATCTTGTATACACATTTTTCTAATTTGGGGAGGGGCAGGGAAAAAACAAAATGCTTAAATAGGGATACAAGTTCACACATTTTAACAATCAGATATACAAGACACTATGTTGAAAATGAATGAACTTTAGAACTTGGTGGGGGAGGGATGAGTTGTGGAGGTAGGAGGGAAGGACTTGTAGGGAAAACAAAGGAGGGGGTAACAATGCTTAATAGGAAATGTACTCATTACCTTACTGTAACCCCTTTGTACATTATCTTTACAATAAAATATATATATTAAAAATTAAAAAAACAAATTGTGATGTATACATATACATGTATATATGTGTGTGTGTGTGTGTATACACACACACACACACACACACACACACAATGGAATTCTATCCTTCCATCAGAAATAATGACATGGCCCCATTTGTTAGGAAATGGAAAGAATGGGGAAAAATCATATTAAGTGAAGTAAACTAGACTCAAAGAAAGAAGTCTCATGGATTCTCTTTTTTGCAATAATTAATATATTTCTAGGATAATCTTATCAGATGAGCATCAAAGCTCAAAAGCTTTGTATATATGACTATATAAGTTGATGCTGAGAGAAATGAACCCCAAGATATGGACACAAGTGGTTTTTTGTTTTTGGTTGTTGTTTGAATGTACAATGTGGTTTTGGTTTTGTTTCTTTTGTCTGTTCTTCTTCCTATGGTATATCCATATTGTCATTGTATTTGATTTTGGTACTTTGCATCTTGTATATATATTTATCTAATTTGGGGAGGGGAAGGGGAATATTAAAATGTTAAAACCAGGACACAGGATGACCCATTGCAACAATGATACTCACAAGACACTTTACAACTTTGCTGGGGAGGTAGGAGTGGTGTAGAAGGGGAGAGAAGGGATAATAAAAGAGAAACAAGTAGGAAATAACAATGCTCAACAAGAAATGTGCTCAATACCTTACTGATGTAGCTGTAACCCCTCTGTACAGCATCTTTACAAAAAAATTTAAAAATTTTTAAAATTTGAAAGCATAAAAACATAAAAAATAATTTGATGCTGTTGTTAACCAATGACAACCAAAAATGCCTGTACATTTCAACAGATATAGTATTCTTAAGTTTTTATTGTTAGTATAAAGGTGATGTACAAAGGGGTTACAAGCACATAAGTCAAGTAAAGAGTATGTTTCTTTTTGGACAATGACATCCCTTGCTTTCCTCCAGTTTTTCTCTCTCCCATGTTCACTCATAAGTTGTACAATTCATTTTCAACACAGTGCCTAGAGAGTTGCTACATTTTTTCACCCTTTGCCCTTCCATTTCTGTGCTCTCTTTTTCTTCCCAAAGATAGACTGACCCATTGCAACAATGAGAAGTACAAGAAGCTATGTTGAAAAATGAACTTTACAAATTAGGGTATGGTGTGTGTGGGGGGGGGGTTGAGGGGGTTTAGCTAAAGAGGCAGGAGGAAAGGGATGGTACAAGGAAAACCAAAGGAGGAGGCAACAAAGCTGGATATGAAAAGTACTCCTTACCTTGCTCATGTAACTTTAACCTCTCTGTACAGTATTTTCACGAAACGAACTTAATTAAAAAAAGATACATAAAGGAAGCCAGGTGCCAGTGGCTCACCCATGTAATCCTAGCTACTCAGCATGATGAGATCTGAGGATCTCGGTTCAAAGCCAACCAGGGCAAGAAAGGCCATGAGACTCTTATCTCAAATACACCACCAGGAAGATGTGCTGTGGCTTAATTGGTAGAGTGCTAATCTTGAGCTGAAGAGCTCAGATACAGTGGCTAGGCCCAGAATTCAAGCCCCATCTCCACCAAAAATTATAGATAGATAGATAGATAGATAGATAGATAGATAGATAGATAGATAGATAGATAGATAGATACATACATACATACATACATACATACATAGATACATAGATACATAGATACATAAATGAACAAAGAAGACAAAAAGAAAAGAAAAGTGCAGCAACAAAAAAATGCTTATTTCCATTTCCTGGACAATATTATTTCCAAATTATTTGCCAGTTGAAGCTTGGATTAATCTGGGTTGTGGAACCCATGACCACTTAGGATTGATTGTACCTGAATTTTTATTTTTCATACAGAATTTTCTGATTTTTAAAGTAAGAAATTAGAAATTGCTGAGTTTTACTAGTAATTAATTTTTCTAGTAATTAATGCCTGCAAAAGAGTACTGTCCTCCAAATTGTCATTTATATAGCAAAATCTGAATAAAAATAGTGTTTCCAAGGGCTCTGATGCCTAATTTGTGGGTCTGTATCCAGAACTAATTTGTTTATTTAGAAAGAAGGGAAAGCCTCTCATGAGCTGCTAGCATTGACATCCTGCCTTGATGTTTAAGTGAGGAGGACAAGTCAGATAGTTGACATGGTACCTGACAGGGAGGAGGGAAGTGCAAGAGCACCTACATCAGGACTTGTGGAGTTTTACTGGGGAGGTACAGACATCATTTCTCAACTACATCCTCTATGCATAGCCCTGCACATAGGTATAGCTGTGTGCTTAGTAAAATAGAAAGCATCTGTAAGCTTTAGAGCCTAGATGTTAAGATCTACTCATTTGCTTCAACAAAAATCTGTGTTCAAATTACTCAAAATGTTGCTAAGTGCAATGATGCAGTTCTTTTTTCTAATTTATTATCCCTTAAGGAGTTTCAGTTCCATAAGTCAGGTTAGAAGCACAGTGCATCTTGATCAATGTCACTCCTTCCACCATTTTCTCTCATCTTTCCCCAGCCCATCCCTATCCTCAAGTTACAGAGTTCAAATTTTACACAATGTACATTGCATATAATGACTGCATTTGCTCATTTGCCCTCTCTCCCTTTGTGTGTCCTCCTGCTTGTCCTGATCCACTCCTTTGTTCCAGAATCTCAAATAAGGCCAGACATTGTGGTACCTGCCTATATCCCCAGCACTAGAAGGCCGATAGAGGAGACTAGAAACCCATCTACGCTGCCTCTAACAAAACCCACTGCCCATTATTAAAAGGATTGTTTTGCTAGTTGTTTTTAAAGGCTTCATTTTATTTATTTTTTATTTTGAAACAACTTTAGATTTACAGAAAAGTTGGATTGAGGGAACAAAAAAAATTCCATAAAGATTAATTTGCTTTATGTGTGTGTGTGTGTGTGTGTGTGTGTGTGTGTGTGTGTGTGTGTGTGTGTGTGTGTTTGCTCCTGGGATTCTGGCTGAGAGTTAATAGTCTTGACTAAAATTCCTACTACAATTTTGTAATTACTATTTAAAGTTAAAAATGTGGAATGAAGGCTGGGAATGTGGCTTCATGGTAGAATGCTTGCCTAGCATGTATGAAGACCTGGGTGTGATTCCTCAGTGCCACATAAACAAAGACAGAAGTGCCACTGTGGCTCAAGTGATACAGTGCTGGCCTTGAGCAAAATAAAACAAAAAAACTCTAGGATAGTGGCCTGGCTCTGAGTTCAAGAGCCAGGACTGGGAAAAATAAGGAATGAAAATATTACAATAGAGCTCTGGCCTCCCTGAGGTCAATATTACCATGGGGTGGGGGACAAAGCTAGAAATTAGGCTTGACAGTTTCTTGTCCTTGGAAGTTGTACACTTGAAATGTTGAATGACTCATCTTAAATCTCTGAGAAATGGTTAAATGCTCCATATTCTCATGGTCCTATTGGTTAGTAATATAGTCCTCAATAATTTATTGATACTGTTCTTTTCTTTTGCACATGTCCATCTTTCTGTGGAAGCCCTACAAATGACTGCATAGAAATGAAAGATTCAGCATGTTCCCAGAGTGTAGCCCTGGAAGCAGCCTCTCCCACAGGGTAGCCACATCCCTACATCCCACACCCCTACAGCTTTCCACAACTGCAATTAATCAACCTTGAACACTTCACCTCTAACCTATGGTGAGGAGTGGCTGTTAGTTTGCCAATTAAACTGCTTGACTGAATTCACTAACAAAGTAAGAAACCAGCTGAGTCCCCTCTCTGCCAGGGGCCATTTGTTGAAGCAGGAACCACAGCCACAGGTAAACCCAGTCTCTGCAGGTGAGGAAGCTGCAGTAGACTGGTTTAGAAATGCTATCTACACATGCCAGTGTAAAACAAGCTTTCTCTAAAACTTAATAAAATATTAAAGAGAGAACAGGAAATATATAAGCATTGGCCTGATGAATATTGGGGAGCTCAAGACAGTTTGGGAGACACTCTCACCTAACATCACATCAACATAACATAACACAGTATAACATCAAACCAAACAAAGCACACTGATGGCATTCTAAAAGGGGCAAGCTGAATGGCTGCCTCCTTATCACTAGCAGTGCCGATCAGTCATTCTCAAGCTGTTCTGCTAGTCTTATCAAACATTGCAGATCTGTAAAGCCATGTAAGATGTAGTGGTGCATGCCTGTAATTTCAGCATTCAGGAGGCTGAGATTGGAAGACTGTAAGTTCAAGTCCAGGTCGAAGCTACATTGGGAGACTATCTCAAAAAGAAAAAAGACAAGTTCCATGTAGAAGCCAAAGGGAGTCCAGTATTTGATAATTACTTGGTCACCTCACAAAAAAGACTGGTCCTACAACTCACCTATTGTTAGTGGCTTAGGCGGCTTCTCCACTGTGCTCCACCTCCTCCCTTCTCACCCATTCACAGAAGCCTTAGCTGAATAAAACACCAGGATTCAAAATAAAAGTACTTCTAGAAGGTCCCACTGCACAGAGCAAGTTTCTAAAGCTCAGGGGTCCCAAACACTGACAGCCTTTCCACATGTTAGCAATAGGGCTGGGATGAGCATTCAGGAAGAAATATAATAAGACTAACTGATTTCCCTCCAAGCTACATCTCATCCTGGAAGACAATCAAGGATCTTACAATGGTATTACTGCCTCATGTAATTCTAGAAAGAGGCAATAGCAAGTGATACAATTTTCATGGCTTGCTCATTGTTCACTTCACAGTTGACAGAGCCACCAGGAAGAGTGCATTTGTAGGTAAATTTTGAAAAGCTAAGGAAGAAAACCAAGAAAAACACAACTTACTATCTTCCTCTGAGGTACCAAGGCCCTTCCAGATGTCACAGCGACAAGAAACAGCTGGGTTTCTCTATAATGTGTAGAACAGCAGCTTTAAGGACTAGCCTTGAGCTATAATATTTTGTGAAGTAGTAGCATTGACCTGAGATGAATATAATTGCCAGATAGAAAAATTTTACATCTTATTTGCATACATCAACAGTGTATATCCTTTGGCACAGCATGAGGCAAGAACTGATAAATATTTTGTGCCAATAAATAATCATGTGTGAAAATATATAAAATCATACCACAAACACTAAGCCCATGAACTTTCCAAACATAAAAGATCTTTTGTTTTGTGCAACTCCATCATGTAAACTATAAAAGGAGTAATACCTAGTACAGGGACACAGCAGCACACACTGACCCAGTATCAGACCATCCAGCTTATGTGTCAAGGATTTACAAATGCCTAAGTCCCAACTCTATCCTGGAAACTTCAGCTCAGGTCAATCCTCAGCTTGATTTCACCCACTCACATTTTCCTCAGGATGAAATGTGCCTGAAAATCATCTCTAGAGACAGACTCAACTCTTCCTGAAATAAATTGTGTACCTTGAACCAGAATGTCACTGGAAACAACTCTGATTTTTGACACCACCTGGCCTCAACAGCTCAGTGACAGCTCTGTTACTGGGCAGTATCTTATCTGGCCATAAGCTCTTGCCCTTAGGCAAGGCCTCTTGAAACCCTGTGCCCACCAGTTTAACCCTTTCCTAGCCTACACTGCTCGTAACTTCAATTAATTGGAAGTGTAAGGTATGGTCTGAGAATTAATATTAGTAATTAAGGGTAGAATAAAAATAGACTACATTGTTAGTGCCCTAGGCCCTTATGTGTTTGGTGAATTAACATCAAGCGAACCAACCTAAATGTCTAATTCATGGCTATTTAATAAAAGTTTGATACTATATATGACATTGCTCACAACACAGGGTTTCTTCACCACAATCCCCATCTGCAGCCCCTCTGTGGCTGTCTTGGCACTATGCCTTGCAGATGCGGAAAACACACCATCATTTTAGGATCCTGTGAGGCTTCTATTGCCATTTTAGTGGTACCCATTCCAGAATTTAGACTGTTCCTATCAATGGCCTACCTGACTAATACTTTTAATGGGGGAAGACATACTGCAAGTTCCTATCTTATTTTGATGTAACCGCTTGCTCACCTCTAGCAGAATCCTGACACACAGGCAGATGCTTCCCAAGGGAGATGAAAGGCTGACAGAAATTCAAGGTGTGGGCTGGGCCCACCTTCCTCTGACCAGTGATTAATAAAAATGACCACTGTTCCTGCTGCCCAAGAGTGGACATGCCCTAAAATACTTTATCATTTCACAAAAGTGAGACTCACTAGGTGAAAACTGAAAATAAGTTCATGTCTTCCTGAAGTTTTAATAAGAACAAGAGCAGAGATACACAGAGGACAAATTCTAAGTGGGCTAACGTGAAATAAAAGACAGTCCCATTCTTCAGGAGGTATAGAGGTCAAGCAAAAACACTACATTGAAACTTGTGCCAAGCCAAGCTTCTCTACAATGCCACTGTAATATTTTTTCAAATGGGATATCATCTAGCTACATGCTTTCCTCTCCCCATAATGACTAATTAGGGTTCCAGAACATGATAAGGCAAGTGGGGAGAGGGTGAGGGAAGCAGGGTCTTCCCTCAAAGATCAAAGGTGTCTACAGGGAAGAGACAATTAGCTCAATGCCTGCTCCTACGACACCAGCTCAGACCTCTGGGCTTAACCCTGAGGCTTCTTTGCCACTCTGCCTATTTCATGGAGAGTTAACATCTTTGCTTAAGCTCCTTTTTTCTTAGGAAAAAATGTCAGTTATTCACATGCAAGATATCTGGATGTGAAGATGAAAAAAGTGGAGAACCTTGTTTTAGACTGGTCTAAGCGCTGGCTGACTGACTTCTCTGTGCCTCCAGCAATTTTCCAGAGCACAAGCTGTGGAGAAAGACCTGCTGTCCCAAAGACTATATACACACAAATAGCTATCTATTCATAGCAAGAGTCCAGCCTGTTCTCATCACAGGAACTCTAGGAAAAACCACAATAAAAGATTTCAAATATAAACTCTGAGTATTTAATTCTACAGTAAATGATACTATCTCCACAATCACCAGCTTTCTCTATATCTACAATCACCAGCTTTTTCATTAGGAAATTCTTTTTTTTCAAATCAGTTGTAGGCCTGAACTCTGGGTTGGGGTGCTGTCCCTCAGCATTTCAGCTCAACATTATAGCCCTCTTCCATTTGAGCCACAGTGCAACTTCCGGCATTTTCTGTTTATGTGGTGCTGAGGAATCAAACCCAGGGACTCATGCATGCAAGGCAAGCATTCTACCACTGAGCCACCTTCACAGTCCCATTAGAGAGTTTTTAATCTCCCTAATGATTCATTTGAATATATGAAGAAGCCCCCAAATAGAAGATAAACTTTGCATGGTCATTTAATAGACATGTTATAATGATATGTCAAACGTGAGTTGTTTTCATTAAACATATTGGAAATAAGTTGAACTTCTACTTTAAAATTTTTCGCCCCAATGTTTATGGCCACTACAGTACCCAGTGCTCAAAGCAAGAGACCTGGACTCTTAAGTTCCTGTCTCTACAAGTCAGAAACACAATACACAAGCTTTGAGTCTCTTTAAAGTAACTTCAGTCTTTACTCATTTATTATAATAATTTGGAAGCCATTAGGAAGTTGTGATATTAGAAAAGAAATTATTATTTTGAAAATATAACCTTTTTTGCATTTGGTTTCATCAAAATGCATTATACTCAAAACCTGACAACTAAGGAATTGAAATCTCTTTATACATCTACTTAGTAGGAGGAAAGAAAGAAAACAAGAAAGAAGGAAAGAAAGAATGAGTAAAAGAACTGTGAGTTCTCAATGCATTCAATTGTTTAATCTACTGAAGTGTTATTTGCTCAATAGGAAAAGCAATGTATTTAGTAATGCTGGATTGGCATGAATAGATTAATACATCTTCCAAGAGTGATCCTGTAGCTCCCTTCATATGGTTAGGATATGCAGGAATCCTTGTTTTCAATGATACATTTCTGGCTTCCTCCCGCTGAGGTACTGGGACTCAGGCATCTCCCCATCACAAGCCATGGCTCCTACACATAACAGAGGCATCATGTGCCACTTTGGTTACTTTACCCAGTTGTTCTGAAATTGCCTCATGTCTTTATTTATTTTAGTTTTGGTAATATTTTTCTTATGATCAGCTCACTTGACCAGTCACATGCTATTTTAAAATGAAATAGTTTAAAACTAAAAAGGGTGCAATAATTGGAAATAATCTATGACCACCAATATTTCTTTTGTGACTGAGTTTTCCTCATCAGCACTTATTGTCACTCAATACAGGGGAAAGATACCAAAACAAAATAAACACAAAATTATTAGCAAGAAGAAAGCTAACAAATGATAACATGATGGGTCCTTTCCTTAAATTTCAGTATAAGTAGTTTTGCAGCTATATGGAAAATAGCTAAGAATACAAAGTCTTTGGAAGAGATCAGAGTGGATTGACAATAGCAGACTCACCATCTGTCCTATGTAAACTAGCAAATCCAGGGCTGTGGCTGCTGGACAGCGCTGAGCTGCTGCTGAAGGATACCCGGGGCAAGGCAGAGGTCAGTGGAGCATCGCTCTTGTCTGTACAACAACAACAAAAGACATCATCATCCCTCACAGGCTAGAGACACACTGAGAAAATTTTTCCTACCCTCTACTTTCTCACCCCCCTTCATTTTGAGTTACTAGGTAGAAAAATGCTTGAATTTGTAGCAAACATCAGTTTTCACTGAGATATGCAAGTAACTGCTAACTATAGGCTCTCATTGATAATTAAAACATGATTTGTAGCATTTGCTGTTTCTCATGGTATAAGTATTTCAATTTGACCAGAATTGAACCTGTCCACGGGATAGGTTGGAAAGAGATGCACAGTTTCACATATAACATGGAATTTTCTCCTTGCAAATAGATATGTAAATAGCCACTGTGGTTAAAACATAGGTGTCATGAAATGAATAACTAGTGGAGAGGTTTGAGAATTTACTTTCATTTTGCTTAACTGAAAGTTTATATAATTTTATTTTGAAAAAAACACTGGATTGTAAAAGTAAGGACTGGCTCTGTATTGGAGGGTTCTAAATTTCCCTAAAACTATCTAAGGATTCATTAGAAGTCCAGTCCAGAGCCAAAGAGGATTCTTCATACATGTTCAAACAGCCCTACATGGCTCAGGGGTTGGAAACAAGTGGCACAATTATTCCTAGGACCTATAAAGAGTGAGAAAATCCTTCGATGCACATTTAAATGTAACAAACAAATTTATTTACACTATTTACACCAGAAAGGGGTCCTGCGACTACGTTGTCCTGGGCTAGATACCCAGAACCAAGAGCAGCCTCGACCATGAAGCCTCCAAGTCTCCAGTAGGCAGCCCCGATCTTATTAGTTGGTCTGCAAGCCACAAATTAGTCGGCTGTTCTGCTACCTCCAACCCCAGACCTCCAAAGCTGCAAAGCTGCAAAGCTCCGAAGGGGAAGGCTTTTCCTTTTCTTCCCTTCCTCCTTCTCTGCAGCCTCTCTGCTCTCCACAGGCCTGCCCCGCCTGCGCAGGAGGCGCCTCTCCACAGGCCGCTCCAGAGAAAGGTCCCAGACGGCCCCTCGAGGAGGCCCCGAATGACCTCTGGAGGCCGTCCCGGATGGCTGTGGAGGCTGGCCTGCCTCCTCAGGCCTGCCCTGCGCTACTCGGCAGGCTGTCCCTGCTGTCGCCTCTCTTCACTCAGTGTCTCCCCTCTCCCTTGTTCTACTTCTTCCTTGCTCTCTCTCCCCTACCCTCCTCAGGACTCTCCTCAGGACTCTCCTCAGGACTCACCTCAGGACCCTCCTCAGGACTCTCCTCAGGACTCTCCACAGGACTCACCTCAGGACTCACCTCAGGACCCTCCTCAGGACTCTCCTCAGGACTCTCCACAGGACTCACCTCAGGACTCTCCTCAGGACTCTCCTCAGGATTCTCCTCAGGACTCTTGGTCTCTCCCCTACTCTCCCCTTCTCGGTCTTCCCTCAGGACTTCTAACAGGCAGCCTATGCACAGGCTGCGCCCCTCCCCTTTCGGCGGCTTGCCCCGCCCCTTCGGCGGCATGACACGCCCCTCCTGTGGCACTCCCTGCGGGGCGGGGCCAGCTTCTCGATGTCCCGCCTCCTCCGGTGGCCCGGCTGTGCAGCAGTGAGGCTCACCTCTTGATTCCCGCCCCCTTCAGCCGGCCGGGCCACGGAGCCACGCAGATTATCGGCGCCCCACTTATTATCGGGGCCACGCTGGTTATTGCAACATCATTTCCATTTTCACTCACCAGGGCCTCAGGCTCAGCCTTTCCTCCGGTCATGGGTGCGCACGGCACACAGGTCAGCACCAGCTGTGTCTGTTACCAGGGTAACCACAGTCTCCACTGTGGCTGACACACTGTTCGCTCTTCTGGTCCATTCAAAATAGCACACTTCACACACTCAGCGTGCAATTTGTTATGTGATGCGCTGATTGATATCTATGGATGCCTGTCACACAACAGTTTCTACGCTCAACAGCTTCAGTCTCACGGCTTTTCTTTGCAGCCCTCTCTACTGGTGTCGGGCCTTTACGAGTGTTACTCTGAGACCATGTTCACAGGCCCAGTAAACTTCTAACATGCTCCTGGCACAAGGAAGTGTAAAGAAAACCCAATTGTTCAATGTTACTGTGGAAAATGGAAATATCAGAACATTCTGGAAGGGAGAGGTTTTCTACAGGCACAACGGTGCAAGGAGCTCAGGTTCAATGATGTCTTCAGCAGACCAGTCAGCACCATTCCTTTTGTGTACAAAGGGATCCCAGGAAGGGAATCAACCTCTCCAAACACATGGCATTGGCTGTGGCCCAGTGGGGATTCACTTCCTTCCCTGTTTAACTGAGCCACCTGCTCCATTTCCCCCCTACACCTTTCTTTTTCATGGCCTCTGGAAACAGCAGCCCAGTCCCCTCTCTGTCCCCTCTGCTCACGTGGTACTAATCTCGTCGTTCTTCTGCCCTATTAGCTTGCTGATTCCAGAACCAGACTACAGAAAGCTCTGGGTCAGGTACCAGTTGTCTGCCCTTAGAATGCTTTTCACTCTCCCAAAGCCTGGATTTTCTCATCCACACAAGTTACTGAGACTTCCTTGACTGCGATGAGCCCTCCACTCTGAGTCCTGTCTATTGTGCCTCATGACACCCCACTCCTCTCTGTTCTATGACCTCCTGACCTTCCTGGCATCTTTTGCCTATATCCCCTGAACTGTATCTTCTGCTGGCTCTGCCCCCCGCCTCTTTGTCATCTGCTGGTGCTCCTTGTTCGCCCTGTCCTCTCTCTAACATGGCCCCTGCCTGTGCACTCTCTGCTGTGACGTTGATCTCCCTTTCCTTCTCTGCTGTGCCCTCTCATTTCACTGTTATCTGATATAACCCCTGACCTTCCGGACATCTCCTTTCTATGCCCTCTAACTTCCATATCCTCTCTAACTTCTCCATATTCTCCCAACTGTGGTCCTCAACTTCCATGTATGTCTTTCTGTCTGTTCAGCTTGTCTTTCTTGTCTTGTCTCTCTGCGAGGACACATGGACCAATCAGCCCCCTCCTCCACTTTTGTTCAGGAGCTCTGTGTTTAACCTGTAGGCATGTCCCACTCCACAGAATACAAATACTAAAACCTCTACAATGTTGTCTCTGTGGTTCTGCCATTGAGTCTGGTCTGTAATCTGAGCCCTGATGTGGAGGCCAAAGCTGAGTTCGTAGAAACTCTAAGAAAGAGCAGATAACATCCATGGTATTAAATCACATTTCTATTTTCCTAACACAATGTATGCAAAGCTTGGTGCAGAAAAAGAAATAATACCTATGCTGACACAGTCTTCCCTTGAGAGGAAGAATTTGATCAAGTTTTAACGAATTATCACTTATTTTACACTCTAAATAAGAGGCTTTAGAATCACCTCATATAATTGACAGCTAATCACTTAGGGAAATGGAAGGGTTCACAAGGTGACACTTTCCATAAGTCCTGACAGGAACACTGCTAATTACATACAGCACTGCCTCTAGCTGGCTGATATGCACACCACGGCAGTCTCGGGAGCCTCTGACATTCTCTTCAAAAGTTGATAAGAAATTGGGCACCTCATATCTGTAACTCTGACTACTCAGGAAGCTGAAGCCTGAAGAGTCCAGTTCAAAGCCAGTATGGGAAGGAAAGCTCCTGAGACTTTTATCTCCAATCAACCACCAGAAAGCTACAAGTGGAAGTGTGGCTCAAGTGCTAAAGCAATAGCCTTGAGCAGAAAAACTAAGGGGTAAGTGACAGTAGCCAGGCCCTGAGTTCAAGTTGCAGTACCAGAACACACACAAAAAAAGACTTGTTTTTGTTTTCTTTCTCTCGCTTCATCAGAAAAGATATCAATTTGACAAACTGAAGATGAGCCTTATAGAGAATCTGATATATAAAAATATCTTTTTATATGGACGAATCCTGAAAAGTTTCAAAACTACAAGAACCATTTCCAGTGATTTCCTTTTAACAAGTGAACTGTCAAAACTCATTGGAGAATCATCACCTTAGGGGGGAAACAAACTAGGTACAAATCATAAGCTTCTAATCGCACATGAAACTAGAGATTGCTACAACAAGGATTAAATATTTTTTCTTCTCTCCATAATACATACTGCAAAGTGTGTCCTTCTGAAGAAAATGCCAGTTTCCCAATTCACAAACTCCCTCTGCGGTTTAAATGTACCCAGGACACGTTTCTGAGAAGCAAAATAATTCTAAAGGAAAAGAGAAGTTCTGCATTCAGCAAAAGAAACACGTTGCAATCAAGTGAGGTGACTCTCAAATCACTGCCAATGCACCTTGAATAAAGCAGGTTATTTTCATAAGGAACCAGATTTAATCTTCATTTCCCGGTTTTCATTACACTGCTTGACACACAGTTGGCATTTGATGAGTATTTCCTGAATTACATGGACCACTGATCCAAGAACCCCTGTACAACTTTCTAAAAATCTGTTATCTACACTATATATCACCCTTAACACATATTGACCATAAATATGCAGCTTTAAAGGGCTGATATAACCCTAAAAGGAGAGTTGGGCAGTCCTCATTTGCCAGGCCAGATGGGAGGTAGAGGAGTGACAACACCAGTCAGGACAGCAGAGTCTAGGAACAAGGCTTACCTCTGCAGCCAGGCAGGCTCCCACAGCATTCACATCAGGACACATTCCCATCCCAGCTACATTCAACATCCCACCACACCACACGTTCTGACAGGACCCATAACTTCTGCATAGTCTGGACCATTTTGTGAAATAAAATACAGAGAATAGGCAAAGCAGCAGTTTCTGCTTTTAAACACAGGCTTGAAGGAGATTTTGAGAGCCCAATGCCCCAAAGCCCCGAGTCCTGTGGCTGTACTTGCTTAGGCCTCCCAGGTCTCCTGGGTAGGACTATCAAACCCTGTCATTAATCAGAGAACCCTGGTAGGTAATTTCAAAAGCAATATAAAACACCTAGGGTATGTTACAAACATACAGTCTCTTCCCCATGTACACATATACTTCCACTCCTGAAATTGTAATTTGCAAAATGTAATCTGCTTTGGGCTCTACCAAACCAGAATATTGAAGATACACTGGGCGTGTATATGTACAGTCAAGGGAGAAGGCTGTGTACAGAGGGAGGAAATGTATGGATTCACATCAGAAGCACAGGGCTCTATCTGTGTAATGGATGAACTTCTAGGGAGGTAACTGGGATCACTCAATGATGTCAGCAGGGGCAGACTTAACCTGCAGTTTTCTTAGGACATCTCCTGTCTGCAAGAAGTTCTGGGACAGAAGCACACAGCCCGATTCCACATCAGTGACAGTGACCTCACAGTTTCAAAACAGAAGTCATGTTATGCTAAACCCAAACTTTTCCAATTCTGTAGGTTTCTACGAAGTTCTCATTATATTGTGAAATGGATTAAATGACCACAGAACAATATATTATTCAATTTCTTTAACCCAGAGGATTATTTCCATTCTATAGAATCTGGGAAGCCACTTCCCTTACTGTTGCTTCATAATTCCATTGAAATTCTGGTCTAAACAATGAACTATGTGGATCCGAAGAAAACTATTCTTATTTTCTAATATTTTAGTGTGGACAAAGATTATTACCAGTAAGTGCTTTGGATGTGTTTTGCTAATACTTTATCCTTGCAGAGCATTTTAAAAAATAATCAAACAATGTGACCACAAAAGGCAGACATGTGGTATGGGTCTTAGCTTCTCTTTGGAGTGCTGTGAACCAGAACACCAGGTAGAGATCTCATGAACAGAGGACCTGGGAGCTGGTTTGTGAAACATCCCCTCCTTACCAGGGCCAGGCAGTGAGCTATGCAAGAATCTTCCTCAGGTGAGAAGTATGCTCAGACATCTGGGGTGGAAGCATAGCACATCTTGGGGCACAGGAGACACCCACTAGCCAGGACATGTGGCAGTTGCAGGTTCTGCAAAGTGTTGCACACTCTCCCTCACAGATGTCTGAGCAGCCACTTCTGACCTTCACAGAGGCTGCAAAGAGCCAGAACTGCACAGGAGAACACAAAGGGAGATATCAAGCATTTCAGGAAGGCACAATCCTAGGGGAAGAGCCAGAGTTAAGAAGTGTTCAAGAAGCTAGAGAGAAGCCTGGGGAAGAAATGGGGAAAGGAGAAAACTCAAGGGCTGGAATTTCCAGAAGACTCTCAGATTCCAACAGTGCTGCCTAACATCACTATCTATGCACATGTGACTCCCACCCCAGTACAGCTGTGTGCTCTACAGGTAGACTAGCATGGTTTAACAAATCAACAGTCGAATAAGAATCACAGTTGTCCAGGCCACCTTGATCTGACAAATTCAGCACGATAATTCCAACTAATGGAAAGTAAGTGATATTGAAAGAAGTTATGCTTTTACATTATTTTTAAAGGGGGAGGGAGTTTATGTTGCTAATAACCAGTGACCTTAATAGCTAAAAATCAGAGAAATTATTTATAGAGATATAACTTTGTATAAAGTTGAGCCATGTCAATATACTCTAGGAAGATGTTTTATTTTGTTTGTTTTTTTGTTTATTTGGGGGTTTGAACTCAAAGCCTCATGCTCATGTTTTTCCACTCAAGTCTGGTGCTCTACTATTCAAGCCATACCTACACTTTGGGCATTTTTTTGCTAGTTAAATGGAGATAAGAGTCACAAGGACTTTCCTGCCTCGGCTGGCTTCCAACCATGATTTCAGCCCCAAGAGTGGCTAGAATTACAGGTGTGAGAAATTAGTGCTCAGCAGAATGAGGTTTTGATTTCACACCAGTCTCCTGGCTCATATTTCTATTTTATAACAGTAGTGCCTTATTAACAGTAATATCCAGACAATAGAAATAACAATAGCCATGCATTTCACAAAGTTTTTCAGCTTTCTCTCCAAGGTCAAGGACAATGGCCATTTTTCTATTTTATACTTTCGGTCATTATTTCAGCAATTATTTCAGACAAATTACATTGAGAAATTAGTATAATCGAGGTGTCATTTATACTTACTAATTTAATCTTCATCAGAATTCTATATTGTAGGGTACTGCATTGTTTTCATTTTTGAATACAAGCATTTGGGCTCAGGGCTTCATACTTGCTAGGTAAGTGAATCTATGGCTTACACTACGTTTCCAAATCTCACCACATCTACATGTGTAAAGATGAGGAAAGAGACACACAAAGGGAATGTAAGTTACTACAGAAGAGGGAATGTAAGTTCCTGGAGACCCCACAAGCTGGAATGAAGCTCTAGAACCAGAATTCCTAACTCAGAGGCTCTGCTTGTAAGTACACCACTCCATTGACTATCAACAAGTACGGGTCATTGATTATGTTGGAGCATCATCATCAAAGAATGTTATTATAGTCATTGTTTTCATAACCAGGTGTTTTCATACACCAGGCTTCCCTCCTTCCTGTAGAGGAAAGGACACAAGGGACATTCTTGAAATTTCCCTGGAAAGAAAGATCCCTTCATGGAGATACTGTTTGAATGAATCTTTCTGGAACTTTTTTTAATTGTAAGGTTACATGCCTGTTCTGTTTAGCTATAATTTCATGGTGCTAGTGCAGAAGTGAGAAATGAATGTTATCACACAGAAAACTCCAGAATCAGAAGCACAGCAAATCAGAACACACAGCACAGACACTGATAGAATAATTGGGATCCAGATAGGCCTTTTCTCCTTTAAGAAAGCTTCAGGTCAGAGAAATGGAGGGCCAAAGGATAAACAAATGCTGCAAGATACTCGCTGGACACTATGTTGAAAATGAACTGTAGAACTGTGGATGGGGATGGGAGGGAAAAACTAGGACAGCGAGAGAGAAGGGATGATATTGTCCAAAGAGAAATGTAATTTTTACCTGACTTGTGTAACTGTAAGCACTCTACTTATCACCTCAATAATGCAATAAACATTTTAAAAGTCAAATCATTAATCTTAATTTTAAAAAAAGAAAAAAGAAAGAAAGTCTGATCTTTGCCTGTTCTCTGTGCCTGAGGAGGCTGTGCCCACCTGGCAGCCCTGCACCTCTCTGGTCTGCTTACTGGGTGGAGTGCCAACTCCATACAGCTATGATGCTAATGCAGGACCAAGCCACCTGGGCCAGGGCCAGTGATTTCTTTTTGTAACTAAGTTCCTGGAAGATTTATCCTCATCATAACACCAGCGAAGACACCGGCCTGACCTTCCTGTCCAGCAATCCCATCCTATTCTCTCCTCAATCAACATGCTCCTGCTAACCTTACCACAACGAGAGCTTTCTTGGGGACTGCAAGACACCTGGGCTCCCAGAGTCAAAAGTACTTTCATCTTCCGGACTTAGGAGGGCAAATCAACTATAAACCACCTCGTGCTAGCTTCATTTTCAGAAGCAGGCCAGCCACGGTTTTCATAAAAGTTTATAGTAATGCAATGGCGTTTTCTCAGTTTCTGATACAGTTTTAAACGATTTTCTGCACTCACGAATGTATCCCGCCACTCCTGGGTTCCAGGTCTGCATAGAAAGAATCACCAGCATCCTGAACAGGGCGGTAGGGCCGTGTCCGCGTCTGAGTGTCCTCCACTGTCCATCACCCCAGTCCTCCGCTTGGTGCTAACGCCTCCTTGCTGCTCTCTTCTCTTCTGTGTTTCAAGTAGCCAGAACACACCAAAAATAAGCTTCAACCTGTAAACCCCACCCCAACCCTCCAGCACACTGCTCTGTGCCCTGGAGCGTGCTGAGCCTCCAACCCAGGTGCTCCTTGGTACCACAATCAACACTTGGTGCCGCGAGCGCCCCTGCTGGTGTCCGCGAGGAAGTGCAGACCAGACATAAACCCGTACATTTGCCAGGTTGAGCCTGGTGGGCACTACTAGCTCATGTCTTTAATCCTAGCTACTCAAAAGCAGAGATCTGAGGATCACAGATCGAAACCAGCCTAGGCAGCAAAGCATGTAAGACTTTTATCTGCAATTTATCACGCAGATACCTCTCTCCATCCCCCCATAAACAGAGCCAAGAGTGGAGCTGTGTAGAGCTAACTTGGAGCACAAAAGTACAAGGACAGCATCCAGAATCTGAGTTCAAGCCCCAGATTTGGCACAAAATAATGAATTAAAAATAAACCCAATTTAAATGTGGCACAGGACATCAACTGGAATTTTTCCACAGCAGATATACAGCCTCATGAAACATCACTAGTCATTAGGAAAAGGCCAAACCACAAGGTCTCATCACTTTACATCCACTAGGATAGCTGTTATAAAACAATCAGAAGCAAGGGGAGCTATGGCTCGTGTCACACTGATAGCCTTCAGCAAAAAGCTCAGGAAGAGGCTTCTGCCCTGGGTTCAATCCCAAGATCACCCCACATTAAAAAAACAAAACAAAACAAAACAAAAAAAGCAGAAAGTTGATGTTGGTAGAAACGGGAAGAACATGGAATCCTAGTTCCTTGCTAGTTTTCCATTTAGGTTGTTTTGTTTGGCAGTCATATGATTTGAACTCAGGACCACATTAGGTGGGGCTAGGGCCCCACCTTTTTTTTTACTTTTGAGTTATTTTTCAAATATTTTTCAGTTATCATTGTGGTATTTTCCCTCAGAGCGGTTTTGGACCCCAGTCCTCTACTTCTGCCTCCTGTGTAGATGGGATTACAGATGAGAGACACCAAGTCATCCTAGGCCATTACTCCATTTCAGCAGGAAGCAGCTAGACATTGACACTAACTCTTTGGAAAGGAATTGGTGGGTACAATTGCGAGTGGGGAAAATGTAAAAGGACCGACATCTGAATATGTTCACATGTGAAGATTTAGCTCATGACTTAACCAGGATGCTTCCAGTTACTTGAGTTTTTCAAAGGCAGCATTTTTCTCTTCTTTCTCACTCTATTGCCCCACCCATCCACCTAACAACTTGCCATGCCCTAGGAGAGGAAATTCAGGATGATTCTCATACCTTCAGTCAAGGTTACCACACTCCTCTCCTTATCTTGCTTTCCAAGGTATTGAAGGAACATTTAGGACGATGACTACATCTCTGGAGACTGCTGGTTAACACATTTGGAAATAAGCAGGCCCAAGAACACCATTAGGCCTGAATTCATGCCTCAGCATTTAAATCCATCAGGAAGTCCATGCTCCTGGGTGTGTCCATAAAAGTCTCCTTCCCTACCCACAAGGACTGTTCTTTCTCAGACAGTAGCTCAAGTAGGTCTCATTTTGTCTACAAATTAATATACCTTTATTTCCTTTACTCTAAGACATTAATCTCACTGACATTGAATTGACATTGAATTCAGGGAACTCAATTTCCAGTAACACAAGAGAGCTGGGAGTTGCAGACAGGGATCACCTTGAGACTACAAAGCAAAGTGAACAGCACAAATTCCAGAGTAAAGTCTAAATTTTCAAAAACTATTAACGATATGGACTGTAAGCAGTGATCTCCAAAGAAACAGGTAATATCTGAGTTCAAGGGGAAAGGCACAGGAAATGGATGGAAGTATGCCTCTGACAGGTTGAGCAGGTGAATTTGGAGGTAGGAATCTAGAGGGCCCAAGAATGAAGGACTTGCTGTGCTAGTGGCGGGAGGAGGGCTTTGTGACACATCACCCCTCCCCCTTGTGACTTAGTAGAAAACCAGGCCTTTGTGATGTAGGCCTTCATTTACTATATATTGCCAAAGAAACTCCCAGAGCTCAGTTGCTCAACAGCAATAGTGCGATTCAGATGATGGAGAATCCTCTCTTGTCACTGAAAAGCGTTGCTATTCCATGGCTGAGCCCTGAACTCGCCACCTTTGCAATGGATATGATCCTTGCCATTGTGGGTGGGGTGGGGCTCTACCTCCTGCTACTGCTACTTCCCTGCTTCAAGGAAAATCCATCCTCACCAATACCTGAGAGAAAGAACAAACTGACTATGGTAAGATCACTAAGGACAGACCAACCAAATATAGGTGTGTATATATATAGATATATATATATGATATATATAGGTATGTATCAATACACACACATTGGAATTTTACTTATCATTTAGAGTGATATTGTAGCATCTGTAAAGGAATGGAAGACTTGAGAAAATTAAGTGAATTAAGTCAGTCCCAGAGAAACAAAGGATTCATGTTTTGCTTTATATGTGGAAGCTAGATTTGGATTATATACTCAAAAATACTGTGGGTGTTAAGAATGTGTACACAAATGTACTGACTGCGATATGGTAGAGTCAAAGCAGATCTCAAAGTGGGATTCAGTAGAAAGCCAAAAATCAAAGTTAAGTAAAATAAAAAAATAAAAAAAAAAAACAGGAAAAGAGTACTTGACAGGGTGGGGAGGGGACAAAGGGAAAGAGGGAAGTCAATGGACAAGGGGGAGAAATGCAGACAAGAATCCAATGTATAATCTAACACAGTAAGAAGGGAAAGGAGTGAGTGGGAGAGGAAAGGGAGACACTGTGGTAAAGATTAACATTGATCAAGATACATGATATTCACAAACTGCTTTGTGAAATGGCAACTCCTGTTTAAAACTACTTAATGATAATTTTTTAAATGGTTCTTTTGTTTACTGATGTTTGCACTTTTCAAAAACAAGGTAGCAAGGCTTCTAGAGGGGAAATTCCAGAAAAGAAGAGAGTCATCTTCTCCTAGGCACTATCAGGACAGGGCACAATGTCAGGAGCATAAGGTAGTATTCTGAGCTCTCAGAACAGCTGTGTGGTGTGCAGCAAGTACCAGGGTTAATTCAAACCCTGAAACTCAGCAACCAAGGACTGAGGTCCTGAGAGCTGAGGACCTGAACACTCAATCCTATGTCACAGCAGGGGTCTGAAAACCGCACTTTCCCCAGTGTTAGGCTGATTAGAGTGCGGTTCAAAGCCCATGTCAACCTTCCACCAGAGGATAAGGTCACCTTTGGACTCAGGAAGGAAAAGCCAACCTGGAAGCTGAGAGGCACCTGGAAATCAGGTTCTTGGTCCTGAGAACAGAAAAAGCACTGAGGTGATTTTTGTTGTCTCATATAAGAAAAACAGAAATAATTAGCAGCCACACTAACTGTGAAGAAAGGAAATGCAGGGCACAGGTGAAGACATCATTTTATCCAAAAAACCAAATATCTCAACTTGTCTGGGGAAAAGAAAAAAGTAAAGAGGTCTAAGTCTCATTTTTCTCATCTCTCAGTATCCTGTGGAGAAACGAGGCCAGATCAAGTGCAGGAAGAAACGTGCTGCTCTGAAAGGTAGGCTCCACACTTTCTCCCAACGGGATTTGATCTCGGTCTCTGTCAGCAAGAGCCAGGCCACCAAGTATTTCAGTGTGTAAAACCTTAGCAGGAGAGTCCTGGGAAAGAAACCAGAACTGGAGACACTTCTCAGGTTCTCTGCATGGAATGAAGCTGCGACATGCATCATAACAAATGGGAGGGGCTGAGAGGCTGTGAGGTCACACTGATGATGTGGATGTGTGTCACACAGGAGGAGGGGCTGAGAGGCTGTGAGGTCACACTGATGATATGGATGTGTGTCACACAGGGGGAGGGTCTGAGAGGCTGTGAGATCACACTGATGATGTGGATGTGTGTCACACAGGGGGAGGGGCTGAGAGGCTGTGAGGTCACAGTGATGATGTGGATGTGTGTCACACAGGGCGGGGCTGAGAGGCTGTGAGGTCACAGTGATGATGTGGATGTGTGTCACACAGGGCGGGGCTGAGAGGCTGTGAGGTCACACTGATGATGTGGAGGTGCGTCACACAGGGGGAGGGGCTGAGAGGCTGTGAGGTCACACTGATGATGTGGATGTGTCACACAGGTCAGGGCTGAGAGGCTGAGAGGTAACACTGATGATGTGGAGGTGTGTCACACAGGGGGAGGGGCTGAGAGGCTGTGAGGTCACACTGATGATGTGGAGGTGTGTCACACAGGGGGAGGGGCTGAGAGGCTGAGAGGTAACAGTGACTTGATGAGGAGCTGTGAACTTCAAGCCCACATGTGGCCCAATTCAATTCCCTAAAAACTGTATTAGCAATGAGATGTCCTTTTTCCGGGTGCCCCAAGAGGTTGTGCAGATTGTGGAGATTTGCAGGGCCGGTGGTCCCTTGTAAAGAAAGCAGCACTACCCCTCTATATAGCACTGGTACATATCTGGCAGCCATGGATACAGATCTGGGATCCAATGTGATCTTCCATGTTCTTTAATAGACAGATGTTTCCTTCAGCCTCCTGTAGGTTCCAGAGGCCCTGCCTTATCTGCCCTAACCACCATCTGTTTCTAGTTTGCAGAGAGATTCGGGAAGAGCTTGAGGAGATGCATGACTTAGCTTCCCTTCTGAGTAGGTAAGGTTTTCCACATGTCCCTGTGCCTGCATTTCTACCCCAGGGAATAGAATTGTCTTGAGGTTGAGGGAGACTTCAGGTTGGCCTGGGATGTGGCTGAAGCCACAGGATGTAGAAAAGCAAGGGCTGTGTAAATGTCAGGGTGTGGTACTGTGGGTGCCCTGGACAGCAGGTAAATACCCTTGTCCATACTGGGCCTGTCTGTTGCTGAATGAAGTTTGTCTCCTGTCTCCTACAGCGCCCTAGGGAAACTCGATGACACTGGAAGCTTTCAGCGTTTCTTAAAAGGAGATGCCTTAGATGAAGTTTTCAACTCAGAATCTGCTACAGCCCTCCCGTCAGCGAGGGACTCTGAGGAGGACACTTTCTCCAGCACTGTGTCCCTGAAGGCTTCCCCATCTCCTTCACCCCAGGGCTTGCAGCCTCTGGCCTCTACCTTGTCACCAGTCCACATGGGTTCCTCAGTTTCTGTTGAGTCACACTCATCCCAGAGTGTGTCTCAGCCTCCGGAGCCGTCGATTGTTCTAGAAGAAGGGTCTTTTCCCTGTTCTCATTTTCCTCCACCTGTGGCCTGCACTCCACCCAGGCACGACTCACCCTCGGGTCTTCCCCCATGTGACATCAGGGAAGTCCCACCAGAAACCACCCCACAGAGCTCTCCAAACAACAGCTCTCGGGTGCCTTCTCCGATCCCAGCCCTCAACTCTGATCTCCTGGAGATGCCATACAGAGTAATTAGTAAGAGGGCAAAGCTGAAATCAGCTTCTCAGGAGAAAGAACACCCTCTGGATTCTCGGGGGAACATGATGAAGTCACTAGGCAGTGCACAAGACACTGCCATCCCTAAGCCCTTCTGGAACACCGAGGGAAAACCACAACAGCTTCCTGATTCTCAGGAGCTGTTTTTCCCCATGGTCTTGCAGAAATGCTGCCAACTGTTCTGGGGCCTTCCCTTCCTGCACAGCGAGTCTCTGGTGGCTCCTGTCCAAATGTCTGGTCATCCACTAGACTTACCCTTTGTTTTATTCAATAGTTTCTTGCACTTAGTGCCGGTACAAGTCCAAGCTAAAGTACTTCCACCGTACTTTCTACCACAGCCTTTACAGCACCATTTGGTCAAATCACAACCCTTCACTCCATCCGTATCCTGGCCTCAGCCTTCCTCAGTAGCTGAGATCCAGACTTATGCCCATGGCACCTTCTGTACACCAATACAATCCTGTCCTTCACCTCCAGTGAGGTCCTGTACTATCCCACCTGTTGTTCAACAATTAGACCATCATCTCAAGAAGAAACACCTACAATGTCATAGAATTTTACCCTCTGTGGTCAAACAGTCTCACAAAACCTTTAGTCAAGATCAGGGTACCTGGAACCAGAGAAGCTTTAGTGATGATTCCAGTGATTTTATTAGCCTAGAGATGAGGAAAAAGCTGGAACATCACCTCCAAGGGAGGATCCTACAGCACCTATGTAAAACAAATCACAAGATCCAGCTGTCACCTAAGAATTTGACAGGAAGAGATCAGACAGACCACAAACATGCATTTTTACAAAACTCTACATCTGTAGAGAATTGGTACCGGAATATTCAGAAAACAACCCCAGAGGGTCCAGTATCCCAAGGATGGAAGAACTCTAGAACGGATCTGCAATTCTCTATGAGGAGAGTAGTGAGAGCTCTAGACAGGGATGCAGAAAGCTCCTCAGGGGATTTTCTAGAGGCCAAAACACAGAAAAAATTAGGAAGCGACATGATGAGACCAAGTAGTGATTCAGGATATTTTCCCCCAACTCATTCAAATAAGAACTATCTAGGAGAAACCCCAATAGCACAACTCATCACTAAATGGGAGCAGGTCAGTAGCGACAAGGTCCCTATGCATGTTAGTCATTACCGGGGCAAGACAAATCATGCCTTGCCCGCCCGTGGTAACTCCAACTCTAGCAAGAACACTGGCGGAGAACCACCCTTAAATACCAGGGAAACCTGCAAGAGCTCCTCCCAGGAGGTTTCCCACATTGATGCTGCCACTCAACAGCTGCTAGATGTGCATATCAAGAAGCTTTGGGCAAAGCACCAGTGGGGCTTATGCCTAAAAATTCTCAAACCGATAAACATCCTTACTCTGAAAAAGGCTCCCCCTTTACCAACTTCACAGGGAGCTTCACCCTACATGGCCTGTAGTAACTTCAAGGCCTATCACACAGTGAAGGAGGGTGCATGCCAGAGAGAAGCCCTTCCCAAAGAACAAAAGAGCAAAGAAAGAGAAAAAACTGAAGGCCATGCCTTACAACCTTCTCAACCTCCTTCACAACCTGAAACCGCGAGGGGAACACAGGATAATCATAACTGTGGTCCCTTGGAGGTCTCTCCTAGTGGAGAGGAAGGTAGACTGCTTTCTGAGACTCCATCTTGTATCTTACTAGGAAGAAAGTGGCACCATAACATTGTGCCAGGATCAGAAGGAAGCAGTTTAGAAACAACAAATAGCCCTGAAATGGGCATGTCTGCGACAAATGAAAAAGAAAACCTCTGCCACAGTGTGTCCATTAAAGAGGTCTTTGTTGCACCCAATTCTGAGTACACAGAAGGTCTCATGGAAATGGGAGAGTATAAAAAGCCCACTAACCTGGATTTCAATAACTTGAAACTCAGAAATTCAGAACTAGTGAGGACCACTGAAACACTATTACCACCGAGAATTTCAATTTCCAACTATCCACTTGATTCATACTTTAAAGAACACACAGGATCAACCAGTACAAGCGAAAGCACCCCTTTTGATGATATCCTTCAGGACTGCAATGCTGACCCATTCCTGCAAGGTGGTGCCCCCGAGATGCTGATTGCTGACGACATGTTTGCTTCTCAGAGCTCTCTAACTAGCTCAGAGAACCTTTCTGGAAGCAGCACATCCACTTTCTATGAGCGACGCACTCCCTTGCCAAAGGGAGTGCAAATCACGAAGCAGCAAGAACCTAAGACATCTAAACTCCAGCAGCCATGGTACAGCAAAATGTTTCATGGGCATAAGGAGACACAGAGCTGTGAGAGGCCCAAAGCTCCAACACAGAAGGCAAAGCCAGCAGGAATGAGGCCCTCACAAGGCTGGAAGCTGAACTCTCCTGCCCAGGTCAGGAAAACAAGAACTGTGAAGAACTCCAGCCTACCTGTGTCAGAGAAAGCACAGCATCCCCCGGAGAGTCAGTTCGGAAACCGAATAATGAAGTTTTTTATGTCTATTTTCCCTAGAAAAGTCTACAGTCAGGCAGACTCACTGTCAAATTCAAAAATCCAGTCAGCCAATAGCAAGAACCAAGACTTAACAACAAGCAGAATCCAAGACAGTGGAGGCCTGAAGCCCAGACACTCAAGAACACCATTGGGTGAATCCTAGAAGAAATTCACCTTAGGCCTTCTGCCTCCAACAAAACTTTCCACAAAGAATTTCAAGCCCTCACAGATAGACATTCCCACTCCTACATGGCTCCTCCTTACCAAGAAGGAGTCCAAATGAAGTCCAGCAGGGTCTCTTCCCCAAACCAGCCCCACTGGCCATAGCCGTCCTCTCAATGACAGAAGTCTCTCAAACCATAACAACGCTGGGACAGACTTGCTTCCCAGAAAGCCTGTGTCTCTACTCAGCCATGCCTGCCAGCATAGGCCAAGGGAGACACATGTCCCAGGGCAGCATACCCATTGCCCAGGGCAATGTCCTCAGGGTGGGTTAGGCAGTCATGCATATTATGCTTAGCATGTACTTCCTTGTGAGGCTCATTTTTGTGAGGACTAACTCCAGTCCATGCAAAGCAAATCTGCTTTTTGTGAATGAGTACAATCTCTGTCTCCCCCTCAAATACATATTGCTTAATACAGTCTTTGTGTGTCATGAGATGTACTGACTTCTCTTTGTGCCTTCGGCTGGTGTAAGGATGGGCAGTCTGTGGTCTTCCTCAAAGAAGCATCTAGAAGAGATGGGCAAATGACATAATGCTAGTGAAGACTCAGCCTCGATCACCCCCTTTTCCCTATCCTGTTATTTAATCAGTACAAAAACTTCACAAAGCCTTTTGGGGTTGTCAGGATGAGGAAGCCTGGGAAGACAGCTTACTGGGATGTTCCTCAAACTAATGAACTTGGTTCGGTTGGAACATTATCTGTTGTACTTGCGGGCTATTCATCTAGGACAGAATGTTGACTAGCAAAGCCTATGTTTGTCTTATATCTGCCATTAACACTTCTCTGGGAATCTTCACAGAAGCTGTCTCAGCCACTGGAGGATAGGGGTCTGTAGGGAAAGCCATGCTGCCATTCATGTCTAGTGATCCTTGGTGCTGTTGGGTCACTGGTTTAGGTTGCATTGAATTCCAGAAAGCATAGAAACAGATCAATCAGCCTGTTCTCCAGAATGTTGGCTGTTGACTAATGGTTTATTGAGACTTTTGGAATTAGATACTAAAGCCTTTTGTTGTTCCTTTTGCTGGAATGTAGAATCCTAATCATGGATGGAGAATAGTGTAGTTGGTTTGAGAGAAAGTATGGGATGTTGGCCTTGTCCTGACCTGAGCCACTTTGGGGGACAAGATTTTGATCTCAGACTCAGGAGTGAGTTGGTTTGCAGGCAGGAGCCCCAGGTGCCCAGCAATGTACCTGCATATTCTTTAAAGCTCTATAAGCTGAAAGTTGAACTAGGAATGTGTTACAGGAAACAAATTTGAGTTGTTTCTTCTATGGACTCAGTCAGTGTACACCAGAAACTGCACAGAGAGCCTAGGCCCAGTGCTGGTAGGTACATTTCTGCAACACGTGGTTTTAACATAAATCCACATACCATTTTGAATTAAGCAGTGACAGTACAATGATCCCTGCCGATCCACCTTATTAAAAAAAGGGTATGTTGACTAGGGTCCGGTATAAATACAACTTTATAATCCCAGGATCAATAAACAGATGGTATCCAAAAAATCATACCTTCCTTTCTGAAGGTTGGTGACAACACTGAGAATGTGTGGGTTTTTTTTTTTTAACATGGACCATCTGATGCTGGGAAGGAATGTGAGCGGATCTGAGCAGAGGATGTTCCCCTTGCATCACATGACTCCACATCGACATCAGTCCAAGCTTGTTCCGTTGTGTTGTATCTCCTTCCAAAAGCTACTATCATTTCAGACAAGCTTTGATATTCAATCAGTTATATCAATATTGAAGAGCCCATGGGCACATTCTACTGGAATCTTGTTACCTTTGTCCTAGTAACATCCATAATATATCTGCAGGAACCTTTGTTTAAATAGAAACAATACTGGCTTAAAAATAGATCACTGTGTGTTGAAAATGAACTTTACAACTTGTAGGTGGGTATGGACGGGAAAAACAATTGTCCAAAGGAAATGTACCCTTTACCTGATATTTGTAACTATAAACCCTCTGTGCATCAACTTTATAATTAAATAAAATTATATGACATGAAAAAAAACCATCTCTTACCACTTTTAGGCATAAAACCTTTTGGAAGCCAAAATAAATTCAGAAAACGAGGCATGTTTAAGGAAATTTGTGTTTTCTTCTTTGTGTTTTTTTTTGCTTCATATCAGACCCATACTGGGTGCTGAAGAAAAGATAGGAACACTATCATGATTTATGATTCTAAAAATATATAAGAAATGTTACTGTCAAGATTTGCATCAAACACAAGTGATTTAAGAGTAAATATCTAATTAATATTTCAAGGTTTTCTTTTACATTAAATTGCCCATGTCATTTCAACAAGTGTTATTAATGCATTTACACACACACACACACACATACACACACACACACACACACACACACACACAAATACACACCACTCCACTGTAATCCCCGTTTTATATCATTGCCCTTGGTGGTTTGGTTGTTTTCTCCTAGTTTCTACAAATGAGAGAAAACTATGTGATATATGTGTTTGTGGGAATGGAATATTTCACCCAATATAAAGATCTCCAGGGCTATACAATTTTTAGCAACCTACATCATTTCATTCTTAATAACCAAGTAGTGGATACTTTCCTTATCTGTTTTGAAAATAAGGTGGCAAATACATGAACAATTGTTCAACATTTTTAGGCATAAAGGAAATACAAATCAAAACCACAACAAGAATGGTTATTTCAAGAAAACCAATAAGAGCTGGGCACCAGTGGCTCAGGCCTGTAATCCTAGCTACTCATAAGGATGAGATCTTAGGCTCATGCTTTGAAGCCAGCAGGGGCAGAAAAGTCCATGAGAGATTTAAAAAGCTAGAAGTGGTACTCTGACTCAAGTGCCAGAAGACTATCCTTCAGCAATGAACTCAGGAACAATGCCCAAACCCTGATTTCAAGCCCCAGAGTCAGCACACACACACACACACACACACACACACACACACACGCACGAACACACACACACACACACACGCACGCACACACGCACACAAGAAATATAACAAATGCTAGTGAGGATGCAGAGGGAACAGAATTCTTATTTACTGTTGGTGGGAAGGTAAATTAATCTATTGAAATTAGTTTGGAGTTTTCTCAAAAACCAAAACCAGACCTCATATATAATCCATCCATACCACTCTAGGAACAGACCTCCCTCCTCAAAGAAAATCAGTCAGCTTACTATGGAGATATCTGTATAACCATGTTGTGAGATGCACAAAGAGAAATAGCCAAATCATCAAACCTCTCCCAAGTTTTACAAAACAATTCCTTGATTAAGAAACAGTGGATTTTCTATCGTGTGCTATTTGGCCATGTGCACATTGAAAATAGAGGTCCTATTTAGTATCTTTAAAGCAAAGCTAAATATTATTTTTTATGTCATCCCTTTCATTGTTCTCCATCATCCCCTCTCAACACCATTTCTTATCTAAATTTTCTAAGTTGTGCACTGAATTTTATGACTGCTTTATCCCCTCCTTGCCTCACTTCATTTGTTTACTTCTTTCATTTTATCCCACTACCCCTACCTTTAGAGTACTTTTTCCTGGTGTTTATTTTGTTTGTCCATGAATTTGTCCTTCTGAGAATTGTACCCTTAGGGTTCTCCCCTGGATCTAGTGAATACTGGTTTTTAATTGTATACTTTTTAAATTTACTTATTTTCCTAAAGCCTAAACCATAAATTTATGGCAAGGGAGTGGGAAATAAATATGATCCCTTTTCATAAGATAATCCCTAAAATACTCAGTTATTAACTGCATGGAAAACATTAGACACATTCCTGATCTACCAACAGATAGTAAACTGATGAGTTGAGCAAAAATATCAATTACTCAGTATTAGGAATGCTGAGAACTACAGTGTAGAAACTAATGGTTCAATCATATCTGTTTATATTAAATCACATCATTCTGAAATTTCACTCTTGGTAAATTGAAATCAAAGTTGAAACCACAGCAGTGTGTCTAGTGCCTCCAATGTGTACAGGGTGTATGGGATATGCGTGACTTTACAACCCATGGTTTCAGAATGTGAGATTTAGAGAGAGTGGGCTTTCTGTGTGGAAATTAATACTTAGTCAAGCACTTGTGAGGAAGAGCAAAGAGACATAAGTCATCTCTGTTACTTCCTAGTTAATTACATACCTCTGGCAAGATCATGTGCTTGTCACCATACCTGCACTCAGTGTTCATGACTGATGTCACCTACAGCTAGGAGGCAGTAGTATCTGAAATCCTTCACAGTTCCTTAAGTAGCAAGACTGTGGAAACAAAAAGACAACCAACAAAAGCAAAATGCAGAATGAATTAGAATGAAACCCTCACAAAATTTACTGTGAATAGATTTTTCTGAATGTTTGGGGGATGGAAATCTCAGTGAATTATAACTTGTAGGGAAGGACAGTAAGAAAGGAAATAAAGATGAATATCACAGACTGTTCTTTTGTCATCAATTTTGCAGATTTCATCAGCTATACTTTATATGAGAAATATGAATGAACTTTTAATTTATAGCAATTTAATGTTAATGTTGAACATTGAAATCTTGTTCATGTTTCAAGGTGTGAAAAGTTAAAATTATGTTGAATTGGGGTTCTCTTGCAAACAGTGTATCTGACACCAAATCTCAAACATCAAACTGGACCTCTAGAAGAACCTCTGAGACAGATTTAAAAAGTAAATTTTAGGAGCATTTGATTCTGTGTAAAATAACACCAAGCCATTGCTATCTCTAAAATAACCAGATTTTTCTTTCAGAAAACTGGAAAAACTGGAAAAACTAAGCAAAATATAGTGACATGTCAGGGGTCACAATGTGCAACCCTTAGGATGGGGCCTCTCTTCTCCTGCTTTGGAGGAATGCCTGGGTCTCAGCACAGGTCTCTAATCCCTGCACTCAGGGCCCTTCAAAGACTCTTCTGTTACATGTATTGCTAGTGACATTGTGAGAAATAATTATTTAACAATGCTACATGAACATATGCATAAATTAAATGAAGAAATGGAACCACAAAAAATAGGCAAAATCTGGAAGCTAAAAAATGTGGGTTATTTAATTGGTCAATTATAATTCCTATGTGTTGAAGTGATACTGGGGAGCAAGAAGATGGTTAAGTTCATGTATCACCAGCCTAAACTATGCCCGATAACTCTTTAATCCAGTTCAGGGATCAGGTATGAGTCAGTGATCAGCTGCTGTGTATAAACTACTCAGAACAAGTTGTCATATTTGCAATAGGCCTGATTTTTGAATAAAAACTCTGGAAGCCCAATGATTACAACATAAATGAGAAGCTAAGAGAATGAGATGTCACACAGTAAAACTCTACAACTCAGCCAGGGGCTAGTGACTCACCCGGAATCCTAGCTACTCGGGAGGCTGAGATCTGAGGATCTGGCTTTTAAGCCAGCATGGGTAGGAAAGTATGTAAGACTCTTACCTCCAATAAACCACCAGAAAACCAGAAGTAGTGCTGTAGCTCAAGTGGTACAGCACTTGCATTGAGCTGAAGAGCTGAGGGACAGTGCCCAAGCCCAAAGTTCTAGCCCTACAACTGACAAAAAAATCTACAAATCCCATAATGTAGAGAAAGGGCATTTTAACCAGCATTTTCCTCACGAGATCAGGCTTAGAATTTTCAAAACCCAAAGCAACTGCCTGTATGAGTCACAATAATCAGTATACTCACTCATATTTTATACAATATAGTTGACATCAGAATCTTATACATTGCCATAATTAATATGTTCACTTGTGATGGTTAAGAAATACACTGAATTCAAGTCCTAATTAACCTCTCTAATTCAAAATACTCGAAAATGGGAGAAAAATACTCATTTCTGTAGTTAAACCACCATGATTTACAACAACGAACTTACATGCAGCAGCATTAAATTTAAGTTGTACTTCCTAAACAAGTTCATCTTTCACTGAAAAATAGTTTTACCCCTTAAAGAGTGCAAGAAAATTTGAGTTTAATTATATTAGCATTAAATCACTTGATGTGGGTTTTTTGATAATAGCAAAAGTAACATATTCAGTAGTACTAGCATGAATAGATTAATACATCTCCAAAGAGTCATCCCATAAATCCCTTCACAACATTACCATGAAAGGTAATCCTTACTTTCTTATTATTAAATTAATTTTTTACATTATCTTTAAGTAGTTGTAGAAAGGAGTTGCCATTTCACGGTGGGTTTTCTAAATACAATGTATCTTGGTCAACGTCACCCTTTCAAAATTCTCAACGACTCTGTCCACACCTCTTCCCTCACTCTTCCTAATTTTCTATGTAATACATCTGCATTTTCCTACCCCTCTCTTCTTCATTGCTCTACCCTTTTTCCCTTGCGTCTAGCCCATCCCTTTTGAGCACAGGCTTCCTGTGGAGTCCTTCTATTCAATGGTATATTTCTAACCTCCCACAGAGGTCCTGGGACTTTGTCCCTGGCACTAGACATAGCACCTTCACAGCATAGAGGTGTCATGATGTGTCTTGGCTTTCTCCCTGTAGCTCTGATATGGGCTCATATATATTTTAAATTCCTCAGTTTTAGTTTTTCATAAGTACCTCATTTGTCTAGTCAACTTTCTCTAACCTGTTTATCAACTCAAAAGGGATGACATACTTGGAAATAATGTATAAATTCCAATGATCCTTTCCAACCTGAATTACCTTTAGGAGCACTTATTGACATTCAGTAAAAGGAAAAGTTAGCCAAGCCACAGACAAATGCATACTAAGCAAGAAAAAAAGCTATAAATTATATCATAACAATTGTCTGCAATTTCATTAAATACAGTGTAATTGAATTTATAGCTGTAAGAATGAAAAATAGCTAAGAGCATAAAACACTTTCTGAGGTAGTTCAGGGCAAATTTACAAGAGGTCAACAGGAAACTTACCACAGGCTGAGGTTGCTGCACAGCTAGCTAGAAGCTGCTACTTACGGACACCTGAAGCAAGCACCACCATAGCTGAAGACAAAAAAATCATCATGCACAGATTAATAGACACAATAATTGACGCTCTCCTTTCTTTTCTTCCTTCTTTCTTGCCTTTTTAGTTAACAGAAAAATGACCAAACTTGTAGGAAACGTCAGTCTGATGAAGGTATGCTAGTAAATCTGTAGTAACAGGCTCTCAAGGAAAATTAAAACCCTGATTTATACCATTTGTTATTTGTATGAGTTCACACCTTCACCCAAAATTCAATCTGATCCTTAATGACCTCAAGGTTGGAAAGTGATGCTCAGTTTCACTTTCTGTATGACTTTTCCTCCAAGCTGTTGGAAGATAGGTGAACATCTATAGAGCTGAAAGCATAGGCAGTTGTCATGAAATAAGGAAGCAGTGGGGAAGTTTGCAAATTTACCTTACATTTTTTTCTACTATTATATTATTTAATTTTAAATAAGGACTGGATTGAAAAATAAATGAAAGGTAATGATTGGTTCATTCTCACTAATGATAACTGCCATTAATACACAACTTTTAAGTAAAAAATATTAAAAACTATTTATTTTATAATCAGGAACAAGACTTCAATAGGAATGAATGCTTCTGTTAAACATTGCCCTAAAAACCTTGTCAGTACTCAGGGAGAATTAAGAATTTCAGAGCAGAGTTCCGGGAAGATGGCGGAGGAGAAGCTGGAATCTGAACAAGCTCTCGCATAGAAAGCAGTTTTAGATTTCCAGTGAACAGTCCTAAGCCAGAGAATCACACCAAGTGTGCCATCACAGGACAGAGAGTTAGACAAGAGAGGGGAAGCCAAGACAAGGAGACACATCTGAGCTCCTGCCAGGAGCCGCCGCGGTGGCGGCAGGGTCGCAGCGGCGACCATACCTGAGCGCTCACACAGAGAGTCCGGGACGAGGAGCCACACGCAGCGGGCGAGAGGATTCTACTCAACACCAGCAAGAACCGACAAGGAGCAGATATCTTCATCCTGCAGTTTGCAGACCAGAGACGACCCAGGATCCAAGACTCGGCGTGAGTAGAAGCCCGACGTCCTCACTCCTTCTCAGGGAACAGAGGAGGGAAGGCCACCCCTCCCCCCCCTCCAGCACCGGTGATCTCCATCTTGGATACCGACAAAGCTCGGAGGAGCTGCTAGCTCCAACTCAGGCCTTGGAATAAAACGAGTCATTTAACAGGTGAAAGACTTAAAGAGAAACTTCTCTGAAGAAGAAAGAAGGATGGCCAATAGACACATGAAGAAATGTTCAACATCCCTAGCCATAAAAGAAATGCAAATCAAAACAACATTGAGATATCACCTCACCCCAGTTAGAACGGCAAAAATCAAGAACTCTAACAACAACAGATGCTGGAGGGGATGTGGACAGAAAGGAACTTTACTTCATTGTTGGTGGGAATGTAAACTTGTTCAACCACTTTGGAAAGCAGTATGGAGGTTCCTCAAAAGACTCCACATAGAGCTCCCCAATGACCCAGCAATCCCACTTTTGGGCATTTACCCAAATGATCACAAACAAGGCCACACTAAAGCTACCAGCACAACTATGTTTATTGCAGCATTATTTACCATAGCTAAGACATGGAACCAAGCCAGATGCCCCTCAGTAGATGAATGGATCAAGAAGATGTGGTATATATACACAATGGAATTCTATGCCTCCATCAGAAAGAATGACATTTCCCCATTTGTTAGGAAATGGAAAGGCTTGGAAAAAATTATATTAAGTGAAGTAAGCCAGGCCCAAAGAAACATAGGTCCCATGGTTTCCCTTATTTGCAATATCTAGTATAGGTATGAGTCAAGCGGAAAAAGTCAGATAATGTGATGTTAGGAAAACGAAACCTCAAATATGTATTTTAATGTTTTTGTTTCTTTCATGCATGTGTTTCTAACACATTTATAAGATTATTTCTTTGTTGCTTTCTATGTCACTCCCCCACAGTGTAACCCCCGCTTTCACTATATTTGATGTCAGTATAACATGTGGAGGAGATGGGGACAAACAAGTCGTTTAAGGATTCAGGTGGACCTGTTGCAACAATGAGAAGTACAAAATGTCATGTCAAAACCAGCTTTACAGTCAGTGGGGGGGTATCATTGGGTGGGAGGGAGGGGGGAGGCTGGGAAGGGAGGTGAAGGGTAAACAAAGGAGGAGGCTGCAATGCTTGGTAAGAAATGTATGCATTATCCTGCCCATGTAATTGTAACCCCTCTGTACAGTATGTTCTCAAGTAAAATAAAATAAAATTAAAAAAAAAAAAAAAAAAAAAACGAGTCATTTAACAGGTCACAAGAACTTAACAGCGAAGTGACCTGCCAGACTCAGCTCCATCCAGGGAAAAGTCACCCAGCTCAGGCACCAGCCATTGGAGTGGCTTTCCTCACTGAGTAACCAGAGCCAGAGGCTGCCCCTCCCTCTAGCAGCCTCCACAATCAATTGAAAAACAGAAACCCTGAGAATGGCTCCAGGGTGGGCTCTGTGAATTTTCCACAAAATAGCCCCAGGGAAAAGCTACTGTTTGTTGAAAGGCCTCAACTCTACCAGAACCTAGCCTCATCACCTCTCTTTTGTGATTCTCAAAGCAGATCACCCTCCCATTAAACTAACCTGGGAGGGGGATCTCAAAATCTTGGGTAAAGCAGAGCATTTTTCTGCCTGTTCGAACAAACTGACTTAAGAAACCAATCAAGCCACAGGACCTCAAGCTGACCAGAGACTCCAACAAGAGGCTGGTTACAGACAAAAGGGAGATACAGGATTCTTCCCACCCCTCCCAAAAAAATAAAAAAAAAAAAATCAAAGAACTTTTTTTTCTTCTTTTCTTTTTTCTTTTTTTTTTAGTACCTTATATATATAAAAAAAATTTTATTCCTTTTCAAAAACTTTTATTAATCTTTAATTTTTGCCTTTTTTGAAAAAATAATTGCTTTCCAGTAACTTTTTTTTCCCTCTTATAATTTTTATTTTAGGAATACGTGAATGTACATTTTCCTTTCTTTTCTTGTCTTCTCTCTCTTTTTCTTTCTTTCTTAATTATCTTTTTTGTTTTTGTCTAGTTCTACTGAACTTCTGATCTTTTTTTTCTCCCTTTCTTATCCTTTTCACCTTTTCCTTTCTTTTGTTCTTCTGTATGTGACTTAACTCTTGTCCTGCACATCCTCAGATAAACCCATAGTTAACTAGTAGACCCTATCCCTCATTGTGTACACACTTAATCCACAAATTTATTACTCAATCCAAAACCTCTGAGACTTAAATTCCTTAATAGCAGTACTACCTCTTTATACCTATATACTATTTTAAGCATTTTTTAAGTTTTTCACATCTCCTCTATCTCCCTCCTGTCTTCTCATTATATTCACATTCCTCTCTAAATAGATGGTCTTTCAATCTCCATAACTATATTAATTTTTACGTTTCTAATTTTTTTTTCTGGTCTCTTTTCATTTCCCTTTCCCTTTCTTCTTTTTCTCTCCCTCTCTACTTGTATCCTACCCAACCTATTTCCTGCATTAAGATTAGGACATAGTTAACTCTCCCTGTGCCTCCCCACACCAATCTATTCCTAATTTTTACCCACATCTCTCCCTAACCCTAAAAATTTCTGGTTTTCCAAATTCTTCTCTGTGGTTCGAAGCCCATTAACATATAGTTGTTTGATGTTGAATAGATGTATCTGTTGAACTAGATTGTATCTGTAGACTGTTGACTGTATAAATGCAAACGTTGGTTGATGGTTGCCTTAAGATAGTGTTCTAGCACAAAACTGGTGCTATTTTCATCTCAAATGGGCAGAGTAAGCCGAAAAAAACCAAGAAAAATGGCAAATCGGGGTATCTCAATTCCCAATCTTGATAATCAGGGGTCAGATCAGATAATGAACAATCCAGAGGAGAGTTCCCAAATAGCTCTACAAACACTGGTGGCAAACATGATAAATGAGAAGTTTGACAACTTACAAAGGACTCTGTATGAGCGTGATAGGGAGAGAGAGGAGGCATCCCAAAAGTTTATACAGGAATATCATAAGCGTGAGGAAGCTACTCAAAAACTGATACAGGATTTGCGTGAACAACTTGAGAATACTCAAAGAGAAAGGGAGGAATGGTGTGAGCAGGCTGAGAACACTCAAAGAGAACTGCAGGAATCCCACGAACGGGAGGAAAGAGAACTGCAGGAATCCCACAAACGGGAGGAAGCTAATCAAAGAGTAATTCAGGAATTGAGAGACCAGGTAGAGAACACACAAAGATCAATAAAGGCATTCATGGAATCCATTAACAAAGAGCTGAAGGAAGTCAGGGAGACCACAAAGGGAATGCTGAATGGAACCCAACAGAAGGAATGGGAGGCGAAAGAAACCATAACCAATCAACTAAGTGATTTGAGAACAAACACTGAACACCAAATTAAGGAAGTAAAGAAATTCATACAAGACCTAAAACAGAACTTCAACAAAGAACTTGAAGCCAACAAAGCTGACCAATTAGAAGGAAAAGAGATAAAAAACAAAGTAGAGAGTCTTGACAGCAGGTTAGACCATGCAGAAGATCGAATCTCAGGGATTGAAGACAGCCTAGATATTATAGAGAAAGAACATACAACCATCCAAGACAAGTCCTAGAAATATGATAGATCTATCCAATACTTAGAAGACACCATCAGAAGGCCTAATCTAAGGATAATGGGTGTAGAGGAGCACCTAGAAACAGAAGTTAATGGTCTAGGAAATTTGTTTAACAGGATCCTAGCAGAGAACTTCCCAAACATACAAAAAGATAGGCCTATTCAGATACAAGAAGCTTTTAGAACCCCAAATAGACCAGACCAGAATAGGACATCCCACCGTCACATTATAATCCACACAGGATCAACTCAGACCAAGGAAAAGATCCTTAAAGCTGTCAAGGAGAAAAGGTTAATCACCTATAAAGGGAAACCAATTAGAATCACCTCAGATTTCTCAGCAGAGACAATCAAAGCAAGAAGAGCCTGGAATGATGTATGCCATGCCCTAAAACAAACAACTATCAACCAAGAATACCCTACCCACCTAAACTCTCCTTCATAACTGAAGGCCAAATAAAAACCTTCCATAGCAAAGAAAAATTGAAACAATACATCTCCACCAAACCAGCCCTACAAAAGATTCTTAAAGATGTCCTACACATAGAAAACCAACAAGACCGCAACAAAGGCCAAGAAACTGCACCCAAACTGAGAATCTAAGAACCATAGGAAGAACCCAGTTTTCGCAGCCCCCAAGAAGGTGGATAACATGGCAGGAACTCCCAAATACCTCTCAGTCCTATCTCTTAACGTTAACGGACTGAACTCTCCAATTAAGCGACATAGACTGTCTAGTTGGATTAAAAAACAAGAGCCTTCTATCTGCTGCCTGCAGGAGTCACATCTTGCCCGTAAAAACAAACACATTTTCAATGTTAAAGGCTGGAACAAAATCTACCAAGCAAACGGCCCCCATAAACAGGCGGGAGTTGCAATCTTAATATCAGATAAAATAGACTTCAAATTAAAATTCGTGAGAAGAGATAAAGAAGGTCGCTACATACTAATTAAAGGATCTCTCGTTCAGGAGGATATTACAATTCTAAATATCTATTCGCCAAACAATGGAGCACCCAAATTTATCAAAGAAACACTACTTTCCCTCAAATCCCATATAGATCCAAAGACATTAATTGTTGGGGATTTTAACACACCACTCTCCCCACTAGATAGATCAACTCGGCAAAAACTCAACAGAGAAACCGCAGATCTAAACAGCTGCATAGATCAACTAGACTTAACAGACATCTACCGAACATTTCACCCAGCAGCATCCGAATACATGTTTTTCTCAGCAGCACATGGAACGTTTTCTAAAATAGACCACATTTTAGGCCACAAAGCAAACTTGTCTAAATTCAGAAACATTGAAGTTATACCTTGCATTCTCTCTGACCACAAGGGAATAAAATTAGAACTCAACACCAAAAGCCACCAAAGAAAGTCCGGTATCACATGGAGGCTGAACAACACACTGCTGAATCAAGAGTGGGTCATGGAAGAGATTAGAAAGGAAATTCAAATGTTCATGCTATTCAACAAAAATGAACACACAAATTACCAGCTCCTCTGGGACACAGCAAAGGCAGTACTCAGAGGCAAGTTTATAGCTCTGAGCTCCTACATCAACAAATTGGAGAGATCTGAAACTAGCAATTTAATGACACATCTAAACCTCCTTGAAAAAGAGCAGCAAGATAAACCCCAATCCAGTAGACGGAAAGAAATAATCAAAATTAAATCAGAATTAAATGAATTAGAATCCAAAATAACTACAGAAAGAATCAACAAAACAAAGATGACATGATCTTGTATTTAAAGAATCCCATACACTCCACTTCCAAATTACTCAAGCTGATTCAAAACTTTGGCAAAGTAGCAGGGTATAAAATTAAGCCCCCAAAATCAATGGCTTTTCTGTATGCCAACAATGAGAAAAGTGTGGCTGAAATTAGGAAAGCACCTCCATTTGTAAAAGCCCCACAAAAAATAAAATACCTAGGAATTAACTTTACCAAAAAAGTGTAGGACCTCTATGATGAAAACTCTAAAAACTTGAAAAAGGAAATCAAAACAGAACTTAGAAAGTGGCAAAAACTCCCATGCTCCTGGATTGGAAAGATTAACATCCTGAAAATAGCAATACGTCCCAAGGCTTTCTACAAATTCAATGCGACACCTGTCAAAATTGCAACCTCATTCTTCAAGGAAATAGAAGAGGCAATCCAAAAATTCTTTTTTTTTTTTTTTTAAATTTTATTTTATTTTATTTGAGAACATACTGTACAGAGGGGTTACTATTACATGGGCAGGATAATGCATACATTTTCTTCAAGGAAATAGAAGAGGCAATCCAAAAATTCTTATGCAACAATAAAAGACCCCGAATAGCAAAAACAATCCTCAACGGAAAGAACACTGCTGGAGGAATATCAATACAAATTTCAAACTCTACTCTAAAGCCATAGTAATCAAAACAGCTTGGTACTGACACAAGAACAGACCTCAGGACCAATGGAATAGAATTGAAAACCCAGAAATGAACCTACAGACATAGCCATCTAATCTTCGATAAGGGAGCTAAAAAAATAGAATGGAAGAAAGAAAGCCTCTTCAGTAAATGCTGCTAGCAAAATTGGTTAACTACTTGTAGAAAACTAAAGCTAGATCCTGATATATCACCCTGCACCAGAATCAACTCCAAGTGGATCAAAGACCTCGGAGTCAAAGCAAACACTCTGAAAACATTACAGGATGGAATAGGAGAAACTCTAGGTCTCCTTGGCGCAGGCCGAAATTTTCTTAATAGAGACCCAGAAGCACAACAAATCAAAGAAAGGTTGGACAAATGGGATTGCATGAAGTTACAGAGCTTCTGCATGGCAAAGGACATAGCTAGCAAGATCATTAGAAAGCCCACAGATTGGGAGAAGATCTTCACTAGCCATAAAATGCACAAGAGTCTCATATCTAAAATATACTTGGAACTCAAAAAATTAAATCCTCCAACAACAAATCCTCAAAGACACAGCTGCCCAATAAATAAGTGGGCTAAAGACTTAAAGAGAAACTTCTCTGAAGAAGAAAGAAGGATGGCTAATAGACACATGAAGAAATGCTCAACCTCCCTAGCCATAAAAAAAAATGCAAATCAAAACAACATTAAGATACCAGCTCACCCCAGTTAGAATGGCTATAATCAAGAACTCTAATAACAACAGATGCTAGAGGGGATGTGGACAGAAGGGAACCTACTTCATTGTTGGTGGGAATGTAAACTTGTTCAACCACTTTGGAAAGCAGTATGGAGGTTCCTCAAAAGACTTCACATAGAGCTCCCCTATGACCCAGCAATCCCACTCTTGGGCATTTACCCAAATGTTTACAAACAAGACCACACTAAAGCTACCAGCACAACTATGTTTATTGAAGCATTATTTACTATAGCTAAGATATGAAACCCACCCAGAGGCCCCTCAGTAGATGAATGGATCAAGAAAATGTGGTATATATACATAATGGAATTCTATGCCTCCATCAGAAAGAATGACATTGCCCCATTTGTTAGGAAATGGAAAAATTTGGAAAAAATTATATTAAGTGAAGTAAGCCAGGCCCAAAAAAACATAGGTCCCATGGTTTCCTTCATTTGCAATATCTACTATATGTATGAGTCAAGCGGAAAAGGTCAGACAATGTGATGTTAGGAAAAGGAACCCTTAGATATGTATTTTAACGTTGTTTTCTTTCATGCATTTGTTTCTAACGCATTTATAAGATTATCTCTTTGTTGCTTTGTATGTCCCTCCCCCAGAGTATAACCCCTGCTTTCACTATATTTGATGTCAGTATAATTTGTGGAGGAGATGGGGAAAAACAAGTCGTTTAAGGATACAGGTGGACCTGTTTCAGCAATGAGAAGTACAAGTTGTCATGTCGAAAACGAGCTTTCCAACGTTGGGGGGGGGAGAATTGGGTGGGGGGTAGGGGGAGAGGCTGGGAAGGGATGTGAAGTGTAAACAAAGGAGGAGGCTGCAATGCTTGATAAAAAATGTACGCAATATCCTGCCCATGAAATTGTAACCCCTCTGTATAGTATGTTCACAAAAATAAAATTAAATTAAATTAAAAAAAAAGAAATAATGACACAGTCCCATTTGGTCAGAAATGAAAAGACTTGGAAAAAAAAATCATATTAAGTGAAGTAAACGAGACCCAAACTAGACCCAAAGAAATATATCTCATGATTTTCCTTTTTTGCAATAATGAGTATATGTCTAGAATAATCTTATCAGATGAGCGTCAAAGCTCAAAATCTTTGTATACATGACTCTATAAGATGATGCTGAGAGAAATGAACCCCAAGATGTGGACACAAGTGGTTTTTGGCTTTTGATTGTTGTTTTAAATTACAATGTGGTTTTGGTTTTTGTTTCTTTCGTCTGTTCTTCTTCCTGTGGTATAACTCTGTTGTCATTGTATTTGATTTTGGTACTTTGCATCTTGTATATATATTTATCTAATTTGGGGAGGGAAAGGGGAATAGGAAATGTTGAAACCAGGACACAGGATGGCCCATTGCAACAATGATACTCACAAGACACTTTACAAGTTTGTTGGAGGTAGGAGTGGGGGAGATGGGGAGAGAAGGGATAATAAAAGAGAAATAAGGAGGAAATAACAATGCTCAACAAGAAATGTGCTGCTTACCTTACTGATGTAACTATAACCCCTCTGTACAGCATCTTTACAAAAAATATTTCAAAATCAAAAATTGAAAGTATAAAAACATAAAAAGTAATTTGATGCTGTTGTTAACCAATGACAACCAAAAATGCCTGTATATTTCAACAGATATAGTATTCTTAACTTTTTATTTTTATTGTAAAAGTGATGTACAAAGGGGTTACAAGCACATGAGTCAAGTAAAGAGTATGTTTCTTTTTGGACAATGTCATCCCTTGTTTCCTTCGATTTTTCTCTCCCATGTTCACTCACAAGTTGTACAATTCATTTTCAACAGAGTGCCTAGAGAATTGCTACGTTTTTCACCCTTTGCCCTTCCATTACTGTGTCCTCTTTTTCTTCCCAAAGATAGATTGACTCATTGCAAGAATGAGATGTACAAAAAGCTATGTGGAAAAATGAACTTTACAATTTAGAGGGTGGGGTGGTGGGGTTGGGGTTATAGCTAAGGAGGTGGGAGGAAAGGGATGGTAGGAGAAAAACCAAAGGAGGCAACAATGCTGGATAAGAAATGTACTCCTTACCTTGCTCATGAAACTGTAACCTCTCTGTACAGCATTTCACACAAAAAATACTTAACTGAAAAAGAGAAATAAAGGAAGCCAGGTGCTAGTGGCTCAGGCATATAATTCTAGCTACTCAGGAGGCTGAGATAAGATGATCTCGGTTCAAAGCCAACCAAGGCAAGAAAGGCAGTGAGACTCTTATCACCAATACACGCCCAGGAAGGTGTGCTATGGCTCAAGTGGTAGAGCGTAACCTTGAGGAGAAGAGCTCAGGAAAAATGGCCAGGCACAGAATTCAAGTCCCATCTCCAACAAAACTGTGGTGGGTAGATAGATAGATAGATAGATATATAGATAGATAGATAGATACATACATACATACATACATAGATACATATATACATAACATAGATAAAAAAAGAAGAGAAAAGAAAAGAATAGCAACAAAGAAAAAACTCTTATTTCCATTTCCTGGACAATATTATTTCCAAATTATTTGCCAGTTGAAGCTTGGATAAATCTGGGTTGTGGATCCCATGATCCGTTAGGATGAACTGTACCTGAATTTTCTGATTTATAAGCTAAGAAATTAGAAATTACTGATTTTTACTAGTAATTAATTTTGCTAGTAATTAATGCCTGTAAAAGAGTACTGTCCTCCAAACAGTCCTTAATATAGCAAAATCTGATTACTGTTTCCAAGGGCTCTGATGCCTAATCTATATCCAGAACTAATTTGTTTATTTAGAAAGAAGGGAGAGCCTCTCATGAGCTGCTAGCATTGACATCCAAGCCTTGATGTTTAAGTGAGGAGGACAAGTCAGATAGTTGACATGGTACCTGACAGGGAGGAGGGAAGTGCAAGAGCACCTACATCAGGACTTGTGGAGGTTTACTGGGGAGGTACCGATATCATTTCTCAACTACATCCTCTATGCATAGCCCTGCACATAGGTATAGCTGTGTGCTTAGTAAAAGAGAAAGCATCTGTAAGTTTTAGAGCCTAGATGCTAAGATCTACTCATTTGCTTCAACAAAAATCTGTGTTCAAATACTCAAAATGTTGCTAAGTGCAATGATGCAGTTCTTTTTTCTAATTAATTATCCCTTAAGGAGTTTCAGTTCCATAAGTCAGGGTAGAAGCACAGTGCATCTTGATCAATGTCACTCTTTCCACCATTTTCTCTCATCCTTCCTCAGCCCATCCTTATCCTCAAGTTAGTGTTCAAAGTTTACACAATGTACATTGCATATAATGACTGCATTTGCTCATTTGCCCTCTCTCCCTTTGTGTGTCCCCCTGCTTGCCCTATCCAAGAACCACTTCTTTGTTCCAGAATCTCAAATAAGGCCAGACATTGTGGTACCTGCGTATATCCTCCAGCACTAGAAGGCTGATAGAGGACAATAGAAACCTATCTAAGCTGCCTCAAACAAAACCCACTGCCCATTCTTAAATGGATTGTGATGCTAGTTGTTTGTAAGGGCTTGTTTTTATTTATTTATTTTTATTTGGAAACAACTTAAACTTGCAGAAAAGTTGGATTGAGGGAACAAAAAAATTTCCATAAAGATCAATTTGCTTTGTTAATGTGTGTGTGTGTGTGTGTGTGCGTGTGTGCGTGTGTGTGTGTGTGTGTGTGTGTGTGTGTGTGTGTGTTCCTGGGGCTTGAACTCAAGGCCTAGGCATTGCCCCAAGCTTCTTTGCTCAAGGCTAGTGCTCTACCACTTGAGCCAGAGCTCCTCATCTAGCTTTTTTGTTTTGATGGTGATTGGACATAAAACTCTCCTGGCTTTCTCTGCTTAGGCTAGTTTCAAAGCATGATCCTCTGATCTCAGTCTTCTGAGTAATTAGATTACAAGGGTTACTACCAACACCAGACTCTGTATGCTTTATAAAAACCTATCTTCTCCATGGTACTTTGAGAAAAACTGTGATGTTAATATGGAGATAATATTATTTTACTGGACAAATAAAAATTGTGTAACTTGTTATGTACTAGTCAATGCTTTGATCCATGCGTGACTCATGGAAAGGTTCAACCAAACTAATCAGTGTATGTGTTATGAGAACACATACAGTCTACTCTCTGAGTAATTGCCAGGTGAACTGAATATTCTTAATAGCTATAGTTGCCATAACAGGCAAGTGTCTAGAGACAAGTGGCGAAATATTAACAATATTATCTTGTCCTTAATATTAACAATAGTAATATTAATATTACTACCAATCTTATCATTAATATTAGTATTAATACCAATCTTACTCATAAGACTCCACATTTTGTTAACACCATCCTTCCCACACTGCTTCAGGAATCAGATTTCCCAGTGCTCTCCATTCTATGACAGAGTTTCATCTTTCATGACAAGGCTGATACTTATCTAACACCTTCCTTCCCTGTTCTTCTCTGCCTAAACACCCCTCATTTGGTAGGTGGAAGTCTGTTGGGTTTTGACTGAGAGTACATAGCCTTGACTAAAATTCCTACTACAATTTTGTAATTACTATTTAAAGTTAAAAATGTGGAATGAAGGCTGGGAATGTGGCTTCGTGGTACAATGCTTGCCTAGCATGCATGAACTGAGTGTGATCCTCATTGCTACATAAACAGACAAAGACAGAAGTGGCGCTGTGGCTCACGTGGTACAGTGCTGGCCTTGAGAAAAAGAAAACAAAAAACAAACAAACTCAGGGATAGTAACCAGGTCCTGAGTTCACTGCCAGGACTGGAAAAAATGAGGAATGAAAATATTACAATAGAGCTCTGACCTCCCTGAGGTCAATATTACATTGGGGCAGAGGACAAAGCTAGAAATTGGGCTTGACAGTTTCTTGTCCTTGGAAGTTGTATACTTGAAATGTTAGATGAGAATGGCTAAATGCCGCAAATTCTCACGGTCCTACTGGTTAGTATTACAATCCTCAATAATTTATTGATACTGTTCTTTTCTTTTTCACATGTCCATCTTTCTGTGGAAGCCCTACAAATGAGTGCATAGAAATGAAAGGTTCAGCATGTTAACAGAGTGTAGCCCTGGAAGCAGCCTCTCCCACAGGGCAGCCACATCCCTACATCCCACATCCCTGCAGCTTTCCACAACTGCAATTAATCAACCTTGAACACTTCACCTCCAACCTATGGTGAGAAGAGGCTATTAACTTGCCAATTAAACTGCTTGACTGAATTCACTAATAAAGTAAGAAACCAGCTGAGTCCCCTCTGCCTGGGGCCATTTGTTGAAGCAGGAACCACAGCTACAGGTAAACCCAGGTCTCTGCAGGTAAGGAAGCTGCAGTGGACTGGTTTAGAAATGCTATCTACACATGCCAGGGTCAAACACGCTTTCTCTAAAACTTAATAAAATATTAAAGAGAGAACAGGAAATATATAAGCATTGGACTGATGAATATTGGGGAGCTCAAGGCAGTTTGGAAGCCAACTCTCACCTAACATCACATCAACATAACATAACATAACACAGCATAACATCAAACCAAACAAAGCACAAGGATGGCATTCTAAAAGGGGCAAGATGAAAGGTTGCCTCCTACTCACTAGCAGTGCCGATCAGTCGTTCTCAAGCTGTTCTGCTACTCTTATCAAATATTGCAGATCTGTAAAGTCCATGTAAGATGTAGAGGTGCATGCCTGTAATTCCAACACTCAGCTGTAAAGTCCATGTAAGATGTAGAGGTGCATGCCTGTAATTCCAGCACTCAGGAGGCTGAGATAGGAAGACTATAATTTCAAGTCCAGGTCAAGGCTACATTGGGAGACTATCTCAAAAAGAAAAAAGACAAGTTCCATGTAGAAGCCAAAGGGAGTCCAGCATTTGGTAATTACTTGGTTACCTCACACAAAAGACTGGTCCCACAACTTGCCTATTGTTAGTGGCTTAGGCTGCTTCTCCACTGTCCCCCACCTCCTCCCTTCTCACCCATTCACAGAAGCCTTAGCTGAATTAAATACCAGGATTCAAAATAAAAGTACTTCTAGAAGCTCCCATCGCACAGAGCAAGCTTCTAAAGCCCAGGGGGCCCCATACACAGACAGTCTTTCCACATATTAGCTCTAGGGCTGTGATGAACATTCAGGAAGAAATCTAGTAAGTACTGACTGATTTCTCTCCATGCTCCATCTCATATTGGAAGGCAATCAAGGATCCTACAATGGTATTTTCATGGCTTGCTCATTGGGCACTTCACAGTTGACAGAGCCAACATGAAGATTGCATTTGTAGGTAAATTTTGAAAAGCTAAGGAAGAAAACCAAGAAAAACACAACTCACTATCTTCCTCTGAGGTACCAAGGCCCTTCCAGATGTCACAGTGACAAGAAACAGCTGTGTTTCTGTATAATTTGTAGAACAGACGCTTTAACGCCTAGCCTTGATCTATATCATTTTGTGAAGTAATAGCATTAATCTGAAATGAATATGATTGCCAGATAGAAAAATTATACATCTCAGGGCTGAGAAGGTGGCTCAGTGGTAGAGCGCTTGCCTTGCATGCATGAGTCCCTGGATTTGATTCCTCAGCACCACAGAACCAAACAAGAAAAAAGCCAGAAGGGGTGCTATGGCTCAAGTGGTAGAGCGCTAGCCTTGAGCTGAAGAGCTGAGGGACAGCGCCCAGGCCCAGAGTTCAGAAACCACGACCAGACCGCCCCCCCCAAAAAAAAAGAAACAAAAATTTTACATCTTATTTACATACATCAATAGTGAATATCCATTGGCACAGCATGAGGCAAGAACTGATAAATAACTTGTGCCAATAAATAATCACATGTGCAAATATATAAAATCATACCACAGACACTAAGCCCATGAGCTTACCAAACATAACAGATCTTTTGTTTGGTGCAATTCCATCATGTAAACTATAAAAGGAGTAATACCTAGTACAGGGACACACACACTGACCCAGTATCAGACCATCCAGCTTATGTGTCAAGGATTTACAAGTGCCTAAGTCCCAACTCTATCCTGGAAGTTTCAGCTCAGGTCAATCCTCAGCTTGATTTCACCCACTCACTTATTCTTCAGGATGAAGTGTGCCTGAAAATCATCTTTAGACCCAAACTCAAGTCTTCTTGAAATAAGTTGTGTACCTTGAACCAGAATGTCACTGGAAACAACTCTGATTTTTGACACCACCTGGCCTCAACAGCTCAGTGACAGCTCTGTTACTGGGCAGTATCTTATCTGGCCATAAGCTCTTGCCCTTAGGCCAGGCCTCTTGAAACCCTGTGCCCACCATTTTAACCCTTTCCTAGCCTACATTGCTCGTTACTTCAATTAATTGGAAGTGTAAGGTATGGTTGGAGAATTAATATTAATAATTAAGGGTAGAATAAAATAGACTACATTGTTAGTGCCCTAGGCTCTTAAGTGTTGGTGAATTAACGTGAAGCAAATGAACATATATTTCTAATTCATGGCTACTTAATAAAATTTGATATTATATATGACATTGCTCACAACACAGGGTTTCTTCACCACAATCCCAATTCTTCAGCCCCTCTGTGGCTGTCTTGGCAGTGTGCTTTGCAAATGAGGAAAACACACCATCATTTTTGGATACTGTGAGGCTTCTATTGAAGGGTAATTCCATTTTAGTGGTACCCAGTCCAGGAATTAGACTGTCCTTATCAATTGCCTACATGGATAATACTTTCAATGGGGGAAAACATACTGCAAGTTCCTGTCTTAGTTCGATGTAATCGCTTGCTCACCTCTAGCAGAATCCTGACACACAGGAAGATGCTTCCCAAGGGAGATGAAAGGCTGACAGAAATTCACAGGTGTGGGCTGGGCCCACCTTCCTCTCACCAGTGATTACTAAAAATAACCACTGGCCCTGCTGACCCAGGATGGACACTGCCCTAAAATACTTACTCATTTCACAAAAAGGAGACTCACTATGTGAAAAGTGAAAGTAAGTTCATATTTTCCTGAAGTTTTAATAAGAACAAGAGCAGAGATACACAGAGGACAAATTCTAAGTGGGCTAATGTGAAATACAAGATAGTCCCACATGATAGGCCACTGTAATAGTGTTTCAAATGGGATGTCATGCCTTCCTCTTCCCATAATGACTCATTAGGGTTCCAGAACATGATATGGCAAGTGGGGAGAGGGTGAGGGAAGCAGGGTTTTCCTTCAAAATCAAAGGTGTCTACAGGAAAGAGACAATTAGCTCAATACCTGCTCCCAGGACACCTGCTCAGACCTCTGGGCTTAACCCTGAGGCTTCTTTACCACTCTGACTATTTCATGGAGAGTTAAAGCCTTTGCTGTAGCTCTTTTGTCTTAGGAAACAATTTCAGTTATTCGCATGCAACATGAATGGATGTACCCTGTTTTAGACTGGTCTAAGTGCTGGCTGACTGACTTCTCTGTGCCTCCAGCAGTTTTCCAGAGCACAAGCTGTGGAGAAAGACCTGCTGTGCCAAAGACTATATACAGCCAAAAAGCTATCTGTTTGACTCATCCTACAGGAACTAAAGCAAGTCCAGCCTGTTCTCATCACAGGAACTCTAGGAAAATCACAATAAAGGATTTCAAACATACTCTCAGAGTATATATTAAATGATACTAATATGTTACCTCTCTACCATCATCAGCTTTTTAATTATGGATTTTTTAAATCAGTTTTAGGGCCTGAACTCTTGGCGGGGGCGATATCCAACAACACTTCAGACCTGGAGCCACAGAACATCTTCTGGCTTTTTCTGCTTATGTAGTGCTCAGGAATTATCAGGTCATCTTGCATGCAAGGCAAGTACTCTACCACTGAACCACCTTCCCAGCCCCATTAGATAATTCTCAATCTCCCTAATGTGTCATTTGAATATATGAAGAAGCCCCCAAATAGAAGATAAACTTTGCATAGTCATTTAACAGACATGTTATAATATGTCAAACATGAGTTGTTTACATTAAATATATTAGAAATAAGTGGAACTTCTACTTTTAAATTTTTCTTCCTATTGTTTATAGCCTCTACAGTACCCAGTCCTCAAAGCAAGGGACCCAGACTCTTAAATTTCTTTCTCTGAAGGTCAGAAACAGAAGACACAAGCCTTGAGTCTCTTTAAACTAACTTCAGTCTTTACTCGTTTACTATAATAATTTGGAAGCCATTAGGAAGTGGAAATGTTAGAAAAGAAATTATTATTCTGAAAATATAACTTTAGTAGGCATTGGGTTTCATCAAAATGCATTGTAGTCAAAACCTGACAACTAAGGAATTCAAATGTGTTTGTACATCTACTTCGTAGGAGGAAAGGAAGAAAACAAGAAAGAAGGAAAGAAAAGAAAGAGTAACAGGACTTGTGAGTTCATAATGCATTCAATTGTTTAATCAACTAAAGTGTTATTTGCTCAATAGGAAAAGCAATGTATTTAGTAAGCTAGATTGGCATGAATAGATTAATAAATCTTCTGAGAGTGATCCTGTAGCTCCCTTCACATGGTTAGCGTGGACAGGAATCCTTATTTTCAATGATACATTTCTGGCTTCCTCCCACTGAGGTACTGGGACTCAGGCATCTCCCTATCACAAGCCACGGCTCCTACACATCACAGAGGCATCATGTGCTACCTTGGTTACTTTACCCAGCTGTTCTGAAACTGCCTCATGGCTTTTCTTTGTTTATTTTAGTTTTGGTGATATTTTTCTTATGATCAGCTCACTTGACCAGTCACATGCTATTTTAAACAAAATACTTTAAAATTAAAAACGATGAAATAATTGGAAATAATCTATGACCACCAATATTTCTTTTCTGACTGAGTTTTCCTCATCAGCATTTATTGTCATTCAATACAGGGAAAAGATACCAAAACAAAATAAACACAAAGTTTTAGCAAGAAGAAGCTAACAAATGATAACTTGATGGGTCCTTTTCTTAAATTTCAGTATAACTAGTTTTGCAGCTATATGGAAAATAGCTAAGAATATAAAATCTTTGGAAGACACCAGAGTGGATTGACAATAGCAGACTCACCATCTGTCCTATGTAGACTAGCAAATCCAGGGCCATGGCTGCTGGACAGCTCTGAGCTGCTGATGAAAGATACCAAGCGCAAGGCAGGGGACAGTGGAGCATTGCTCTTGTCTGTACAACAACAACAAAAGACATCATCATCCCTCACAGGCTAGAGACACACTGAGAAAAATTTTCCAACTCTCTACTTTCTCACCTCCCTTCTTTTTTAATTAAGAGGTAGAAAAACGCTTGAATTTGTAGCAAACATCAGCTTTCACTGTGATATGCTAGTAACTGCTAACTACAGGCTCTCATTGATTATTAAAACCTGATGTGTAGCATTTGTTCTTTCTCATGGTGGAAGTATTTCAATTTGACCAGAATTGAACCTGTCCACAGGATAGGTTGGAAAGAGATGCACAGTTTCACATATCACATGGCATTTTCTCCATGCACATACATATGTAAATAGCCATTGTGCTTAAAACATAGGTGTCATGAAATCAATAACTAGTGGAGAGGTTTGAGAATTTACTTTCATTTTGCTTAACTGGAAGTTTATATAATTTTATTTTGAAAAACGACTGGTTTGTAAAAGTAATGATTGGCTCTGTATTGAAAGTTTCTTGACTTCCCTAAAACTATCTAAGGATTCATTAGAAGCCCAGTCCAGAGCCAAAGAAAATTTTTCATGCATTTCAAACAGCCCTACATGGCTCAGAGGTTGGAAACAAGTGACACAGGTTTGCCAATGACCTCTAAAGAGTGAGAAAATCCTTCGAGGCACGGTTCACATAACGAACAAAATTATTTACACTATTTACACCAGAAAGGGGTCCTGTGACTACGTTGTCCTGGGCTAGATACCCAGAACCAAGAGCAGCCTCGACCATGAAGCCTCCAAGTCTCCAGTAGGCAGCCCCGATCTTATTAGTTGGTCTGCAAACCACAAATTAGTCGGTTGTTCTGCAAACCTCCAACCCCAGACCTCCAAAGCTGCAAAGCTGCAAAGCTCCGAAGGGGAAGGCTTTTCCTTTTCTTCCCTTCCTCCTTCTCTGCAGCCTCTCTGCTCTCCACAGGCCTGCCCCGCCTGCGCAGGAGGCGCCTCTCCACAGGCCGCTCCAGAGAAAGGTCCCAGACGGCCCCTCGAGGAGGCCCCGAATGACCTCTGGAGGCCGTCCCGGATGGCTGTGGAGGCTGGCCTGCCTCCTCAGGCCTGCCCTGCGCTACTCGGCAGGCTGTCCCTGCTGTCGCCTCTCTTCACTCAGTGTCTCCCCTCTCCCTTGTTCTACTTCTTCCTTGCTCTCTCTCCCCCACCCTCCTCAGGACTCTCCTCAGGACTCTCCTCAGGACTCTCCTCAGGATTCTCCTCAGGACTCTCCTCAGGACTCTCCACAGGACTCTCCTCAGGACTCTCCTCAGGACCCTCCTCAGGACTCACCTCAGGACTCACCTCAGGACTCTCCACAGGACTCTCCTCAGGACTCTCCTCAGGACTCTCCTCAGGACTCTCCACAGGACTCTCCACAGGACTCTCCTCAGGACTCTCCTCAGGACTCTCCACAGGACTCTCCTCAGGACTCTCCTCAGGACCCTCCTCAGGACTCACCTCAGGACTCACCTCAGGACTCTCTACAGGACTCTCCTCAGGACTCTCCTCAGGACTCTCCTCAGGGCTCTCCTCAGGACTCTCCTCAGGATTCTCCTCAGGACTCTAGGTCTCTCCCCTACTCTCCCCTTCTCGGTCTCCCCTCAGGACTCCTAACAGGCAGCCTATGCACAGGCTGCGCCCCTCCCCTTTCGGAGGCTTGCCCCGCCCCTTCGGCGGCATGACACGCCCCTCCTGTGGCACACCACGCGGGGCGGGGCCAGCTTCTCGATGTCCCGCCTCCTCTGGTGGCCCGGCTGTGCAGCAGTGAGGCTCACCTCTTGATTCCCGCCCCCTTCAGCCGGCCGGGCCACGGAGCCACGCAGATTATCGGCGCCCCACTTATTATCGGGGCCACGCTGGTTATTACAGCATCATTTCCATTTTTACTCACCAGGGCCTCAGGCTCAGCCTTTCCTCCGGTCATGGGTGCGCACGGCACGCAGGTCAGCACCAGCTGTGTCTGTTACCAGGGTAACCACAGTCTCCACTGTGGCTGACACACTGTTCGCTCTTCTCATCCATTCAAAATAGCACACTTCACACACTCAGCGTGCAATTTGTTATGTGATGCGCTGATTGATATCTATGGATGCCGATCACACAACAGTTTCTGCGCTCAACAGCTTCAGTCTCAGGGCTTTTCTTTGCAGCCCTCTCTACATTTATCGGGCCTTTACGAGTGTTACTCTGAGACCATGTTCACAGAACCAGTAAACTTCTAACATGCTCCTGGCACAAGGAAGTGCAAAGAAAACCCAATTGTGGGCTGGGAAGGTGGCTCAGTGGTAGAGTGCTTGCCTTGCATGCATGAGGCCATGGGTTCGATTCCTCAGCACCACATAAGCGAAAAGAAAAATGCCGGAAACGGCGCTGTGGCTCAAGTGGTAGAGTGCTAGTCTTGAGCTGAAAAGCTGAGGGACAGCGCCCAGGCCCAGAGTTCATGCCTCAAGACCGGACCCAAAAAAATTAACAAAAGAAAAAAGAAAACCCAATTGTTGAAGTGTTACTGTGGAAAATGGAAATTTCAGAACATTCTGGAAGGGAGAGGTTTTCTGCAGGCATAACTGTGGAAGGAACTCAGGTGCAATGATGTCTTCAGCAGACCAGTCTACCCCATTCCTTTTGTGTACAAAGGGATCCCAGGAAGGGAATCAACCTCTCCAAACACATGGCATTGGCTGAGGCCGAGTGGGGATTCATTTCCTTCCCTGTTTAACTGAGCCACATGCTCCATTTCCCCCCTACACCTTTCTTTTTCATGGCCTCTGGAAACAGCAGCCCAGCCCCCTCTCTGTCCCCTCTGCTCACGTAGTAATAATCTCGTCATTGCTGATTCCAGAACCAGACTACAGAAAGCTCTGGGCTAGGCACCAGGTGTCTGACCTTAGAATGCTTCTCACTTTCCCAAAGCCTGGATTTTCTCATCCACACAAGTTACTGAGAATGTCACACGGCTCACAAGGCTTGCTTTGCCTATTTCATGATGGTGAAACAACTCACCACACATTCAGTCCCCTGACATTTTCTGTGAGGACATTGTCCCCATGTAGGGAACGCTTATGATTTTGTCCTGTCTTCATATTCATTTTTAACTGTAATTGAACTACTCCTAACAGAGGCTGGGCCTGCTCACTGTGACATCCTTTCCAAAGGGGTCCAGATGGCAGCAAGAGCAAAACAGATCTCGCTACACTTTCCTCCAACTCCTTTTACAGAAACCACTCAGACATTTGTACTCACAATAAACCTGACTACATTCAGTTCCTTCTGAACTACCACATCCATGCTTCACACTCCAGGATAGAGCAACCCTGGGGCCCTATTTGGATATCACTTTGGGCACAATAAAAGCACAAAGATGTAGGGCCCCTCTCTTTCTCTGCCTGTAGCCTCTGACCTCCATGTTTTCTCTCTCCCTGACTGTGCCTTGAGATAAATACCCTTTGTTTGTGATTCCTGATCTTCCTTTCCTTTATAGCTTCATTCACCCCTCTCCTCTGTGACCTGCCTAACTTCTCAGCTGTGCTCCCGACCTCCCTGTCCACGCTATGCCCTAGCCTTTCCTGTCCTTTCTCTCTGCTGGGCTCTGACTTCCTTGACTGCGATGAGCCCTCCACTCTGAGTCCTGTCTACTGTGCCTCACGACCTCCCTCTCCTCTCTTTTCTGTCACCTCCTGACCTTCCTGATGTCTTTTGCCTATATCCCCTGAGCTGTATCTTCTGCTGGCTCTGCCCCCAGCCTCTTTGTCCTCTGTTAGTGTTCCTTGTTCACTCTGTCCTCTCTCTATCATGGCCCCTGCCTGTGTGCTCTCTGCTGTGGTTTTGATCTCCCTTTCCTTCTCTGCTGTTATCTGATATAACCTCTGACTCTCCTCACATCTGCTTTCTATGCCCTCTAACTTCATATCCTCTCTAACTTCTCCATATTCTCCCAACTATGATCCTCAACTTCCATGTCTTTGCTTTCTATCTGTTCACCTTGTCTTTCCTGTCTTGTCTCTCTGTTATGACACCTGGACCAATCAGCCCCCTCCTCCACTTTTGTTCAGGACCCCTGTGTTTAACCTATAGGCATATCTCACTCCACAGAATGCAAAGTTTACTAAACCTCTAGAATGTTCTTCTCTGGTTCTGTTATTGAGTCTGTAATCTGAGCCCTGATGTGGAGGCCACAAGCTGAGTTCATACAAACTCTAAGAAAGAGCAGATAACATCCATGGTATGAAACCACATTTCTATTTTCCTAACACAAAGTATGCAAAGCTTAGTGCAGAAAAAGAAATAATACCTATGCTGACACAGTCTTCCCTTGAGATTAACATTTTGATCAAGTTTTAATGAATTATATACTCTAAATAAGAGGCTTTAGAATCAACTCACATAATTGACTGCTAGTCACTTAGGGAAATGGAAGGGTTCACAAGGTGGCACTTTCCATAAGTCCTGACAGGAACACTGCTAATTACATACAGCACTGCCTCTAGCTGGCTGACATGCACACCACTGCAGGCTCGGGAGCCTCTGATATTCTCTTCAAAAGTTGATAAGAAATTGGGTCCCTCTGCTCATATCTGTAACTCTGACTACTCAGGAAGCTGAAGACTGAAGAGCCCAGTTCAAACCCAGCCTAGGAAGGAAAGTTCCTGAGACTTTTATCTCCAATCAACCACCAGAAAGCTACAAGTGTATGTGTGACTCAAGTGCTAAAGCAATAGCCTTGAGTAGAAAAACTAGGGGGTAAGTGACAGTAGGAAGGCCCTGAGTTCAAGTTGCAGTACCAGAACACACACAAAAAAGACCTGTTTTTGTTTTCTTTCTCTTGCTTCATCAGAAAAAATCTCAATATGAAAAACTGATGATGAGCCTTATTGATCAATAAAATTTCTTTTTCAATGGATGAATCCTGAAAAGCTTCAGAAGAAAAGAACCATTTCTAGTTATTTCCTTTTAACAAGTGAACTGTCAAAACCAATTGGAGAACCATCACCTTAGGGGAGAAACAAGCTAGGTAGAAATCATAAGCTTGTAATCACACATGAAACTAGAGATTGCTACAACTAGGATTGAGCAATTTACTTCTCTCCATAAAACATAGTGCAAAGTGTGCCCTTATGAAAATAATGCCAGTTTCCCAATTCACTCACTCCCTCTGAGGTTTAAATGTACTCAGGACACATTTCTGAGAAGCATAACAATTCTAAAGGAAAAGAGAAGCTCTTCATTCAGCAAAAAAACAGGTTGCAATCAAGCGAGGTGACTCTCAAATCACTGCCAATGCAGCTTAAATAAAGCAGGTCATTTCCATAAGGAACCAGATTTAATCTTTATTTCCTCAACTTGCATTATACTGCTTGACCCACAGTTGACATTTGATGAGTATTTCCTGAACTACACCGACCACTGTTCTAAGAACTAATGTACAACTTTCTAAAACTCTCTGTTATCTACCCTATATATCACTCTGAACACATATTGACCATAAATATGCGTCTTTAATGGGCTGAAATAACCCTAAAAGAAGAGCTGTGCCGTCCTCATTTGCCAGGCCAGATGGGAGGTAGAGGAGTGACAGCACCAGTCAAGACAGAAGAGTCTAGGAACAAGGCTTACCTCTGCAGCCAGGCAGGCTCCCACAGCATTCACATCAGGACACATTCCCATCCCAGCTATATTCAACAACCCACCACACCCCACTTTTTGACAGGACCCATAACTTCTGCATAGTCTGTCAAGATTGGGTCCTTTTGTGAAATAAAATACAGAGAATAGGCAAAGCAGCAGTGTCTGCTTTTAAACACAGACTTGAAGGAGACTTTGAAAGCCCACTGCCCCAAAGCACTGAGTCCTGTGGCTGCACTTGCCTAGGCCTCCCAGGTCCTCTGGGTAGGACTATCAGACCCTGTCATTAATCAGAGAACCCTGTCAGGTAATTTCAAAAGCAATATAAAACACCTAGGGTATGTTACAAACATACAGTCTCTTCCCCATGTACACATATACTTCCACTCATGAAATTGTGATTTGCAAAATGTAATCTGCTTTGGGCTCTACCAATCCAGAATATTAAAGATACACTGGGCGGGTATATGTACAGTCAAGGGAGAAGGCTGTGTATAGAGGGAGGAAATATATGTATTCACATCAGAAGCACAGGGCTCTATCTGTGCAATGGATGGACTTCTAGGAATCACTTGTAGGGGTCACTCAATGATGTCAGCAGGGCCAGACTTAACCTGCAGTTTTCTTAGGACGTCTCCTGTCTGCAAGAGATTCTGGGACAGTACCACACAGCCCGATTCCACATCAGTGACAGTGACCTCACAGTTTCAAAACAGAAGTCATGTTATGTTAAACCCAAACTTTCCCAATTCTGTAGTTTCTACGAAATTCTCAGATTCTATTGTGAAATGGTTTAAATGGCCACAGACAATATACTATTCAATTTCTTTAATTCAGAGGATTATTTCCATTCTAAAGAATCTGGAAAGCCACTTCCCTTCCTGTTGCTTCAACATTCCATTGAAATTCTGGTCTAAACAATGAACTATGTGGATCCCAAAAAACTATTGTTATTTTCTAATATTTTAGTGTGGACAAAGATTATTACCAGTAAGCATTTGAATGTGTTTTGCAAATATTTTCTCCGTGTTGGATATTTTAAAAAATAATAAAAAACTTGAGTAGAAATGGCAGACATGTGGTATGGGTCTTAGTTTCTCTTTGGAGTGCCGTGAACCAGAACACAAGGTAGAGATCTCATGAACAGAGAACTTGGGATCTGGTTTGTGAAACACCCCCTCCTTACCAGGGCCAAGCAGTGAGCTATGCAAGAATCTTCCTCAGGTGAGAAGTACGCTCAGACATCTGGGGTGGAAGCATAGCACATCTTGGGGGACAGGAGACACCCACTAGCCAGGACATGTGGCAGTTGCAGGTTCTGTAAAGTGTTGTACCCTCTCCCTCACAGATGCCTGAGCAGCCACTTCTGACCTTCACAGTGGCTGGAAAGAGCCAAAACCGCACAGGAGAACACAAAGGAAGATATCAAGCATTTCAGGAAGGCACATTCCCAGGGGAAGAGCCAGAGTTAAGAAGGGTTCAACAAGCTAGAGAGAAGCCTGGGGAAGAAATGAAGAAAGGAGAAAACTCAAGGGCTGGAATTTCCAGAAGACTCTCAGATTCCAACAGTGCTGCCTAACATCACTGTCTATGCACATGTGACTCCCACCCCAGTACAGCTGTGTGCTCCACACAGAGACTAGCATGGTTTAACAAATCAACAGTCAAGGAATAAGAATCACAGTTGTCCAGGCCACATTGATCTGACAAATTCAGCACAATAATTCCAACTAATGGAAAGTAAGTGATATTGAAAGAAGTTATGCTTTTACATTATTTTTTAAAGGGGGAGGGAGTTTAAGTTGCTAATAACCAGTGACTTTAGTAGTTAAAAATCAGAGAAATTATTTATAGAGATATAACTTTGTATAAAGTTGAGCCATGTCAATATACTCTAGGAAGATGTTTTAATTTTGTTTGTTTTTTTGTTTCTTTGGGAGGTTGAACTCAGAGCCTCATGCTCATGTTTTTTCCACTCAAGTCTGGTGCTCTACTATTTAAGCCATACCTACACTTTGGGAATTTTTTGCTAGTTAAATGGAGATAAGAGTCACAAGGCAATGGATGAGCAAATGCTGCAAGATTCTCACTGCACACTATGTTGAAAATGAACTATACAGCTGTGAGTGGGGATGGGAGGGAAAAACTAGGACAGAGAGAGAGAAGGGATGACATTGACCAAAAAGGAATACTTTTTACCTGAGTTGTGTAACTGTAAACACTCTACGTATCACCTCGATAATACAGTAAACATTTTTAAAGTCAAATCATTAATCTCAGTTTTAAAAAGAATTTAAGAAAGTCTCAGATGGTGGTGCTTCCCGTTACCTGTCTGTTCTCTGTGCCTAAGGAGGCTGTGCCCACCTGACAGCCCTGCACCTCTCTGGTCTGCTTACTGGGTAGAGAGCCAACTCCATACACCTATGATGCTAATGCAGGACCAAGCCACCTGGGCCAGGGCCAGTGATTTCTTTTAGTAACAAAGTTCCTGGAAGATTCATCCACACCAAAACACCAGTGAGGACACTGGCCTGATCTTCCTGTCCAGCAATCCCATCTTATTCTCTCCTCTCTCAACATGCCTGTTAATCTTACCACAACGAGAGCTTTCTTGGGGACTGCAAGACACCTGGGCTCCCAGAGTCAAAAGTACTTTCATCTTCCGGACTTAGGAGGGCAAATCAACTATAAACCACCTCGTGCTAGCTTCATTTTCAGAAGCAGGTCAGCCACGGTTTTCATAAAAGTTTATAGTAATGCAATGGCGTTTTCTGTTTCTGATACAGTTTTAAACAATTTTCTACACTCACGAATGTATCCCGCCACTCCTGGGTTCCAGGTCTGCATAGAAAGAATCACGAGCATCCTGAACAGGGCGGTAGGGCCGTGTTCGCGTCTGAGTGTCCTCCACTGTCCATCACGCCAGTCCTCCGCTTGGTGCTAATGCCTCCTTGCTGCTCTCTTCTCTTGTGTGTTTCAAGTAGCCAGAGCACATCAAAAATAAGCTTCAACCTGTAAACCCCACCCCAACCCTCCAGCACACTGCTCTGTGCCCTGGAGCCTGCTGAGCCTCCAACCCAGATGCTCCTAGGGACACTATCGCCACTTGGTGCCGCGAGTGCCTCTGCTGGTGTCCGCGAGGAAGTGCAGACCAGACATAAACCCCGCACATTTGCCAGGCTGAGCCTGGCCAGGAGCCCTTAGAGACTCAACTGTGCTCACACACTGGGTCCAGTCCATACCTCCTCTTCAACATTTCAATATGCTTCGGACTAACGAAGTGAGTTATGAGCTGAGTGATATTTGCATACAGTGCAAAATATTGAGCACTCCCTTAAAATTTGCATATTCATTTAAAATGAGAGGTTGGGACAGAATAAACTACTGTGGCTTTAAGGAAATAATTACATAGAACAAAAGCGTGTCTATTGTTAGCACTTTACTATGTCGATTCCAGCTGGGAATGAGAGTTCTACACTAAATGACTAAAAAACTATGAATTTCTGGGCACCACTAGCTCATGTCTGTAATCCTACCTACTCAAAAGCAGAGATCTTAGGATCACAGATTGAAGCCAGCCTAGGCAGCAAAGCATGTAAGAATTTTATCTCCAATTTATCACACAGATACCTCTCTCCAAGAGTGGAGCTGTGCAGAGCACTACCCTTGAGCACAAAAACACAAAGGACAGCACCCAGAACCTGACTTCAAGCCCTAGATTTGGCACAGAATAATGAATTGAAAATAAACCTAATTTGAATATGGCAGAGGACATCAACTGGAATTTTTCCACAGCAGATATACAGCCCCATGAAACATCACTAGTATTTAGGAAAAGGCCAAACCACAGGGTCTCACCACTTTACATCCACTAGGATAGCTGTTATAAAGCAAGCAGAAGCAAGTGGAGCTGTGGCTCAAGTGTTACACTGTTAGCCTTCAGCAAAAAGCTCAGGAAGAGGCTTCTGCCCTGGGTTCAATCCCAAGATCAGCACACATGAAAAACCACACAAAAGAGAAAGTTGAGGTTGGTAGTAACTGGAAGAACATGGAGCCCTAGTTCCTTGCTAGTTTTTTATTTAGGTTGTTTTGTTTGGCAATAGTATGATTTGAACTCAGGACCACATTAGGCAGAGTTAGGGTCCCATTATTTTTATGGCTCTTTAGTTATTTTTCAGATCTTTTTCAGTTATCATTGTGATAGTTTTCCTCAGAGCGGCTTTGGACTCCAGTCCTCTACTTCTGTCTCCTGCTTAGCTGGGATTACAGATGAGAGACCGAGTCATCATAGGCCATTATTCCATTTCAGCAGGCAGCATCTAGACATTGACATTAACTCTTTTTAAAGAAATTGGTGGGTACAATTGCGAGTGAGGAAAATGTAATAGGACCTGACATCTGAATATGTTTACATGTGAGGATTTAGTTCATGACTAGACCAAGATGCCTCCAATTACTTGAATTTTTCAAAGGCAGCATTTTTCTCTTCTTTCTCACTCTCCTATCGCCCCACCCACACACCTACTTGCCATTCCGTAGAAGAGGAAATTCGGGATGATTCTCATACCTTGAGTCAAGGTCACCACACTCCTCTCCTTATCTTGCTTTCCAAGGTATTGAAGGAACATTTAGGATGATGACTACATCTCTGGAGACTGCTGGTTAACACATTTGGAAATAATCAGGCCCAAGAACACCATTAGGCTGGACCTTCATGCCTCAACGCTTAAATCCATCAGGAAGTCCATGCTCCTGGGTGTGTCCATAAAAACCTCTTTTTTCCCCTACCCACAAGTTCTGCTCTTCTTTCTCAGACAATAGCTCAAGTAGGTCTCATTTTCCCTGCAAATTAATATACCTTTATTTCCTTTACGCTAAGACATTAATCTCACTGACATTGAATTGACATTGAATTCAGGGAACTGAATTTTCAGTAACACGGGAGAGTTGGGAGCTGCAGACTACAAAGCAAAGTGAAAAACACAAATTGCAGAGGAAACTCTAAATTTTCAAAACTGATAACAATATAGACTATAAGCAGTGATCTCCAAAGAAACAGGTAATATCTGAGTCAAGGGGAAAGGCATAGGAAATGGATGGAAGAATGCCTCTGACAGGTTGAGCAGGTGAATTTGGAGGTAGGAATCTAGAGGGCCCAAGAATGAAGGACTTGCTGAGCTAGTGGCAGTGGTAGGGCTTTGTGACACATCACTCTTTCCCCTTTGTGACTTAGTAGAAAACCAGGCCTTTGTGATGTAGGCCTTCATTTACTATATATTGCCGAAGAAACTCCCAGAGCTCAGTTGCTCAAGAGCAATAGTGCGATTCAGATGATGGAGAATCCTCTCTTGTCACTGAAAAGCGTTGCTATTCCATGGCTGAGCCCTGAACTCGCCACCTTTGCAATGGATATGATCCTTGCCATTGTGGGTGGAGTGGGGCTCTACCTCCTGCTACTGCTACTTCCCTGCTTCAAGGAAAATCCATCCTCACCAACACCTGAGAGAAAGAACAATCTGACTAAGGTAAGATCTCTAAGGGGAGACCACCCAAAAATAGGTAGGTAGGTAGGTACGTAGATAGATAGAGAGATATAGATAGATAGATAGATAGATAGATAGATAGATAGATAGATAGATAGATAGATAGATACTGAGACACACACACACACATTGGAATTTTACTTATCAGTTACACTGATATTGTAGAATTTGTATAGGAATAGAAGACTTGGGAAAATTAAGTGAATTAAGTCAGTCCCAGAGAGACAAAGGATCCATGTTTTCCTTGATATGTGGAAGGTAGATTTAGTGTATATACTCAACAAATATGGAGGATGTTACACATGTGTACACAAATGTATTGACTGAAATATGGTAGAGTCACAGGAGATTTTAAAGTGGAATTTATTAGAAAGCCAAAAGTCCAAGTTCAGTAAAATAGAAAAATCAGAAATGTGTTGTTGACAGGGTGGGGTTGGGTCAAAGGGAAAGGGGGGTATTCAATGGAGAAGAGGGGGATATGTAGACAAGAATCCACTATATAATCTATCACAGTAAGGAAGAAAGGGCTGGGCGGGGGGCGGGGGGGGGGGGAAACACACTGCAGAAAGAATTAACAGTTATACCACTTTGTGAAATAGCAACTCCCGTGTACAACTGCTTGATAATTTTTTAAATGGTTCTTTAGTTTACTGATGTTTGCACTTCTCAAAAACAAGTAACAAAGCCTCTAGAGGGGAAATTCCAGAAAAAAAGAGACATCTTCTCCTAGGAACTATCAGCATACAGGGCACAATGTCAGTAGCATAAGGTAGTATTCTGAGTTCTCAGAACAGCTGTGTGGAGTGCAGCAAGTACCAGGGTTAATTCAAACCCTGAAACTCAGCAACCAAGGACTGAGGTCCTGAGAGCTGAGGACTTGAACACTCAATCCTATGTCACAGCAGGTGCCTGAAAACTGCACTTTCCCCAGTGTTAGGCTGATTAGCGGACTGTTCAAGGCCCATGTCAACCTCCCACCAGAGGATAAGGTCACCTTTGGACTCAGGAAGGAAAAGCCAACCTGGAAGCTGAGAGGCACCTGGAAATCAGGTTCTTGGTCCTTAGAACAGAAAAAGCACTGAGGTGATCTTTGTAGTCTATCTCATATAAGAAAAACAGAAATGAGCTGGGAAGGTGGCTCAGTGATAGAGCACTTGCCTTGCATAGGTGAGGCCCTGGGTTCGATTCCTTACACCACATAAGCAAAAAGCAAAATGCCAGAAGTGGTGCTGTGGCTCAAGTGGTAGAGTGCTAGCCGTGAGCTGAAGAGTGCCCAGGCCCAGAGTTCAGGCCCCATGAACCAGACCCTGCCCCCAAAAAAGAAAGAAAAACAGAAATAATTAGCAGCCACACTAACTGTGAAGAAAGGAAATGCAGGGACATAGGTGAAGACATCATTTTGTCCAGAAACACCAAATATCTTAAACTTGTCTAAGGAAAAGAAAAGAGTAAAGAGGTCTAAGTGACGTTTTTTTCATCTCTCAGTATCCTGTGGAGAAACGAGGCCAGATCAAGTGCAGGAAGAAACGTGCTGCTCTGAAAGGTAGGCTCCGCACGTTCTCCCAAGGGGATTTGATCTCGGTCTCTGTCTGCAAGTGTCAGGCCACCAAGTATTTCAGTGTGTAAAACCTTAGGAGGAGAGTCCTGGGAAAGAAACCAGAACTGGAGACATTTTTCAGGTTCCCTGCATGGAATGAAGCTGCGACATGCATCATAACAAATGGGAGGGGCTGAGAGGCTGTGAGGTCACACTGATGATGTGGAGGTGCGTCACACAGGAGGAGGGGCTGAGAGGCTGTGAGGTCACACTGATGATGTGGAGGTGCGTCACACAGGAGGAGGGGCTGAGAGGCTGTGAGATCACACTGATGATGTGCAGGTGTGTCACACAGGGCAGGGCTGAGAGGCTGTGAGGTCACACTGATGATGTGCAGGTGTGTCACACAGGGCAGGGCTGAGAGGCTGTGAGGTCACACTGATGATGTGGAGGTGTGTCACACAGGGCAGGGCTGAGAGGCTGTGAGGTCACACTGATGATGTGGAGGTGTGTCACACAGGAGGAGGGGCTGAGAGGCTGTAAGGTCACACTGATGATGTGGAGGTGTGTCACACAGGAGGAGGGGCTGAGAGGCTGTGAGGTCACACTGATGATGTGGAGGTGTGTCACACAGGGGGAGGGGCTGAGAGGCTGTGAGGTCACACTGATGATGTGGAGGTGTGTCACACAGGAGGAGGGGCTGAGAGGCTGTGAGGTCACACTGATGATGTGGAGGTGTGTCACACAGGGCGGGGCTAAGAGGCTGTGAGGTCACACTGATGATGTGGAGGTGTGTCACACAGGGCGGGGCTAAGAGGCTGTGAGGTAACACTGATGATGTGGAGGTGTGTCACACAGGAGGAGGGGTTGAGAGGCTGTGAGGTCACACTGATGATGTGGAGGTGTGTCACACAGGGGGAGGGGCTGAGAGGCTGAGAGGTAACACTGACTTGATGAGGAGCTGGGAACTTCAAGCCCACATGTGGCCCAATTCAATTCCATAAAAACTGTATTAGCAATGAGATGTCCTTTTTCCGGATGCCCCAAGAGGTGGTGCAGATGATGGAGGTTTGCAGGGCCGGTGGTCCCTTGTAAATAAAGCAGCACTACCCCTCTATATGCCCTCTTAGCACTGGTACACATCTGGCAGCCATGGATACAGATCTGGGATCCAATGTGATCTTCCATGTTCTTTAATAGACAGATGTTTCCTTCAGCCTCCTGTAGGTTCCAGAGGCCCTCCCTTATCTGCCCTAACCATTATCTGTTTCTAGTTTGCAGAGAGATTCGGGAAGAGCTTGAGGAGATGCATGACTTAGCTTCCCTTCTGAGTAGGTAAGGTTTTCCACATGTCCCTGTGCCTGCATTTCTACCCCAGAGAATGGAATTGTCTTGGGGTTGAGGAAGACTTTAGGTTGGGCTGGGATGTGGCAGAAGCCACAGGATGTAGAAAAGCAAGGGCTGTGTAAATGTCAGGGTGTGGAACTGTGGGTGCCCTGGACAGCAGATAAATACCCTTGCCCATACTGGGACTGTCTGTTGCTGAATGAAGTTTGTCTCCTGTCTCCTACAGCGCCCTAGGGAAACTCGATGACACTGGAAGCTTTCAGCGTTTCTTAAAAGGAGATGCCTTAGGTGAAGTTTTCAACTCAGAATCTACTACAGCCCTCCCGTCAGCGAGGGACTCTGAGGAGGACACTTTCTCCAGCACTGTGTCCCTGAAGGCTTCCCCATCTCCTTCACCCCAGGGCTTGCAGCCTCTGGCCTCTACCTTGTCACCAGTCCACATGGGTTCCTCAGTTTCTGTTGAGTCACACTCATCCCAGAGTGTGTCTCAGCCTCCGGAGCCGTCGATTGCTCTGGGAGAAGGGTCTTTTCCCTGTTCTCATTTTCCTCCACCTGTGGCCTGCACTCCACCCAGGCACGACTCACACTCGGGTCTTCCCCCATGTGACATCAGGGAAGTCCCACCAGAAACCACCCCACAGAGCTCTCCAAACAACAGCTCTCGGGTGCCTTCTCCTATCCCAGACATCAACTCTGATCTCCTGGAGCTGCCATACACAGTAATTAGTAAGAGGGCAAAGCTGAAATCAGCTTCTCAGGAGAAAGAACACCCTCTGGATTCTCAGGGGAACATGATGAAGTCACTAGGCAGTGCACAAGACACTGCCATCCCTCAGCCCTTCTGGAACACCGAGGGAAAAACACAGCAGCTTCCTGATTCTCAGGAACTGTTTTTCCCCATGGTCTTGCAGAAATGCTGCCAACTGTTCTGGGGCCTTCCCTTCCTGCACAGCGAGTCTCTGGTGGCTCCTGTCCAAATGTCTGGTCATCCACTAGACTTACCCTTTGTTTTATTCAATAGTTTCTTGCACTTAGTGCCGGTACAAGTCCAAGCTAAAGTACCTACACCGTACTTTCTACAGCAGCATTTACAGCACCATTTGGTCAAATCACAACCCTTCACTCCAACCGTATCCTGGCCTCAGCCTTCCTCAGTGGCTGAGATCCAGACCTATGCCCATGGCACATTCTGTACACCAATACAATCCTGTCCTTCACCTCCAGTGAGGTCCTGTACTATCCCACCCGTTGTTCAACAATTAGACCATCATCTCAAGAAGAAACACCTACAATGTCATAGAACTTTACCCTCTGTGGTCAAACAGTCTCACAAAACTTTTAGTCAAGAACAGGGTACCTGGAACCAGAGAGGCTTTAGTGATGATTCCAGTGATTATATTAGCCTAGAGATGAGGAAAAAGCTGGAACATCACCTCCAAGGGAGGATCCTACAGCACCTATGTAAAACAAATCACAAGATCCAGCTGTCACCTAAGAATTTGACAGGAACAGATCAGACAGACCACAAACATGCATTTTTACAAAACTCTACATCTGTAGAGAATTGTTACCGGAATATTCAGAAAACAACCCCAGAGGGTCCAGTATCCCAAGGATGGAAGAACTCTAGAACGGATCTGCAATTCTCTATGAGGAGAGTAGTGAGAGCTCTAGACAGGGATGCAGAAAGCTCCTCAGGGGATTTTCTAGAGGCCAAAACACAGAAAAAATTAGAAAGCGACATGATGAGACCAAGTAGTGATTCAGGATATTTTCCCCCAACTCATTCAAATCAGAACTATCTAGGAGAAACCCCAATAGCACATCTCATCACTAAATGGGAGCAGATCAGTAGCGACAAGCTCCCTATGCATGTTAGTCATTACCGGGGCAAGACAAATCATGCCTTGCCCGCCCGTGGTAACTCCAACTCTAGCAAGAACACTGGCGGAGAACCACCCTTAAATACCAGGGAAAACTGCAAGAACTCCTCCCAGGAGGTTTCCCACATTGATGCTGCCACTCAACAGCTGCTAGATGTGCATATCAAGAAGCTTTGGGCAAAGCACCAGTGGGGCTTATGCCTAAAAATTCTCAAACCGATAAACATCCTTACTCTGAAAAAGGCTCCCCCTTTACCAACTTCACAGGGAGCTTCACCCTACATGGCCTGTAGTAACTTCAAGGCCTATCACACAGTGAAGGAGGGTGCATGCCAGAGAGAAGCCCTTCCCAAAGAACAAAAGAGCAAAGAAAGAGAAAAAACTGAAGGCCATGCCTTACAACCTTCTCAACCTCCTTCACAACCTGAAACCCCGAGGGGAACACAGGATAATCATAACTGTGGTCCCTTGGAGGTCTCTCCTAGTGGAGAGGAAGGTAGACTGCTTTCTGAGACTCCATCTTGTATCTTACTAAGAAGAAAGTGGCACCATAACATTGTGCCAGAATCAGAAGGAAGCAGTTTAGAAACAACAAATAGCCCTGAAATGGGCATGTCTGCAACAAATGAAAAAAAATACCTCTGCCACAGTGTGTCCATTGAAGAGGTCTTTGTTACACCCAATTCTGCGTACACAGAAGGTCTCATGGAAATGGGAGAGTATAAAAAGCCCACTAATTTGGATTTCAATAACTTGAAACTCAGAAATTCAGAACTAGTGAGGACCACTGAAACACTATTACCACCGAGAATTTTAATTTCCAACTATCCACTTGATTCATACTTTAAAGAACACACAGGATCAACCAGTACAAGCGAAAGCACCCCTTTTGATGATATCCTTCAGGACTGCAATGCTGACCCATTCCTGCAAGGTGGTGCCCCCGAGATGCTGATTGCTGACGACATGTTTGCTTCTCAGAGCTCTCTAACTAGCTCAGAGAACCTTTCTGGAAGCAGCACATCCACTTTCTATGAGCGACGCACTCCCTTGCCAAAGGGAGTGCAAATCACGAAGCAGCAAGAACCTAAGACATCTAAACTCCAGCAGCCATGGTACAGCAAAATGTTTCATGGGCATAATGAGACACAGAGCTGTGAGAAGCCCAAAGCTCCAACACAGAAGGCAAAGCCAGCAGGAATGAGGCCCTCACAAGGCTGGAAGCTGAACTCTCCTGCCCAGGTCAGGAAAACAAGAACTGTGAAGAACTCCAGCCTACCTGTGTCAGAGAAAGCACAGCATCCCCCGGAGAGTCAGTTCGGAAACCAAATAATGAAGTTTTTTATGTCTATTTTCCCTAGAAAAGTCTACAGTCAGGCAGACTCACTGTCAAATTCAAAAATCCAGTCAGCCAATAGCAAGAACCAAGACTTAACAACAAGCAGAATCCAAGACAGTGGAGGGCCTGAAGCCCAGACACTCAAAAACACCATTGGGTGAATCCTAGAAGAAGCAATTCACCTTAGGCCTTCGGCCTCCAACAAAACTTTCCACAAAGAATTTCAAGCCCTCACAGATAGACATTCCCACTCCCACATGGCTCCTCCTTACCAAGAAGGAGTCCAAATGAAGACCAGCAGGGTCTCATTTCCCCAAACCAGCCCCACTGGCCATAGCCGTCCTCTCAATGACAGAAGTCTCTCAAACCATAACAACGCTGGGACAGACTTGCTTCCCAGTAAGCCTGTGTCTCTACTCAGCCATGCCTGCCAGCATAGGCCAAGGGAGACACATGTCCCAGGGCAGCATACCCATTGCCCAGGGCAATGTCCTCAGGGTGGGTTAGACAGTCATGCATATTATGCTTAGCATGTACTTCCTTGTGAGGCTCCTTTTTGTGAGGACTAACTCCAGTCCATGCAAAGCAAATCTGCTTTTTGTGAATGAGTACAATCTCTGTCTCCCCCTCAAATACATATTGCTTAATACAGTCTTTGTGTGTCATGAGATGTACTGACTTCTCTTTGTGCCTTCGGCTGGTGTAAGGATGGGCAGTCTGTGGTCTTCCTCAAAGAAGCTTCTAGAAGGGATGGGCAAATGACATAATGCTAGTGAAGACTCAGCCTCGATCCCCCCTTTTCCCTATCCTGTTATTTAATCAGTACAAAAACTTCACAAAGCCTTTTGGGGTTGTCAGGATGAGGAAGCCTGGGAAGACAGCTTACTGGGATGTTCCTCAAACTAATGAACTTGGTTCGGTTGGAACATTATCTGTTGTACTTGCAGGCTATTCATCTAGGACAGAATGTTGACTAGCAAAGCCTATGTTTGTCTTATATCTGCCATTAACACTTCTCTGGGAATCTTCACAGAAGCTGTCTCAGCCACTGGAGGATAGGGGTCTGTAGGGAAAGCCATGCTGCCATTCATGTCTAGTGATCCTTGGTGCTGTTGGGTCACTGGTTTAGGTTGCATTGAATTCCAGAAAGCATAGAAACAGATCAATCAGCCTGTTCTCCAGAATGTTGGCTGTTGACTAATGGTTTATTGAGACTTTTGGAATTAGATACTAAAGCCTTTTGTTGTTCCTTTTGCTGGAATGTAGAATCCTAATCATGGATGGAGAATAGTGTAGTTGGTTTGAGAGAAAGTATGGGATGTTGGCCTTGTCCTGACCTGAGCCACTTTGGGGGACAAGATTTTGATCTCAGACTCAGGAGTGAGTTGGTTTGCAGGCAGGAGCCCCAGGTGCCCAGCAATGTACCTGCATATTCTTTAAAGCTCTATAAGCTGAAAGTTGAACTAGGAATGTGTTACAGGAAACAAGTTTGAGTTGTTTCTTCTATGGACTCAGGCAGTGTACACCAAAAACTGCACAGAGAGCCTAGGCCCACTGCTGGTAGGTACATTTCTGCAACACATGGTTTTAACATAAATCCACATACCATTTTGAATTAAGCAGTGACAGTACAATGATCCCTGCTGATCCACCTTATAAAAAATGGTATGTTGACTAGGTCCGGTACAAATACAACTTTATAATCCCAGGATCAATAAACAAATGGTATCCAAAAAATCATACCTTCCTTTCTGAAGGTTGGTGACAACACTGATAATGTGTGGGTTTGTTTTTTTCTTTTAACATGGACCATCTGATGCTGGGAAGGAATGTGAGAGGATCTGAGCAGAGGATGTTCCCCTTCCATCACATGACTCCACATCGACATCAGTCCAAGCTTGTTCTGTTGTGTTGTATCTCCTTCCAAAAGCTACTATCATTTCAGACAAGCTTTGATATTCAATCAGTTATATCAATATTGAAGAGCCCATGGGCACATTCTACTGGAATCTTACCTTTGTCCTAGTAACATCCATAATATATCTGCAGGAACCTTTGTTTAAATAGAAACAATACTGGCTTAAAAATAGATCACTGTATGTTGAAAATGAGCTTTACAACTTGTAGGTGGGTATGGATGGGAAAAACAATTGTCCAAAGGAAATGTACCCTTTACCTGATATTTGTAACTGTAAACCCTCTGTGCATCACCTTTATAATTAAATAAAATTACATGACATGAAAAAAAACATCACTTGCCCCTTTTAGGCCTAAAACCATTTGGAAGCCAAAATAAATTCAGAACACGAGGCATGTTTAAGGAAATTTGTGTTTTTCTTTGTTATGATTTTTTTTGCTTCATATCAGACCCATACTGGGTGCTGAAGAAAAGATAGGACCACTATCATGATTTATGATTCTAAAAATATATAAGAAATGTTACTGTCAAGATTTGCATCAAACATAAGTGATTTAAGAGTAAATATCTAATTAATGTTTCAAGGTTTTCATTTATATTAAATTGCCCATGTCATTTCAACAAATGTTATTAATGCATTTACACACAAACACACACACACATACACACACACACACACACACACACATACACACACACACACATACAAATACACACCACTCCACTGTAATCCACGTTTTATATCATTGGCCTTGGTGGTTTGGTTGTTTTCTCCTAGTTTCTACAAATGAGAGAAAACTATGTGATATATGTGTTTGTGGGAATGGCCTATTTCACCAAATATGAAGATCTCCAGGGCTATACAATTTTTAGCAAACTACATCATTTCATTCTTAATGACCAAGTAGTGGATACTTTCCTTATCTGTTTTCAAAATAAGATGGCAAATACATGAACAATTGTTCAACATTTTTAGGCATAAAGGAAATACAAATCAAAACCACAACAAGAATGGTTATCTCAAGAAAACCAATAAGAGCCGGGCACCAGTGGCTCAGGCCTGTAATCCTAGCTACTCATAAGGATGAGATCTTAGGCTCATGGTTTGAAGCCAGCAGGGGCAGAAAAGTCCATGAGAGATTTAAAAAGCTAGAAGTGGTACTCTGACTCAAGTGCCAGAAGACTATCCTTCAGCAGTGAATCTCAGGGACAATGCCCAAACCCTGATTTCAAGCCCCAGAGTCAGCACACACACACACACACACACACACACACACACACACACACACACACACGCACACACGCACACACGCACACACACACGCACACAAGAAATATAACAAATGCTAGTGAGGATGCAGAGGGAACAGAATTCTTATTTACTGTTGGTGGGAAGGTAAACTAATCTATTGAAATTAGTTTGGAGTTTTCTCAAAAACCAAAACCAGACCTCATATATAATCCATCCATACCACTCTAGGAACAGACCTCCCTCCTCAAAGAAAATCAGTCAACTTACTATGGAGATATCTGTATAACCATGTTGTGAGATGCACAAAGAGAAATAGCCAAATCATCAAACCTCTCCCAAGTTTTACAAAACAATTCCTTGATTAAGAAACAGTGGATTTTCTATCGTGTGCTATTTGGCCATGTGCACATTGAAAATAGAGGTCCTATTTAGTATCTTTAAAGCAAAGCTAAATATTATTTTTTATGTCATCCCTTTCATTGTTCTCCATCATCCCCTCTCAACACCATTTCTTATCTAAATTTTCTAAGTTGTGCACTGAATTTTATGACTCCCTTATCCCCTCCTTGCCTCACTTCATTTGTTTACTTCTTTCATTTTATCCCACTACCCCTACCTTTAGAGTACTTTTTCCTGGTGTTTATTTTGTTTGTCCATGAATTTGTCCTTCTGAGGAATTGTACCCTTAGGGTTCTCTCGTGGATCTAGTAAATATTGGTTTTTAATTGTATACTTTTTTAATTTACTTATTTTCCTAAAACCTAAACCATAAATTTATGGTAAGGAAGTGGGAAATAAATATGATCCCTTTTCATAAGATAATCCCTAATATACTCAGTTATTAACTGCATGGAAAACATTAGACACATTCCTGATCTACCAACAGATAGTAAACCGATGAGTTGAGCAAAAATATCAATTACTCAGTATTAGGAAGGCTGAGAACTACAGTGTAGAAACTAATGGTTCAATCATATCTGTTTATATTAAATCACATCATTCTGAAATTTCACTCTTGGTAAATTGAAATCAAAGTTGAAACCACAGCAGTGTGTCTAGTGCCTCCAATGTGTACAGGGTGTATGGGATATGCGTGACTTTACAACCCATGGATTCAGAATGTGAGATGTAGAGAGAGTGGGCTTTCTGTGTGGAAATTAATACTTAGTCAAGCACTTGTGAGGAAGAGCAAAGAGACATAAGTCATCTCTGTTACTTCCTAGTTAATTACCTACCTCTGGCAAGATCATGTCCTTGTCACCATACCTGCACTCAGTGTTCATGACTGATGTCACCTACAGCTAGGAGGCAGTAGTATCTGAAATCCTTCACAGTTCCTTAAGTAGCAAGACTGTGGAAACAAAAAGACAACCAACAAAAGCAAAATGTAGAATGACTTAGAATGAAACCCTCACAAAATTTACTGTGAATAGATTTTTCTGAATGTTTGGGGGATGGAGATCTCAATGAATTATAGCTTGTAGGGAAGGACATTAAGAAAGGAAATGAAGATGAATATCACAGACTGTTCATTTGTCATCAGTTTTGCAGATTTCATCAGCTATACTTTATATGAGAAATATGAATGAACTTTTAATTTATAGCAATTTAATGTTAATGTTGAACATTGAAAGCTTGTTCATGTTTCAAGGTGTGAAAAGTTAAAATTATATTGAATTGGGGTTCTCTTGCAAACAGTGTATCTGACACCAAATCTCAGACATCAAACTGGACCTCTAGAAGAACCTCAGAGACAGATTTCAAAAGTAAATTCTAGGAGCATTTGATTCTGTGTAAAATAACACCAAGCTATTGCTATCTCTAAAATAACCAGATTTTTCTTTTAGACAACTGGAAAAACTGGAAAAACTGACCAAAATATAGTGACATGTCAGGGGTCACAATGTGCAACCCTTAGGATGGGGCCTCTCTTCTCCTGCTCTGGAGGAATGCCTGGGTCTCAGCACAGGTCTCTAATCCCTGCACTCAGGGCCCTTCAAAGACTCTTCTGTTACATGTATTGCTAGTGACATTGTGAGAAATAATTATTTAACAATGCTACATGAACATATGCTTAAATTAAATGAAGAAATGGAACCACAAAAAATAGGCAAAATCTGGAAGCTACAAAATGTGGGTAATTTAATTGGTCAATTACAATTCCTATGTGTTGAAATGATACTGGGGAGCAAGAAGATGGTTAAGTTCATGTATCACCAGCTTAAACTATGCCCGATAACACTCTAATCCAGTTCAGGTACCAAGTATGAGTCAGTGATCAGCTGCTGTGTATAAACTACTTAGAACAAGTTGTGATATTTGCAATAGGCCTGATTTTTGAATAAAAACTCTGGAAGCCCAATGATTACAACATAAATGAGAAGCTAAGAGAATGAGATGTCACACAGTAAAACTCTACAAATCAGCCAGGGGCTAGTGACTCACCCGGAATCCTAGCTACTCGGGAGGCTGAGATCTGAGGATCTGGCTTTTAAGCCAGCATGGGTAGGAAAGTATGTAAGACTCTTACCTCCAATAAACCACCAGAAAACCAGAAGTAGTGCTGTAGCTCAAGTGGTACAGCACTTGCATTGAGCTGAAGAGCTGAGGGACAGTGCCCAAGCCCAAAGTTCTAGCCCTACAACTGACAAAAAATCTACAAATCCCATAATGTAGAGAAAGGGCATTTTAACCAGCATTTTCCTCACCAGATCAGGCTTAGAATTTTCAAAACCCAAAGCAACTGCCTGTATGAGTCACAATAATCAGTATACTCACTCATATTTTATACAATATAGTTGACATCAGAATCTTCTACATTGCCATAATTAATATGTTCACTTGTGATGGTTAAGAAATACACTGAATTCAAGTCCTAATTAACCTCTCTAATTCAAAATACTCGAAAATGGGAGAAAAATACTCATTTCTGAAGTTAAACCACCATTGTTTACAACAATGAACTTACATGCAGCAGCATTGAATTTAAGTTGTACTTCCTAAACAAGTTCATCTTTCACTGAAAAATAGTTTTACCCCTTAAAGAGTACAATAAAATTTGAGTTTAACTATATGAGCATTAAATCACTTGATGTGGGTTTTTTGATAATAGCAAAAGTAACATATTCAGTAGTACTAGCATGAATAGATTAATACATCTCCAAAGAGTCATCCCATAAATCCCTTCACAACATTACCATGAAAGGTAATCCTTACTTTCTTTTTATTAAATTAATTTTTTAAATTATCTTTAAGTAGATGTAGAAAGGAGTTGCCATTTCACGGAGGGTTTTCTAAATGCAATGTATCTTGGTCAATGTCACCCATTCAAAATTCTCAACCACTCTGTCCACACCTCTTCCCTCACTCTTCCTAATTTTCTAGGTAATACATCTGCATTTTCTTACCCCTCTCTTCTTCATTCCTCTACCCCTTTTCCCTTGGCTCTGGCCCGTCCCTTTGAGTACAGGCTTCCTGTGGAGTTCTTCTATTCAATGGTATATTTCTAACCTCCCACAGAGGTCCTGGGACTTTGTCCCTGGCACTAGACATAGCACCTTCACAGCATAGAGGTGTCATGATGTGTCTTGGCTTTCTCCCTGTAGCTCTGATATGGGCTCATATATATTTTAAATTCCTCAGTTTTAGTTTTTCATAAGTACCTCATTTGTCTAGTCAACTTTCTCTAACCTGTTTATCAACTCAAAAGGGATGACATACTTGGAAATAATGTATAAATTCCAATGATCCTTTCCAACCTCAGTTTCCTTTAGGAGCACTTATTGTCATTCAGTAAAAGGAAAAGTTAGCCAAACCACAGACAAATGCATACTAAGCAAGAAAAAAAGCTATAAATTATATCATAACAATTGCCTTCAATTTCATTAAATACAGTGTAATTGAATTTATAGCTCTAAGAATGAAAAATAGCTAAGAGCATAAAACACTTTCTGAGGGAGTTCAGGGCAAATTTACAAGAGGACAACAGGAAACTTACCACAGGCTGAGGTTGCTGTACAGCTAGCTAGAAGCTGCTACTTACGGACACCTGAAGCAAGCACCACCACAGCTGAAGACAAAAAAATCATCATGCACAGATTAACAGACACATTAATAGATATTGGTGGTTGCATATTTTCCCTCAGTTCTCTGCTCTGAAATTCTTAATGCTCCCTGTGTCCTGACAAGGTTTGTAGGGCACTGTTTAACGGAAGCAATGATTCCTATTGAAGTCTTCTTCCTGATTATAAAGTAAATAGTTTTAATATTTTTTACTATTTACTATATATTTACTATACTTTCCTATTTACTATATTTTTTATTTTAATATTTTTAATGCTCTCCTTTCTTTTCCTCCTTCTTTCTCGCCTTTTTAGTTAACAGAAAAATGACTAAACTTGTAGGAATCGTCAATCTGATGAAGATATGCTAGTAAATCTGTAATAACGGGCTCTCAAGGAAAATTAAAACCCTGATTTATACCATTTGTTATTTGTATGAGTTCACACCTTCACCCAAAATTCAATCTGATCCTTAATGACCTCAAGGTTGGAAAGTGATGCTCAGTTTCACTTTCTGTATGACTTTTCCTCCAAGCTTTTGGAAGATAGGTGAACGTCTATAGAGCTGAAAGCATAGGCAGTTGTCATGAAATAAGGAAGCAGTGGTGAAGTTTGCAAATTTACCTTACATTTTTTCTACTACTATATTATTTAATTTTAAATAAGGACTGGATTGAAAAATAAATGAAAGGTAATGATTGGTTCATCCTCACTAATGAAAACTGCAATTAATACACAACTTTTAAGTAAAAAATATTAAAAACTATTTACTTTACAATCAGGAAGAAGACTTCAATAGGAATCAATGCTTCTGTTAAACATTGCCCTAAAAACCTTGTCAGTACACAGGTAGCATTAAGAATTTCAGAGTAGAGAATTGAGGGAAAATATGCAACCACCAACATTTCTAGTTGATGTCATTATAAACCTAGAAAATCCAGAATATTTGGTCAACTTTTGGCTCAATATTTCTAGCTAGATCTAAAATTCAAAGTAACAAAGAATAATATGTACACACAAAAATATTTGTGTTTGTGCAAAAGCAGACTGTTAGATGATAAATAATACTGAAATGTATTACATCTTAATTAAAAGTGAAATACGTTACATCTGTAAATAAACATGAAAAAATCCAACTCACCACAAGCTGATGAATGTTAGGACATAGGTAGAACATGGTCGGTCAGGTTATAGTATATAGGCTGTGAAACACGAATGTGAGACTCCTTTGAACACTAAACACGTGCTTTAGAAATAACTGACAGGAGTGTAAACAGGTACTTCGGTGCAGGGTATGGGTATTCGCAGTAATGGGAAAGTTGCACAGAGACGATGAAAGACGGTGAATATGCTAGAAATACTTCATGTATATGTTTGAAAATGGAGTATGATCTCATTCAAACTTTTGGGAGGGGGAGGAGGGGAAACAGGAAGGTGACTGGGTGAATTTGTACAAAGTATATTGTATTCATATATGGACATATAAATATGAAAGTACCTTGTAAGGATCAATAACTAATTGATGCCAATAAATATGCAAATTAAAACCTGGGTATATTTAAAAATATTATCAATACAGAAAATAGATATGAGAATATAAAATGACAACAAAAATATAAAAAATATATGAGAAAGCAATTTGTTGGTACTTGCCTGTTATCCTACCAATTCAGGAGGTTGAGATCTGAGGATCAGAGTTTGAAGCCAGCCCAAGCAGGAAAGCCTCTGTGAAACACCATGTAAATCACTCCCCCTCCAAGCTGAATTTCAGCGTCATCGGCCTTGGTCTCTAGTGTTTCGCAGAGGTTCCCACCTGGCACCTCCCAGGACTTGCGGACACACTCACATGAGCCCTCAGGAGCCTCAGGCCAGGTACATCCCAAGAAGGGCCCAAGACCACCTGGCCTTCACATCTGAACCAACGACAGCCATCTACAGGGTATAACACAGTTCTCCTCAAAGACCACAAGGTGCACTTCCCAGCCCTCCTCCAGGCCTATGCCTGTCCCAACCGCCAGAATAAACAGTCCCCGGAAGTGCTAACTTGACGTGCAAACTGAGCGTCCTCACGTACAAATATTAACCAATCATGGTGTGGCATAGAGACATCATTCACTACCCAATAGGGATGTCCCACCGCATCTTTCATTTACATAAATTGGTTAGGGGAAATCTAGTTAGGAACTTTCTCTATATGAGAAAGCTTCTCTACTACTTATTAAAACAATTTTTCCCCCAGAAGAAATTCTCTTATCCTGTTTTGCAAGATGCTTATGTGTTTTTTTTTCTTAAATAAGGCCTCTCTTTTTATCTTCTTTTCTAGTCAATTCTTTAGATGTGATCATTTTTCCACTTTTACCTTTATTATTCTCCACTCCTAAAAATTGTGTGTTTTGCTCAACTTTATCAAGCCATTATTATGTTGCACCAAATTTTGTAAATGTTAACAAAAATTCCATATTGATTAAAAAAATTGTAAGTTTGAGTACTCTGTTTTGCTGGTGTCTTCAATAGCCAGTTGCTAGTGCATTAATCTATCCAGAAGTTTCAGTGTTTTCTCACAACTTCCAGAGAAATTAACTAATTGCCCAAACACATGAGAGCCTTACATCTAAGTCATACAGTTCAAGGACCAGGCAGTCATGGAAACTGCTATGGATTCCAAACGAGGTTCACAGCTCCAAGACTTACATGGTATCAAAAGTTATTCCTCCAGCACAGATAATCATTAGCATAATATTTGCTAACAAATCATGTCAAAGTGCTTTAAGGAATCAATTGTTTATTTTCCATGTGGGTAAGTAAGGTTCTAGAAGGAAGAGATAACTGTGAGATTAGTCTCATTTGGAAGGGATGAGTGAGAATGTTGAAAAGGGTAACATTGATCAAGATGAACTGTATTCATAAACTGCTTCAGTGAATGTCAACTGCTTTGTACAATACATAAATATTATTAAAATATTCAAAAAGAAAAGAATAGTTGAGGTTCTAGACTCTGTAATATGCTCACTGGCACCTGGAAGGAAGCATTAAGTTGCATGGTAGGATTTCATCCCTTGAGTAAACAATATACTCCTTGGCCATGGTTGCCTTATTGCATGGACAGAGTGCATAAGACAAGTATCGGGAACTACACAGGGAATAGGAAAATAATAAAGAAAAGATGAGGCTGGGCACTGGTGTTTCATAACTATAATCCTAGCTAATCAGAATACTGAGATCTGAAGATCACAGTTTGAAGCCAGCCCATGCAGGAAAAGCCATTAGACTCTAATCTCCCACAAACTACTCAGAAAAAGCTAGAGTGCTCAGAAAAAAATCTCAAGTGGTAGTGTGCTAGCCTTGAGTGAAAGGAGCTCAGGGATAGTGCCTAGGCCCCGAGTTCAAGCCTCAGGACAGGCAAATAAAAGGACAAGTAAAAATCCAAAAAGTTCATCCAATGGTGCAGGTTTAAAATCAAGTCTGATTTGGGGAAGGGAATGACAAAATGCTGAAAGAAGGACAAAAGATGAACCATTGCAAGAATGGTACTTAAAAGACACTATATCAGAAATGAACTTTACAACTTCGGGGGTGGGGGAGGATAGGAAGGGAAAGGATAGTGGGGAAAACAACCAAGGACAACTTTCAGACTGAAATGTATCAAAATGTCACAGAAAATTTTCATCCAAGACACAAACTGTATTCAGAGTAATAACAAAATTTATTCAAAATATTTATTAAGATAGAAGGACAGTCTCAGAGGTGAAAGTGTGTCATAAGAAAACTCCAGATGCACAATCAAATCAACCCAATACAGGCCTTTATTGAACTTTAAGTGGTTTCAGTTCAATAAGTCAATCAGGCCCATCCTGCAGCAGATGATGGACATGACAGTTTCATAGAATTACTACACATCTGAAGAATCACTGTGTGTAAGCAATTACTCATGAATGCCTAAGAACTTCCACCAGAACATACAAAAGTGCCATGAGACCAGGTGGTGATGGTTAAGATCTGGGAATCACAATTTGAAGCTTGCCTGGGTAGGGAAGTCCAGACACTCCAATACCCAATTAACCACTAAAAAGTAGGGTCAGCAATGCCTTGTCATGATGTCTTCCCAGATTTCCTCATCCACACATCTTAAAGCCTTTCTGAAGTTTGTTTCTGTAGGGACTAAACAATGGACAGGTAAGAAACAGTAAAGGATCTGGGATGAGCTTTGAGTCATCAGTGGCACCATCCCATGTGCCCATCTATTCTAGTAACTTTCCTGAAGAATAGATACGAACAGTCCCTACCCTAACCTGCAGAGCAGATAAGCCACTACCTTGGAGGAAAAGGGAGACTGTACTAGGAAGCAAGCAACATCTGGATAGGAAGAAAAATCAGTACTGAGAGGATGCACAGGTTTAAAAAATTGGCATTGCTGTGCATGACGTGACATTTTTCTTGAAGAACACGTTTGCACAAAAAATTTCAGATTCCTGTAAGTAGATATTCCCACTATCACATGGCTTCTTCCTACTTAGAACAGTAGGGTCAATTGCCATTAAACCAGCCCCACTGGTCATGGCCATTCTACCAATGATAGGCAGATTCCATACTGGGACAGCACTGGGACAGCCTTGCCTCCCAGATAGTCTATCTCCCTAGTCAGTCATCCTGCCAGCACAGTCTGATGCCTCAGGCCAGCATGTGCACTGTCCACACCACCGTCACCTTGTCAGTGGTGTTTGGTCATCTTCCTCAGATAATTTTGTGGCAGCGGCTGAAAACTGACTTTCTCTCCCAGCATCCACCAAACAGTGCTTATGGAATGACTGTTCTTCACCCACCCCAATCTCTATGAATATTCCGTTTGTAGAATGGCTTGACTCTGACATTCTGCCTGACTGGATATTAGAATGCAGGGAGCCCACCTCACTTTTTGCCCTTACCAAGAAACATTGACATTAAAAATCTTTCTCTGGCTCTTCAAATGCCTCTCTGGAGGGTGCTTCATTTCTTTGGCACAGGTAGAGACTTGTTCTTAGTATTTCTCTTTCTTCACCTGGGCAGTAAGGTTCAGCTTCCAGCCTTGTGACAACCTCATTCCTGCAGGCTCTTCTTCATGCAGTCTGGGTCTGGGTCTTTCAAAGCTCTATAATCAGGTACATGAAACAACTTGCTACACCATGGTCCTGGAGGTGGGAATCTTGTGTCCTGTGGTTTCTAGATGTGCCACTCCCTAGTAATGGAGGGCATGATCCACAGGAAGTGGATATGCAGCTACCAGAAGAGTAGTCAGAGAGGTCTGTGAAACCAGTGTGTTTGCAGCAAGTAGCCCCTCAGGGCCCAAGTCTAGCACTGCAGTCCTATAGGATGACGTCATGGCTGACTTTGCTGTTCAGGCATGAGACTCATGGATGCTTGGAAACCGCATTCTGGAGGGGATGGTGTTTTAATGATCTCAAAATTCTCACACACAAAGGATCAAATTATTGGCTCCCCTGTTGACTGCTCAGATAGAAGAAGGCTATTCTTCATTCTCTGACATGTCACTGTTAGTACAAATGTAGAGCCAACATAGTCCTCCAAGTTGACACATATGTCAAAGGCTTTCTTTCTTCTGTGGGTCAAACATGCCTGTTGCTGCTTCCAGAGTGCTTCCCTTAGATCTGGTAACAGTATCACTCTTTCAAGTTCTTCCCTCAAGGCTGTGAAATCGGGGCTGAGAAAGCAAGCTGCTTCCTCTCTAATGGAGAAACCACAGAAGAACCACAGATGTAAGTACAGAAAGTTCCTCTCTTCTTGGTAAGGGGGACATCTACTATGGACCCTGAAATTCTGTACCACATGCAACTAGCAATGACTGTGAAAAGTTTATTCAATATTACCCACACATGCTATAGGGTTATTGTTAAATAAGGCTCTCTCTGGCATATGGTCTTGTAACAAATGGTATTATTTTCATTAACCATCCTCTGAAAAATTTGTTAATTTTGAGTTTAGATCCTCATTTATAAAGAAAATGAAAGTTTAATGAAATTGTGATTCCATCGCACCCTAGCCAGAATCAGGAAACAACAACAAATGCTGGTGAGAATATAGGGGAATTGTGGAAGAGCACAAACAAACAAAAGAAACAAAAAATCACATTCTACATTAAACGCAACAGCGACAAAGATAGAACCTCCTGTGTACCTTTCTTGGAGTTCATTTCACTGAGCAGCATCTTATATGGTCATATGTGCATAGCTTTTGAGCTTTTCTGCGTGCCTAGACACATTTTTAAAGATGTGAATAGGGACTATTTTTGAAGAGGAGGACCAGTAGGAGGAAGAAGAAGGAAAAAAGGGGAGGATCACTAAGAGAATATCATTAAAAGAGCAGGTACAACTATGAAATTTTCATATTTAAACCCATTATTTCATACAGTTAATTAAGAATAAAGTGATATTTGAAAAGAGTTTTTTCATGAAGGGCCATGGACAAATCTCATTAACAGTGTGCTAGTTCTTTAATAAACCATAAAGTCTCCGGGTTTGCAAGCAGCAGTACAACCTAAATGTAACTTCTGCTGGGGACCCCTGCTGTACATTTCCCAACTGAATACCAGTGTTGATGTTGCACTGTCTCCCCCATCCACCTTTCTGTGCCTTTTACAGTATAATATAATGTTTGAAGATTGTCTAGATTGGACGTAATATTTTTTGTTTGTATGGCAACTCCCATATGTCCTTGTCTACAGTGTATCTATCCAACTACATGAAACTTACCAGAACACGAAAATATGCCAATTTTTAAAATTTTCACTGGTTTCCTATCTTAGCTCTGAGTCATTTAAGACTTCTCCTTGGCTCACTCCACAGGCCAGCATCACAGTGAGCAGAGCAAACTGTATAAAAACGCTCATTCACAATGAATGACCCCAATTTACCTGATAATCTGAGTATCAGTTTTGTATTTTTCTGCTGGGCAGGGTGAGAAAGAGGAGGAGGTTCCCATCTCGTCTGGGACAAGCACACAGGATCTCATTAACATGAGCATAGACAGAGAAGCACAAACTAAACCAAATACCCACAAAGTACCCATCACCCAAAAGAACAGACAGGATGTTTACAATCCTCCTAACTTAAAATACCAAGCAAGAGCTGACATCTTATAGAAAAACCTCCTAAGGAGTGAAATCAGGCTTGCTATGATGCTCTTTTCTGAGCAGATTCACTTATTTTCATGTTTATAGACTCCTAAACATACATTTATGTTTCAGCCTATTTTATTTTTTTCAGGCTTATTAAACACACTTTGTTTTTTCCCACAGTTACAGGAAACAAAAACACAAGCACAAGTCTCACATGCGTTTCACACAAACCATTCCATTGTATTTGTCCTAGGCACTGCATGTATACACACAGCCTTTCATGATAGAAAAATTATATCTTACCATATGTGTCATGCTTTCCCATACATTGGGAATATCCACTAGCTCAAAATCTCTAAGCTACATGAAGATGCTGATAACCAAATATATACTACTGCAATTTAATTTACCAGTAAAGGTTGTAGTTTTTACTTTCTCAGGGACAAATTTTCAATGACAAGACAGCAACAAGCTGTGGGTAAAAGTTGTTGGCAGAGTTGTATGAAATTACTGCATACACTTTGTTATATGAGGCATAAAGAACAGAGTATACTAAGAATAGCATTTCTAAGAGCTTGTTATCAGATCTATACTACTACATGATTATCAAGAAGCTATGTTCCCTCTACTTAACATACCCCTACAGAACAGCCAGAAGATACATTCACCAATGCTTCTCATGAAATTTGAATCTGAGGACACCCACACACAGCTCTTTTTCTCTGTGTGGGCTTCCTTCCATCTTTCACCACCACATAATGAACCAGTCCTGGCAAACACTGCCCAAAGGGAGCATAATTAATCTATGCTCAAGATGCGTATTTTTCTCCCCATTTAAACATATAGTCATAAATTGGCTAGTTCACTGGATTTACCAAACACTATCACCTTGGTATATCTATAGAGCATCATATTATGCTATGAAATAATGAACTCTGGTATTGAACACTAGTGTTTACCAAAAACATCTTTCTTCCAGACATGGACAGGGTAGCCCCTTGCCTCACCTCCTCTTCTCCCTCTTCTCCACTCCAGTAAATAGGTTCAGGACTATGGAAGCTCCAAAGGTACATTCACAACAGTTCCAGAAACAAAACAGTTCTTCCAAAAACAAAACAAAACATTTATGTAGGGATTTTGTCTTCTAATATAATTTATGCATTGGGACTTACCCTTTCACATGTAACTGTATGAACTAAAATAATTGCACATACAGAATGAGGGCTAAACCAGCTGGATCAATCTAGCATGCCGAGCTTCTCCCCTAATTCACCATACTTAACCCATCCCAATCAAAATGCCACCCAATAAAGTCTAGTGGGAATAATCTCTAAGATATCAGGTTCACAATTCCATTCTGCCTAAAATATATAAAGTGTGTTCCTTTCACCTGTAGCTTTCCCACTGGTAGTGCACTTATAAACATCTGGAAGGAATACATATTCCCCAAAGGGACTTGATTCCACTCTACCTATAATAGCAATGAAAGAATGGCAGGTAATTAAGGAAGGTCATCATTTGGGAGTATTCTAACCTAGACATTCTCCCATCTCTATCAGCCAGTGGTCAGGTTTATTCATCTAGAAGATTTTGAAGGAAGTTTCTTTTAAACTATTTCTCTTCCTGAGAGATTTTCAGAGCCCTCTTTCCCACGAATTTTAACACAATGTATACTCAATGTATTTGTCTATTCCCTCCAGGGAAGCCTCTTTAACATTAGGCAAAAGAAGATGTAAATTTTGATTTGTTTGTCCTTTATATACACTGTGCACATCTAAGAAAAAAAAAGTCTAGAGTTGTTGAGAGTAGCTCATTCTCATCTGTGCACAAGCTAGTGATTCTTGGAAGAAGGCCAATTTTCACACTGACAGCCACATGCTATACAGGGCACCACCGTGGAGAAAAACCCCTGCATCCAATAAGTTGCAGCTCAGTAGCTCCACTCACCATTCAAACCTTGTGAACCCTGTCACTGTTCCAAGCATTGTCTCTAATCTGCTTAAAATATACAAGAAGTTTTACCTTCCTTTGTAGCAGATGAAAACAATTCACCTCGCTCCAATGGTTGAATCCATTTGGCTGCACCAAAGGAGGAGATTCTGATTGCTGTTATATATTTTCATTCTCTTTAGGTAATTGTACCAAGGAGTTATCATTCAGCAGAGCAGTTTATGAATATAGTGCCTCTTGATCAATGTCACTCCTTATAACATTCTCACCAACCACTTCAACCCCATCCCTTCCCTCACTTTTCTTACTTTTAAGGAGATCCCTTTTTCTCTGCAGTCCTTTTAGCTGATTGTCTATATGGAAGCTGTAGTCCTTTAGCTGATTGCTCATTATGTGACTATAGTCCAATTAAATGCCTATTCAATCACAATCACAAAAAAACTTTCTTGCTTGTCTTCATTTGTGGAGAGGTAATCAAGCTGGAAAGTGGATTTTTAACTATTTTGTAAGACTAGATGTGGCAAATCACCCCTTAACCCCACATTCAATGTGTCTCAGAAGAAAAAGACACCCATCAACTATCAGAGGAATTTTTGAGATCCTCTGAGAAAGTGTTTGGCACCCTGTCAAACTTTGTTCATTAAAAACTCTCTGCATCGGGCTGGGAAGGTGGCTCAGTGGTAGAGCGCTTGCCTTGCATGCCTGAGGCTCTGGGTTTGATTCCTCAGCACCACATAAGAAAAAAGCCGGAAGTGGCCCTGTGGCTCAAGTGGTAGAGCGCTAGCCTTGAGCTGAAGAGCTGAGGGACAGCATCCAGGCCCAGAGTTCAGACCCCACGACCAGACCAAAAAAAAACCAAAAAAAACCCAAAACAAGAAAACTCTCTGCATAACCAAGAGAAAATTCAGGGAAAAAAAAACAGTCACAGTGACTCAGTTATAGAGAGTAATAGACAATAGACTTAATATTTTCTGGATAATATATTCAAGAAAGAGAAAAACAAGAGGATTAAAGAGGATTTGTGTTTGTCTCTCTGTGTGTTGATTCTGAGGCTTGAAATGAGGGCCTGTGCTCTCTCCTTGAGCTTTTTTGTTCAAGGCTAGCATTCTACCACTTGAGCCACAGCTTCAGTTGTACCTTTCTTCAGTGGTTAACTGTAGATAAGAGTTTCATGGAAGTTATTGCCCAACCACACTCAGCCTCCTAAGAAGTTATGATTACAGGCATAGCCACCAAAACCTGCTAAAAAAAGAGGATTTTTTTCCTTTTATGATTCCTTATTATTATTATTATCTTTTATTGTTATTATAAAGATGATTATAGAGGTGTTATTTTTTCATAAGTTCAGTAACGAGTCCTTTTCCTTTCACAATATCTGCTCTTCCATCACTCAAATACAGGATTTTTATGAGAGAACTGGCATTTATAAAATTCGGACAGATACCAGTGGCTCACAATTGCAAACCTAGCTACTCAGAAGGATGAGATGGGAGGATTAATTCTTCAAAATGCAGAATCATACTTAGGTACTATATACACATGTACACATACACCATGGAATACTAGCATATAAACCTCAACTGTTGAACATACTTCCAAATGACCACAAATCCACTACACAATAGTGTACTAAAAATCTTACCATCCTTCCTAAAAGTTGTTAGACTCAAACTTGAGACCCCTGAGCAATTCCCAGAGACCACGTACAATGAGAACAGGAAAAGAGTCGTTTATTTGCAAGCTGGAGCCTGAACTTATAATCGTCACCAACACAGTAGGTCAGTGTTGGGAGCCCCAGCCACATGATCAGCACGTTTTTTTTTTTAATTCTGAAAATGCTGTACAGAGGGGTTACTATAACATGGCCAAGATGAGTACATTTCTTTGTTTCCTCTTCCCATCCCTTCCCATCCTCACTCCCCCCACCACTAAATCCTCCTTCTCCACTCCACCCCCCTCACCAAAGTTGTAAAGTTCATTTTTAGACATAACGACTTGTACATCTCATTGTTGCAATGAGTCCCCCTCTATCCCTATTTAAACCACTTGTTTTTTCCCTTCTCCTCCACAAATTATAACAACATCAAATACGGTGAAAGCAGGGACTATACCATGGGGGAGGGACATACAAAGCATCATAGAAATCATCTTATAAATATATTAGAAACAATCACCTGAAAGAAAAAAACATTTGAATACATATCTTAGGGTTCATTTCCCTAACATCAACTTATCTGACCTTTTCTGCTTGATTCAGACATATATTAGTTATTGCAAATAAGGGAAACCATGGGACCTATGTTTCTTTGGGCCTGGCTTACTTCACTTAATATAATTTTTTCCAAGTCTTTCCATTTTCTAACAAATGTGGCAATGTCATTCTTTCTGATGGAGGCATGGAATTTCTTGATCCATTCATATACTGAGGCATCTGGATTGGTTCCATATCTTAGCTATGGTAAATAAAGCTGCAATAAACATAGGATTTTTATAGGGTTTCTAGCAAGAGGAAGGGCTTCCATTCTAACAGTTACATGATTGGTTTAAGTTTCGCAGGCTTCTACATAATTGGACAGTATTTCACGGGCAAGTTTCAGGGTAGGCTCTCTGGTTCTGGGCATAATCATTTTCAGTAAGGATAGGGGCTTTCCAACTTAGAGAATACAGGATTGGTTAAATCATACATAGCAAGAAGATCATTGGTTGGAATACATAAGGCTACTCATAGGAATACAGGCCACTATATATTTTTTAACTGTTTATGATCTGACAGCTGCTTTTTCCAGGAACTTGACAAACCTGTCCATTTTTCAGTAACTGGGATCGTGTTTCCTTTTGTCTAACTGGCAGTTACTAGGGGTATAATTGTACTTTCGATTGTGGGTTTTCTGAGAACTTTTCCAAAAAGTCTTTTTCTTATCAGAAATATTAATCTTATCAGATAAATATAAATCATAATCACAATGAGATACCAGTTCATAAGTATTAGGATAACCATTGAATGGAAAGAAAGAGAAAGCGGAGAAAAAGTGTGGGAGGAAGGAAAAGAGGAAATAAGATTAAGGAGAGAGAGGGAATGAGAATAGGAAGGAAGGGAGGGAAGAAGGAAAAAATACTGAGGAGGTGATTAGAACTGGAAACCTGTACAATGCCGGTGTTAATGAAAATGGTACATCTACTGTGGAAATTGCAGAATAAATCAAGCATATAATTATATCTAGCAGTTCCATTCCCAAATAAATCAAAAGTAGAAATATGAGTAGAGATTTGTACATTTAGTATGCTAAGAATTTTATTAATAGTATAAAAATGTGCAAACAATCCAACACTCAAATAAACAAGGAATGGTTCTACGTATAATAAAAATATTACTCACCCTTGAAAGAAAGAATATTCTGGCAGATGCTACAACATGGATGAATCTCGTTATTATTTTGCTAAATGAATTATAGCGAGAGACAAAAGACAAATACTATGTTGGTCTACTCATGTAAAACTTAGACTATTCTATTTGGCTGTAGCAGAATACAGCAGATTGTGTATGTGATTATGTGTATGTGTATGAGAAATATATTGCTTTGCAGATATGGAGACTGAGAAATTCAGTATCAAGATGCCAGCATCTGGAAAGGGCCTTCCTTTGGGCTTCTACCATGAGAGAGGGTATCATATTGCAGAAGGGCTGAGGATGAATATGACAGACAAAGTGGAGCTGATCATGTCAGAGGGCTGAACAGGGCTGACTGTGGGTCTAGTCACAGCTCAAAAGGTAGAGAAGACCTCAGGCCACTTAGTAGACCTGAGACTTTCAAGCCTGATTTAGGTATCAGGAACAGGAGCTTTCAGGACCGTGGCCTTCAGAGAGGTACATGGCAGAGTGAACCTGCATAGCTTCAATCTCAGGTGAGCATCCCAAACCCTCAGAGGCTTGGTGGGAAGATGGGATAGAATAGGGATCCTTTCAAGAAAAAGATCACAAGTAGACACAACCTGCAGGAACAAGAACTTCTGCCCTAATACTAACACTGGGGATGTCAGAGAAGGATGGCAGGTTGTGGAGGAATGAAACCCAGGATGGCTATAAGATCCTCAGAAGATCTCCTGTTGTGCAGTTCACTCAGGCTCAGGGTCTGGCCTAGTTGGATAGGGCAGGTGGATCCCTGCAAACTATATTGTGATGCTCATGCCTTCTTGTCTATTACAACCAAGTAACATCCCCCAATTCCCAAAAAAATGAGCAGAGGGTGAAACAGATGCCATATCCTTGGACAGGCACTACCCAGATTTCCACATGAACTGACCCAAATCTGAGCCCGGACCTCCACAAACTGCCTGCTCCTGACCAGGTGCTTGTACTGGGGTTCAGACGTACATTTGTTTGAGTACATGACCATGTATTCATGAATGGGACAGTAGATTGTGACACTGGAGGCTGTTGTGTGAAGCTGTGGCAATGTGGGGTGCTGTCTTCCCAGTTTGTCTAGGAGGGCTATTCCAGAAGGTTTCACTCAAGAAGGAGAGATGCTAAGGCACAACTTATCTATTGCCTGATATGTATTGGTCAAGAAATTGTCAGGTGGTCTCTGAACTTTTGGGAATCTCATTGTCCACAGTGAGATCAGACATCTCATTTAGTGAGGTTTTTGCCTGAATGACACAGCTTGAGCCAAACATTACCCTTGCACACTTTGCTTCAACACTTAGAGTTCTGGGCAGGACATCCTTCATGTTGATAGCTTGACCACATTCCTCCAGTTCTCTCTTTAAGTCAAGCCACATCCTTAAACCTTTACAATTCTTTGGATAAAGATTTGAAAAAATAGTTTGAATATTTCAATCATCAAGATGATTTTCCAGACTAGAAAAAGAAGGCTGCTAAAAGCATGTGTCCCATGAGATCCCAGCTTCCCTTCTCTTCTAGACTTTACAAAATGGATCCTTCTCTGTGGCTGGTCATCCTTTGCTAGGGATTGGCCTCAGCTTTTCCATTGCTTGCTCCTCCTTTGCATGGATAATGGATGGAGTGGGAGACAAAGCAGAGGAAAAGCTACAGCACAGTGGGGGTAACATCTATCTGTTCAGAGGGACCCAGAGACATGATTCTTGCTGATGGAACTTCATAGCCAAAGAGTAGCTTCTAGAAGCCAGATCTTATAAAGGCAGTAACCTAATGCTAATCATAGAGCACAATATGGGGCGACATCCTGCTCTTTTCTGACTATAAAGAATAGCTTCCAAAAGTGGACCACATCCTGGCCAGAGTCTCTCTCCAGCTTTTTCAGCAGGACAATTTGGTGAACAGTGCTGGGTTTAAATAGAAAAAGCAATTATCACTTGTACTCTTTACTAAGATGAAGAGGACAGAGGACAGCACTATGGAGGAGAACATGAAAATGAATGAATTGCACAATGCAGAATACACCCAAGGCAAACTTGGCTTTACCTTGTCGATGAATGCCTTGGGAGTCATGGTAAATGTCGTGTGCATTGCTTGCTCTCTTCATTTCTACACAAAATGGTCTTACTTTTCAACATTTCCTTTTCTCTTCTTGGAGGACCACCAAAGAACTAAAACAGGTAAAGTAAGTCTTTCAGCACAATTGGAACAATGAGGGACAGATGTATCTGGAACTTCTATTTGGTGAGATGCTGGTATCTGTGGACTGGAGAGAGAAAGGCTTAGTGACAAGGTAATTTCTTTGTGGCTTTGTATGTCTCTCCACCACAGTATAAGCCCTGTTTTCACTGTATTTGATGTTGGTATAATTTGGGGAGGGGAAGGAACAAACCAATTGTTTAAGTAGGGATACAGGTGGACCCAATGTATCAATGATATGTACAAGACGTTATGTCGAAAAATGAACTTTACAACTTTGGCGCTGATGGGGGGTGCCGAAGGGTTGGGGGGAGACAGGAAGGTATGGTAAAGGGAAACAAATGAGGAGGCAATAAAGCTTGATAAGAAATGTACTCGTTACCTTGTTCATGTAATTGTAACCCCTCTGTATGGTATTTTCACAATAAAAATGTTAGCAACTATTAATCTATAGGAATTCCCTATTTGATGAATAGCAGTATGCTTCTTCTGCTAGCCCTTCAATGTTTATTTTCAATTATCTTTAGCAAAAGGTAACACAGAGGAGAGCATTGTTACCTTTTCGTCTTTTGCAGTGAATCTTAATGATGTGCTAAGCATCATTGGATAACCAGGCAACGACCTCTTTGGAAAATAAAAACTTCTCTCTGGTTTGCAAAAGAAAAAAGAAACATGAGCAGATTTTCTGTTTCAGATCAAGTGTTACTTTGCGTGGCTATAACACAGGGATCTCTACACACACACTTATTTCTATTGAGACTCCTTGTGACTCTTGCCTCATCTGTGTCCAGTTCATGTCTACATCACTTTGGCAGTTAAATACCTGCTCTGTTAAAAACCCTCCTGGGTTAATTCCTGCTCTTCCAAAAGGAAGATACAAGTTCAACATACTACAGCAAGAGGAACTAATTCAAACTGAATAAGAAAAGTGTGTTCAATGAATCAATATGGTCTATCTGTAGAATATTGGAGGAAAAAATTCAGAGTCCAGAAGAGGGCAGAGCAGCTGTGTGCATGTGCACACATGTTTATCAGATAGTGTGTGGGTCATTTAAGAATCATGAGCAATGTCTGGATAGTACTTCTGTTAGCCTGCCCTCCCATTCTGTGTTGGTATCCTCCATCTCAGTTCCCCAGGCCCTGCCCAAAACCAGTTGATCAGGCCAGGCCTAAGCACAATTGGTTTGTCTGCCCTGGTTGTTCCTTTCACTTCACTTCCCAGAGTCACACGTTATCCCTATCCTGCAGCTGTCGCCATAAATTGTTGCCCCACCATAATGGCATGCCTTGCCTTCATGTACCTCACTACTCCACAACTCACACAAACCAGACCACAGACTATTCCCTGTCCACAGGCTCTGGTTCTATGAAGCGACCTTACACAAAGACAGGCTGCCATCCCTACCTGAGAGGGTCAGCTTGCCAGCTTGCTGACATTACACTTTGCTGTACATGACTTAGTACCCATGTGATCTTCCATGCTTAGGCGTTCATTGGTGCCATCACTTGGAACTAGGTTCCCTAGTGGTCCTTGCTCTTCCCCTCAGGAAATTTGAGCAGACCCAGGGTGGCCATCTCAGGCCCACCCACAGGACCACTGAGGTGATTGCGTCCTGACTGAGTGCCTTTTCTACCTCTACAAGTCACCAATCTGACATTTTTTCTAGGTGAGTAAGCATTTAGTGTCAGGGTTGGGAGTTCACAAGGGTGAAAACCTGGTACCGAGTCCTGAGCCCTTCCAGTGAGTCTTAGGCCTCTAGCTGTTTTATATAGGCTGGGGGATCCAACAATCCTGACCCTCCTGTTCCTTCCCTTTGTGTTCAGGATGAGCAATTGTGGGTGATGACTCCTCTTGCTGCCTGCTCCCTGTGATAGTGGACCAGACTCCCACTAGGGATGCCCATGGATCTCTCGCATCAACTCTGCACACTCACTATGGGAGGAGCCCAATCCCAAATTCCTCAGGATTCCCCTCTGGGCTGCCTGTACACAAACTAGATGCCCTTAAGCTTTTGCCTGAGATTAAACCTCATGAGCTTAAACACATAATCGAATTGAGCCCCAATATTCACTGGGCAATGGGACAGTAGACACTTTATGGGACCTGTATAATTGATGTAAGCACTCAGAAATATGGAAAGAAATCATCTATGGACAAAGCTTTTCTTCTCTCTCTGCCACTGTGCTAGGGCCCTTGAGAGTTGGGACATGGGGAGGGTCACAAGGACACCAAATCTGGGTTCCCTCTCAATGCTAGCCATCCTGCCTAAATGTTTTCTTAGCCAAAATGATTTCTCTCCATGCTCCCCCTCTTATTTTCTGGGCCTTTTTCCACTTTTTTTCCATTAACTTCATTTTCCCCCTTTGCATTCAGTAAACTGTTCTGTTTAAGTGTACTCCTCCTGTATCTACCTTCTTGTGTAGCTGGTCCAAGTTGGGGTGGTTGCAATCCTCAAAAGGTAAAGCAACAGTGTCTTTAAATGTAGTCACTGCAACAAGCTAACCGCCCTGCTTGAACTCCATCACTGACAGTCCCTGGCCAGCAAACACATAGGGGCCAGGTTCTCCTTTTACTTCTCTCTCCTTTTCTCACCCAAAATCCATAAGGGGAGCAGTTATATGTCATACCTCAAATAAACCAGTCCTTTGTCTTTCCTGAATCTACTCACTTCAGAAGCTGGATGTCCAATACATCTCTTCAGACAAAACTCCTCTAAGAGTTTACTTTAGGCACTAGGAGGAACCCTCTCTCACCGCAGTTCTCTACAGACCCTGGAGATCCACACCCACCTAGGAAGAGACAAAGGCCCCATGGTGGGTTTTCACATGATCCCACTCTTCCACCAAGCTTATGCCTTCTTCATTCCTGTAGGTATTTAAAGGTCAGTTTATATGCTAATATGTCCTATTCCCAATTTTTAAAAAAAAGTTAGACTAGTATATAGATTTTGCTTGTTTTTTATACATTAACTATACGGTACTATCATGCAATTGGCAAAATGTATTTTGCCACTGCAATTCCAGAAAACATATGGCCAATTCTCATTTTTCTAAAAAATTCAAGCATACTTTATTTTGTACCCAAATGTGTTTGTGTGTAAACATGTTCAAAGTAATCTTATAAAAATTGTCATTATGTTGTAAAATTGTTTTTTACTCACATTGCTTACATTTTCAACAGGTACACCTTAAAATTTTGTTTAAACTCTAAAATATCAATATGGCCTATTTTGAGGTGGGGGTCAAACAAGGGGATTGAACTCTGGGCTGTCCCTCAGCTCTGCAGCTCAAGGCTAGCACTCTACCACTTGAGCCACTATGCTACTTTCAGTTTTCTGAGTGGTTTATTGGAGATAACAATTTCACAGACTTTTCTGTCTGGGCTGGCTTTGAACCAGGATCCTAAGATCTCAGCTAGGATTACAGGTATGAGCCACTGGTACTCATCCAATATGACTTTTTAAAGATGTCCAACTGTCCCAATCACTCACTTTAGAAAGGTAAAACTAAAGTCTATGAGCTGTTCATGGTCAAGATTTGGAACTTAACTAGTACACTCACAAAGTTTTTTCAATTATTTGAGAAAACAAACTGAATTCAGAAACACATTTTCAAAAATGTATAAATTACATGAATTGATTATAAATGCATCTGCCTTCATTTTCAATGCAGCTGATCATAGACTATTCATAAGGAAGATTTTGCAATATACATTCCCTTCATGAAGGCAGAAGATGTTTGAAGCATTATTTTTTTTAATCGATAATGGTTCTTGAATTCTGGGCCTGCATGCTCTCCCTCACCTCTTCAACTCAAGGCTAGCATGCTACCACTTGAGCTACCTCACCACTTCTGTTTTTCAGGTGTTGTATTGAATATAAGAAGTTCATGGACTTTCCTGCCTGGTCTGGCTTTGAATCATGATCCTCAGATCTCAGCCTCCTGAGCAGCTAGGATTACAGGCATGAACCACCAGCGCCAGGCTTGAAGCATTCTTCACAACACAACTGGTATGGTCAGGAGGATCAGCTGTCAGGATGTGTCTCACTCATGGAATTGGCTGTTTCTCTTTCAGTATGTTTCTTTTTGGGCCAGGGATTCCATGGCCTGTAAATAATTTTGTGTCCTGGCAAATATCTAAGAGGAGGTACTGGACCAGAAGAGTTGAGAGGCGCAATTCTGGGTCATGAGCAGTGGGTGACCTGTTTTGAAAAGGCTATGCTGAAAACACAGATTACAAGGCTCTGAGAATGGGTGGGAACAGTCCTCAGGGGATTGTAGAAAACTTGACAAAAGTGAGCTTTCTGCATAGATTTGTCAAGTCTGTCTACAGCACAACTGTAATCTCTCAATAGATGGGGTCAGAGGCACAGGGATGCCCACGTAGAGGTGGCAAGTGGCAGGGCCTGCATGGGAAGGCATAGGGTAGCACAGCAAGCAGTACAGGGTGCCCAGGACGCACAGGGAGAGGTGATGGGCGCGGCAGTACCGGTGCGCAGCAGCAAGCAGAGAGGGGCTGCAGAGGGAAACAGGGGAGGGCAGCCGCTGGCAACTGGAAAAAACAAGGCAGGCGGCGCCATGCAGATAGCGGGGAAGGCAGGAGATGGCAGCCACCAGTGGTGCAGCCAGCTGCAGAGACGGTTGCTTGGCCGTTTGCTGACACTGGTGGCATGTGGTGGCCCGTGGCGGGTGGCGGGTGGTGACAGTTGAGTCCCGTGGCTGTGAGTCAGTCAGGGGAGGGAGAGGCAGGGTGAGCAGCAGGGGAGGTGGCTGGGCAGGAGGCAGAAGATGGAGGAGGACGGCAGTGGGCAGTTGCAGGGGCGGTGGAAATCAGCAGCCTGCATAACCGCAGCACGACAAGATGCTGGACAGAGGCTCCGGAAGTGGGTGGCGAGCTGCGAGATCAGCGGCAACTGGTCACACGTATGGCACACAGCGGCAAGCCGCACGCGCTGGATAGAGAGCTGTGCGCGGTCTAAACGGCACGATCGTCGGTGGCAAGCTCTGCAGCAGGCGGCCTGTGAAGCGCTGCTTCACACAGCATGGCTGGCCACAAGCTACTGCAGGTGGCGGCCAGCTGTGGTAGTCGACAGCAAGTGGTCAGAGGCTGCAGGACGTGACAGGTGTCAGGTGGTGGCACACAGCAGCAATTGGAGTGCCGAGTTCAGCGGAGGTCAGTTACTGTGGGCATGAATGGGAGCAAGGACGCCCACTGCAGGTGGGGCCCTGCAATGGCTTGAGCTGCCAAATCAGGTCCAGGTTCTGGTGCCAACACACTCTTGTCTCTGCATGCTCAGAACTGTGAACCATCGAATCCTCTGGATCTGGGCACAACCTAGGCCCTGGCACTGGCCAATCCTCGACTTCTGGTCCTGCAGCTCTGGGAGACCTACCTAGCCAATCCTCAGCTACTCACCCAGAGCTTCCCTGAGACCTCAGCCAGCTCTTGGCTCCATGCTGCCCTGAGACGCAGGTGGTTGCTCAACTACTCATCCTCTTGTGCCTGGAGACCTTTCTTGGCCCTCAGCTGCTCAGCCCAGCTATTCTAAGACCCATCCCCAGTCTTTTGCTCAGGTTTTCCCTGAGAGCCTTACTGACTATTATCCTTTCTTCCAGGGCTTCCTGGAGATTCCAGCAGGCACTTGTACCCTTGGTCTGGGCTTCCTTGTGACCAACTCAGCACTCAGTCCCTAGTCACAAGCTGCCTTGAGACCCTGATGTACTACTCTTAGCCCCTTGCCTCATGATTCAACGAGATACAAGCAGCCTACAACTTGAGTGACCTAAGACTTCCCTGGCCCCAGGCCATCTGAGACCTACCAGATCCTCAGTCCCTCACCTCGTGTTGCTGATGAGAGCATGCTGGGACCTTGTCCCCATACCCAAGGCTTCACCAAGACATGGGAAGGCCCTAGGGACCTGGTCCTTGGCTTCTTTGAGACCCTGACTGATCCTTAGTTGCCCCAAGCTGCTCTGAGACCCTGCTGGCTGGTTCCTGGCCTGTCATGCCAGCTGCCCCCTCTCCTGCTAGGCTGGCCCATAGCCTCTTGACCTGTTATTTAGATGGAGTGTAATGCACTCCACCTGCCAGATGCCCCTCCATGACCTAGCGTCTGTGCTCACTGCACTCACAAAATATGCCTCCTTATCTACTTATCCATGCTCATGTCATCACCCAAATTCTACTAGCCCAAGGAAGAAATACACAGACAATAAAATCACCAAATGTGACTGGTGGCATTGCCTTCCCTACAGACCTTTAGCATCCAGTGGCTGAGACAGCTTCTGTGACAATCCTCAGAGAAGTATTAATGGCAGATGGAGAATAAAAATACTTTGTGCACATTGTGTAGCCAGTAAGTTATACAAAATTGCTCCAAAGAACAAGTTCTAACAGGTTAAAAAACATCTGAGTAAACTCTCTTGCCATGTTTTCTCACCGTGACAAATCATAAAGGCTTTCCGAAGTTCATATTGTAGTGACTGAATGGAGGCTCCTTAGGTGAGATGAGATGAGATATGTACGCTGGGGTGAGTCTTCAGTGGCGTTAGCTCACCTGCCCCATCCTTCTCAAGAAAGAAGCTGCATTTTGGAAGCCCAAATCCTGACCATCCATACTCTGAGTGGTGTCACAAAGAAAACACAAAATGTCTCATGAGGAAAAAGTATGTATTAAAAAGCAAGACACAATTGAGGAGGGAGACTTCATCAGTTCGCTGAGAATGTTCTTATACACAAAGAGATTTGCTGTGCATGGACAGGAGTTTCTCCTGAGAAAATGCACTTTGCAAGGAACTATGTAAGAAGCATGGTATGTATGACTGCCCACTAAAAGAATAAGAGGACAGTGTAATGGGAAGTGTGTATGCTGGTCTGAGACATGATTCCCTATGCTGGCAGGCATGGCAGAGGAGATACACAGGCTTTTGGAAGGCAAATCTGTCCCAGGGTAGTTATTGTTTGAGACTCTCCTGTCATTATCAGAATGGCTATGGCCAGTGGGGCTGGTTGGCAAAAGAGACTCTGCTGTTCTTTACTTGGCTTCCTTCTAGGTAAAAGGTTCCATGGGGTAGTGAGAAAGGTGAGCCATATGATAGTGGGAATGTTGAGAGAGGGGAGGCTAAAATACTGCTTTCTGCAATGTTTTCTTGGAGACATAAGACTCAAGTTGAAATCCCATTTTCTTCTGTATGATTCATCCAACAGTACTCGGGCATGTCTGTTCTTCAAGAACTCCACTGTCCTTGAACATTCTGCTTGTGGTTAAATTAAGTCTTGCTTCTGGGTACTGGCTGACTGGATCTTTGAATTTTCCAGTGACTTTACCTGATTTTTGTCTTTTGTAGGAAAAATTGACAAAAAATTATTTATCTGGTTCCTGAATGACTCTCCGGAGGATGCTGTCCTATCTCCAGTACAGATAAGGAAGAGATCTTCCTTGTGGTACTTATCTTCCAGAACTGGGCAGGAGGATGCAGCTCCTGGCCTTGTGAGGGCCTCATTCCTGTAAGCTTTTCCTTCTGGATTCTAGCTTTGGGTCTCTGATATCTCTCTTTTTCATCAGGTCCATTAACCATCTTGCTCTACCATGAGTCCTGGAAGCTGGATGTCTTGGCATCCTGTTGCTTCTTCATGCATCCTCTTCTTGGCTCTGCAGAGCTTAATTCATAGGAAGTGGGTGGAAGGCAGCATATATGCTGCAAGCAGCACCGTGGGGGCATACAGTCTCCACGGAATGTGTTAGCATCACATCCTGTATGATATGATAAAAAGCTGGACTCTCACTTGTACTGCTTGACTATTCCTGTTCTTTCGGGCAGGATCCTTGGAAATAGAAATTATGGATGGGAATGTTGTTTGAGTGGTCTTCAGAATTTCTAAACTCCTAAGATAAAAATTATTGGAGTTACTGTGGACTGGCAAGATAATGGGCAGTATCTCTTCACCCTCTGCGATTTTCCTGAGATCTTTTGTCCTTTCAGATGTGGATTCAACAAAGATCATTCCTACTGACATACTGTGGCAGAGGCTATTTTTATGCCTCAGACATGCACATTACTGGGTTTGTAGACGGTTCTAGACTACTTTCCTCTGAACATAGGACAATTTCATCATGTTGCTACTTACTTCCTACAAGACTATTCAATCTCGACTAAGAAAACAGTCCACCTTCCCCTTTCCAGTTGGATAGAACTCTGAGGGAACACAGTTGTGAATATAGTGTTCATTCCTCTCAGGGTTTCATGTGATGAAGGTCGTTGAGAATGCAGTGTGGCATGACCTTCAGTTTTTCTGTCCCTTTATTTTATGGCATTTTGTGAAGAGTTTCTCCCTGGAACGGGACCCACATGACTGTGGGATTGGTCTTTAATTCACTACATGTCAGGTTCAGAGATGCTCCCTGTGACATTGGGGAACTTTTTACAGAGTAAGGTGATTTGAGAATCTTTAGGCACAAGCCCTATTAGTGCTTCAGCCAAAGGTTTTTAATATGAGCTTCCTGTAGCTGTCAAGGGGCAGCATCAAAGTGGGAAACTTCCGTGGAGGAGCTCTTGTAGATTTCTCTAGTCTCTAAGTGTGGATCTCTGACAGTTTCCAGGCTAGATTGGAGTGTTTTGCTGGGGCAGAGGGGGCCGGTCCCAAGGCCTGGTCTGTCATGTCTCTGAAATGGCTAATGTGCATAGGGACTTTGTCCCTACTGATCTGCTCCCATATTGTTATGAAACCTGATTTTATGTTATTTTTCTAAACAGTTTTTGTTTTAATGATTCAGAGAAATGTATTCTGAACCCTTACTTGATGGTCCATTCAAATCACTTTCTAATTCTCTCTGTTTTGACATCTAGGAAATTCACCAAGGAGATTTTTGTCTGCTTATGCAGATCTCTCAGTATCCTGCTCTTACAATTTAGCAGGTCTTTTTGGAGTTCTCTCATTCCTGAAATACTTCTGATTACTCTGAAGTTGCATTCTGTATATTCTGGCAACTATCATCTGCAAATATGGAGTTCTATAAACTTCTATGCTTGTCGTCTGCCTAGTCTGTTAACGGGAATTTCCCATCAGGAGACAGCTGGATCTTGAATTTTGTTCTCTAGGTACTGCAGGAGCCTCACTTGGAGATGATTTTCTAATTTGTTCTTTAACTCAAAGCTGAGAAAATCACTGGGATTGTTGATAAAGCCTCTCTTTTGCCAGGGGCCCTTATCATGAGCGAAAGCTTTGTGAAAATGTTAGAACATAGAGGGTAAAATCCTGTGACTTTTCCTGGTGCTTTGTTACAAGGTCATTTTCTATTTTCTACCTGTTCAACAGCAGGTAGACTAGGACATGTGTCCTTTCTCTGGACTGTAAGGCCACAAAATGTGCAGGTCCTCATTGGAGCTGAATAAAAATGCTAGGAATGGTACACATGGGCAAGGGCCTCAGACTCAGCCAAAAAGGAGGAGCAGCTGGGGCAAAGTTGGCATGAGGTATTGAGATTGGACCGAATGAGGAATCATGGCTGGGTGAAAAAACTGTACAGAAACTTTAATCTGAACTTGTATGGCATGTATTTAGAGAATCTGTTGAACAAAATAGAGGATAAGTCTAATGGATGACCAGACATCTTGACAGGAGCCACCAGGGACACATTGTTCAGAAAGGGAAGGACCCCAAGACTTTGGGGGAAAATACCTCCTAAGAATCAGGAAACTGCTGTGTTTCCCTTTGTGTTTCAGAAGGGCTGAGGGAAGGCAATGCCTTTTTCACTTCTGAATGACTGCATCCTGTTCCCCAGAGCATCCAGAGGGATTTCTCTCTCTTGACCAGCTTTCAGCTTTGCTCTTTCACATCACTATTTCTGGCAGATCTAGGATATCTCAGTTGAGGCCTGGTATAGAGGAAGGCACCCCAGAGATGCTGGCAGGAGGGCTCAGTGGGGAGCTTTCTTGTGGGACTTCCCTGAAGTTCCATGGAAGTTTGAGTCAGGTTGAGTGCAGTGCAGGCCACAGGTTGAGGAGAATGAGAAGGGGGAGAAGAATGTGCAAGTGAGCACAATAAATGTGCTTTAGAGCAATCAAAGGTTCTAGAGGTTGAAACACATTCTGGGATGAGTGTGACCCAACAGAAACAGAGGAACACATCTACACTAGTGACAAGATAGAGGCCAGAGTCTGAGAAAACTCACGTGAAGGAGATGGAGGAGTCTTCAGGGACAAACTGCTAGACAAGATGTCCTCCTCAGAGTGCCTAGGTGACTCTTTGGCTGTAGCAGATTCTGAGTTGAGAACTTCATCTACGGCATCTCCTTTTAAGAAGTGCTAAAAGCTGCTGGTGTCATTGAGCTTCTCTAGTGGGCTGTAGGAGACAGTAGATAAACTTCATTCCACGCTTGGCAAGGTTGATTACCTGTTATCAATGACTCCCACTGAAGCACACCCTGGTTATTTATACAGCAAAGCACGACCTTTTATCCTTTGTTATTGGGCCCTCTAGATTCCCCCCTCCAAGTTCACCTGCTCAACCTGTCAGAGGCAAGTGGAAAAGACAGGAGCACACCCATTTTCTGTGCCTTCCTCCTTGAGCACCAATATTAGCTGTTCTTTGGAGATCACTATTTGAAGTCCATATTTTGCACAGTTTTTGAAAAGGTAGACTTTGGAAACTGCTGTTTCACATAGCTTTGTCATCTTAAGATGATCTCTATCTGCATCTCCCAACTTTCCCATGTTACTGGGAATTCAGTTTCCTGAATTCCTATCAATTCACAGATAGTGATGACATTAGTATCTTTAGGTAAAGGAAATAGAGTCTTATTAATATTCAGGCTGGGTAGGATAAGGACAGCTTTTATGGAAAGGCCCAGGAGCTTGGACTTCCTGATGGGTTTAAGTGTTGAGTCCTCATGTTTGGCCTAATAGTGGTCTTGGGCCTGCTCATTCTAAATGTGCTGACCATTAATCTCTGGAGATGTATTTCTTTTCCTGAATGTTCCTTCAGTACCTTGGAAAGCAAGATAATTAGAGGAGTGTGGTAACTTTGCCTGGAGCTATACAAACCATCCTGAATATCTGCTCTTGGGGAATTGCAAGGGGTTGGATGGGGGGGGGGGACAAAAGTGTGAGAAAGACAAGAAAAAACTGGCTTGTAAAAACATATAACTGAAAGCATCCTGGTTCTTTCATGATCTAACACTTCATACGTGAATACATTTAGATATCGGTTCCTGTTACATTTGCTTACTCTCAAATTTACACACCAATTTCTTTGAAAAGGGGTATTATAGATGTCTTGCTGTTTCCTTTTGAAGTGAGTGATTCCTGGATATCTTAGTGTCTCACATCTGCAATCCCAGCTAAGCAGAAGACACAGGTAGAAGATTGAAATTCAAGCTGGCTTTCTGGAAAAAATTACAGAAAAATAACTAAAAAGCAAGTAAAAATGGAGCCCTAGGTCTGCCTAGTTCCAAATGACTGCCAAAAAAAATTTAAACAACAGGAAAAGCATGGAATTAGGGTTTGATTTTTTTCTTCACATTTCCACCAACATCGATTTTCTGCTTTATTTTGTTTTGGGTATGCTTGTTGTGGGGCCTGAGCCGTGAGCCTAGGCATTGTCTCTGAGGTTTTTCTCAGGGCTAGCATTCTGCCACTTAAGCCATATAACAGTTATCCTAGTGAACATAAAGGAGTACTACTGTATGGTTTGTTTTATAACGACTGATGATGTTTCATGAAGTTGTACAAATACACTGTAAAAATTCCAGTTGATGTTCTCTTCCATTTTCAAATTAGGTTTATTTTTTATTTTTTTAATGTATTTTGTTATTTTTATGCCTTTCCTGAAGGTTGAACTCTGTTTCTGAGCTTCTTTTTCTCAAGGCTAGTCTTTCAGCCACAGCTTCACTATGGATTGTGTGTGTGTGTGTATGTGTGTGTGTGTGTGTGTGTGAGAGAGAGAGAGAGATAGAGAGAGACAGAGACAGAAAGAGAGAGACAGAAAGAGATAGAAAGAAAGAGAGAGATACTAATTGACATAAGCTCTCATGTGCTTTCCTGAACAGCTCGGTTCAATCTGTGATCCTCAGATCTTAGCCTTCTGAGTTGCTAAGATTACAGGCATGAGCCACCAGTTCCTAGCAGTTCATAAATTTCTGTTCATTTAGTGACTATTGCCCTCAAGTTTCCAAGCAGAAATAGGCAATATAAAACCCTAACACTATTTTGTTCTAGGTCAGTATTTTCTTAAGCCACAGTAGTTAATTCTGTCTTAACCTTTCACTTTCAACTAATTTCCTATTTACTAAAGTCAATGCTTGATAACATTGTGCTGTGCAAGACTAATGCACTGGCATCACTCATCTCATAACTGACCTCCTTAGAGTGAAGTATACTGAACTGTGGAGGAATTTATAGTGAGCGTCATTCTATGATCACAGCTATTTATAAGTTCTCCTTGCCAGTTTCCTAGCCTGGCAAGTGGTGAGGGATTTTGTGGTCTGGTATGCACATCTTCGTGGACACCACCAGGCCAATATCAGCACTGCAGCAGCCACCACCAAGAGCCACAGGCTCGCTTGACTCAGCATGTACAATGTAGTGTGCTGGCAATTGGGGTGTGGTTATGGCTCGTCCTCTTTGGCGCCTAACCTCTCCTAAACCACAGAAGAAAAGAGAGGAGCCAGGAGGCATTATTACCACGCAGAGGACTGAAGGACTGAAACCCAGTGAGAGGAGACCCCAAATATGGACATGGACCCTATGGCAGGAGCCTACCTAAGGATGCTTGTACTTCTTTCTATGCAGCCCTGGAACCCCGGAGTGACTGAAACACTGGTGAGTGCAACATATCATTTAAAACTTACACAGGAGACCTAGAAAAGCCATTGCTTTCCTAATACTTTTGATGCACAGAATCTCTGGCTTGCTTCTGATAATGAAGCTAACAAGAGGTGGTTTATAGGAAATTTGCCTTGTCACTCTACCAGATAGAAAACATGTTTTGATTGTGGAAGTCCAAACCTAGGCTGCTGTTTTACAGTCACTGAGAAAACGGGTGTTTGGTTGTTGACAATGTTAAAAAAAATAAAAGCAATTACTGGCCCTGGCCCAGGTGGCTTGGTCCTGCATTAGCATCATAGAAGTATAGAGTTGGCACACCACCCAGCAGGCAGACCAGAGAGGTGCAGGGCTGCACAGGCAGGCACAGCAACCTCAGGCCCAGAGAACAGACAGGTTCAGGGAAGCACCTACTCCTGTCACCTTCTGAGGCTTGCTTAAAGGAGAAACAGCCCGCCTGGATCCCAGCTCTTCTAACAGTGTCTAGGCTGTGTTTTCTGATTTGTTTGTACTGCTGATTCTGGAACTTTCTGTGTAGCAACGTATATTCCTCACTTCTACACTCCCAATACGAAATTTTCTTCAAGTGGAGTGGCAGGTATTAAACCCTTCAATTAAGAAAAAGTAAAACAGTATCATTCAATCAGAATCTCCATCAGAGGATCTTTCTTTCCTGGAAGAATCCTTGTGACCTTTACTCTGCTAAAAAAAATTTTTTTAAGTAATTACAGGAAGGAGGGCTACCTGGTGTAAGAAAACACCTGATTATGAAAACAATGACTGCATTAACGTTCTTTGAAGATCCTCTGATATAATGAATGACCCACACATGTTGAGAGACAATGGAGTTGCATACTTCACATAGAGTCTCTGAGTGGAATAGACATTTCACAGCTGCATGGTCTGTAGTAACTCCAACCCACAGGAAATGTCTGCCTTTTGTAGTCAAATTTTTTTAAGTCTCTTAATATTGTTTAAGTCCCTTTAAATTGTTCTATGTCTCTTCTAGGAGAAAATATTTAGAAAACATATCCAAAGTACTTACTGCTAATAATCTTTGCCCATCTTCAAGTTAAGTCACAGTAATACCAATTGTGAGATTCACATACTCAAAGAAATTGTAAAGAAATACTAAATGGAATATCCTACAGATTCAGTAGAAAGGAAATAATCCTCTGAATTGAAAAAAAATGGAATTTTGGATATTTTGTGACCATTTAAACAACTTCACTTTGGACTCTGAGAATTTAGTAAGAGTCTCTAGAGTAGGGAAACTTTGGGTTTAGGATAACATGACTTCTGGTTTTGAAATTTGGAGGTCACTGCCCTGATGTTGAGCAGGACTGTGCGATACTGTCCCAGAACATCTAGCAGACAGGAGACTTCTTAAGAAAACTGAAGGTTTAGTCTGAGGACATCATTCAATGATCCGAGGCACCTCCTAGAATCCATCCACTGCACCCGTAGAGGCCAGTGCTTCTGATGCGGATCCATATATTCCCTCCTGCAGTTCATAGGCCTCTGCCTTGACTGCACATATACCCACCCACTGTATCCTCAGTATTCTGGCTTGGTAGAGCCCATAGCAGATTACACTTTGCTCAGGAGTGGAAGTATCTGTGTGTATGGAGAAGAGAATGTACACTTGTAAAATGCCCTGGATGTGTTGTACTGTTTTCGAAGTTACCTACATGGTCCTCTGATTAATGACAGGGTCTGACAGTACTGCCCAAGGGAGATGGGAGACCCAGACAAGTACAACCACAGGACTCAGTGCTTTGTGGCAGAGGTCTCTCAAAGTTTCCTTCAAGTCTTTGTATAAAGAAGGGTTCCTGGTAAGTATCTGAGAAACTGCTGCTCTGTTTCTCTGTATTTTATTTCACAGAATGGTCTAATCTTGACAGACTATGCAGAAGTTACAGGTCATTTCAGAAAGTGGGGTGTGGTACGTGGTTGAATGTAGCTGGGACAGGAATGTCTCCTGATATGAATGCTGCGGGAGCCTGCCTGGCAGCAGAGGGAAGCCTTGTTCCTAGATGCTGATGCTATTGCCTAGCCTAATAGCCACCTGAACAGATGACTGAAAAGCCAACAATAGAAAAGTACAAGTAGAGTTGGTAGAAGTTAAAATTTTATGCCCCCTCTCAGTGGAAAAGTTTGAAATCACAAGCCTTGCCTTATTTTTGACCAAACCCGTAACCAAGTAACGTAATTTTCTTTTCTTTATTTCAGGTCATTGGACCTGAACTCTGGGCCTGGGCACTCTCACTCAGCTGTTCAGCTCAAGGCTAGTGCTCTACCACTTGAACCACAGCTCTACTTCCGGCTTTTCCTGCTTATGTGATACTGAAGAGTCAAACCCAGGGCCTCATGCATGCAAGGCAAGCACTCTAGTGAATTCCCAGGATTTTGAATAAAGGATATCCTGATTTAGAGACAGATTTTCCACCATAGTTTTGTTAGTGCATGTTAATTGTACACTGAGAGAGGTTTACTGTTATTGCTTTGTGTGCATTTAGATGGATAGGCTTGGAGCATATCTGTCCCCGCTATTCCTTTTTCCCGTTTCTCCACGTCATCTTTTGTATCTTGTTTACTTTAATTTATATTATCCTTAGTTTGTTATTCCAAGGTATTCCAACTTAACACGCCATTTGGGGAGTGCATCTTCACCACCCTCACCACTTTCTTCATTATTTTCCATCTCTTCCAACCCCGTTTTTCATGTTCTTGTAAATTTTAGAAGGGATTTCATCTAACCTCTCATACTGTGTACAATGTACTTCAGCCACATTCCCGAATTGCCTTTTGCTTTCCTTATTTGAAACAGTCTTTCTGGAAGTTCAAAACAGGATACTCCAAAGCAGGCCTTTTAGTGAAAAGTGCATGTTGAGATAAATGTTCTCTACCAGCTGGATTTTAGTAGTTGGAAGCTTTTATGTAGTTTAAATTTTTCTTAAAAATCTGTGAAATATGTTACCAATGCTATTATCTATAAATGTATACATTACGAGTGTGATCTACAATATGAGACTTCAGCTTCCTTTAATTACAAAAGTATTTTATTGCTTTAAGTTTATTCCAAGGACATTTACCTGACTGGCAAGTAAAGGAGAAAACTTTTCACAAATACAACTGAATGACTATCTCGATGAAAAGTCTTATAAAACACTCATAGTAAATTTGCTGAACTGCACATGTGAATGATGTTTTTTGCTTGTACTAGGATTTAAATTCAATGTATTACACTTGTTAGGATGGGGCCCTATCTCTTGAGCCATGTCATCCCAGGTTTTTGGGGGGTGTCCGGTCGTAGGGCCTGAACTCTAGGCCTGAACGCTATCCCTCAGCTCTTCAGCTCAATGCTAGTGCTATACCACTTGAGCCACAGCACCACTTCCGGCTTTTTTCTTTTTGCTTATGTGGTGTTGAGGAATCAAACCCAGGGCCTCAGGCATGTAAGGCAAGCGCTCTACCACTTCCCACCCCTCAGCCCAGCTTTTTGCAGGTTCTTTTTGAAGATAGGGGGGCTTGCAGACTTTTCTGATGGTGTTGGCTTCAAACAACAATCACCCACATCTTAGTCTCTAGCTAGACAGCTAGGATTACATGCATGAGTCACAAGCCCACACACCACAGAAGACTCTCTTGAAATACAATTTGAGTCTTAGCTAACAGTATGTGTGAGCCCATGGGTTCTTCTTTTCCACATGCAAAATTTTAAGTGTTTTATTTGTTTGGAGGATGGAATCTTGCTATGTCACACAGGCTGGCCTTTAAGTTGTAATCCTCCTGCTTTAGCCTCCTAGGTATGAAGACTACAGTCATGTACCACCACATCCTGCTAAGTGTTTTCTTCCCTTTCAGGCATGTACATGGAGAAGAAACTTTGAATGTTGCTGAGGAGGATTTTGTTCACAGTGCATGCACCATCCTCTGTACAATTACTTTTAAAATTTGCCTTCCATGCGAATCCAGGGAGTTGGAATAGGATAGCCATGGTTTTACTACTGCAGCACAAGGATGTATTCTCCCCAGTTTCCAATTCCAAAATCTCCTTCAGAAGCCATCTCAGAACCACCTGTAACACACTGCTGACAGAACTCCAGGGTTTTTCTAACCAGCTTCTCAAAATTCTTCCACTCTGCCTATTATCCAGTTCCAAAGGTGCTTCTATAATTTTGGGTATAGATACAGCCATGAATGGAACCACCACTCTTGCTGTCAATTTACTTTAATGCTTCATTTGTTAATGCTATATTGAAATACATGACACTTAACATGTCACAGAGAAAAGTGGTCCAAGTACCTCTCAATTTTGGAAGTTACATGTCCCAGATGAAGTGGCTTTGTCTGTTTGCCCTCTGCCGAGGGCCCCCTTGTCTAAGTCTCATCATAGCAGGTGGCATCATGGTAGGAGTGCTATCCATAGGAGAGATGATCATGTGCTGAGAAAGGAAGCCAGAGACCAGTGAGGGGTCATCTTTCTTTCTCAAAACCATCTCACAGGAACCAACTGAATTCAAGGACACCAGATTGCCTCCTTCTGAGGATGTTGTCCTAGAAAACCTGACCACCTTCTCCCTACCATCTGTTAATACCACCTTGCTGTGCAGCAAGCCTTCAGTACATGAATCCTTCAAGGAAACCACAGCAAGTGCCTAGCAGGGACTAATAACTGAAAACCGCAAGATGCTATTTGGCTATGATATAATATTTTTAAAGGAGTTGGTCTATGCCTTGCTTAGGGAAACCTTCAGAAAATGGTCATTGGAACCATCCTTAAAGATATCCTTTATACATGCAGTAAATCATTAGCATATTCAGTATTTAGTTCCTAACCTGAAGCTACTAAATATCGATATGCCTGTGAATCATCTGGAAGATGTTTGAAACAGATAGCTGGGCACTATAGGACCATAGTAACTTCCAATTAATTAGGTCCAATGGTTTCCCAGTGGTTCTGCTGCTGCTGCAACAGCAGTAACTGTTCTGGGGAACCCTAGTTTGAGAACCACTAGCTGTAGTGAGTAGAAGTGCATGTTTGTTTGCTCTCTTCAGTACTGAGTGTTCTGTGAGTGCCTCACAACAGGGATGCCCTGGCAGCACAGATACAATGGAAGCTTGTCTTTGAGTTTCACTCTCTCACCTGTTTATCTGCAAATTCATCTTTATGCAAGTCAGGATCCCAACATGCAAAGAGCCAATTTGCATTCTAGAATTTCCTATGCTATACTTCAGATGCTCAGTTAAAGTGGTCGCTCTGTGCTAGAGGCTATAGAAATGCCTTTAGATATGACAGAACAACTCTTTTCTGGGGGAAGAAGGTACTGGGGTTTGACGTCAGAACCACCTGCTTGCTAGGCAGGCATTCTACTACCTGAGCCACACCCTCTTACCACTGTGATTGGTTTATGCCAAGGCTAGTGTATACTTGGCTTTTGCTTGGGTTGGCCTTGAGCTGTGATCCTCCTGATCATAACCTCCTGAGTAAGAAGGCTTAGAGTCCTGTGTCTTAGAGTAACTCTGACTACTTGGTCCTTGATTTTGAAAAACCAAGACACAATATTAGAAGGAAAGAAACTTCTACTTCTGAAATGTAGGAGTTGTAAAGAAGCCTCAGAGGATGGGATGCAGATGGCACTGCCCCAGTGGGACATGGCAATATGCAGGTGAAGTTGTTACACATCCAGTGGGTAGACAGTCATTGGGATGCCCAAGTTTCTGTAGGAAGTCCACGTCAGAATCTTGCCTCAGACTCTGGGGAGATCCTCTGTGCCCACTGATGCATGTTGGAAAGCAATGCCTCTCCTTCCACACAATAGTTGTGTGCTGTTTAGTCCTTCCCATCTACTGAAATCCCTTTCATCACAATTTTTCTACCTCTTGCACATCCTGAGCCATCTGTCAATTACACATCTCATCGTGTACAGAGAAGCTTGCTCACTTTTTTCCTGTTCCTGGGATTTAACTCAGGGCTGCCAGCACTCTTGCTCTTGAACTACATTCTCAGTCCTCTTCTAGATTGTTTTAAAGATGCATTCCTACCCTAGTCCACAACTGTAATGCTTCAACCTTAACCTTCCCAAGGAGCTGGGATTCTAGACATGTACACTGATACTCAGTTGACAGACTTCTGACCAGCTAGACAAGATCCCTGGATCACCTGTGAAGAGCAAACTTAATCACTGTGTAACCAAAATTAATGTTAAATTTCATAGCGATATAATGATATATGTATCATTTTATATCTCATTTTATTCTAAATCTTTATACCTATTTAAGTCCATGAAATCTTTTCTCATATATTGTCTCATTGAATCCCCTTCTGAATTTTGGATTCTTCCTTGTCATGAGAAAGCTCTGTAGACAAATGTGGAATGTGCCTATTAAGCCACTATGTGTCTAAGACTGTGCTGTGTTGGGTGTGCTACTGCTCATGCTCCTGTGGAATCAGATGGGATTGACTATGTTCTTTCCCTGGGAGGATGGCTCCATTCTGTATACAAAAATGATACATGTAGAGTATATGATTTCCACCTATACAGCTTAGATATGTACACACTACAGTTTTCAGGATGTGTACCTCTTCAGGATATTTTGAGATTGCCTTTGCTATTAATATAGTAAAGGTAATGCACTGAAAGTTTTTAGAAAGAGTTATAAGGAGATTCAGAGAGAAGCAGAGAAACAGATATGGCTATGGCTGGCATAGTGAGGTAAGTATTGCTTTGGGTCTATGCATCATTAGCGGTGTACTCTTGAATGTACACGTGTATCTATACACATGAATGATGTTGTTATGAATGTGTATATGTTCTCCTGTACAGATGCATGCCATACGAATACTGATCCTACACAGAACAGTGTTAAGAACAATTGTGTTTGAAGTCAGTAGTGTTGTTTCAGGATAGTAATCTCTATTTTCTTTTCCATAGGAATTTGTGGTTTCAGTGTCTTGGAGTTCTCTGGAAATCCCTTGTACTCCTGTTGCTATGACAGTTTTGTTAAAAATGATCTCACATAATCCACGTTGTTTTTTTTGGAGTCTATATGAGCCCTACAAGATCCAGCTGAACCACTTGACTTTCTGGTTCAGTTTGCTGAGGATTCTGGTTTCAGTAGAAGAACCCATAGGTAAGCTGAGCCCAGGGCCACTTTCTGCCCTATGAGTCCTGGCTTCACATCAAACTATGGTCATACCCTTCTGCATCTTGAATTCCAACTGTGGTTTTTCCTTCTTTTCTCGTTTCCACTGTGTGTTGTTCTCTCTTGGTTCCATGCTCCTTTCTCAAAGGCCTCATTCTGGACCATTCCTTGAGCCATTTCTCACTTCCTTCTGCACTTAGAGCATTAGTCATTCTTCTGGGTCAGAGTGGAATCCCCTTTGTCTAGCTCTCAATCCTGTCACACAGGGGTCCAGGACCTCAGCAGCATGAGCTGCCTCCATTCAGGGCCATCCCCACTGGATAAAAGACACCAGGGGTCTTCACATGGCTCTGGTCTTTCTAAAGGGAATCATGACATGTAGTGGACTTCTTTTGTTGTCTACAACAGAAGAATCTGCCTTCTCTGGGAAGTGCCTTGTTCTGCAGCCAATCTCTTGTTCCAAAAAGACAGAGCAATAAACTAGATTTTGCTTGAGTCCTCCTCCAATGCTGCAATAACTTTCTGCAGCTTTCTCTGTTGTGGAGTCTTCTTTTGAGACAGTCCCATTAGCAAGAAGCCTGCTGTGTGAGTTGTATTCAGTTTCTCCCTGAGACTCTAAATGGCTGCCTTAACAGGCTTCCTCTGTTCCTGTATAGAGCACCCCTTGTCAGAGATCCAGTCTTCCCCCAACACTCCGGAGGAGCTATTTGGAGGAATCTCTGAGCACTGCCTTTTGTATTGAGTACATAGTGGAGGCTCCTTGAGGCTCAGGAATGGCGATGTTAACCTGTACCCTCACTCAGCCTTTGGCAGTAAGCTGAAGACCCCACTCTGAGTTGTCTGGTGGCCACACACATTCACATCATGAATGTGCCCCATCCAGCTGGAGGAGAGTTTGGGAGCAGATAGGTGTCTGCAAAATTGTGTCCTGGGAAACTCCCTACCCAAATGCACAAAGTGCAAAATGGTACATAATCAGGGGATTGGGAGAGAAACAAGAGTTTCTACTATCCATGTGCTTACTCAGGTGAAGAAAATGAGGACTTTGGGTCAGGAAGGAGCCTGGATCACCATTTTCCTCTTCTATGTAGATCATTTCTCTTACAGACCCTAATGGACATGGAAAGGCTATGTGACTGGTCAGAGGCTAAAACTCCCCTTCTCTTGATCACCTGCAGCTCACTAGCTTTCTCTAAATCTTGGTTTCCTGATCTCCGCAATGGAGGTCTGTGGAACACTGGGGCTGAACTCCCTAGATTGATGAAGTTCAAGGGAATGTGGCAGAATTCTGAGGATTCCTTGGTACCAGTTTCCACTCAAAACAGCACCAAAGTTTGGAGGAGACCATGAGTCCTCCCAGACCCCATTAGGCATGTGCATTCTATTGCACACATTGTAAACACAGAAACAGTCACAGGGAGGCCAGGTCACTCACTGGGGGGCCCACATCAGTGGACCAGGAGCATAGTGAACTAGAATTGACACGCAGATTGTTGCAAGTTTGCCATACTTAGCTGGTGATCTCTACACCCAAATTCTAAACATTAATTGATGAAAAGACAGAGCCTTTGCTAATAACCTCCTCCATGCTGTCAGGGAACATCCCAATTTGCCACTGGGGTAGATGTTCATGGCAGGTCAAAGACAGCTGAAAAACTGGGCAGTGACCTATACACAGCTGGTTGAAACTCACCTATTCTACTAGGTCTTCACTCAGTCTTGGAGTAGATCCTACCACCAATTTCTTTCTCTCTAAGGTCTTCCCTTCCCTTCCTGTGCTGATGTGATAGTTCTGATACCCTTGTATTGTAACTCACTGATTATATGAACATTCACTGTATAATCTGTTTTGTGGAAATGTCTCCTGTGGCAACGCTGGTTTGTCTATTTAGCTCATAATGATGACACATACTATGAGTGAGCAGCATAAAATACTGCTTAGATCTCAGAATGGTAACTAGATCTGTATTTTAAAAAGAAAAGTACAAGTTCAATTCACAAACCCACAATGAAAAAATCACAAGTGATGTTAGTGAAAGGGGCAACCATGAAAGAATGGGGATGAAAATATTCCAGGTGAGGAAAGCTGGGCTGCTATGCATACAGGAAGGTTGACTGGCTGAGAGCAGACAAGTGAATAGACACTCCCGGTCATGCCCACGGAGATCTCGGGCTTTGCCAGCCCTCGGTCATTCCTCCATTAAAATAATTACACTCTGCTAAGCCAAATGGCAAGGATCCTTTTTTTTTTTAAGAATACACACTGCCTTTCAAAGAATGTTTCAGCTGTGTGTGTGTGAGTGTGTGTGTGTGTGTGTGTGTGTGTGTTACACCATTTCATCTTCTGAAGGCATCTCAAACTGCAGTCTCAGAAGTAGATACTATATTTAGCAACCAAAAACAATGTTCCTTCCTCCCCCTGAATATTTACATCAGAATGTTTTCTTGACATATGCTTTCTGTCTAGCCCTGGTTGTGTGACATTCGTACATAACTACTTATTTATGGCAGCACAGCCTGGAATTGCCACGTGGCTCGTTCGTGGCTGACCCTGCCGTGACTTTCACATGAAAGCCAGCTGACGATAAGCAGACACCAGTTGATTCTCCCCATTCCTTTCCTCTTCACAGCCTCCCTCTGCAGTTCACAGCCATCAGACTTTTATAGAAAACATCAGTTCAAGGATGCTTGAACTCATTATTTTTATAACAACTCTTCTCTCTGTCTCTTGTCCTGCATTTAGCCTTGGAACCCCTAAGGAAAATGCCGTTTGTTTTTCTGTTTTTATTTTTAACATGGTGGCAGTTTACAGTTTTGACCCAAATCCTGTAGATTGTTTAGAGTTGGGGCTGAGAAGAAAGCAAAGTGATGCTGTCTTTTCATTGGCCCTCACAATAGTTTTGTTTATTAAGCACCCACAGAAACAGCACAAATGTTTTTTCATTACTTAATTGGTTTCTTTTACTTACAATTTGAAATAGATGGGGTTGGGGGATTTGCCTCTAAGGCCTTGTCCCTCGCTCCCCTCCACCCTGCCCCCATCTCTCACCAGGGTACCCTGGGTTCCCCAGTCTGCTCTTCTTCTAGCACTTTCTTCCATGTGTCCACAGACTAAAAAGCCAAAGCACCAGTGACTCTCTGCTCAACATCAATCAGCCAAGGAATGTGTGGCCTGGAACAACCGACAGCCGCTCTGATCCTGAGTGTCCTCAGTGGGACCCTCACCAGTGGAAAAGGAATGCTCTGAAAGGGAGAGAAAGATCCCCAAATGCAGTGGGAATTCACACCACGAAAATGTGCCAGAACCTACAGACTTGAAGTGGACCAGATCTGTCTGAAGGGTACAAATGATGAACAACTTTAAGTTAGTTAGAGTTTGGAAGTCATTGGAAGGTACTTAAATCAGTGTATTGACACAATGGACTAAAAGGATAAGAATAACCCCAGTCCCATGCCTAGAAAAATTCCTATTGGAGCAGAGAGTTCCAGGCAAAATGAAAAGGGACGAAAGAATCGGTCAGTTTTCAGCCCCTAAGCCGAATACATGTTTTTTGTTTTCCATACATTACTTTGTTTTGCTGCCAGTCCTAGGACTTTGAACTTCAGGGTCTGGGTGCTGTCCCTGGGCTTTTGTGCATAGGACTAGCACATTACCACTTGAGCCACATCTCTGCATTTGGTTCCACACGTCCCTGCCATGGTGGCTAATTGGAGCTAAGAGTCTCATCTGCCCAAGGTGGCTTTGAATCACAATCCTTAGATTTCAGCCACAGGAGTAGCTAGGATTACAGGTCTGGCACCAGTGCCTGGCACATTTTTTATACTATAGCATAAATCTATTCGTGGAGTCTCTGTTAAAATTATTATATTGACTATGTTAAAAAAAAAAAACCCTAAACTGGCATCTACTTACTGAATAAAGAAAAAGAAGTGTCCTAATATTTGAGCACCTATTGTGTATAAGTATTACCCTATTAAATTCTTTATCTCATTTTATCTTCACAATTACTCTGTGTAATAGATCTTACAGCCCCTACTTCATAGATTAAGAAACTAAGTCTCAAAGATAGGAAGGATTTGCTTGCAATATCTAAGAACTAATTTGCAAAACCATGATTTGAACTAAATTTAATCGGATTCTAAAGCCTAGCAGTCTCCCTATGGCAGTGTACATCAAAAACAATTTGAACACTCTTTGGCTGAGTTGCTCTCCACTAAGCGTGTCTTTTCTGAAATAGCCAGCATCCTGCTTCAGCCACCAGGATGCCCATTGGAGGACCACTGACCTTCCATTTGGATGTGTAGCCAAAACAGACTTTTAAAAGATTGGCCACTTTCACTGAAGAATTTATGCTTTTCTCTTTATACTCTGAGATACCACCCTGTTCATTACTTTTATCATCTGTATGACCAAAATAACTAAGGACAGTTTGGAAGGAACATATATTTTCACTCATAGCTTCAGAAGACTCAGCGCATGGCCACTTGGCCCTGCTGTTCCTGGGCTCATGGTGAGGTAGAACATCATGGTGGGAGAAGCAGTGTGGAAGGGAGCTGCTCACCTCATGCCCACAGGCTAGCACTCAGGACCCTGCTCTCCAAGAATCCATCGCCGCGGTCTCTGCCCTCCAGCCAGACCTTAGCATTCAATGGTCCTGGATCACCTGCAGTGACTACAAGCTGGAGACCAAGAATTCATCACATGAACTCTTGGGGAACACATCATATTCCAACCATAACACCATCTTTGACAAACAAATCTCACTTCTCTATATTTGCCATCCTTGAGCAATAAGTCATTTTTATCTTGGTCCCCAAATCATACAATCTCCTAGGAATAAAAGATAAGAATAATTCAGTTGTGGAGGTCTACAACAAAATCCGATTTAATGAGGAAAAAAAACATAATTATATTAAGTGAAAGTAAGCTAGGCCCAAAGAAACATAGGTCCCATGGTTTCCCTTATTTGCAATAGCTAGTATATGTCTGAGTCAAGAAGAAAAGGTCAGATAAGGTGATGTTAGGGAAATGAACCCTAAGATATGTATTCAAATGTTTTTTTTTCTTTCATGTGATTGTTTCTAACACATTTATAAGATTATTTCTTTGTTGCTCTGTATGTCCCTCCCCCACAGTATAACCTCTGCTTTCACTGTATTTGATATCGGTATAATTTGTGGAGGGGAAGGGGAAAAACATATCATTTAAATAGGGATACAGGTGGACCCATTGCAACAATGAGATGTACAAGTCGTTATGTCGAAAATGAACTTCATAATCTTGGTGAGGGGGTTGGGGGGAGGATTGGGTGGGGAGGGCGGGTGCAGGGTGTGAAGGGATGGGAAGGGGAAACAAAGGAGGCGGCCACAATGCTTAATAAGAAATGTACTCATTATCTTGCACATGTAATTGTTACCCCTCTGTACAGTATTTTGACAATAAAAAAGAATAATTCAGTTGTTGAGGTCTACAACTATTATCCAATTTAATGAGGAAAACAAAACATAGAAGTCTGGTTTTCACCATCAAGGTGGACCCACAGCACCAAGTAGGTTAGAGTAGTGCAAAACCCAAATGCTCATCCCATTATTCAAGTCAGTGGTAAGTGATTGTTCCCGAATATGACAAATGCCAGGGGTACTCAAGCCACTACAAGCCACTACAAACAGACATTGTCCACAGACCCCTATTTCAGAATACACCATCTCAAACCTTTGTTACTCAGTAGTACTAAAAGCTGACATTCTGTGGACACTCAGCAAAGGCATGAACCATGCTCGTCACTTTCCTTCATCTAGCCGCCCTTCATCCTCAACTCCAGCCCTATTGGTTAAGTTTACTCATTAAATCTGTTCTCCATGTAAGATAACCAAGGCATATGGAGGTGCCTTCAGCTTACTTCACCAATTATTTTCCAACATCCTAGAGAACTGAATTTCTCTAATTCTCTTTGCGGTGGACCCAGTTTTCCCTCAGTTTGTTATGGACAAATTATAAAAAAAGAAAATACTCAAAAAAGAAAAGACATAAAATTTGTGCTTGAGATTCAGTAGAATTATTGTGTCAATTTAAGATAAATGCTTAGCCTCAATTTCCCAATGTCTACACATGTCACAAATGTTTGAAGATCTTGCGGGTTTGAGGACCATATTTTGAGTAGTCCTATATCTTAAAAAGCTAATATTATAAGCTGGGTATATTCAAAGGCAGATGGCTAATGCCAAAGCCTATGACATCACTCTTTTGATGTACTCTTACATAGAAAAATTGTCTAACCAGTTCCTTGCAGATTTCTAAGTATCAGCCATCAATAGTATTACCATTTTTCTATTCTATGTAGTTCTCAAGTAATGAGTCCATTATTAAGGTCAGCAGTGAAGATCCTTACAGACAATTTGTACTATATGAAATTAATACCATGTGTTTTTATTGCATGAAACATAAGTTTCCTTTAGATGATAAATCCATTGATCAGAGCATATATTCCTCTTTTGAGCTATCTGATCAAGTCTGATAATAATAATGCTAATAATTGGCATTTACACATCACATTTGATAAGGATAAGGAATAAAAGTTGTATTTTCACAGGGACAATTTCTCCAGGGTGTTTATATGATACATCAGAGGAATGTTTGTTGAATAAATACTGCAACCTCTTAAATTTTCTCCTCATCAGAGACTTGTGGATAATCTGTAAGCAATAGGTATCCCCTTTGCCACAGGACTAAACTTCAGATTTAATTTCTGCAGTTGTCCATCACTTTTCCTGTCCAAAGACCATTCTACAAGAATCATGTTCTGATGGTTTTCTCAGGTGTTTAAATTCAAGAATTGAAAGCGATGCTGGAGGAAGAGAGGATTTCTGTTAAGAGTGGGAGAGAGGATGAAAGGCAGGGAATCAAGTCTGCCTATAATAAGCACTTCTTTCAGTATAAACTAGAATTGGAAGTGCATGTCAGGTGGAGATTAGTTCTAAGACTCTTCATTTTTAAAATTACCCTTTTTTGCTATCCCATTTGGTTATACTTACAGAAGAGCAGATGTCAGTAAAGATCTATAATTCTCCTTCCAAATGATTGATGGAAAGGTAATGAAAAAAGTTATTTCCAAGACAAGTGTATCAGTTAGAATATTCTTTTAAGAAAATGAAAGTATATTACATAGTTACCTAATGTATCCTCAGTGTAGACTTGTAACTGGCATTATTTTTTTCCCAGGGCTGAGGACCGAACCCAGGGCCTAGCATGTGCCGGGCTGGCACCCTTCTGATGCACTAAACCCCCAGCCCCGTAACTGGCATTATTGTATCTACTTGAAATATGGGGAAACTAAGGTGGAAATTCACTTGTGACTTCAGGCAGTTTCTCAGTACCTTTTATTTTAGAGGTGAGTCCATATAAACACGCCTCTCCTTTTTCAGTTAAATTCTTTCTACTGCTCACTAATATGCATTTCTTATAGTCAATAATGAAAGCTCAGATACTCTAAGTCATCCACAGTCCCTCACTTGAAGGCCCCCATAGTAATTACATTGACATTCCTGCCATCCAACTTTTTATACAATTTTACTCACCTAAGGCCTGGATTGTATACCTAACTTGAGTCCGGTTTCCCTTATTTCTATTACACTATGAGCAAGATATCCCTGTCGATGCCTGCTCATTTTGACCCTGGTTTATAGGAAGAACAGAGTAATAGGTTTCTGAGGTTAGGAAATGGATCCTCACAAGCCAGCCCTTAAAGGAGATCCTTGGCATGCTTTACAGCAGCGCAGGCTCTCCTTGGGCTCCGTTAGCCAGCTGCGCTGCAGTGTGGGAAAGAGGTACCTGGCCCTCTGGAACAAGCTGGGGCTTTCCCTGGCTGTTGGACAGTCTGCCTGGGCATCCTGCTCATAAAGCCAGGACTGAAGTTGGGTCATGAGGCAAGACTCCCACCACAAGGACAGCCTGGCAGTCAGCATGTTGACAGACCAGCCAGGAGCCATCTTTTGTTGTTGTTGTTTTTTAACGTGTTGTCTGGTTATACCTAGACTTCCAAGATTCATGACAGCCCTGACAAGGGGGTAAATGTTTAGCGTTGGCCAGAGGAAAGTCTCAAGGAAGGCCAGTCCTCATGCCAGAGAATTTGGATCTCCATTTCAGATCCAGGCAAGCTGAAAGGCTTAAGTTGATGGAGGGATGAGAAGGTATTTATCATAACCGCACAGGGAAGGGAGCACCCGGAGGGACACTCCCAGTACACTTAAGGCCGGCACATGTTTGCACACAGGCACGGGAGCTCACAGATCTAGACTTACAAAACAACACTCAGATTATAGACAGGAATACTTAAAATGACCAAGACCAACGTCACTCATGCCTAGTGTGAACCCACCCTCATTCATGCTCTCACCACTTATGGGGGGAGCCCGTGAACGAGGTAGTGCTCTGGGCAGTGCTCAGGACCAGCCAAGCCCTTTTCCTCGAAGTGCACGTTCTTCAATACATCAGGTGTATTGTTTATAACGGCTACTTCTTGTTGTAGTTTAAAACAGGTTAGAGATATGCCAACAAGATGCATTATTTGGCCCTCTCCTGAGTCCTATTCTTCAGAAGGAAACGACAGGGTATTATTGGGCAAACTGACTAAACAGGAATTCAGATGACAGATTTGCTTATTTCATTGTTTCAAATATACATTAGGTAACATCATCTTCCTACCACTAGGAAATATACACTGAAGGATGGTGATAGATATGCAGCTTACCCTATTGGAAGAAAAAGGTTTAAAAAACAACGACAAAAAGCGTGGCATATCAACAAAGATTGATCTAGATATAGAACGTGTATTTCAGTACTCTTTTAACACTGTACTCTTTTTATTTCATAACATTTTGTAAATTTGAAATTATTTCCCAATGAAAAAAAATCCATTTTATAAACTTCACTAAGTCATATCTGATTTATGAATGTTTCATTCACCTGCTAATTCAAGAGTGTAAGATATACCAGAGATGGTACACTAAGGTAAACCTTCCAGCACGTCTCCCTCCCCTGACATGAGCCAGATACACTTACGTTTCCTCTGTATCTACAGGAGATATATTGAAGTATAATTGTACCATTCGCTGTCCAATTTTAAATCACTTTCTCTATTAAGTACCCTGAGATCCCAGCTAGGTGATAAAAATGGAAAATGCCAGAAAATTACCCTTTTAAATACAACCCTCTCTTTCCTCTGTGTGTGTGTGTTTGTGTGTATGTGTGTGTGTGTGTGTGTGTGTGTGTGTGTGTGTGTGTGTGTGTGTGTGTGTGTATGACTGGTTTTAAGGCCTGAAGTCAGGGCTTTGGTCCTGTTCCTTAGCTCTTTTGCTCAAGGCTGGTGCTCAACCACTTGAGACACAGCTCCACTTCCATCCCTCTCTTAATGCTTCATTAGAGTCTGGTTCCTGTCTACAGGCTTGCTGGCCTCCTTTCCTATCTGCTTTTGTGACTTCCTTTCTGCCTGCTTTGCTGATTTCTTCCCCTCCTTCCTGACTTCGGTTTACCGAGATCAGATAGTTTTTCCCATCTCCTCACTGTCTACACCTCTCCTTCTAGTTTCCCAATAAGTCTCTGGCATGTCAAATCTTGTCTTGGTATCTGTCTTCAGAGGATCTAGACTAACAGCCTCCTATTTTTAAAGTCATCCATAGAGAACTAAGGTATTACACTTAGTCACCTTTCCTAGCCTTCATCAGTAGTACATTAAAAGGCTTCTCCAATGCAGGTGATGGAATCAAGTCTCCACCACAGTGCTAGCTCTACTACACAGTATAGAAACAGGCCTTGTCCCGGACTTGCAAGGATCCCACACAAACATGCTTTACTTCTGAATACAGACAGCAACGCAATAGAATGGCAACTTCCTTGATAGCTTTAACTCCCTATTTACTTCCCCAACCGGTTGTAAATGTCGACCTCGAGGATCCGAATTCCATGTTAGCTACTCTTCCTCTCCAGGCTTACGTTGCCCGCTGTCCACTTGGATTTCCACAAGTCACGAGCTCACTTCTGTTTTCTCTTGAACTGTAACTCATTAATTCCTGGCATTGCCCTTACTAAGGTCCCAGGCCATGAGACCTCTGCTGCACCACACACATCCGTCTCAAAGTCAGCTCCTTTGAAAGCTCCTTTCAGTCTGCTTACTTTCTTAGAAAATGGTTTCCCTCACCCCCTGGTTGTTGCCTTGCCAGCCAGCAGCTGGTTCTTCTCTGTCCCTGCAAGAATCCTACTGCTGCTGACTGGGTCTTTCCTTCTTTATCCCATTAGTCACCTAATGATATCCCTGCTGCTCAGCCTCTAAAGTTCTCCACACTGAAGCCATGGTGATTTTTCTAACAAAACGGCCGTAAGTTGTTTTGTGATGTCCTTGCATACTTTTCAAGCTCTTTTTTTCTGTATGTTGTGATAAAGCCTACAGACATTCAACTACCACCCTCACCCCCTGCCATGATGGATCTCATTCATTTTAAATAAGATTAGAGAAAAATAATGCACCATTCAGTTCTGTAACACTGACATGGGAGAGGCCATTTTTTATATTTTGAGATCATATTTTAGAAATACAGAGATAATATACCTCATATAAAGGTACAGGATTTGCCTGGCACCAGTGGCTCATGCCTCTAATCCTAACTACTCAGGAGGCTAAGATCTGAAGATCATGGTTTGAACAAAGTTCAGGCAGGGAAGTCCTGAGACTTTTTATTTCCAATTAACCAGAGGAAAAGCTGGAAGTAGCACCGTGGCTCAAGTGGTAGAGCACTAGTGGTAGAGCAAAAGAAATCTCAGTGATGGCTCTCAGGCCCTGAGTTCAAGAAAAAAAGTTTAGATTTTAAATAAGTACTGTGGCAAGTTTTGACAAATACATAATATACCCTAACACATTATAGAACTCTTTCATCATACCCCCCAAATTATACTTTAATTAGGAAATGACTTAAAAATAAATTACAGGAGAGAATGATTTAAAAATATAAAATCATCCAGCACCATTGTTTTAACCCTTTACAATTAGTTCAGTGAATTTACCTTATTTTTTGTTGTTATTCCTGGGGACATACATTTTCATTTGTTGAAACATCCTTCCTCCTGATAAAAGTGATATTTAGAAACAGAGTAGATTTTAACAGAATTCCATTACCTTACCCCTAAGACATGCCAAAGCCTACCATCTATTAATCTCATAGTGATTGTCATTTCATGTTTTGTTTATTCATCTAATGTGTATGCACAAAACTCATTTGCAGATCTTCCTTGGCATGTAGTCTCTGGCCAGGTCCAGAGAGTTCCAGAGATATTTGTTGAATAAATACACAATGTTAAAGGCCTAGGTTAGTGACTTTTAAGTCATATGTGAAGTTCAGACTTTATGCCAAGGCAAGATGTCCATTATGTTATGTGTGTGTGTGTGTGTGTGTGTGTGTGTGTGTGTGTGTGTTTCCACAAATGCCATGATTAGATCTGTGCTTTAGAAAGGCAACTCAAAGCAGTGTAAAGACTATAAACAAGTGACAAAAATAGTTACAAGGATTGAGTTGGGCATACATGGTGTGTGTGTGTGTGTGTGTGTGTGTGTGTGTGTGTGTGTCTCTATGCATGCGTGTACGTACTGGTCAGTCTTGGGGCTTAGACTTGGGGCCTGAATGTTTTCCCTCAGATTTTACACTCAGGGCTCGTGTTCTACTGCTTGACCCACAATTGCACTTGTGAGGAGTGGTTGATTGAAGAGTCTCACAGACTTTTTTGCCTGGGCTGGCTTTGAATCAGGATCCTCAGATATCAGCCTCCTCAGTAGCTAGGATTATAGGAATGAGCCACCAATGCCCAGCTCTATGAGGTGGTTTTTGTTGTTTTTGTCAGTCATGGGGCCTGAACTCTGGGCCTGGGCGCTGTTCTCAGCTCCTCAGCTCAAGGCTAGCGCTCTAACACTGAGCCACCGTTCCAGCCCAAATATGGGGTAAAAGGAGTGGAGTTCAAACAGAGTGAAAAATTCAAAATAAACTTTTTGACTTTAAATATTTTATTGGCTTCAATGCATATACACTTGAACAATTCACAAGTGAAGAGTGGAGACACTTGCTATTCTCATTATAGATGTTCTATAATCGTGTAGTATGTTATTCTGAAATACATTTCTGTACTTATTGGCTTATGTTTTCCACTACAGGACACCTCCATTTGTTCTATTAGTATTATTTTTCCAAACGAGTTGAATGACCTTTTCTTTTTCTTCACATTATGCACAGTTTCTCACCCCTCAGTATCCTATCATCATAGTAGATTAAAATACAAATGAGAAAATTCAGTGTTGCTGGTGCAGAGCATGATTTAAAAAAAAAAAAAAAACATGCATGAATGCACCAACATATCATGTTCAATAATGGGATGACTCATTTGAGGAAATACAAACTTTTCCTGAAAAAAGTCTAAAGCATCAAATATATCAAAAATAATGTGAGTATGCTAATACGGGATTCATAAAAATACCATCTCTACTACAAAAAGCTAATACAAAACCCGTGTCATCGCTTCTCATCCTCCTTCACACGGCCCTTTCTCTGCTGACCAGTGGACTAGGAGATGTCTCTCGCTTTTGGCCCCTCCCTCATCCTAACAAGCACTGAGAGAGTGGCGCCCAGCGGCCATGTCCCCAAGTATGTGAAGGAGGGCAGGAGCCGTGCTCTGGGCGTTAGCCTCCAGGTCTCTGGATGGCAACTACCTCAAACCAATCATTTGCGTCAGTCTATAGATGAAAGGGAAGGAGGCCTGGTTGTCCGGGCCTGCATGTTCTTGGTGCTGCTGGATGCCAGGCTGCAGCAACACCACCTGCTCTGCGGTGGGGCTGTGTTGGGGGCAAGACACCCAGGCTTCTCCTGGGGCAGGCTCCGTGTTGTCTTCAAGTTGCGCCTTAGACCCGTGCTCCTGCTCCTCCCCAACTTCCCCTTGCAAGGGCCCCGCCAGGTCTGCTGGGGCCTCTGCAGCAGGGGTAAGGTCAGCGGCCCGCATCGAGTCCCGGCCCTCTCTGCCTTGCCCTGTCAGGCACAGTAGCAGTTCCTGCAGCTCCTTCTTCTTCTCCATCTTCTCCTGCATCAGCCGGCGGACACACTCTTCTTTCTCACGCTGCAGCTCATCCAGGACGCCCATCTGCTCTTCACAGGATGCCATCTCCTGCTCCATGGCACTGATGCATTCTGACAGCAGGCTGCAGCGACGGGGGAGGTCATCCACTGGACTCTGCTGGTCCACCTGGCCAGGCAGGTCGTAGGTGAAGCAGATCTTCAGCCGCTTTGTGGGACTCTGGCTGTCCTGCTCTCCCTCCCCAGGTGCGCTGTGGTGCCAGGTCTTGGGGTAGAGGGCCTGGCGCTCCAGCTCTGTCTGGCACTGTGCTGCCAGGTGGGCCAGGCCCTCACAGCGGGCCTGCTGCTCCTGCAGCTCACGGCTGAGCTGCGCCTTCTTAGATTCAGCGATAGATAGTGCTGCACAGTAAAAATCCCACATGGTATGTGGGTTGTCCACGTCCTCTGGGACGGTCACAGCAGGGGGAGCCGCCTCCTCCCCCTTGTCATCCCCTCTGCTCTCTCCTTCGCCTTCTCTAGGGAGAGTCAGGAGCCTCAGCTGGGACCGCAGCTGCGCATTCTCCTGCCTCATGGCTTCCAGGCACGTCAGTGTGTCCTGGAACTTTGGAGGCACCATCCGGTCCTCCAATGTGCTCTGCACCTGCTTCTGCTGCAGCTGCTCCAGAAGCTGGGACTGCCTCCTTAGGTGCTGCTGCAGGGCCTCCTTCTCCGTGCTCAGCTGCTGATGGGTGGCCAGGTGCTGCTCACAGGTGGCTCTGAGCTCCTGCAGCTGGGCCAGGGACTGGTCCTGCAGCTCTTGGGCCTCTTGGCGCTTGGATTCAGCCATCTCCTTCCATTCTTTGAACGTCTCCTCCTGATGCTCCAGCTTCTCCTGAAGATGTTTCTTCTCCTGCTGCTCAGCGTGCAGGAGGCAGGCGAGCGAGTCCTTCTCATTGCTCAGCCTCTTCGAGCCGTCCTGCAGCTGGGCCAGCTGCTCTTTCAGCTCGCGGTTGCACACTACCATGCGTCTCTTGCTCTCCTGCTCCTTCTCCATCGTCTCCAGGATCTTGCACCGGTCCGAGGCATGCTGTTCCCATTCCTCCACCTTCTTCTCCAGTAGCCATAGCCGCTGCTGCTGCTCCAGGCTCTGGAGATGGAGGCTCTGGTTCTCCTCCACCTGGAGGTGAAGGTGCTCCTCCAGGGTCTCGAGCTCCTTCTGCAACTGCAGGGCATGAGCCTGCAGCCACTGCTCAGCCTGAGATGGTCCCACAGGGCGCTGCAGCTCTGCCAGCTGTACTCTCAGCTCCACCAGCTCACCCTCCAGTTCCAACACCTGCCTGGCCCCTTGCTCTTTCTCCTCTCTCAGCCTGCCCACCTCCTCTAAGAGCTGCCAGGCCTTCTCCTTCCCTGTACACCTCTCCACCATCAGTTCTTCCTCCAGAGAGTCTCTCTCCAGCTTGAAGGTGGTGGCCAGCTCTCTCATGCTCTGGAGTTGTCTTTCCAACTCTGCGTGCTCCACCAGCACCTGCTGACACATGTGCATTTGTATATCCATGTTGCCCTTCTGCGTCAGGAGCGCGCCCAGCCTGTCCCGCAGCTCAATGTTCTCATATTCCAGTTCTTCACAGCTTCTGCTCTTCTGCTGGAGCTGCAGTGTCACGCGGTTCAGGGCTTTCATGAGCTCAAGGTTGTGGAGCTCGGTGTCAGTCTCCGTGGTGGAGATCGCAGACAGCTTCATCTCCAGCTCCCTCATGCGCTGCGCTACAGCCTGCAGGCGGCTGATGAGGTGGTCCTGCTCCAGGGCTCTTCGATCAGCCACCTGCCACATGTGGGCCAGGGCAGATTGTAAACTGGATTTTTCTGAAGCCACCATCTGCACTGATAGATTGTACTGCTCCCGCTCTGCTCCCAGTGCCTCGTGCATACAGGCGGTCTCCTCCTGCCGCTCCTGCAGCTCCTTATTCTCCTGCTTCAGTAGGTCGATCTCTCTGCAGAGCTTCTCGTTTTGTATTCTGCTGGCATCGAGGGCAAGCACCAGGTGTTGGTAGCACCTTTCGAGGTCCTCGGTGGTGGAGGGACCTGGGTCACTCTTGACCAGGGCAGCTCTAACTGTGCCCAGAAGCGGGGGAGGCTCAAGGCCTGCGTGGTCTTTGGCCACACCCTCAGCTGAATGACCGTCCCCGGCGGCATTTGTCTTGGGGTTACCTCCTTTTTTAGTCTTCTTCTTTCTCTTGGGTTCTGCAGATCCGGCAGGACCATTCCTCCGCTGGTATTCTTCCAGGAGTCTCTTTCCTGCGGCTAACTTTTTCAGTCGTGTTGGTTCAGACATCCCAGCTCTGGGACGGGGAAGATGTGGGGGCCACATTCCCAGGCTCTTGGATGTCACGTCCGTTCTCCACTCACCACCAACTATATCTACCTCGATGCACCAACTATGTCACCTCGATTCACCTCGATTTGCTCCCTCACCACTCCGTACCTCTACCTCCCTCCACGCCTGGTAGTGGTGTGAGTCAGTTGAGGGAATACCAGTGCTACTAGGCAGCATGGAAGGTGGGCGTGGCCTCTATTCTTGGATCCCATTGGTCAGAAAAACGGGAAAAATGGGGGGGTGTGGCCAGAATCTTGTGACCGAGGCAGAATGGGGTAGTCAAAATGACAGCTGCTCCTGTGGCCTCATCCCCACATATCCTGTCCAGTTTGGTTGGCGGCAGAGTGGGACCTCCCCTGGGAACTGGTGCATGGTTTTACAAGTCACCCTTCCTGGTTCCCAGCACACAACTGTGGTCACCAGGGTTTCCACCAGACTTCCCACTGCCCTTCAGGTCTGCAGGTGTCAGACGTCTTCAGGTCTCCATGCCATGCAGTTAGTGTTGTTCGGATCATATCTGCTGACTCTTGCATTCTGATCAGGGAGGCGCAGGTGTTTGCAGTGGCTTTGGTACACCCTGCTCCTGCAGGCTCTCTGGGACTGGGCAGCACAGGGACCTCCTAAGCCCAGGGCTCCTCTCCATGAGTACTGGCCATGCTGCCTTCAGCTCAGTGAGGCCATGCATAGCAAATACTTCCTAGCCTAAAGGGAGCTTGAGGCTGTGGCAATCATCTTCTTCCTACATTTCAATGAAATCTTACTGAGCAAAAGTTCCCCACACTTTGGCTGTGATCGCAGAGGGTTCAGAAACACAATCACGAGAGGACTACTCCACCAGAGTAAAGTCAGTCAGTTAGCCACGCAGCCATCTGACTAGTCCCACCCAAATGCTGTCCTGTCTGTCAAGAACGCAGCTTCTGGGGTCACCCTCAACCACTCCGGAGCTCTGGGCCATTGACCGCAGCACTGGCGAGGTGGGGTGGGGGCTGAAGGGATTGATGAGTTCATTTTGTGCAGCTGGCTTTTCCTTCCCATGAAAAGCTGTGCTGGCTGTGGTGGTCTACACCTGTGATCCCAGCAGGAGAATAAATCATGGGTTCAAAACAAGCTGGAGCTACATAGCCAGTTCTAGACTGGCCTGGGCTACAGGCCCTCGGGCTGGGGCTGCGATGCAAGGCCCAGTCATCTTTGCTGCATTGTCATTTGCTGGCTAGCCTCCCCCCAACCCCCATGACCCTTCTCCCAGCACAGCACATGGGACTCATCAAACACACACACACACACACACCCCATGACACAAAATATACTTCTAATAAGTGATTAATAATGAAGTAGAATAGAAGATTCTGTGGTTTGGGATTGAGAACAGATTCAGAGTTGCGTTGCTGAGAAAAATTCTATCAGAGAAACATAGATCAGGCAAACTAATTTAGGACATGAAAGTGTCCAACAGGTAAATAAGCGATGAAGTGAGAATACAGATGTTGCTTCTGTGCAAATGTTTCTCCATTTGCCCATCTCTATACACTTCTCACCTTTCTTGGGGCCCCAGAACCCTTACCATTTAGGCAGCAATGTAAAGAAATGCGCATTTTTTTTCTCCACACAACTGTTTACTTCTTTGGGCAAAAATTTTATTCTAGGTAATTAGATCTAATTAAAAACCTAATGGTACTAATTGATATGACCTCCAAGTTATGGAAAAAAAGAGTGTTTTTAAAAATATATATAAAGTGCTTTGGCTTATTCCCTGCTATCACTGTCTTTGATCTTGGTGCCCTGTGTCTTGTGCATTTGTTTATCTGATTTGAGGAAGGGAAGGGGAAATCACAAAATGGTGAGACAAAGGACAACGGGTGAACCAATGCAACAGTAATGCTCACAAGACACTATGTTGGAAATGAACTTTACAACTTGGGGTAGGGGAGGAGTCTGGAGAAGGGAAAGTGGAAGAAAACAAGGTAGGGGGTAACAGTGTTAGACAAGAAATGTACTCATTACCTTACCGATATAACCATAACCATTCTGTACATCACCTTTACAATTGAATACAATTTTAAAAAATGCTAATGACATTTTTAGGGGAAACCACTACAGAATAGTGGCCACTTTTCTCAGAACTCTTATTTTTCTTTTCTGAAGAATGTTAGCATATTTTTTATTAGGTTGATTGATTTAGGGGTCAGATGTTTGGAGAAATATTTCTCAGCCTTCAATTTAGAATATACACAGCTACCTGAGTTTCTGAACATCCTAGTAACAAACCTGACTTTTCCCATTTATGAATAAAAAAAATCTCCTATTGATTTAATGTACATGAATTAAGTTTTCAACTCAGGAAGACAGTAGATTTACAAAATTGAAACAGCAATTAGTTTGCTTCGGCTTAATAGAAAGAAGGAAGAAAACGTGATGTTCTCATGTCTCTATACCTCTAATGTGACTTCCCTTTAAAAGAAATTTGTCCTCTCATAAGTCATGATTCACGTTGTAAATAAGTTCATCACTTTGCATCAATTGCTTGGTATGAAGTAGCCATAGTATCTTTATGTTTAAATTCTACTTGGTAAAAGAAAAATGCAATAGAGAAAAATTGCATATTTAACATTTATGAACCATTTCCCCGGCCTTCTGGCTAATAGCCTTGTCCAGAGAATGGCAAAAACATACATAATAATGTTGATTCTTGGTCATGATACATTCAATCCTGATTATTGCTTCCTATTTACTGACTTTACCCTTCTAAAACTTTGCTGCTATGACATAAGAATAGAATTTGAGAAAAGAATGTCTCACACTTTCAGAATTAGTAAAGCTGTTTTTATCAAAATATAGTAGGTGTCAAGAAGAAGAAGGCTTATAGCTCAAATATTCAAATGAATGGTTTTTCTTGATACTAGATAGATATTTCTAAGTGTACTGATTGTGTATTTCTTAAATAAGTCATTGTATTTAGTGGTGACTACAAAGGCTGAATAGTACAGTGAAGAACAGATAAACTGGTGGTCCATAAAAAGACAGCATTCCAAATGTTTAGCAATTTCCATGGTGCAAATATTTACTGTCTCCATCATGGCCAATTTCAGACTGCCAGAATTCAGTAATTGAACGTAAAGTTGGGAAGGAAGCTCTGCACACAATCAGCTTGTAGGGCAGGAAGATCCATCTTCAGCATTGAATAGTGAAGCACCCGTGCTTGTGTTTAATGTCTGTTTGTGCTACATGGAAGCCACATGCATTACCTACTCTTCCCATGCTCAACTTTTGTCAGACATAAAACTGGCATAGCGGTTGGCTGTGGTGGACAGAGATGGGGGCGGGAGGATTGTGAGTTCAAGGTTAGCTTGAGCCACATAGTGATTTCTATGTGGTGACATCAAAGAAAGGGAGGATTAATTTTGTTACAAGTCATCATCTCTATTCTTTTGTTGAAAACTGCAAAATTCAGACACATCTACAGAGTACTTCAACCACTAGCTACACAATACTCACTTCTCAGCAGCCCTTAGAACATTCTTCATAAAAGACATACAGTAAATCTTAGCAAATAAAGGAAAGTTGAAATAAGTCCCACTATTGAAACATATTTAAGAGAATGAAACCAGAAATCCACAGCTAATGATATTACCAAAATTACGCAAACACATGAACAATGAACACATGAACAGTACTGATGACAATGACTGAAGATGGAAAGGGAGAATCTGAATAATCCTACAAGGTAGTCTAAATGAATAGACTGAATGTCAGAACGTTTGGGATACAGCAAGAGTACCACTAAGGGAAGAAACTTAGTAGAGCTGTGAGTATGTACCTTCCAGAGCCAAAAAAATGTCAGGAGGATGGGGAAGAGAAAGTGAGATCTCAAAAAGCTTAATGATACACCTCAAAATGAGAAAAGAATGAGAATGCAAAATAAACAAATGTAAATAACTAGTGAAGAGGAGGAATCAAATGAATACTGAAAAAAACTGTGCAAAGTCTTGATGGAACAAATTCTGAAAAATAAGCTTTGTAACTCTGTAACATTTGTCAAAACGAAGAAAAGTGACTCAAATTAATATTAAAATTAAAAAAGGGAATGCCACAATACATTTCAATGAAAACCAAAGAATCAGGAGGAAATACTTATACTTAAAATCAAATGCCAGGAAGTGAATACTTTCCTAGATCTACCTTTTATTTTGACCTTCCTAAAATGTACCAAGAGTAAATAGTCACTTCAACAATTAGATGGATGTAGTAATGAAGAGTTGTCAAAAACAAAAAGGCCACGTCTAGATGGATTCGCTACCAATCTATGAGAACCTTAGGGAGTAACAAACACTGTTCTGATGCTCAGATCAGCAGCTGCCTCTGCCTCCCAATCAGTGCTGGCATGCCATGCATCTCCAACACTGCCACTTCTGTGTTGTGTTCCTTGTCTTTCCATGTCTTGTCATTATCTAAGTGCACTAGCAATGAGTGATTTTACTTATCAAAGGACATTCAGTAACAATGAGACATGCAGGACACTATGTGGAAAACAAACTTTACAACTTCGGCTGGTGGGGTGGGAGGAGGAGTTGGGGAAGGAAGGGATAGAACAGGAAAAACAAAGGATGAGGTAACAATGCTTGATAGGAAATGTACTCATTACCTTACTCATTAACTGTAACCATCTGTACAGTATGCTTACAGTCAAAAAGAACAATCAGACACCTACAAGCATGTCCACATGATGAGTACATTCTAGGTAGCATAAACTGGAGGGACTCCTTGTACAAGTAGGGATATAGGAGAGGTGGTGAGGGAAACAGTTTTGCCTCCAGTGCCACATCCTTTTCCAAATCTTCCCATGGTACAAGATCAGTCCTGCTGATGGATGCATAGAATGCCAGTTTGTACATAAACCATAATTTCTTGATCTAGTGATTAATGGAAGGGCATCAGGGCTCATTCCATATATTGGCTACAGTAAATAATGCTGTAAAAAACATGATTGTGCTGATAGATTTAGTGTGACTGTTTTCTATCATTGGGTAGCGCTATGTTAAATTTTCTGTGGAAATTCTGTACTGCTTTCTAGAGTGGAAAAACAAGACTAATGTCCCACCAACAGTAATGGAGTTCCCTTTTGTCCATATTCATGCCACCATTTGTTATTGTTAATTTTCTTGATAATGGCTATTCTAATTGACATGAAGTAGAATCTCACTGTTGCTTTGACTTGCATTTCCTTTATGCCCAGACATGCAGAACATTGCTTCATGTGTCCTTCGGCCATTTTTACTTCTTGTGAGAATTCTCTCTTTAACTCATTAGCCCATTAATTAACTTGGTGGTTTATTTTTGAAGGTTTATTTCATGAGGTTTAATATTGTGAGCTGTTCAGTATACTTGGATATTAATCCCTTGTTCAAGCCCTTTTTTAACTTGTTATATAAGTCTTTGATTTCTTCTGATTCTGGATCTTTACTGAGAAAGGCTGACCTGGGTCTAGGAGCTCTCGTGTTTCCACTCCCTTTTCCTGAAATGTTTTCATGGTTTCTGTCTGATGTGATTTTTGATCCGTTTTGAATAGATTCTGGTGCAAACTGATGTGTAAAGGCTCTAGTTTCAGTTTTCTGCCAGTGCGTAGCCAATTTTGTTCCATCACCAGCTGTCTTTCTTCCAACCTATGTTGTACTGGAGCATTGAGGTGAAAGGATTTGCTTTAGGAGAAAGACATGAGAATCTGAGCACCAGGGATGCCTAGGGCTCATAAGAAACCCCTGGAAGAATCCATCTTCCCTATAGCATATTCCAGCCAGGCTAGCCCACCATTTATCAGGTGACACAAGTGTGGAGGCCTTGCTGCTTGGTGTTGGACCCTCAGTGAGAGCCTGGGGTCAGGCTGTATCTTCAGGAGAAGGATAGATTACATGTAGATCACAGAAAAAGAGGCAGCAGATGCACTAGCTGAGATACCATCAGAATCTTGTGTGCCACGTGGGACAAGCCATTTGGAGACGATTTTAGTGGGGAGATGTTAGAGACATTAGAGACTGTGGTGCTTGGTGAAGGCAAGAGAGCTGCTCAGAGTACTGATTTTGGGATCCATGCATGGATATTCTCTGCAGCTCTGGCCTGGATAACCTAGTCTGCCCCTGCTTTGCCAGGCAGAGTGGCTTGGGGTAGGGTCCACACTGAACACTGGATGGATGGGAACAGGCCTAACCCCTGTCCTATCATTGGTACTCAGGAAATTCAATGGGAAGAAGGAGAGGCCAGGCCTCAGACTCAGCTGCACACCTTATCTCCTCCCGGTGCCATCTCCTCCATTTGGGCACCTGCTTGGATCTGTACTCAGAGAATTTCTGCCAACTTCTGCAAAGTTCATGCTTCAAGAAACTAATGGCTTACCTGCAGTCGTACATGCCTGGTTGCAACGTGAAATCTTATGTCAACACTCTCCTGGCCCAGATGGAGGCCCTGGAGCCCAACAAGGCTGAGTCTGAGGGTGAGAATCCAGGGATGGGAATGGGGAGGGGAGAAGGGGAGTCAGGGCAGGGCCACACTGGGAGGCATAGTTAAGTGTGGCGTAGGATTAGAAGCAAGAAGGAACCTGAAAGGCACAGGGGGTAGGAGGCATTTTAGAAGGTATCCTATTGAAAGTGAGAAACTGGAAATTTTGGGGCAGTGGGTGTCTTCTCTACCTTTGAAAACACTTAGAGCATTGCAGTAATGTGAAAAATATTATGTGCTCTTCCAGGTGTTTCACCAGCCCGAAATCCTTACGAAGAGTTGACGCCAACCCAACCTGCAGCTGTGGTTCCCTGCCTAACAGGAAAACCAGTGTCACTTTCAGAGAGCCAGCTAGCTCCATCTGTGCCTCTGGTGCCTGTCCCAGTGGGAGTCAAAGGCTCTAGTTCTGAGTGGGAGCCCAATTCAAATTTAGCACAAGCTTCAGTTTGTGTAGCAAGCCCAGCAGGAGAACTGGCCTCAGCTTCACAGCTGGAGTCAACTACACCTGTGGCTCTGGTGGCCACCTCAGAAGGACAACCATCATGAGCTAGCTCAGACCTACAGCCTGCTCCAAATGTGGCTCTGGTGCCCAGCTCAGCAAGAGAACCATCATCAGCTAGCTCAGACCTAGAATCTACATCTGTATCTCTGGTGCCCAGCTCAACAGGAGAATAGTCATCTGATAGCACAGACCTAGAGCCTACTCCATCTTTGGCTCTGGTGCCCAGTTCAACAGGAGAACTGTCATTAGATAGCTGCAACCTAGATCCTTGGGCCTCTGTGGCTTTGGTTCCCAGCTCAGAAGGAGAATCCTCATCAGCTAGCTCAGACCTACAGCCTACTCCACTTGGAGTTTTGGTTCCCAACTCAGCAGGAGATCGGTCATCAGATAGAACAGAACTAGAAACTACTCCATTTGTGTCTCTTGTACCCAGCTCAGCAGGAGAAACATCATCAGCTAACTGCAACCTAGAGTCTAATACCTCTCTGGCTCTGGTGCTGAGCCAGCAGCAGAACCAATACCAATGTATAGAGTCAATGTATAGAGCCAGAACCAATGTATAGAGCTGGAATAAGAGTCATCTCCAGCACCTGCTTTGAGCTGGAGCCAGATCCTGTTGAGGGTCAAGAGCCTAAGCCCTATACAGAACCTCTTTCAGAGCTGGGCACAGCAGTCCCAGGTTCCATTGATTCAGAGCCTTAGGAGGCAGCAGCTTTCATGCCAGAGCAAATTTCTGACATGGAAACATAAAAGAAGTGATGAGACCCACTCCCCTCCCAGGGGCAGCCAGGCCTATAGCTCATCCTCATTCCAGGAACCCTCTCCAGCATGAGGACGTTTTAGGCTCCTATTTTATCAGAGGTTAGGGAAGACAAGACTGGCCTTAAATGTAGACATTGCATGTTCACCAGGAGACAGGCATGAGGTGGCTATGTGAGGGCAGATGCTGCTGGTTAGTGCCATGCAGACAGAGCTAATTTCAATTAGATAGACTGGGATTAGATAGAGAAAATACAACTCTCACTTTCCCACCTGTTTCCTTCTATGACACTCACGTGTTGGGTATACTAGGTGGTCAGCACACCAGACCCAGAGCTTCCCACAGGCTCCGGTCACCATGTGCACTTTCCTATCTCCATCTCCTACTAGTGTCATCCCAGCCTGCACCTAGCATTGTAATCTATGACAAGGCCAGGTGACACCATTCTCTTCCCCAGGAACTATTCAGAAAGGTAGTGCCTTACCAATGCCTGGACTCTATCTGGTCCATGAGTGACAAGAAGGTCAAAGTAATTTATGCATTGGGACTTACCCTTTCACATGTAACTGTATGAACTAAAATAATTGCACATACAGAATGAGGGCTAAACCAGCTGGATCAATCTAGCATGCCGGGCTTCTCCCCTTCTTTACCATCTTTAACCCATACCAATCAAAATGCCACCCAATAAAGTCTAGTGGGAATAATCTCTAAGATATCAGGTTCACAATTCCATTCTGCCTAAAATATATAAAGTGTGTTCCTTTCACCTGTAGCTTTCCCACTGGTAGTGCATTTATAAACATCTGGTAGGAATACATATTCCTCAAAGGGACTTGATTCCACTCTACCTATAATAGCAATGAAAGAATGGCAGGTAATTAAGGAAGGTCATCATTTGGGAGTATTCCAATCTAGACATTCTCCCATCTCTATCAGCCAGTGGTCAGGTTTATTCATCTAGAAGATTTTGAAGGAAGCTTTTTTTAAACTATTTCTCTTCCTAAGAGATTTTCAGAGCCCTCTTTCCCACGAATTTTAACACAATGTATACTCAATGTATTTGTCTATTCCCTCCAGGGAAGCCTCTTTAACATTAGGCAAAAGAAGATGTAAATTTTGACTTGTTTGTCCTTTATATACACTGTGCACATCTAAGAAAAAAAAAGTCTGGAGTTGTTGAGAGCAGCTCATTCCCATCTGTGCACAAGCTAGTGATTCTTGGAAGAAGGCCAATTTTCACACTGACAGCCACATGCTATACAGGGCACCACCATGGAGAAAAACCCCTGCATCCAATAAGTTGCAGCTCAGTGGCTCCACTCACCATTCAAACCTTGTGGACCCTGTCACTGTTCCAAGCATTGTCTCTAATCTGCTTAAAATATACAAGAAGTTTTACCTTCTTTTGTGGCAGATGAAAACAATTCACCTCGCTCCAATGGTTGAATCCATTTGGCTGCACAAAAGGAGGAGATTCTGATTGCTGTTATATATTTTCATTTTCTTTAGGTAATTGTACCAAGGAGTTACCATTCAGCAGAGCAGTTTATGAATACAGTGCCTCTTGATCAATGTCACTCCTTATAACATTCTCACCAACCACTTCAACCCCATCCCTTCCCTCACTTTTCTTACTTTTAAGGAGATCCCTTTTTTCTCTGCAGTCCTTTTAGCTGATTGTCTATATGGAAGCTGTAGTCCTTTAGCTGATTGCTCATTATGTGACTGTAGTCCAATTAAATGCCTATTCAATCACAATCACAAAACAACTTTCTTGTTTGTCTTCATTTGTGGAGAGGTAATCAAGCTGGAAAGTGGATTTTTAACTATTTTGTAAGACTGGATGTAGCAAATCACCCCCTTAACCCCACATTCAATGTGTCTCAGAAGAAAAAGACACCCATCAACTATCAGAGGAATTTTTGGCACCCTGTCAAACTTTGTTCATTAAAAACTCTCTGCATCGGGCTGGGAAGGTGGCTCAGTGGTAGAGCGCTTGCCTTGCATGCCTGAGGCTCTGGGTTTGATTCCTCAGCACCACATAAGAAAAAAGCCGGAAGTGGCCCTGTGGCTCAAGTGGTAGAGCGCTAGCCTTGAGCTGAAGAGCTGAGGGACAGCATCCAGGCCCAGAGTTCAGACCCCACGACCAGACCAAAAAAAACCCCAAAAAACCCCAAACAAGAAAACTCTGCATAACCAAGAGAAAATTCAGGGAAAAAAAAAAACAGTCACAGTGACTCAGTTATAGAGAGTAATAGACAATAGACTTAATATTTTCTGGCTAATATATTCAAGAAAGAGAAAAACAAGAGGATGAAAGAGGATTTGTGTTTGTCTCTCTGTGTGTTGATTCTGAGGCTTGAAATGAGGGCCTGTGCTCTCTCCTTGAGCTTTTTTGTTCAAGGCTAGCATTCTACCACTTGAGCCACAGCTTCAGTTGTACCTTTCTTCAGTGGTTAACTGTAGATAAGAGTTTCATGGAAGTTATTGCCCAACCACACTCAGCCTCCTAAGAAGTTATGATTACAGGCATAGCCACCAAAACCTGCTAAAAAAGAGGATTTTTTCCTTTTATGATTTCTTCTTCTTATTATTATTATCTTTTATTGTTATTATAAAGATGATTACAGAGGAGTTATCTTTTCATACGTTCAGTAAGGAGTCCTTTTCCTTTCACAATATCTGCTTTTCCATCACTCAAATACAGGATTTTTATGAGAGAACTGGCATTTATAAAATTGAGACAGATACCAGTGGCTCACAATTGCAAACCTAGCTACTCAGAAGGATGAGATGGGAGGATTAATTCTTCAAAATGCAGAATCATACTTAGGTACTACATACACATGTACACATATACCATGGAATACTAGCATATAAACCTCAACTGTTGAACATACTTCTAAATAACCACAAATCCAACAATAGTGTACTAAAAATCTTACCATCCTTCCTAAAAGCTGTTAGACTCAAACTTGAGACCCCTGAGCAATTCCCAGAGACCACGTACAATAGTGTACTAAAAATCTTACCATCCTTCCTAAAAGCTGTTAGACTCAAACTTGAGACCCCTGAGCAATTCCCAGAGACCACGTACAATGAGAACAGCAAAAGAGTCGTTTCTTTGCAAGCTGGAGCCTGAACTTATAATCGTCACCGACACAGTGGGTCAGTGTTGTGAGCCCCAGCCACATGATCAGCACGTTTTTTTTTTAATTGTGAAAATGCTGTACAGAGGGGTTACTATAACATGGCCAAGATGAGTACATTTCTTTGTTTCCTCTTCCCATCCCTTCCCATCCTCACTTTCCCCACCACTAAATCCTCCTTCCCCACTCCACCCCCCTCACCAAAGTTGTAAAGTTCGTTTTTAGACATAATGACTTGTACATCTCATTGTTGCAATGAGTCCCCCTCTATCCCTATTTAAACCACTTGTTTTTTCCCTTCTCCTCCACAAACTATAACAACATCAAATACGGTGAAAGCAGGGACTATACCATGGGGGAGGGACATACAAAGCATCATAGAAATCATCTTATAAATATATTAGAAACAATCACCTGAAAGAAAAAAACATTTGAATACATATCTTAGGGTTCATTTCCCTAATATCAACTTAGCTGACCTTTTCTGCTTGATTCAGACATATATTAGTTATTGCAAATAAGGGAAACCATGGGACCTATGTTTCTTTGGGCCTGGATTACTTCACTTAATATAATTTTGTCCAAGTCTTTCCATTTTCTAACAAATGTGGCAATGTCATTCTTTCTGATGGAGGCATGGAATTTCTTGATCCATTCATATACTGAGGCATCTGGATTGGTTCCATATCTTAGCTATGGTAAATAAAGCTGCAATAAACATAGGATTTTTATAGGGTTTCTAGCAAGAGGAGGGGCTTCCATTCTAACAGTTACATGATTGGATTAAGTTTCGCAGGCTTCTACATAATTGGACAGCATTTCACCGGCAAGTTTCAGGGTAGGCTCACTGGTTATGGGCATAATCATTTTCAGTAAGGGTAGGGGCTTTCCAACTTAGAGAATACAGGATTGGTTAAATCATACATAGCAAGAAGATCATTGGTTGGAATACATAAGGCTAACCATAGTAATGCAGGCCACTATATATTTTTTAACTGTTTATGATCTGACAGCTGCTTTTTCCAGGAACTTGACAAACCTGTCCATTTTTCAGTAACTGGGGTCATGTTTCCTTTTGTCTAACTGGCAGTTACTAGGGATATAATTGTACTTTTGATTGTGGGTTTTTTGAGAACTTTTCCAAAAAGTCTTTTTCTTATCAGAAATATTTATCTTATCAGATAAATACAAATCATAATCACAATGAGATACCAGTTCATAAGTATTAGGATAACCATTGAATGGAAAGAAAGAGAAAGCGGAGAAAAAGTGTGGGAGGAAGGAAAAGAGGAAATAAGAGAAAGGAGAGAGAGGGAATGAGAATAGGAAGGAAGGGAGGGAAGAAGGAAAAAATACTGAAGAGGTGATTAGAACTGGAAACCTGTACAATGCTGGTGTTAATGAAAATAGTACATCTACTGTGGAAATTGCAGAATAAATCAAGCATATAATTATATCTAGCAGTTCCAGTCCCAAATGAATCAAAAGTAGAAATATGAGTAGAGATTTGTACATTTATATGCTAAGAATTTTATTAGTAGTATAAAAATGTGCAAACAATCCAACACTCAAATAAACAAGGAATGGTTCTATGTATAATAAAAATATTACTCAGCCTTGAAAGAAAGAATATTCTGGCAGATGCTACAACATGGATGAATCTAGTTATTATTATGCTAAATGAATTATAGCGAGAGACAAAAGACAAATACTATTCTGGTCTACTCATGTAGAACTTAGACTATTCTATTTGGCTCTAGCAGAATACAGCAGATTGTGTATGTGATTCTGTGTATGGGTATGAGAAGTATATTGCTTTGCAGATATGGAGACTGAGAAATTCAATATCAAGATGCCAGCATCTGGAAAGGGCCTTCCTTTGGGCTTCTACCATGAGAGAGGGTATCATATTGCAGAAGGGCTGAGGATGAATATGACAGACAAAGTGGAGCTGATCATGTCAGAGGGCTGAACAGGGCTGACTGTGGGTCTAGTCACAGTTCAAAGGGTAGAGAAGACTTCAGGCCACTTAGTAGACCTGAGACTTTAAAGCCTGATTTAGGTATCAGGAACAGGAGCTTTCAGGACCGTGGCCTTCAGAGAAGTACATGGCAGAGTGAACCTGCATACCTTCAATCTCAGGTGAGCATCCCAAACCCTCAGAGGCTTGGTGGGAAGATGGGATAGAATAGGGATCCTTTCAAGAAAAAGATCACAAGTAGACACAACCTGCAGGAACAAGAACTTCTGCCCTAATACTAACACTGGGGATGTCAGAGAAGGATGGCAGGTTGTGGAGGAATGAAACCCAGGGTGGCCATAAGATCCTCAGAAGATCTCCTGTTGTGCAGTTCACTCAGGCTCAGGGTCTGGCCTAGTTGGATAGGGCAGGTGGATCCCTGCAAACTATATTGTGATGCTCATTCCTTCTTGTCTATTACAACCAAGTAACATCCCCCAATTCCCAAAAAAATGTGCAGAGGGTGAAACAGATGCCATATCCTTGGACAGGCACTACCCAGATTTCAACATGAACTGACCCAAATCTGAGCCCGGACCTCCACAATCTGCCTGCTCCTGACCAGGTGCTTGTACTGGGGTCCCGATATACATTTGTTTGAGTACATGACCATGTATTCATGAATGGGACAGTAGATTGTGACACTGGAGGCTGTTTGTGAAACTGTGGCAATGTGGGGTGCTGTCTTCCCAGTTTGTCTAGGAGGGCTATTCCAGAAGGTTTCACTCAAGAAGGAGAGATGCTAAGGCACAACTTATCTATTGCCTGATATGTATTGGTCAAGAAATTGTCAGGTGGTCTCTGAACTTTTGGGAATCTCATTGTCCATAGTGAGATCAGACATCTCATTTAGTGAGGTTTTTTCCTGAATGACACAGCTTGAGCCAAACATTACCCTTGCAGACTTTGCTTCAACACTAAGAGTTCTGGGCAGGACATCCTTCATGTTGATAGCTTGACCACATTCCTCCAGTTCTCTCTTTAAGTCAAGCCACATCCTTAAACCTTTACAATTCTTTGGATAAAGATTTGAAAAAATAGTTTGAATATTTCAATCATCAAGATGATCCTAATTTTCCAGACTAGACAAAGAAGGCTGCTAAAACCATGTGTCCCATGAGATCCCAGCTTCCCTTCTCTTCTAGACTTTACAAAATGGATCCTTCTCTGTGGCTGGTCATCCTTTGCTAGAGATTGGCCTCAGCTTTTCCATTGCTTGCTTGTCCTTTGCATGGATAATGGATGGAGTGGGAGACAAAGCAGAGGAAAAGCTACAGCACAGTGGGGGTAACATCTATGTGTTCAGAGGGACCCAAAGACATGATTCTTGCTGATGGAACTGCATAGCCAAAGAGTTCCTTCTAGAAGCCAGATCTTATAAAGGCAGTAACCTAATGCTAATCATAGAGCACAATATGGGGCGACATCCTGCTCTTTTCTGACTATAAAAATAGCTTCCAAAAGTGCACCACATCCTGGCCAGAGTCTCTCTCCAGCTTTTTCAGCAGGACAATTTGGTGAACAGTGCTGGGTTTAAATAGAAAAAGCAATTATCACTTGTACTCTTTCCTAAGATGAAGAAGGACAGAGGACAGCACTGTGAGGAGAACATGAAAATGAATGAATTGCACAATGCAGAATACACCCAAGGGAAACTTGGCTTTACCTTGTCGATGAATGCCTTGAGAGTCATGGTAAATGTCGTGTGCATTGCTTGCTCTCTTCATTTCTACACAAAATGGTCTTACTTTTCAACATATCCTTTTCTCTTCTTGGAGGACCACCAAAGAACTAAAACAGGTAAAGTAAGTCTTTCAGCACAATTGGAACAATGAGGGACAGATGTATCTGGAACTTCTATTTGGTGAGATGCTGGTATCTGTGGACTGGAGAGAGAAAGGCTTAGTGACAAGGTAATTTCTTGTATGTCCCTCCATCACAGTATAAGCCCTGTTTTCACTGTATTTGATGTTGGTATAATTTGAGGAGGGGAAGGAACAAACCAATTGTTTAAGTAGGGATACAGGTGGACCCAAAGTATGAATGATATGTACAAGACGTTATGTCGAAAAATGAACTTTACAAGTTTGGTGCTGATGGGGGGGGCTGAAGGGTTGGGGGGAGACAGGAACGTATGGTAAAGGGAAACAAATGAGGAGGCAATAAAGCTTGATAAGAAATGTACTCGTTACCTTGTTCATGTAATTGTAACCCCTCTGTATGGTATTTTCACAATAAAAATGTTAGCAACTATTAATCTATAGGAATTCCCTATTTGATGAATAGCAGTATGCTTCTTCTGCTAGCCCTTCAATGTTTATTTTCAATTATCTTTAGCAAAAGGTAACACAGAGGAGAGCATTGTTACCTTTTCGTCTTTTGCAGTGAATCTTAATGATGTGCTAAGCATCATTGGATAACCAGGCAACGACCTCTTTGGAAAATAAAAACTTCTCTCTGGTTTGAAAAAGAAAAAAGGAACATGAGCAGATTTTCTGTTTCAGATCAAGTGTTACCTTTGCGTGGCTATAACACAGGGATCTCTACACACACACTTATTTCTATTGAGACTCCTTGTGACTCTTCCCTCATCTGTGTCCAGTTCATGTCTACATCACTTTGGCAGTTAAATACCTGCTCTATTAAAAACCCTCCTGTGTTAATTCCTGCTCTTCCAAAAGGAAGATACAAGTTCAACATACTACAGCAAGAGGAACTAATTCAAACTGAATAAGAAAAGTGTGTCCAATGAATCAATATGGTCTATCTGTAGAATATTGGAGGAAAAAATTCAGAGTCCAGAAGAGGGCAGAGCAGTTGTGTGCATGTGCACACATGTTTATCAGATAGTGTGTGTGTCATTTAAGAATCATGAGCAATGCCTGGATAGTACTTCTGTTAGCCTGCCCTCCCATTCTGTGTTGGTATCCTCCATCTCAGTGCCACAGGCCCTGCCCAAAACCAGTTGATCAGGCCAGGCCTAAGCACAATTGGTTTCTCTGCCCTGGTTGTTCCTTTCGCTTCGCTTCTCAGAGTCACATGTTATCCCTATCCTGCAGCTGTCGCCATAAATTGTTGCCCCACCGTAATGGCATGCCTTGCCTTCATGTACCTCACTACTCCACAACTCACACAAACCAGACCACAGACTATTCCCTGTCCACAGGCTCTGGTTCTATGAAGCGACCTTACACAAAGACAGGCTGCCATCCCTACCTGAGAGGGTCAGCTTGCCAGCTTGCTGACATTACACTTTGCTGTACATGACTTAGTAGCCATGTGGTCTTCCACGCTTAGGCACTCATTGGTGCCATCACTCAGAACTAGGTTACCCTAGTGGTCCTTGCTCTTCCCCTCAGGAAATTTGAGCAGACCCAGGGTGGCCATCTCAGGCCCACCCACAGGACCACTGAGGTGATTGCCTCCTGACTGAGTGCCTTTTCTACATCCACAAGTCACCAATCTGACATTTTTTCTGGGTGAGTGACCATTTAGTGTCAGGGTTGGGAGTTCACAATGGTGAAAACCTGGTACCAAGTTCTGAGCCCTTCCAGTGAGTCTTAGGCCTCTAGCTGTTTTGTATAGGCTGGGGGATCCAACAATCCTGACCCTCGTGTTGCTTCCCTTTGTGTTCGGGATGAGCAATTGTGGGTGATGACTCCTCTTGCTGCCTGCTCCCTGTGATAGTTGACCAGACTCCCACTGGGGATGCCCATGAATCTCCCGCATCAACTCTGCACACTCACTATGGGTGGACCCCAATCCCAAATTCCTCAGGATTCCCCTCTGGGCTGCCTTTACACAAACTAGAGGCCCTTAAGCTTTTGCCTGAGATTAAACCTCATGAGCTTAGACACATAATCGAATTGAGCCTCAATATTCACTGGGCAATGGGACAGTAGACACTTTATGGGACCTATATAATTTATGTAAGCAGTCAGAAATATGGAAGTAAATCATCCATGTACAAAGCTTTTCTTCTCTCTCTGCCACTGTGCTTGGGCCCTTGAGAGTTGGGACATGGGGAGGGTCACAAGGACACCAAATCTGGGTTCCCTCTCAATACTAGCCAACCTGGCTAAATGTTTTCTTAGCCAAAACTATTTCTCTCCATGCTTCCCCTCTTATTTTCTGGGCCTTTTTCCACTTTTGTTCCATTAACTTCATTTTCCCACTTCGCATGCAGTAAACTCTCTGTTCTAAGCATACTCTTCCTGTGTCTGCCTTTTTGTGTAGCTGGTCCAAGGTGGGGTGGTTGCAAGCCTCAAAAGGTAAAGCAACATTGTCTTTAAATGTAGTCACTGCAACAAGCTAACCTCCCTGCTTGAACTCCATCACTGACAGGCCCTGGCCAGCAAACATATAGGGGCTCCTTTTACTTCTCTCTCCTATTCTCACCCAAAATCCATAAGGGGAGCAGTTATATGTCATACCTCAAATAAACCAGTCCTTTGTCTTTCCTGAATCTACTCATTTCAGAAGCTGGATGCCCAATACATCCCTTCAGGCAAAACTCCTCTAAGAGTTTACGTTAGGCACTAGGAGGAACTCCTCTCTCACCGCAGTTCTCTACAGACCCTGGAGATCCAAACCCGCCTAGGAAGAGACAAAGGCCCCACTGTGCGTTTTCACATGATCCCACTCCTCCACCAAGCTTACTCCTTCTTCATTCCTGTAGGTATTTAAGGGTCAGTTTATATGCTAATATGTCCTATTCCCAATTTTTTAAAAGAGCTAGTCTAGTATATTGGTGTTGCTTGTTTTTTATACATTAGGTATAGGGTACTATCATGCAATTGGCAAAATGTATTTTGCCACTGCAATTCCAGAAAACATATGGCCAATTCTCATTTTTCTAAAAAAAATTCAAGCATGCTTTATTTTGTACCCAAATGGGTTTGTGTGTAAACATGTTCAAAGCAATCTTACAAAAATTGTCATTATGTTGTAAAATTATTTGCTTTGTACTCACATGGCTTACATTTTCAAAAAGTACTCTTTAAAATTTTATTTAAACTCTAAAATATCAATATGGCCTATTTGGGGGGAGTAGGAGGTGTAGACATGGGGATTTAACTCTGGGCTGTCCCTCAGCTCTGGAGCTCAAGGCTAGCACTCTACCACTTGCACCCCTATGCTACTTTCAGTTTTCTGAGTGGTTTATTGGAGATAACAATTTCATAGACTTTCCTGTCTGGGCTGGCTTTGAACCAGGATCCTAAGATCTCAGCTAGGATTACAGGTATGAGCCACTGGTACTCATCCAATATGACTTTTTAAAGATGTCCAAGTGTCCCAATCACTCACTTTAGAAAGGTAAACCTAAAGTCTATGAGTTGTTCATGGTCAAGGTTTAGAACTTAACTACTACACTCACAAAGTTCTTTCAATTATTTGAGAAAACAAACTGAATTCAGAAACACATTTTCAAAAATGTATAAATTACATGAATAGATTATAAATGCATATGCCTTCATTTTCAATGCAGCTGATCATAGACTATTCATAAGGAAGATTTTGCAATATACATTCCCTTCATGAAGGCAGAAGATGTTTGAAGCATTCTTTTTTTTTTTCATCGATAATGGTTCTTGAACTCTGGGCCTGGGTGCTCTCCCTCAGCTCTTCAACTCAAGGCTAGCATGCTACCACTTGAGCTACCTCACCACTTCTGTTTTTCAGGTGTTTTATTGGAAATAAGAAGTTCATGGACTTTCCTGCCTGGTCTGGCTTTGAATCATGATCCTCAGATCTCAGCCTCCTAAGTAGCTAGGATTGCAGGCATGAACCACCAGCGCCAGGGTTGAAGCATTCTTCACAACACAACTGGTCTGGTCAGGAGGATCAGCTGTCAGGATGTGTCTCACTCATGGAATTGGCTGTTTCTCTTTCAGTATGTTTCTTTTTGGGCCAGGGATTCCATGGCCTGTAAATAATTTTGTGTCCTGGCAAATATCTAAGAGAAGGTACTGGACCGGAAGAGGTGAGAGGTGCAATTCTGGGTCATGAGCAGTGGGTGACCTGTTTTGAAAAGGCTATGCTGAAAACACAGATTACAAGGCTCTGAGAATGGGTGAGAACAGTCCTCAGGGGATTGTAGAAAACTTAACAAAAGTGAGCTTTCTGCATAGATTTGTCAAGTCTGTCTACAGCACAACTGTAATCTCTCAATAGATGGGGTCAGAGGCACAGGGATGCCCACGTAGAGGTGGCAAGTGGCAGGGCCTGCATGGGAAGGCATAGGGTAGCACAGCAAGCAGTACAGGGTGCCCAGGACGCACAGGGAGAGGTGATGGGCGCGGCAGTACCGGTGCGCAGCAGCAAGCAGAGAGGGGCGGCAGAGGGAAACAGGGGAGGGCAGCCGCTGGCAACTGGAAAAAACAAGGCAGGCGGCGCCATGCAGATAGCGGGGAAGGCAGGAGATGGCAGCCACCAGTGGTGCAGCCAGCTGCGGAGACGGTTGCTTGGCCGTTTGCTGACACTGGTGGCATGTGGTGGCCCGTGGCGGTGGCGGGTGGTGACAGTTGAGTCCCGTGGCTGTGAGTCCGCCAGGGGAGGGAGAGGCAGGGTGATCAGCAGGGGAGGTGGCTGGGCAGGAGGCAGAAGATGGAGGAGGACGGCAGTGGGCAGTCGCAGGGGCGGTGGAAATCAGCAGCCTGCATAACCGCAGCACGACAAGATGCTGGACAGAGGCTCCGGAAGTGGGTGGCGAGCTGCGAGATCAGCGGCAACTGGTCACACGTATGGCACACAGCGGCAAGCCGCACGCGCTGGATAGAGAGCTGTGCGCGGTCTAAACGGCACGATCGTCGGTGGCAAGCTCTGCAGCAGGCGGCCTGTGAAGCGCTGCTTCACACAGCATGGCTGGCCACAAACTACTGCAGGTGGCGGCCAGCTGTGGTAGGCGACAGCAAGTGGTCAGAGGCTGCAGGACGTGACAGGTGTCAGGTGGGGGCACACAGCAGCAATTGGAGTGCTGAGTTCAGCGGAGGTCAGTGAATGTGGGCATGAATGGGAGCAAGGATGCCCACTGCTGGTGGGGCCCTGCAATGGCTTGAGCTGACAAATCAGGTCCCGGTTCTGGTGCCAACACACTCTTGTCTCTGCATGCTCAGAACTGTGAACCATCGAATCCTCTGGATCTGGGCACAACCTAGGCCCTAGCACTGGCCTATCCTCAACTTCTGGTCCTGCAGTTCTGGGAGACCTACCTAGCCAATCATCAGATACTCCCCCAGCCCAGAGCTTCCCTGAGGCCTCAGCCAGCTCTTGCCTCCAAGCTGCCCTGAGACGCAGGTGGTTGCTCAACTACTCATTCTTCTGTGCCTGGAGACATTTCTTGGCCCTCAGCTGCTCAGCCCAGCTATTCTAAGACCCATCCCCAGTCCTTTGCTCAGGTTTTCCCTGAGACCCTAATTGACTATTATCCTTTCTTCCAGGGCTTCCTGGAGATTCCAGCAGGCACGTGAACCCTTTGTCTGGGCTTCCTTTTGACCAACTCAGCAATCAGTCCCTAGTCACAAACTGCCTTGAGATCCTGATGTACTACTCTTAGCCCCTTGCCTCATGCCTCAACAAGATTCAAGCAGCCTACAGCTTGAGTTACCCTAAGACTTCGCTGGCCGCAGGCCATCCTGAGACCGAGCAGATGCTCAGTCCCTCACCTCGTGTTGCTGATGAGAGCCTTCTGGGACTTTGTCCCAATGCCCCAGGCTTCGACAAGACATGGGAAGGCCCTAGGGACCTGGTCCTGGGCTGCTCTGAGACCCTGACTGATCCTTAGCTGCCCCAAGCTGCTCTGAGACCCTGCTGGCTGGTTCCTGGCCTGTCATGCCAGCTGCCCCCTCTCCTGCTCGGCTGGCCCATAGCCTCTTGACCTGTTATTTAGATGGAGTGAAATGCACTCCACCTGCCAGATGCCCCTCCATGACCTAGCGTCTGTGCTCACTGCACTCACAAAGTATGCCTCCTTATCTACTTGTCCATGCTCATGTCATCACCCAAATTCTAGTAGCCCAAGGAAGAAAAACACAGACAGTAAAATCACTAAATGTGACTGGTGGCATTGCCTTCCCTACAGACCTTTAGCATCCAGTGATTGAGACAACTTCTGTGACAATCCTCAGAGAAGTATTAATGGCAGATGGAGGATAAACATATTTACACTAGGGAAATATTTCTGTGCACATTGTGTAGCCCGTAAGTTATACAAAATTGCTCCAGAGAACAGTTTCTAACAGTTGAAATCATCTGAGTAAACTCTCTTGCCATGTTTTCTCACCGTGACAAATCATAAAGGCTTTCCGAAGTTCATATTGTAGTGACTGAATGGAGGCTCCTAAGGTGAGATGAGATATGTAGGCTGGGGTGAGTCTTCAGTGGCGTTAGCTCACGTGCCCCATCCTCCTCAAGAAAGAAGCTGCATTTTGGAAGCCCAAATCCTAACCATCCTTACTCTGAGTGGTGTCACAAAGAAAACACAAAATGTCTCATGAGGGAAAAGTTTGTATTAAAAAGCAAGACACAATTGAGGAGGGAGACTTCATCAGTTCGCTGAAAATGTTCTTATACACAAAGAGATTTGCTGTGCATGGACAGGAGTTTCTCCTGAGAAAATGTACCTTGCAAGGAACTATGTAAGAAGCATGGTATGTGTGACTGACGACTAAAAGGATAAGAGGACAGTGTAATGGGAAGTGTGTATGCTGGCCTGAGACATGTTTCCCTATGCTGGCAGGCATGGCAGAGGAGATACACAGGCTTTTAGAAGGCAAATCTGTCCCAGGGTAGTTATTGTTTGAGACTCTCGTGTCATTAACAGGATGGCTATGGCCAGTGGGGCTGGTTGGCAAAAGAGACTCTGCTGTTCTTTACTTGGCTTCCTTCTAGGTAAAAGATTCCATGGGGTAGTGAGAAAGGTGAGCCATATGATAGTGGGAATGTTGAGAGAGGGGAGGCTAAAATACCGCTTTCTGCAATGTTTTCTTGGAGACATAAGACTCATATTAAAATCCCATTTTCTTCCCTATGATTCATCCAACAGTGCTCGGGCATGTCTGCTCTTCTAGAACTCCACTGTTCTTGAAAATTCTGCTTGTGGTTAAATTAAGTCTTGTTTCTGGGTACTGGCTGACTGGATCTTTGAATTTTCCAGTGACTTTACCTGATTTTTGTCTTTTGTAGGAAAAATTGACAAAAAATTATTTATCTGGTTCCTGGACTTTCTGGAGGATGCTGTCCTTTCTCCAGTACAGGTAAGGAAGAGATCTTCCTTGTGGTACTTATCTTCCAGAACTGGGCAGGAGGATTCAGCTCCTGGCCTTGTGAGGGCCTCATTCCTGTAAGTTTTTCCTTCTGGATTCTAGCTTTGGGTCTCTGATATCTCTCTTTTTCATCAGGTCCATTAACCATCTTGCTCTACCATGAGTCCTGGAAGCTGGATGTCTTGGCATCCTGTTGCTTCTTCATGCATCCTCTTCTTGGCTCTGCAGGGCTTAACACATAGGAAGTGGGTGGAAGGCAGCATATATGCTGCAAGCAGCACCGTGGGGGCATACAGTCTCCACGGAATGTGTTAGCATCAGATCCTGTATGATATGATAAAAAGCTGGACTCTCACTTGTACTGCTTGACTATTCCTGTTCTTTCGGGCAGGATCCTTGGAAATAGAAATTATGGACGGGAATGGTGTTTGAGTGGTCTTCAGAAGTTCTAAACTCCTAAGATACAAATTATTGGAGTTCCTGTGGACTGGCAAGATAATGGGCAGTATCTCTTCACCCTCTGCGATTTTCCTGAGATCTTTTGTCCTTTCAGATGTGGATTCAACAAAGATCATTCCTACTGACATACTGTGGCAGAGGCTATTTTTATGTCTCAGACATGCCCATTACTGGGTTTGTAGACGGTTCTAGACTACTTTCCTCTGAACATAGGACAATTTCATCATGTTGCTACTATCTTCCTACAAGATTATTCAATCTGGACTAAGAAAACAGTCCACCTTCCCCTCTCCAGTTGGATAGAACTCTGAGGGAACACAGTTGTGAATATAGTGTTCATTCCTCTCAGGGTTTCATGTGATGAAGGTCGTTGAGAATGCAGTGTGGCATGACCTTCAGTTTTTCTGTCCCTTTATTTTATGGCATTTTGTGAAGAGTTTCTCCCTGGAACGGGACCCACATGACTGTGGGATTGGTCTTTAATTCACTACATGTCAGGTTCAGAGATGCTCCCTGTGACATTGGGGAACTTTTTACAGAGTAAGGTGATTTGATACTCTAGGCACAAGCCCTATTAGTGCTTCAGCCAAAGGCTTTTAATATGAGCTTCCTGTAGCTGTCAAGGGGCAGCATCAAAGTGGGAAACTTCCGTGGAGGAGCTCTTGTAGATTTCTCTAGTCTCTAAGTGTGGATCTCTGACAGTTTCCAGGCTAGATTGGAGTGTTTTGCTGGGTCAGAGGGGGCCGGGCCCAAGGCCTGGTCTGTCATGTCTCTGAAATGGCTAATGTGCATAGGGACTTTGTCCCTACTGATCTGCTCCCATATTGTTATGAAACCTGATTTTATGTTATTTTTCTAAACAGTTTTTGTTTTAATGATTCGGAGAAATGTATTCTGAACCCTTACTTGATGGTCCATTCAAATCACTTTCTAATTCCTCTGTTTTGACATCTAGGAAATTCACCAAGGAGATTTCTGTCTGCTTATGCAGATCTCTCAGTATCCTGCTCTTACAATTTAGCAGGTCTTTTTGGAGTTCTCTCATTCCTGAAATACTTCTGAGTACTCTCAAGTTGCATTCTGTATATTCTGGCAACTATCATCTGCAAATATGGAGTTCTATAAACTTCTATGCTTGTCGTCTGCCTAGTCTGTTAACGGGAATTTCCCATCAGGTGACAGCTGGATCTTGAATTTTGTTCTCTAGGTACTGCAGGAGCCTCACTTGGAGATGATTTTCTAATTTGTTCTTTAACTCAAAGCTGAGAAAATCACTGGGATTGTTGATAAAGTCTCTCTTTTGCCAGGGGCCCTTATCATGAGCGAAAGCTTTATGAAAATGTTAGAACATAGAGGGTAAAATCCTGTGACTTTTCCTGGTGCTTTGTTACAAGGTCATTTTCTATTTTCTACCTGTTCAACAGCAGGTAGACTAGGACATGTGTCCTTTCTCTGGACTGTAAGGCCACAAAATGTGCAGGTCCTCATTGGAGCTGAATAAAATGCTAGGAATGGTACACATGGGCAAGGGCCTCAGACTCAGCCAAAAAGGAGGAGGGGCTGGGGCAAAGTTAGCATGAAGTATTGAGATTGGACCGAATGAGGCATCATGGCTGGGTGAAAGAACTGTACACAAACTTTAATCTGAACGTGTATGGCATGTATTTAGAGAATCTGTTGAACAAAATAGAGGATAAGTCTAATGGATGACCAGACATCTTGACAGGAGCCACCAGGAACACATTGTTCAGAAAGGGAAGGACCCCAAGACTTTGGGGGAAAATACCTCCTAAGAATCAGGAAACTGCTGTGTTTCCCTTTGTGTTCCAGAAGGGCTGAGGGAAGGCAATGCCTTTTTCACTTCTCAATGACTGCATCCTGTTCCCCAGAGCATCCAGAGGGATTTCTCTCTCTTGACCAGCTTTCAGCTTTGCTCTTTCACATCACTATTTCTGGCAGATCTAGGATATCTCAGTTGAGGCCTGGTATAGAGGAAGGCACCCGGAGATGCTGGTAGGAGGGCTCAGTGGGGAGCTTTCTTGTGGGACTTCTCTGAAGTTCCATGGAAGTTTGAGTCAGGTTGAGTGCAATGCAGGCCACAGGTTGAGGAGAATGAGAAGGGGGAGAAGAATGTGCAAGTGAGCACAATAAATGTGCTTTAGAGCAATCAAAGGTTCTAGAGGTTGAAACACATTCTGGGATGAGTGTGACCCAACAGAAACTGAGGAACACATATACACTTGTGGCAAGATAGAAGCCAGAGTCTGAGAAAACTCACGTGAAGGAGATGGAGGAGTCTTCAGGGACAAACTGCTAGAGAAGATGTCCTCCTCAGAGTGCCTAGATGACTCTTCGGCTGTAGCAGATTCTGAGTTGAGAACTTCATCTACGGCATCTCCTTTTAATTAGTGCTGAAAGCTGCTGGTGTCATTGAGCTTCTCTAGTGGGCTGTAGGAGACAGTAGACAAACTTCATTCCACGCTTGGCAAGGTTGATTACCTGTTATCAATGACTCCCACTGAAGCATTCCCTGGTTATTTATACAGCAAAGCACGACATTTTATCCTTTGTTATTGGGCCCTCTAGATTCCCCCCTCCAAGTTCACCTGCTCAACCTGTCAGAGGCAGGTGGAAAAGACAGGAGCACACCCATTTTCTGTGCCTTCCTTCTTGAGCACCAATATTAGCTGTTCTTTGGAGATCACTGTTTGAAGTCCATATTTTGAACAGTTTTTGAAAATGTAGACTTTGGAAACTGTGCTGTTTCACATAGCTTAGTCGTCTTAAGACGATCTCTATCTGCAACTCCCAACTTTCCCATGTTACTGGGAATTCAGTTTCACGAATTTCTATCAATTCACAGATAGTGATGACATTAGTATCTTGGAAATAGAGTCTTATTAATTTTCAGGCTGGGTAGGATAAGGACAGCTTTTATGGAAAGGCCCAGGAGCTTGGACTTCCTGATGGGTTTAAGTGTTGAGGCCTCATGTTTGGCCTAATAGTGGTCTTGGGCCTGCTCATTCTAAATGTGCTGACCATTAATCTCTGGAGATGTATTTCTTTTCCTGAATGTTCCTTCAGTACCTTGGAAAGCAAGATAAGTAGAGGAGTGTGGTAACTTTGCCTGGAGCTATACAAACCATCCTGAATATCTGCTCTTGGGGAATTACAAGGGGTTGGATGGTGGGGGGACAACAGTGTGAGAAAGACAAGAAAAAGCTGGCTTGTAAAAACATATAACTGAAAGCATCCTGGTTCTTTCATGATCTAACACTTCATACGTGAATACATTTAGATATCGGTTCCTGTTACATTTGCCTACTCTCAAATTTACACACCAATTTCTTTGAAAAGGGGTATTATAGATGTCTTGCTGTTTCCTTTTGAAGTGAGTGATTCCTGGATATCTTAGTGTCTCACATCTGCAATCCCAGCTAAGCAGAAGACACAGGTAGAAGATTGAAATTCAAGCTGGCTTTCTGGAAAAAATTACAGAAAAATAACTAAAAAGCAAGAAAAAATGGAGCCCTAGGTCTGCCTAGTTCCAAATGACTGCCAAAAAAATTTTAAACAAAAGAAAAAGCATGGAATTAGGGTTTGATTTTTTTCTTCACATTTTCACCAACATCAATTTTCTGCTTTATTTTGTTTTGGGTATGCTTGTTGTGGGGCCTGAGCCGTGAGCCTAGGCATTGTCTCTAAGGTTTTTCTCAGGGCTAGCATTCTGCCACTTAAGCCATATAACAGTTATCCTAGTGAACATAAAGGAGTACTACCGTATGGTTTGTTTTATAACGACTGGTGATGTTTCATGAAGTTGTACAAATACACTGTAAAAATTCCAGTTGATGTTCTCTTCCATTTTCAAATTAGGTTTATTTTTTATTTTTTTAATGTATTTTGTTATTTTTATGCCTTTCCTGAAGCTTGAACTCTGTTTCTGAGCTTCTTTTCCTCAAGGCTAGTGTTTGAGCCACAGCTTCACTATGGATTGTGTGTGTGTGTGTATATGTGTGTGTGTGTGTGAGAGAGAGAGAGAGATAGAGAGAGACAGAGACAGAAAGAGAGAGAGACAGAAAGAGACAGAAAGAAAGAGAGAGATACTAATTGACATAAGCTCTCATGTGCTTTCCTGAACAGCTCGGTTCAATCTGTGATCCTCAGATCTTAGCCTTCTGAGTTGCTAAGATTACAGGCATGAGCCACCAGTTCCTAGCAGTTCATAAATTTCTGTTCATTTAGTGACTATTGCCCTCAAGTTTCCAAGCAGAAATAGGCAATATAAAACCCTAACACTATTTTGTTCTAGGTCAGTATTTTCTTAAGCCACAGTAGTTAATTCTGTCCTAACCTTTCACTTTCAACTAATTTCCTATTTACTAAAGTCAATGCTTGATATCATTGTGCTGTGCAAGACTAATGCACAGGCATCACTCATCTCATAACTGACCTCCTTAGAGTGAAGTATACTGAACTGTGGAGGAATTTATAGTGAGCGTCATTCTATGATCACAGCTATTTATAAGTTCTCCTTGCCAGTTTCCTAGCCTGGCAAGTGGTGAGGGATTTTGTGGTCTGGTATGCACATCTTCGTGGACACCACCAGGCCAATATCAGCACTGCAGCAGCCACCACCAAGAGCCACAGGCTCGCTTGACTCAGCATGTACAATGTAGTGTGCTGGCAAGTGGGGTGTGGTTATGGCTCGTCCTCTTAGGTGCATAACCTCTCCTAAACCCCAGAAGAAAAGAGAGGAGCCAGGAGGCATTATTACCACGCAGAGGACTGAAGGACTGAAACCCAGTGAGAGGAGACCCCAAATATGGGCATGGACCCTATGGCAGGAGCCTATCTAAGGATGCTTGTACTTCTTTCTACGCAGCCCTGGAACCCCGGAGTGACTGAAACACTGGTGAGTGCAACATATCATTTAAAACTTACACAGGAGACTTAGAAAAGCCATTGCTTTCCTAATACTTTTGATGCACAGAATCTCTGGCTTGCTTCTGATAATGAAGCTAACAAGAGGTGGTTTATAGGAAATTTGCGTTCTTACTCTACCAGATAGAAAACATGTTTTGATTGTGGAAGTCCAAACCTAGGCTGCTGTTTTACAGTCACTGAGAAAACGGGTGTTTGGTTGTTGACAATGTTAAAAAAATAAAAGCAATTACTGGCCCTGGCCCAGGTGGCTTGGTCCTGCATTAGCATCATAGAAGTATAGAGTTGGCACACCACCCAGCAGGCAGACCAGAGAGGTGCAGGGCTGCACAGGCAGGCACAGCAACCTCAGGCACAGAGAACAGACAGGTTCAGGGAAGCACCTACTCCTGTCACCTTCTGAGGCTTGCTTAAAGGAGAAACAGCCCGCCTGGATCCCAGCTCTTCTAACAGTGTCTAGGCTGTGTTTTCTGATTTGTTTGTACTGCTGATTCTGGAACTTTCTGTGTAGCAACGTATATTCCTCACTTCTACACTCCCAATACGAAATTTTCTTCAAGTGGAATGGCAGGTATTAAACCCTTCAATTAAGAAAAAGTAAAAAAGTATCATTCAATCAGAATCTCCATCAGAGGATCTTTCTTTCCTGGAAGAATCCTTGTGACCTTTACTCTGCTAAAAAAAAAAAATTTTAACTAATTACAGGAAGGAGGGCAACCTGGTATAAGAAAACACCTGATTATGAAAACAATGACTGCATTAACGTTCTTTGAAGATCCTCTGATATAATGAATGACCCACACTTGTTGAGAGACAATGGAGTTGCATACTTCACATAGAGTCTCTGAGTGGAATACTCATTTCACAGCTGCATGCCAGCTGCATGGTCTGTAGTAACTCCAACCCACAGGAAATGTCTGCCTTTTGTAGTCAAATTCTTTTAAGTCTCTTAATGTTGTTTAAGTCCCTTTAAATTGTTTTATGTCCCTTCCAGGAGAAAACATTTAGAAAACACATTCAAAGTACTTACTGCTAATAATCTTTGCCCATGTTAAAGTTAAGTCACAGTAATACCAATTGTGAGATTCACATACTCAAAGGAATGGTAAAGAAACGCTAAATGGAATGTCCTACAGATTCAGTAGAAAGGAAATAATCCTCTGAATTGAAAAAAATGTAATTTTGCCTATTTTATGACCATTTAAACAACTTCACTTTGGACTCAGAATTTAGTAAGAGTCTCTAGAGTAGGGAAACTTTTGGGTTTAGGATAACATGACTTCTGGTTTTGAAATGGTGAGGTCACTGCCCTGATGTTGAACAGGGCTGTGCGATACTGTCCCAGAACATCTAGCAGACAGGAGACTTCTTAAGAAAACTGCAGGTTTAGTCTGGGGACATCATTCAATGATCCGAGGCACCTCTCTAGAATCCATCCACTGCACCGGTAGAGGCCAGTGCTTCTGATGCTAGAATCCATCCACTGCACCGGTAGAGGCCAGTGCTTCTGATGTGGATCCATATATTCCCTCCTGCAGTTCATAGGCCTCTGCCTTGACTGCACATATACCCACCCACTGTATCCTCAGTATTCTGGCTTGGTAGAGCCCATAGCAGATTACACTTTGCTCAGGAGTGGAAGTATCTGTGTGTATGGAGAAGAGAACGTACACTTATAAAATGCCCTGGATGTGTTGTACTGTTTTCGAAGTTACCTACATGGTCCTCTGATTAATGACAGGGTCTGACAGTACTGCCCAAGGGAGATGGGAGACCCAGACAAGTACAACCACAGGACTCAGTGCTTTGTGGCAGAGGTCTCTCAAAGTTTCCTTCAAGTCTTTGTATAAAGAAGGGTTCCTGGTAAGTATCTGAGAAACTGCTGCTCTAACTGTTTCTCTGTATTTTATTTCACAGAATGGTCTAATCTTGACAGACTATGCAGAAGTTACGGGTCATTTCAGAAAGTGGGGTGTGGTGCGTTGTTGAATGTAGCTGGGACAGGAATGTCTCCTGATATGAATGCTGCGGGAGCCTGCCTGGCAGCAGAGGGAAGCCTTGTTCCTAGATGCTGATGCTATTGCCTAGCCTAATAGCCACCTGAACAGATGACTGAAAACCAACAATAGAAAAGTACAAGTAGAGTTGGTAGAAGTTAAAATTTTATGCCCCCTCTCAGTGGAAAAGTTTGAAATCACAAGCCTTGCCTTATTTTTGACCAAACCTGTAACCAAGTAACATAATTTTCTTTTCTTTATTTCAGGTCATTGGACCTGAACTCTGGGCCTGGGCACTCTCCCTCAGCTGTTCAGCTCAAGGCTAGTGCTCTACCACTTGACCCACAGCTCTACTTCCGTCTTTTCCTGCTTATGTGATACTGAAGAGTCAAACCCAGGGCCTCATGCATGCAAGGCAAGCACTCTAGTGAATTCCCAGGATTTTGAATAAAGGATATCCTGATTTAGAGACAGATTTTCCACCATAGTTTTATTAGTGCATGTTAATTGTACACTGAGAGAGGTTTACTGTTATTGCTTTGTGTGCATTTAGATGGATAGGCTTGGAGCATATCTGTCCCCGCTATTCCTTTTTCCTTGTTTCTCCACGTTATCTTTTGTATCTTGTTTACTTTAATTTATATTATCCTTAGTTTGTTATTCCAAGGTATTCCAACTTAACACGCCATTTGGGGAGTGCATCTTCACCACCCTCACCACTTTCTTCATTATTTTCCATCTCTTCCAACCCTGTTTTTCATGTTCTTGTAAATTTTAGAAGGGATTTCATCTAACCTCTCATACTGTGTACAATGTACTTCAGCCACATTCCCGAATTGCCTTTGGCTTTCCTTATTTGAAACAGTCTTTCTGGAAGTTCAAAACAGGATACTCCACAGGAGGCCTTTTAATGAAAAGTGCATGTTGAGATAAATGTTCTCTACCAGCTGGATTTTAGTAGTTGGAAGCTTTTATGTAGTTTAAATTTTTCTTAAAAATGTATGAAATATTTTACCAATGCTATGATCTAAAAATGGAAACACTACCAGTGTGATCTACTCTGAGACTTCAGCTTTCTTAGATTACAAAGTATTTTATTGCTTTAAGTTTATACCGAGGACACTTGCCTGACTGGCAAGAAAAGGAGAAAACCTTTCACATATACAACTGAATGCCCATCAAGATGAAAAGTCTCATAAAAAACCCTTCTAGGAAATTTGCTGGACTGCATATGTGAATCATATTTTTGCTTGTACCAGGGTTTAAACTCAATGCTTTACACTTGTTAGGCTGGTGCCTTATCTCTTGAGCCATGTCTCATCCAAGCTTATTTTTTGGGTCCAGTTGTGAGGCCTGAACTCTGGGACTGAGCACTATCCCTCAGCTCTTCAGCTCAAGGATAGCACTCTACCACTTGAGCCACAGGCCACTTCCGGCTTTTTTCTTTTGCTTATATGGTGCTGCGGAATTCAACCCAGGGCCTCAGGCATGCAAGGCAAGCGCTCTACTACTGAGCCAACTTGCCAGCCCTCAGCCCAGCTTTTTGCAGGTTCTTTTTGAAGATAGAGAGCCTTGCAGACTTTTCTGATGGTGCTGGCTTCAGACAACAATCACCTGCATCTTAGTCTCCTGAGTAGCTAGGATTACATGCATGAGTCACAAGCACACACACTACAGAAGATTCTCTTGAAATACAATTCGAGTCTTAGCTAACAGTGTGTGTTTGCTCATGGGTTCTTCTTTTCCACATGCAAATATTAAGTGGTTTATTTGTTTGGAGGATGGAATCTTGCTATGTCACACCACCTGGCCTTTAACTTGTAATCCTCCCTCCTGCTTCACCTTCGTAGGTGTGAAGACTACAGTCATGCACCACCACATCCTGCTAAGTGTGTTCTTCCCTTTCAGGCATGTACATGGGGATGAAGCTTTGAATGTTGCTGAGGAGGATTTTGTTCACAGAGCATGCACCATCCTCTGTAGAATTACTTTTAAAATTTGCCTTCCATGCAAATCCAGGGAGTTGGAATAGGACAGCCATGGTTTTACTACTGCAGCACAAGGATGTATTCTCCCCAGTTTCCAATTCCCACGTCTCCTTCAGAGGCCATCTCTGAACCACCTGTGATACACTGCTGACAGAACTCCAGGGTTTTTCTAACCAGCTTCATAAAATTCTTCCAGTCTCTTCCTATTATCCAGTTCCAAGACTGCTTCTATAATTTTGGGTATGGATACAGCCATGAATGGAACCACCCCTCTTGGTGTCAATTTACTTTAATGCTTCATTTGTTGATGCTATGTTGAAATACTTGACACTTAACATGTCACAGAGAAGAGTGGTCAATGTAAGTCTCAAGATTGGAAGTTACATGTCCCAGATGAAGTGGCTTTGTCTGTTTGCCCTCTGCTGAGGGGCCCCCTGTCTAAGTCTCATCATAGTAGGTGGCATCATGGTAGGAGTGCTATCCATAAGAGAAATGATCATGTGCTGAGAAAGGAAGCCAGAGACCAGTGAGGGATCATCTTTCTTTTTCAAAACCACTCATCTCACAGGAACCAACTGAATTCAAGGACACCAGATTGCCTCCTTCTGAGGATGGTGTCCTAGAAAACCTGACCACCTTCTCTTTCCCATCTTTTAATACCACCTAGCTGTGGAGCAAGCCTTCAGTACATGAATCCTTCAAGGAAACCACAGCAAGTGCCTAGCAGGGACTAATAACGGAAAAGCGCAAAGTACTGTTTGGCTATGTTATAATATTTTTAAAGGAGTTGGTTTATGCCTTGCTTAGGGAAACCTTCACAAAATGGTCATTGGAACCATCCTTAAAGATATCCATTATACATGCAGTAAATCATTAGCATATTCAGTGTCTAGTTCCTAAACTGAAGCTACTAAGCGTCAATATGCCTGTGAATCATCTGGAGGGTTTTTGAAACAGATAGCTGGGCCCTAGAGAACCATAGTAACTTCTAATTAATTAGGTCCAATGGTTTCCCAGTGGTTCTGCTGCTGCTGCAACAGCAGTAACTGTTCTGGGGAACCCTAGTTTGAGAACCACTAGCTGTAGTGAGTAGAAGTGCATGTTTGTTTGCTCTCTTCAGTACTGAGTGTTCTCTGAGTGCCTCACAACAGAGATGCCCTGGCAGCACAGATACAATGGAAGTTTGTCTTTGAGTTTCACTCTCACCTGTTTATCTGCAAACTCATCTTTATGCAAGTCAGGATCCCAACATGCAAAGTGCCGATTTGCATTCCAGAATTTTCTATGCTATCCTTCAGCAGCTCAATTAGAGTGGTCGCTCTGTGCTAGAGGCTATAGAAAAATGCCTTTAGACATGACAGAACAACTCTTTTCTGGGGGAAGAAGGTACTGGGGTTTGACGTCAGAACCACCTGCTTGCTAGGCAGGCATTCTACTACCTGAGCCACACCCTCTTACCACTGTGCTTGGTTTATGCCAAGGTTAGTGTACTTGTCTTTTGCTTGGGTTGGCCTTGAGCTGTGATCCTCCTGATCATAACCTCCTGAGTAAGAAGGCTTAGAGTCCTGTGTCATAGAGTAACTCTGACTACTTGGTCCTTGATTTCGAAAAACCAAGAGAGAACATTAGAAGGAAAGAAACTTCTACTTCTGAAATGTAGGAGCTGTAAAGAAGCCCACGAGGATGGATGTCCCAGTAGGACATGGCAATATGCAAGTGAAGTTGTTACACATCCAGTGGGTAGACAGTCATTGGATGCCCAAGTTTCTGTAGGAAGTCCATGTCAGAATCTTGCCTCAGACTCTGGGGAGCTCCTCTGTGCCCACTGATGCACGTTGGAAAGCAATGCCTCTCCTTCCACACAACAGTCGTTTTTTGCTGTTTAGTCCTTCCCATCTACTGAAATCCCTTTCATCACAATTTTTCTACCTCTTGCACATCCTGAACCATCTGTCAGTTACATATCTCATCCTATGAAGAAAAGCTTGCTCACTTTTTTACCTGCTCCTAGGATTTAACACAGGCCTGCCAGCACTCTTGCTCTTAAACTACATTCTCAGTCCTCTTCTAGATTGTTTTAAAGATGCATTCCTACCCTAGTCCACAACTATAATGCTTCGACCTTAACCTTCCCAAGGAGCTGGGATTCCAGACATGTGCACTGATACTCAGTTGATGGACTTCTGACCAGCTAAAGCAGATCCCTGGATCACCTGTGAAGAGAGACCTTAAAAACTTTGTAACCAAAATTAATGTTACATTTCATAGCGATGTAATGATATATGTATCATTTTATATTTCATTTTATTCTAAATATTTACACCTATTTAAGTCCCTGAAATATTTTCTCCTGTATTGTCTTATTGAATCCCCTTGTGAATTTGTGGATTCTTCCTTGTCATGAGAAAGCTCTGTAGACAAATGTGGAATGTGCCTATTAAGCCACTATGTGTCTAAGACTGTGCTGTGTTGGGTGTGCTACTGCTCATGCTCCTGTGGAATCAGATGGGATTGACTATGTTCTTTCCCTGGGAGGATGGCTCCATTCTGTATACAAAAATGATACATGTAGAGCATATGATTTCACCTATGCAGCTTAGATATGTACACACATATGCTTTCTGTCTAGCCCTGGTTGTGTGACATTCGTACATAACTACTTATTTATGGCAGCACAGCCTGGAGTTGCCCCCTGGCTCGTTTGTGGCTGACCCTGCCGTGACTTTCACATGAAAGCTAGCTGGCAATAAGCAGACACCAGTTGATTTTCCCCATTCCTTTCCCCTTCACAGCCTCCCTCTGCAGTTTACAGCCATCAGGCTTTTATAGAAAACATCAGTTCAGGGATGCTTGTACTCATTATTTTTATAGTAACTCTTCTCTCTTGCTTTTGTCCTGCGTTTATCCTCGGAACCCCTAAGGAAAATGCCAAGTTTGTTTTTCTGTTTTTATTTTTAACATAGTGGCAGTTTATAGTTTTGACCCAAATCCTGTAGGTTGTTTAGAGTTGGGGCTGAGAGGAAAGCAAAGTGATGCTGTCTTTTCATTGGCCCTCACAATAGTTTTGTTTATTAAGCACCCACAGAAACAGCACAAATGTTTTGTCATTACTTAATTGGTTTCTTTTACTTACAATTTGAAATAGATGGGGTGGGGGATTTGCCTCTAAGGCCTTGTCCCTCCCTCCCCTCCACCCTGCCCCCATCTCTCACCAGGGTACCCTGGGTTCCCCAGTCTGCTCTTCTTCTAGCACTTCCTTCCATGTGTCGACAGACTAAAAAGCCAAAGCACCAGTGGCTCTCTGCTCAACATCAATCAGCCAAGGAATGCGTGGCCTGGAACAACGGACAGCCGCTCTGATCCTGAGTGTCCTCAGTGGGACCCTCGCCAGTGGAAAAGGAATGCTCTGAAAGGGAGAGAAAGATCCCCAAATGCAGTATGAAATCACACGCTGTCTACACCCCGCCCCACTAATAGTTTCCCAATAAATCTCTGGCATGTTAAATCTTGTCTTGGTATCTGTTTTCAGAGGATCTAGACTAACAGCCTCCTATTTTCAAAGTCACCCATAGAGAACTAAGGTATTACACTTAGTCACCTTTCCTAGCCTTCATCAGTAGTACATTAAAAGGCTTCTCCAATGCAGACAAGACTTTGGAGAAGATTGGAGTGGAAGAGGTAGTTGGATAATTTTAACAGGTGATGGAATCAAGTCTCCACAGTGCTAGCTCTACTGCGTAGTATAGAAACAGGCCTTGTCCCGGACTTGCACGGATCCCACACAAACATGCTTTACTTCTGAATACAGACAGCAATGCAATAAAATGGCAACTTCCTTGATAGCTTTAACTCCCTATTTGCTTCCCCAACCGGTTGTAAATGTCGACCTAGAGGACCTGAATTCCATGTTAGCTATTCTTCCTCTCTAGGCTTACGTTGCCCACGGCCCACTTGGATTTCTACAAGTCACAAGTTCACTTCTGATTTCTCTTGAACTGTAACTCATTAAATCCTGCTGTTGTCCTTACTAAGGTCCCAGGCCATGAGTCCTCTGCTGCACCACACACATCCATCTCAAAGTTAGCTCCTTTGAAAGCTCCTTTCAGTCTGCTTACTTTCTTAGAAAATGGTTTCCCCCACCCCCTGGTTGTTGCCTTGCCAGCCAGCAGCTGGTTCTTCTCTGTCCCTGCAAGAATCCTACTGCTGCTGACTGGGTCTTTCCTTCTTTATCCCATTAGTCACCTAATGATAACCCTGCCACTCAGCCTCTAAAGTCCTCCACAATGAAGCCAAGGTGATTTTTCTAACAACAAGGCCGTAAGTTGTTTTGTGATGTCCTTGCATATTTTTCAAGCTCTTTTTTTCTGTATGTTGTGATAAAGCCTACAGACATTCAACAACCACCCTCACCCCCTGCTATGATGGATCTCATTCATTTTAAATAAGATTAATTAGAGAAAAATAAGGCACCATGCAGTTCTGTATCACTGACATGGGAGAGGCCATTTTTTAATTTTGAGATCATATTTTAGAAATACAGAGATAATACATCTCATATAAAGGTACAGGATTTGCCTGGCACCAGTGGCTCATGCCTCTAATCCTAGCTACTCAGGAGGCTAAGATCTGAAGATCATGGTTTGAACAAAGTCAGTTCAGGCAGGGAAGTCCTGAGACTTTTTATTTCCAATTAACCAGAGAAAAAGCTGGAAGTAGCACTGTGGCTCAAGTGGTAGAGCACTAGCCTTGAGCAAAAGAAATCTCAGTGATGGTTCTCAGGCCCTGAGTTCAAGCCCTAGGACTGGCAAAAAAAAAAGTTTAGATTTTAAGTAAGTACTGTGGCAAGTTTTGACAAATACATAATATATCCTAACACATTACAGAACTCTTTCATCATCCCCCCCAAATTATACTTTAATTAGGAAATGACTTAAAAATAAATTACAGGAGAGAATGATTAAAAATAAAAAATCAACCCAGCACCATTGTGTTTACCCTTTACAATTAGTTCAGTGAATTTACCTGATTTTTTGTTGTTATTCCTGGGGACATACATTTTCATTTGTTGAAACATCCTTCCTCCTGAAAAATGTGATACTTAGAAACAGAGTAGATTTTAACAGGATTCCATTTCCTTACCCCTCAGACATGCCAAAGCCTACCATCTATTAATCTCATAGTGATTGTCATTTCATTTTTTGTTTATTCATCTAGTGTGTATGCACAAATCTCATTTGCAGATCTTCCTTGGCATGTAGTCTCTGGCCAGGTCTAGAGAGTTCCAGAGAGATTTGTTGAATAAATACACTATGTTAAAGGCCTAGGTTAGTGACTTTTAACTCATATGTGAAGTTCAGATTTTATGCCAAGGCACGATGTCCATTATGTTATGTGTGTGTGTGTATGTGTGTGTGTGGGTGTGTGTGTGTTCCCACAAATGCCATGATTAGATCTGTGCTTTAGAAAGGCAACTCAAAGCAGTGTAAAGACTATAAACAAGTGACAAAAATAGTTACAAGGATTGAGTTGGGCATACATGGTGTGTGTGTGTGTGTGTGTGTGTCTCTATGCATGCGTGTACGTACTGGTCAGTCCTGGGGCTTTGACTTGGGGCCTGAATGTTGTCCCTCAGATTTTACACTCAGGGCTCGTGTTCTACTGCTTGACCCACAATTGCACTTGTGAGGGGTGGTTGATTGAAGAGTCTCACAGACTTTTTTGCCTGGGCTGGCTTTGAATCACGATCCTCGGATATCAGCCTCCTCAGTAGCTAGGATTATAGGAATGAGCCACCAATGCCCAGCTCTATGAGGTGGTTTTTGTTGTTTTTGACAGTCATGGGGCCTGAACTCTGGGCCTGGGCACTGTTCTCAGCAACTCAGCTCAAGGCTAGCGCTCTAACACTGAGCCACCGTTGCAGCCCATGTATGGGGTATTTTTTAAAGGAGTGGAGTTTGAACAGAGTGAAAAATTCAAAATAAACTTTTTGAATTTAAATATTTTATTGGCTTCAATGCATATACACTTGAACAATTCACAAGTGAAGAATGGAGACACTTGCTATTCTCATTGTAGATGTTCTATAATCGTGTAGTATGTTATTCTGAAATACATTTCTGTACTTATTGGCTGTATGTTTTCCACTACAGGACACCTCCATTTGTTCTATTAGTATTATTTTTCCAAACGAGTTGAATGACCTTTTCTTTTTCTTCACAGTATGCACAGTTTCTCACCCCTCAGTATCCTATCATCATAGTAGATTAAAATACAAATGAGAAAATTCAGTGTTGCTGGTGCAGAGCATGATTTTTTTTAAAAACACGCATGAATGCACCAACATATTATGTTCAATAATGGGATGACTCATTTGAGGAAATATAAACTTTTCCTGAAAAAAGTCTAAAGAATTATGGAGCCTGCTCCATAAATCAGCATCAAATATATCAAAAATAATGTGAGTATGCTAATACCGGATTCATAAAAATACCATCTCTACTACAACGAGCTAATACAAAACCCATGTCATCGCTTCTCATCCTCCTTCACACGGCCCCTTCTCTGCTGACCAGTGGACTAGGAGATGTCTCTCGCTTTTGGCCCCTCCCTCATCCTAACAAGCCCTGAGAGAGTGGCGCCCAGGGGCCATGTCCCCAAGTATGTGAAGGAGGGCAGGAGCCTGCTCTGGGCGTTAGCCTCCAGGTCTCTGGATGGCAACTACCTCAAACCGATCATTTGCGTCAGTCTATAGATGAAAGGGAAGGAGGCCTGGTTGTCCGGGCCTGCATGTTCTTGGTGCTGCTGGATGCCAGGCTGCAGCAACACCACATGCTCTGCGGTGGGGCTGTGTTGGGGGCAAGACACCCCGGCTTCTCCTGGGGCAGGCTCCGTGTTGTCTTCAAGTTGCGCCATAGACCCGTGCTCCTGCTCCTCCTCTGCAACTTCCCCTTGCAAGGGCCCTGCCAGGTCTGCTGGGGCCTCTGCAGCAGGGGGAAGGTCAGCGGCCCGCCTCGAGTCCCGGCCCTCTCTGCCCTGCCCTGTCAGGCACAGTAGCAGTTCCTGCAGCTCCTTCTTCTTCTCCGTCTTCTGCTGCATCAGCCTGAGGATGCACTCTTCCTTCTCACGATGCAGCTCATCCAGGACGCCCATCTGCTCTTCACAAGACGCCATCTCCTCCTCCATGGCACTGATGCATTCTGACAACAGGCTGCAGCGATGGGGGAGGTCGTCCGCTGGACTCTGCTGGTCCACCTGGCCAGACAGGTCGTAGGTGAAGCAGATCTTCAGCCGCTTTGTGGGACTCTGGCTGTCCTGCTCTCCCTCCCCAGGTGCGCTGTGGTGCCAGGTCTTGGGGTAGAGGGCCTGGCGCTCCAGCTCTGTCTGGCACTGTGCTGCCAGGTGGGCCAGGCCTTCGCAGCGGGCCTGCTGCTCCTGCAGCTCAAGGCTGAGCTGCGCCTTCTTAGATTCAGCGATGGATAGTGCTGCACAGTAAAAATCCCACATGGTATGTGGGTTGTCCACGTCCTCTGGGACGGTCACAGCAGGGGGAGCCGCCTCCTCCCCCTTGCCATCCCCTCTGCTCACTCCTTCACCTTCTCTAGGGAGAGTCAGGAGCTTCAGCTGGGAACGCAGCTGCGCATTCTCCTGCCTCATGGCTTCCAGGCACGTCAGTGTGTCCTGGAACTTTGGAGGCACCATCTGGTCCTCTAATGTGCTCTGCACCTGCTTCTGCTGCAGCTGCTCCAGCAGCTGGGTCTGCCTCCGCAGGTGCTGCTGCAGGGCCTCCTTCTCCGTGCTCAGCTGCTGATGGGTGGCCAGGTGCTGCTCACAGGTGGCTCTGAGCTCCTGCAGCTGGGCCAGGGACTGGTCCTGCAGCTCTTGGACCTCTTGGTGCTTGGACTCAGCCATCTCCTTCCATTCTTTGAACGTCTCCTCCCGCTGCTCCAGCTTCTCCTGTAGATGTTTGTTCTCCTGCTGCTCGGCATGCAGGAGGCTGGCGAGCGAGTCCTTCTCATTGCTCAGCCTCTGCCAGGCATCCTGCAGCTGGGCCAGCTGCTCTTTCAGCTCGCGGTTGCACACCAGCATGTGTCTGTTGCTCTCCTGCTCCTTCTTCATCGTCTCCAGGATCTTGCACCGGTCCGAGGCATGCTGGTCCCATTCCTCCACCTTCCTCTCCAGTAGCCATAGCCGCTGCTGCTGCTCCAGGCTCTGGAGATGGAGGCTCTGGTTCTCCTCCACCTGAAGGTGAAGGTGCTCCTCCAGGGTCTCGAGCTCCTTCTGCAACTGCAGGGCCTGAGCCTGCAGCCACTGCTCAGCCTGAGATGGCCCCGCAGGGCGCTGCAGCTCTGCCAGCTGTATTCTCAGCTCCACCAGCTCCCCCTCCAGTTCCAACACCTGCCTGGCCCCTTGCTCTTTCTCCTCTCTCAGCCTGCCCACCTCCTCTAAGAGCTGCCAGGCCTTCTCCTTCCATGTACACCTCTCCACCATCAGTTCTTCCTCCAGAGAGTCTCTCTCCAGCTTGAAGGTGGTGGCCAGCTCTCTCATGCTCTGGAGTTGTCTTTCCAACTCTGCGTGCTCCACCAGCACCTGCTGACACATGTGCATTTGTATATCCATGTTGGCCTTCTGCGTCAGGAGCGCATCCAGCCTGTCCCGCAGCTCAATGTTCTCATATTCCAGGTCTTCACAGCTTCTGCTCTTCTGCTGGAGCTGATGGGTCACATGGTTCAGGGCTTTCATGAGCTCGAGGTTGTGGAGCTCGGTGTCAGTCTCCGTGGTGGAGATCGCAGACAGCTTCATCTCCAGCTCCCTCATGCGCTGCGCTACAGCCTGCAGGCGGCTGATGAGGTGGTCCCCCTCCAGGGCTCTTCCATCGGCCACCTGCCACATGTGGGCCAGGAAGGATTGTAAACTGGATTTTTCTGAAGCCACCATCTGCACTGATAGATTGTACTGCTCCCGCTCTGCTCCTAGTGCCTCGTGCATACAGGCGGTCTCCTCCTGCCGCTCCTGCAGCTCCTTATTCTCCTGCTTCAGTAGGTCGATCTCTCTGCAGAGCTTCTCGTTTTGTATTCTGCTGGCATCGAGGGCAAGCACCAGGTGTTGGTAGCACCTTTCGAGGTCCTCGGTGGTGGAGGGAGCCGGGTCACTCTTGACCCCGGCAGCTCTAACTGTGCCCAGAAGCGGGGGAGGCTCAAGGCCTGCGTGGTCTTTGGCCACACCCTCAGCTGAATGACTGTCCCCGGCGGCGTTTGTCTTGGGGTTACCTCCTTTTTTAGTCTTCTTCTTTCTCTTGGGTTCTGCAGATCCGGCAGGACCATTCCTCCGCTGGTATTCTTCCAGGAGTCTCTTTCCTGCGGCTAACTTTTTCAGTCGTGTTTGTTCAGACATCCCAGCTCTGGGACGGGGAAGATGTGGGGGCCACATTCCCAGGCTCTTGGATGTCACGTCCGTTCTCCAGTCACCACCAACTATATCTACCTCGATGCACCAACTATGTCACCTCGATTCACCTCGATTTGCTCCCTCACCACTCCGTACCTCTACCTCCCTCCACGCCTGGTAGTGGTGTGAGTCAGTTGAGGGAATACCAGTGCTACTAGGCAGCATGGAAGGTAGGCGTGGCCTCTATTCTTGGATCCCATTGGTCAGAAAAAGAGGGGAAAAATGGGGGGGTGTGGCCAGAATCTTGTGACCGAGGCAGAATGGGGTAGTCAAAATGACAGCTGCTCCTGTGGCCCCATCCCCACACATCCTGTCCAGTTTGGTTGGCGGCAGAGTGGGGCCTCCCCTGGGAACTGGTGCATGGTTTTACAAGTCACCCTTCCTGGTTCCCAGCACACAACTGTGGTCACCAGGGTTTCCACCAGACTTCCCACTGCCCTTCAGGTCTGCAGGTGTCAGACGTCTTCAGGTCTCCATGCCCTGCAGTTAGTGTTGTTCGGATCATATTTGCTGACTCTGGCATTCTGATCAGGGAGGCGCAGGTGTTTGCAGTGGCTTTGGTACACCCTGCTCCTGCAGGCTCTCTGGGACTGGGCAGCACAGGGACCTCCTAGGCCCAGGGCTCCTCTCCATGAGTACTGGCCATGCTGCCTTCAGCGCAGTGAGGCCATGCATAGCAAATTCTTCCTAGCCTAAAGGGAGTTTGAGGCTGTGGAAACCATCTTCTTCCTACATTTCAATGAAATCTTACTGAGCAAAAGTTCCCCACACTTTGGCTGTGATCGCAGAGGGTTCAGAAACACAATCACGTGAGGACTACTACTCCTGAGTAAAGTCAGTCAGTCAGCCACACAGCCATCTGACTAGTCCCACCCAAATGCTGTCCTGTCTGTCAAGAATGCAGCTTCTAGGGTCACCCTCAACCACTCCGGAGCTCTGGGCCATTGACCGCAGCACTGGCGAGGTGGGGTGGGGGCTGAAGGGATTGATGAGTTCATTTTGTGCAGCTGGCTTTTCCTTCCCATGAAAAGCTGTGCTGGCTGTGGTGGTCCACACCTGTGATCCCAGCAGGAGAATAAATCATGGGTTCAAAACAAGCGGAGATATATAGCCAGTTCACGACTGGCCTGGGCTACAGGCCCTCAGGCTGGGGCTGTGATGGCAAGGCCCAGTCATCTTTGCTGCATTGTCATTTGCTGGCTAGCCTTGCCCCGTCCCCCCCCCACGACCCCTCTCTCAGCACAGCACAGGTGACTCATCACACACATACACACACGCGCACACACACACACACACACACACACACACACACACACCATGGCACAAAATATACTTCTAATAAGTGATTAATAATGAAGTAGAATAGAAGATTCTGTGGTTTGGGATTGAGAGGAGATTCAGAGTTGCGTTGCTGAGAAAAATTCTATCAGAGAAACATAGATCAGGCAAACTAATTTAGGACATGAAAGTGTCCAACAGGTAAATTAGCAATGAAGTGAGAATACAGATGTTGCTTCTGTGCAAATGTTTCTCCATTTGCCCATCTCTATACACTTCTCACCTTTCTTGGGGCCCCAGGACCCTTACCATTTAGGCAGCAAAGTAAAGAAATGTGCATTTCTTTTTCTCCACACAACTGTTTACCTCTTTGGGCAAAAATTTTATTCTAGGTAATTAGATCTAGTTAAAACCCTAATGGTACTAATTGATATGACATCCAAGTTATGGAAAAAAAGAGTGTTTTTAAAAATATATATAAAGTGCTTTGGCTTATTCCCTTTTATCACTGTCTTTGATCTTGGAGCCCTGTGTCTTGTGCATTTGTTTATCTGATTTGAGGAAGGGAAGGGGAAATCACAAAATGGTGAGACAAAGGGCAACGGGTGAATCAATGCAACAGCAATGCTCACAAGACACTATGTTGGAAATGAACTTTACAACTTGGGGTAGGGGAGGAGTCTGGAGAAGGGAAAGTGGAAGAAAACAAGGTAGGGGGTAACAGTGTTAGACAAGAAATGTACTCATTACCTTACCGATATAACCATAACCATTCTGTACATCACCTTTACAATTGAATACAATTTTAAAAAATGCTAATGACATTTTTAGGGGAAACCACTACAGAATAGTGGCCACTTTTCTCAGAACTCTTATTTTTCTTTTCTGAAGAATGTTAGCATATTTTTTATCAGGTTGATTGATTTAGGGGTCAGATGTTTGGAGAAATATTTCTCAGCCTTCAATTTAGAAATACACAGCTACCTGAGTTTCTGAACATCCTAGTAACAAACCTGATTTTTCCCATTTATGAATAAAAAATCTCCTATTGATTTAATGTACATGAATTAAGTTTTCAACTCAAGAAGACAGTAGATTTACAAAATTTAAACAGCAATTAGTTTGCTTCGGCTTAATAGAAAGAAGAAAGAAAACGTGATGTTCTCATGTCTCTATACCTCTAATGTGACTTCCCTTTAAAAGAAATTTGTCCTCTCATAAGTCATGATTCACGTTGTAAATAAGTTCATCACTTTGCATCAATTGCTTGGTATGAAGTAGCTATAATATCTTTATGTTTAAATTCTACTTGGTAAAAGAAAAATGCAGTAGAGAAAAATTGCATATTTAACATTTATGAACCATTTCCCCGGCCTTCTGGCTAATAGCCTTGTCCAGAGAATGGCAAAAACATACACAGTAATGTTGATTTTATAGCCTTGTCCAAAGAATGGCAAAAACATACATAATAATGTTGATTCTTGGTCATGGTACATTCAATCCTGATTATTGCTTCCTATTTACTGACTTTACCCTTCTAAAACTTTGCTGCTATGACATAAGAATAGAATTTGAGAAAAGAATGTCTCACACTTTCAGAATTAGTAAAGCTGTTTTTATCAAAATATAGTAGGTGTCAAGAAGAAGAAGGCTTATAGCTCAAATATTCAAATGAATGGTTTTTCTTGATACTAGATAGATATTTCTAAGTGTACTGATTGTGTATTTCTTAAATAAGTCATTGTATTTAGTGGTGACTACAAAGGCTGAATAGTACAGTGAAGAACAGATAAACTGGTGGTCCATAAAAAGACAGCATTCCAAATGTTTAGCAATTTCCATGGTGCAAATATTTACTGTCTCCATCATGGCCAATTTCAGACTGCCAGAATTCAGTAATTGAACTTAAAGTTGGGAAGGAAGCTCTGCACACAATCAGCTTGTAGGACAGGAAGACCCATCTTCAGCATTGAATAGTGGAGCACCCGTGCTTGTGTTTAATGTCTGTTTGTGCTACATGGAAGCCACATGCATTACCTACTCTTCCCATGCTCAAATTTTGTCAGACATAAAACTGGCATAGCGGTTGGCTGTGGTGGACAGAGATGGGGGCGGGAGGATTGTGAGTTCAAGGTTAGCTTGAGCCACATAGTGATTTCTATGTGGTGAGATCAAAGAAAGGGAGGATTAATTTTGTTACAAGTCATCATCTCTATTCTTTTGTTGAAAACTGCAAAATTCAGACACATCTACAGAGTACTTCAACCACTAGCTACACAATACTCACTTCTCAGCAGCCCTTAGAACATTCTTCATAAAAGACATACAGTAAATCTTAGCAAATAAAGGAAAGTTGAAATAAGTCCCACTATTGAAACATATTTAAGGGAATGAAACCAGAAATCCACAGCTAATGATATTACCAAAATTACGCAAACACACGAACAATGAACACATGAACAGTACTGATGACAATGACGGAAGATGGAAAGGGAGAATCTGAATAATCCTACAAGGTAGTCTAAATGAATACACTGAATGTCAGAACGTTTGGGATACAGCAAGAGTACCACTAAGGGAAGAAACTTAGTAGAGCTGTGAGTATGTACCTTCCAGAGCCGAAAAAATGTCAGGAGGATGGGGAAGAGAAAGTGAGATCTCAAAAAGCTTAATGACACACCTCAAAATGAGAAAAGAATGAGAATGCAAAATAAACAAATGTAAATAACTAGTGAAGAGGAGGAATCAAATGAATACTGAAAAAAACTGTGCAAAGTCTTGATGGAACAAATTTTGAAAAATAAGCTTTGTAATCCTGTAACATTTGTCAAAACGAAGAAAAGTGACTCAAATTAATATTAAAATTAAAAAAGGGAATGCCACAATACATTTCAATGAAAACCAAAGAATCAGGAGGAAATACTTATACTTAAAATCAAATGCCAGGAAGTGAATACTTTCCTAGATCTACCTTTTATTTTGACCTTCCTAAAATGTACCAAGAGTAAATAGTCACTTCAACAATTAGATGGATGTAGTAATGAAGAGTTGTCAAAAACAAAAAGGCCACGTCTAGATGGATTCGCTACCAATCTATGAGAACCTTAGGGAATAACAAACACTGTTCTGATGCCCAGATCAGCAGCTGCCTCTGCCTCTCAATCAGTGCTGGCATGCCATGCCTCTCCAACACTGCCACTTCTGTGTTGTGTTCCTTGTCTTTCCATGTCTTGTCATTATCTAAGTGCACTAGCAATGAGTGATTTTACTTATCAAAGGACATTCAGTAACAATGAGACATGCAGGACACTATGTGGAAAACAAACTTTACAACTTCGGATGGTGGGGTGGGGGGAGGAGTTGGGGAAGAAAGGGATAGAACAGGAAAAACAAAAGATGAGGTAACAATGCTTGATAGGAAATGTACTCATTACCTTACTCATTATCTGTAACCATCTGTACAGTATGCTTACAGTCAAAAAGAACAATCAGACACCTACAAGTATGTCCAAATGATGAGTACATTCTAGGTAGCATAAACTGGAGGGACTCCTTGTACAAGTAGGGATATAGGAGAGGTGGTGAGGGAAACAGTTTTGCCTCCAGTGCCACATCCTTTTCCAAATCTTCCCATGGTACAAGATCATTCTTGCTGATGGATGCATAGAATGCCAGTTTGTATATAAACCATAATTTCTTGATCTAGTGATTAATGGAAGGGCATCAGGGCTCATTACATATATTGGCTACAGTAAATAATGCTGTAAAAAACATGATTGTGCTGATAGATTTAGTGTGACTGTTTTCTATCATTGGGTAGCGCTATGTTAAATTTTCTGTGGAAATTCCCTACTGCTTTCTAGAGTGGAAAAACAAGATTAATGTCCCACCAACAGTATAATGGAGTTCCCTTTTGTCCATATTCATGCCACCATTTGTTATTGTTAATTTTTCTTGATAATGGCTATTCTAATTGACATGAAGTAGAATCTCACTGTTGGTTTGACTTGCATTTCCTTTATGCCCAGACATGCAGAACATTGCTTCATGTGTCCTTCGGCCATTTTTACTTCTTGTGAGAATTCTCTCTTTAACTCATTAGCCCATTAATTAATTTGGTGGTTTATTTTTGAAGGTTTATTTCAGGAGGTTTAATATTGTGAGCTGTTCAGTATACTTGGATATTAATCCCTTGTTCAAGCCCTTTTTTAACTTGTTATATATGTCTTTGATTTCTTCTGATTCTGGATCTTTACTGAGAAAGGCTGACCTGGGTCTAGGAGCTCTCGTGTTTCCACCCCCCTTTCCTGAAATGTTTTCATGGTTTCTGTCTGATGTGATTTTTGATCCGTTTTGAATAGATTCTGGTGCAAACTGATGTATAAGGCTCTAGTTTCAGTTTTCTGCCAGTGCGTAGCCAATTTTTTTCCATCACCAGCTGTCCTTCTTCCAACCTATGTTGTACTGGAGCATTGAGGTGAAAGGATTTGCTTTAGGAGAAAGACATGAGAATCTGAGCACCAGGGATGCCTAGGGCTCATAAGAAACCCCTGGAAGAATCCATCTTCCCTATAGCATATTCCAGCCAGGCTAGCCCACCATTTATCAGGTGACACAAGTGTGGAGGCCTTGCTGCTTGGTGTTGGACCCTCAGTGAGAGCCTGGGGTCAGGCTGTATCTTCAGGAGAAGGATAGATTACATGTAGATCACAGAAAAAGAGGCAGCAGATGCACTAGCTGAGATACCATCAGAATCTTGTGTGCCACGTGGGACAAGTCATTTGGAGACGATTTTAGTGGGGAGATGTTAGAGACATTAGAGACTGTGGTGCTTGGTGAAGGCAAGAGAGCTGCTCAGAGTACTGATTTTGGGATCCATGCATGGATATTCTCTGCAGCTCTGGCCTGGATAATCTAGTCTGCCCCTGCTTTGCCAGGCAGAGTGGCTTGGGGTAGGGTCCACACTGAACACTGGATGGATGGAACAGGCCCTAACACCTGTCCTATCATTGGTGCTCAGGGAATTCAATGGGAAGAAGGAGAGGCCAGGCCTCAGACTCAGCTGCACACCTTATCTCCTCCCGGTGCCATCTCCTCCATTTGGGCACCTGCTTGGATCTGTACTTAGAGAATTTCTGCCAACTTCTGCAAAGTTCATGCTTCAAGAAACTAATGGCTTACCTGCAGTCGTACATGCCTGGTTGCCACGTGAAATCTCATGTCAACACTCTCCAGGCCCAGATGGAGGCCCTGGAGCTCAACAAGGCTGAGTCTGAGGAGGAGAATCCAGGGGTAGGAATAGGGAGGGGAGAAGGGGAGTCAGGGAGGGCCACACTGGGAGGCATAGTTAAGTGTGGCATAGAATTAGAAGCAAGAAGCAACCTGAAAGGCACAGGGGGTAGGAGGCATTTTAGAAGGTATCCTATTGAAAGTGAGGAACTGGAAATTTTGGGGCAGAGGGTGTCTTCTCTACCTTTGTAAACACTTAGAGCATTGCAGTAATGTGAAAAATCTTATGTGCTCTTCCAGGTGTTTCACCAGCCCAAAATCCTTACGAAGAGTTGATGCCAACCCAACCTGCAGCTGTGGTTCCCTGCCTAACAGGAAAACCAGTGTCACATTCAGAGAGCCAGCTAGCACCATCTGCGTCTCTGGTGCCTAGCCCAGTGGGAGTCAAAGGCTCTAGTTCTGAGTGGGAGCTCAATTGAAATTTAGCACAAGCCTCAGTTTGTATGGCACGCCCAGCAGGAGAATTGGCCTCAGCTTCACAGCTGGAGCCAACTCCACCTGTGGACCAGCTCAGAAGAACCATCATCAGCTAGCTTAGCCCCAGAGCCTACTTCATCTCTTCTGCTGGTGCCCAGTTCAGAATCACCATCAGCTAGCTCAGACCTACATCGTGCTCCAACTGTGGCTTTGGCTCCCAGCTTAGCAGGAGAACTATCAACAGCGAGCTCAGACCTAGAATCTACATCTGTATCTCTGGTGCCCAGCTCAACAGGGGAACAGTCATCTGATAGCATAGACCTAGAGTCTACTCCATCTGTGGCTCTAGTGCCCAGCTCAGAAGAATCCTCATCAGCTAGTTCAGACCTACAGCCTACTACTCCACTTGTAGTTCTGGTTCCCAACTCAGCAGGAGAACGGTCATCAGATAGAACAGAACTAGAAACTACTCCATTTGTGTCTCTTGTACCCAGCTCAGCAGGAGAAACTTCATCAACTAACTGCAACCTAGAGTCTAATACCTCTCTGGCTCTGGTGCCGAGCTCAGCAGCAGAACCAATACCAATGTATAGAGTCAATGTATAGAGCCAGAACCAATGTATAGAGCTGGAATAAGAGTCATCTCCAGCACCTGCTTTGAGCTGGAGCCAGATGCTGTTGAGGGTCAAGAGCCTGAGCCATATACAGAACGTCTTTCAGAGCTGGACCCAGAAGTCCCAGGTTCCATTGATTCAGAGCCTTAGGAGGCATCAGCTTTCTCAGGAGACCCTTCAAGTCTTTCTTGTGGTACCTCACAGAACTGGATGAACAAGGAGAAGCTGGATTTCTTGGCTTTTCCTCCTGATCTGGTGGCCAAGCAACTCACCATGATGGATGTGGTGAGGTCCTAGGCAGGGATGAAGGGAGGATGGGCTACCTGCTCTATTCTGCTGCCTGTTCTGTAGCTGCTTCTTCCCGGGGCCACGACCTTGTCTAAATCCCAGCTCAACAATACCTAACCATGCCAGAGCAAATTTCTGACATGTAATCAAAAGAGATGAGACCCACTCCCCTCCCAGGGGCAGCCAGGCCTATAGCTCATCCTCATTCCAGGAACTCTCTCCAGCATGAGGACGTTTTAGGCACCTATTTTATCAGAGGTTAGGGAAGACAAGACTGGCCTTAGAGGTAGACATTGCATGATGCACCAGGAGACAGGCATGTGGTGGCTATGTGAGGGCAAATGCTGCTGGTTAGCGCCATGAAGACAGAGCTAATTTCAATTAGATAGACTGGGATTAGGTAGAGAAAATACAACTCTCACTTTCCCGCCTATGTTTTCTTCTATGTCACTCAAGTGCTGGGTGTTCTAGTTGGTCAGCACACCAGACCCAGTGCTTCCCACAGGCTCAGGTCACCATGTGCACTTCCCTAGCTCCATCTCCTACTAGTGTCATCCCAGCCTGCACCTGGCATTGTAATCTATGACAAGGCCAGGTGACACCATTCTCTTCCTCAGGAGCTATTCAAAAAGTAGTGCCCTACCAATGCCTGGGCTCTATCTGGTCTAAGAGTGACAAGAAGGTCAAGGAGCACTTGGCCCCAACCGTCTGGGCCAACGTCACACACTTCAACAGCGTGTCATCCTGTGTAATCACAAGCTGTCTTGGGGATCACATCATGAGGGCCCCAGACAGAGCTCTTCTGGTGCAGCAGTGGATCAAGGTGGCCCAGGTATGATCCATGGGGCGACCAGGGACTCACTATTCTAAATTTTATCCTCAGGATTTGACTGTGTTCAGAGACCTGTGTGGATCGAGTCCCACATTCCAACAGACAATCTTTCCTCTAGCAGGCCACTCACTGTCTCTGTGCTCACCCAGATCTTGGGCTGCATAAAATCCTGCCTACTTGTCCCATACTCCCTGCTGTACGCCCTGATCTCCCCCAAACCTAACTGTGAGAGGCTAAGCCAGCAACCATAGTAAAATCTGGTGTTAGAATCATCCAAATCTCAGTCTTTCGGCCCAGGAGTGCCTAGTGCTGAGGATTTCTGCTCCGTGTTTGCCATCATCTCTGCCCTGCAGCAGAAACTCTTCCATCCACATCCTGGAGAGGACCTGGATAATGGTTTCCAGGTGGGTCCTCTCTCTGCAGGAGCTGTGCCGGCACAAAGGCTGGCATCACCCACACTACGTTTTTGTAATCAAAGCAGAATGGCATATTGGAAATTATATACCCCCCCGCCCATTTTTCCAGGATCAAGTACTTTCCCCAAGCCTATGTATCGATAAGTTTCAAAAGATGTATTCGGACACTCTTGTGCAGGCACCTGGAAGTCTTGGTTTTAAAACAAAATGGAGATCCATTCTCTCATCCTCCACACCCCCCTCATTTTTCCAACTGTCACCTTCTCTTGTCTCCTCCTGTAGAGATAACTTCCGAAGATTTCAGAAATTGTCGTCATAATTTCTTAAGAAAATAACCAGGCCAGGTGCAGAGAACTGCTATTGAAGGTAAGGAGATTTGGGTGAGGGGAGGACAAGTGTTTGTTGTTAGTTCTCTGAAATTATTTTGAACAATTTCAATTCTGTGTCAGCTGGAGTAAGGAGAGAGGAGGCTGCTTAGGCAGTGACCAAGAGGCCCCTCACAATAGTTGTACTGCAGGAAAACAGGGTATCTCTGGAGGACACTTGAACCCAGATTGGGGTGTCTTGCTTCCTATTGGGATTTTATATTGGCAGACTGTGTTAATGGAGTGGTTGAGTCCATTTGCCAAGACACAGGTCCCACCAGTCCCCTAGAATGCTGGCTTCTATTGCTGTCACTGTTGGATGGACTTCATTGGGGAGATTCCTGCTCTGCAGTGCCAGTGTGGTTCTCAGTGTTGCGCTGGGGCCAAATGGACATGGAAGTTATTGAGTTAGAGCCAAATCATCCAGGCTCTGGATGTAATGTGGGAGGCACTGTGTTGGCTAACTAAAGCAGTAGCTGCTGCTGATCACACAAAAGCCGTGGTAGGTACTACACATCTGTGGAGAGCCTAGATGCTTTAAAAATGAAAAGGGAATGATCATCTCATTGAGTGTCTTTCCTAAACTCTCTAGCCGCTACTATGTAACAAGGAAGCAGGATTCATTTCCTCAGTCATAGGGCATAATTGTCCACATCAGGGATCCTGAAGAAGGCCCAAATTCAAGTGTAATAATAGAACTGACTTCCACAGGAGAATGGTAGAATATTTGTGGGGATAGAATAAAATGGCTTTAGACTTGGGCCAATGCAAGGACAAAGATTTCGGCACCTGGGCCAGGCAGAAAGCTTCAGTTTTCCTCTCTCTTTGAGCCTCAATTACTCTAGGCACCCTGGCACACACCAAGGGGCTAGAGGACAACACCTTAGTCAATAGCCTGATGAGGCTGAAGGATATTTCCCCTTGTATAGCTACAGAGCACAGGACAAGTTGCCAGCCCTCTGTTCACTATTTTCATCTGGCATATAAAGAGATGAGGAGGTTTAGGTTTATTTCACAAGGGACGATGAGGTCCAATAGAGAAAGAGATGTTCAAGAATTCAGAAACGGCCTTGGTGCTGGTGTTAATCAGGACAGCACCACTGGTGGGGGAAGATACTGAGTACTCCCAGCCCTCTGAGGCAGGTGTATTCCCACACACCTTGCAGAAGAGGAAACAGTCACAATGAGGCCAGATTCCTCACTTGAGATCCCACATTAATGGAACTCAGCTAGAAACTGAGCTAGAACTGGCTTGCCAGGTGTTAAGCCCTTTGTCACAGACAACCAGGGAACTCTGTGCTCATGGTCTTGGATGATTGTGGATAGGAGAAAGACCTCTTGAACTCCACTCCCAATCATGGCAGGACACTTCCATAGTTGCCACCAAGTAGAAGAAGGCCAAGAGATGTCTGAGGCTGTCAAAGGAGTTCGTGAGTAACTGTGCCCAAAGCCCCAGCTGTGTAAGACAAGAGAGTTCCCCTGGAGATCTTTTTACCTTTTCCCCACTCCTCTATATGCACTCTGAGAAATGGGCTCCATGTCTTCAGCATTCTGGCCCTGTTTTCATTGTGGAAGAGGTGCTGGACCCACCAGAACCAGGACTATAGAGAAGCTGGGTGGCACAGGCTACACCAGCTGGGGTTCTTTAATGCCAGTATGGGACATAACCTGATGCAGATGCGGTTTGGAGTTCCAACTGCCAGCGAGAACTTCAACAAAGAACTGCCATATGATCCCCAGCATACTCTAATAACGAAGCCCTTGTGGGGCTTGGGATGGCTGAGCACCTCTTGGGAGAGGATCCATGGGCCTAAACTACCACCCTTACCAATCTTACAGTTGCTAGTCAAGGACACTATTCCCTACCTAGGAATATTCCTAAAGAACTCGTGATGATTGGCACTGCCTTTCAGGACTTCCTCGATGTGAGTAGTCAGGGCACAGTTGCCACCCTGGGGCTAGTAAAGTCCCCCTGCTGAGGTGTTAGTTCTAGCATTTTTGAGAGCCTTCTCTCTCCTCTCTGAGCAGAACACTGCACCCGTTTTTCCCTGTTACTTTCAGAGCTGCCTGACCATAGAGACACAGGCAGATATTCAGGTGGAACAGCAAATTCCTCAAGACTGGCTAGCTGGGGAAAAGGAAATATAGCCAAGGTTGAAAGACACACAGCATGTGGTCTAGGAAAGCCATCTGTCCTGAAAACCAAGTTTCTCATAGGTTTAGGCAAGAGGGTCCCAGAACCTCAGTCCTTAGGGAAGGAGTTAGGAGGGGAAAGTACCTTTCTGCAAATTGGCCTCACCCTGTTCCATGTATACTTGTCCTGCTCCCAGCGGTAGAATATCCAAAGTAGGCAGGAGGGCCATCTCTAACCACATTCCTGTCTGCCTTTTAGGAGAGAGTAATTAATTTCCAGAAATTGAGAAAGGTGGGTTACAACTGTCCACACAGGTAGATGCCCATAGCAGGGTTGGATTATCAGGTGTATTCACTGGAGTTACGTGGACCTTTGGTAGAGAGGCTAGGCACCTCCAGCAGAACGCTGGGTGTCTGAGGTGCGACTAAGGAGAGCATCCAGAGACTGACTGTGTAAGCAATCATGTTCAAACAAGGAGAACCTGGGTGGGAGGAAGATGAGGGGCTCACATTGCAGAGAGCAGAAATCCATTCCCCAGCACAGCCCAGTCATGTCTCCATCCTCTCCTGTCCTCACCAGGAATTCGATGTTTTGGAGCAGGTGATGCAGCTAAAGACCACCTGCAATTATTATACCTTCACACCAGAACAACAGTGTGATGCCTGGTTCAAGAGCCTAGAGCAGCTCAGCGAGAAGCCCAGGTGAGCTGGAACCACAGGGCAACATGAGTGGGGTTGTCCCTATGATGGAGTCCTGAGAGCCTAGGTCTGTACCTGTGTCACTGTGACGCTCTATTAGGCCAATGAGGAACTGGTATCAGGTTCTACAGTTCAGGCAGACACTAGGAGGGGCCCAAGCATGCTATTCTCTCAGCTCAAAGCCACACTTTTCCTTAGTTATGACCTGTCTCTTGCACTGGAGCTCCAGACCCAGACTAACACCAAAAGCCTTAATACCAAGCAGCGTTTCAGCATTGGCCAGGTCTGAAAGAAGAAAGTTCCTGGGCCTTGGTGGGCAGGGGCCAGGGAACATGCTGGGATGGGACACAGGAGCCAGATATCCAGGTGATTCCTTTCCATGACCAACCGTGTTCCTGGGCTGAGAGTCCTTGTTCTCTGATTCTCACTTCCTCACTGTCATGTCTCTATGGACCTTTAGTTGAGGAAGGAGGAAGGTAGCTGGACCTAGATCCTTGACTGAGGCACCAATCACAGAGTGTATTGGTGTCCAGAAGTTGGTTCTTCTTTCTTTGTAGAGTAAACATGCCATCTATAAAATTGTAATGCCCAGAAAACTAACCTCAATACCAGTGGAAGCTCCCAGTCCACACCATTGGATCAGGCCAAGTGTTGCCCAGACAACAGCAGTGGGGCTATTCTGGAAGTGGCCTCACACAGTAACAGGAAGCTGACTGGCTCATCTAGCTCCCACATGAACTTCAACAGGAGCCTCATCAAAGAATCCTCTGAAGTCCAGAAAAGATGACACTGGCCCTTTCCATACCCCTTCTTCCCAGTGCCAGCCTTCTCTATATCCATACTGTGATCCCCAAAATCCAGTTCCAAAATTCAGTTTCTGAAAGGCCCTAGAACTGGATGCCACACTGGAGCACTTCTGAATGTCCTGGCTTCTCTTGACATTGCTGTGGTCCACCACAGGCCTGGGAATAAGCACTTCCAAACTCAAGTCCACAAGCCACACTGTACTTGCCACTCTGCTCATGTCCAGGTAACACTCAGAATCACATATCTATAGTCTCCTCCTTCTGTCACAATTACACTTGAAATTGGACAGTGTCCTATCATCCAGGACTCCCGGAAGTGCCTCAGGGGCCAGCTCCTGAGGGTAGAGGAATGCCCACGAGTCTTGACCTGACACCTTTCTCTGGTGCAGGTCACTACCACATTTGCCTGTGGATTCTGCAGACTCTCTTACCAAGCTTATATGACATTCAATTCTATCATCCTGCCTAGAGAATTCAAGGGACCCAGGAGATAGCCTCCCTGCCTTTTATTCATTCTAGCCTTTAGTAGGCTGCACTGAAGAGTCTCCTGTCAAGGCTGACTGAGAGTGAGTGTGGCTCACAACAAAGCTTAGCTCCAGACACCATAGAGGGAAGGCCTCTTCTAGAACTCTGTCTTTACTACTCAAGGGTAGACAATAAATGACCTGCCCAGTTAAAATGCCACTCCATACAGAAAAAGCATCCTGGGCATTAGAGAGCACATGGATATAACTTTTGAAGCACTTGGAACTGTGTCTATTTATTGTTTGTAGTTAGCATTTGTAGAAAGAGGAGAAAGCACAGTGCTACTGATTGGGCAGGGCAATGTGTAGATATCATCAATGTATAGATATTATAGATAGAAAATGTAGACATGTTATTTATAATACAATGTTCTTTCTACTATAATCATTGTGGTTTTACTTTCATCTCTAGTGTAAATAAGACACGCTTCCACTTTATGTGAAATTCAAAATATTTAGTTGGCACAGTTCAGTGGACTTTATGGAGAAGTAGAGAATGATGCCACCCTTTCCCTCTCTAATGAAGGAGGGTATGGCCACCCTGCAGAGACCAAGAGTTCAAATCTGTTTCACTAAACTGGTTGCTGCCATGATATGATGCAAGCAATTCTGGGACTGGAGGTTTGGGTCTCTTTAACAATAATATTTCCAGGGACAGCAATGACACTCAAGGTTGGAGGAGGTGTTTTTTACTATCCCTACATAACTTGCTGCCTCTGGGAAGGGATCAGATTTAAAAGTCAGGGGAGTACTTCATGGAAAGGGACCCTGCTGAAATTGAGGAGTTAAGGGAACGTCTCTAGACCAATGATGACAAGAGACAATGGAACAGAAAAATCAGTGAAATCACTCACAGAGATTAACAGGCACCACAAAATTCATTTAAAAATGTCACCAGAGAAATAGGAGACTGCAGCCTTCCACAAGGTACTAACCCAGCTTAGGAGGAGTGTCAATCAGGTTTCCCTAGCCAAACCACTATGCATAATGTAAGAGAAATATATACTATAGTGTATATCAATAGAATGGCATGGTGGAATTATTTACTTGCTCATCTTTTTTATGAGAGAGAGAGAGAGGACTTTCTATTTAGTCCAAGATGTCTTCAAACACTTCCCCCTGCATCAACTGGTATGGAGGTGGTACAGCCCTCTGACACCCGCTCAGGCTCCCTCTGTGCGGGTCTGGGTCAGTCCCCTGTATTCCTGCTGGGTCCCTGCCTCTTCCTGGTCCCTTTGCACCCTGCCTTGCTGTCCTCCTCTGATTTGAGAGGCACAGGTTTGGTATCAACTTTCTCAGGTGTTGCCACATCTCCCACTACGTGTGGTGGACACTCACCCAGTCACTGTCCAGCCAAGTAAGGGTGCCTACCCATGGTGTAGCACTCTAGCTACTGCTGCTATTTTTCAGCTCTGGCTTAGTTTCCTTTAATTTCTCTCTCCTAAATCAGTGAACTATCAAGTCTGTACTGGGCCTGAGCTGCTTTTTCATGGCATCTACTCCCTGCAGCCCAGCCTTACCCATCTTCCCAGTGTCACCTCACCCATGGGCCCAGGCAGTTCATGGCTGCCCTCTAGATCCCAGCTTCACCTGACAGTGACAGAAAGATGGCAGCCAGGACCCCATTTTGTCTCTCCTGGGGTGCTCTGCCGGTCAACATTTTCCCCTGGGTCCACATTACCTGTAACTGCTGTAACTGCATGTCCTCTATCCTTGGGGTTGTAGGGAGATGCTGTCATGGGGTACCACAGGGTCCTTGCTGCCCACCCCTGCAATCATCCCTGCTATGGGGCATGAGGAAGCATTTGGCCTGTTCTGAATCCTGCTGCATATGCCAATTGTGATGCAAATTGATCCAGATTCTTGGAAATTTTATTGAGTACAGTTTAGTACAACCACAGAATATTTATTTTGGGATATAGTTTTTTAAATCCATGCTGGCAACACAGGTGAATAAAGAGATATAAGCTTACCCTACTGAGCTTTATTCAGTTTGCTATCAATGTGGATACTTGCTTCCTGATAAGCTCATTACTATTAGAGAAATGCAAAAGGTAAATAAGTATACGTTGCTCATAATCTAAGGTTTCATTGAGACATAGAACAAATCCAAATCAGCAGCAGAGCCTTAACTTTTTTAGTACAATGGTTAGTGCTGGCAAGTGAAGATTTGGGCATAAACAGTAAGGAAAATAATGTTCTTCTTCACAAACTTTCAACACATTAAAGCATTATTTGTTCTAACATTATTTTCAAGTTAGGAGTTATGTTGATTTTTGTGTCATTTCTGGGATAGAACTCAGGACGACAAGCTCTTCCTTAGCTTATTCACTCAAGACTTGAGCTCTGCCATTGATCTATAGTTTAACCTTTGTCCTATGACTGATTAATGGGAGATGAGATAAGAATTTCTACAGTTTATCTACTCAGGCTGGCCCCAAACTGCAGTCCTCAGATTTCAGCTTTCTGCTTACCTAGCATTACATAATGAGCCATAAGTGATTTGAAGTTAATGAATGTATATGTGGTACTCAGTGTCTGCCCTCTGTTTCTGAGCTTTTTTCTTTTCTTTCTCCTTCCTTTTTTCCTTCCTTGCCAGCTTCCTTCCTTCCTTCCTTCTTATTCTCTCTTTCTTCCTTTCTTTCTTTCTATCTTTCTTTCTTTCTTTCTTTTTCTTTGTTTTTTTTCTTTCTGTCTTTCTTGCTTGCTTTTTTTCTTTCTATCTTTCCTTATTCTTTGCTAAAAGCTAGTGACCTATCAATTGATCCACAGATCTACTTTTGGCTTCATGGGGTCAATCAAAAATAAGAGGTTCATAGTCTATGTCAGAAAAACAAACTTTAGGTCTTTAGGAAAATGGCAGAGGAGAATCTGGAGGCTAAACAAGCTGTTGCATAGAAAGCAGTTTTAGAGGTCCAGTGAACAGTCCTAAGCCAGAGAATCACACCACGTGTGCCATCACAGGACAGAGAGTTAGGCCAGAGAGGGAAAATCCAGGCAAGGAGACAGATCTGAGCACTTGCCAGCAGCTGCCGCTGTGCTGGCAGCGGTGGTGGTGGAAGCCGTGGCTGCCATACCTGCAAAACAGAGAGTCTGGGAAGAAGGAGCCAGACGCAGCGGGCAAGCAGATTCTACTCAACACCAGCAAGAACCGACAAGGAACAGACATCTTCACCCTGCAGTTCGCAGACCAGAGACGACCCAGGAAACAAGACTCGGTGTGAGTAGAAGCGTAACATCCTCACTCCTTCTCAGGGAGCAGAGGAAGGAAGGCCACCCCTCCCCACCCCCCAGTACCAGAGATCTCCATCTTGGATAATGACAAAGCTCAGTGGAGATGCCAGCTTCAACTCAGGCCTTGGAAGAAAACTACGGTCATTTAGCAGGTCACAAGAACCTAAGCTGACTGCCAGACTCAGCTTCACCCAGGGAAAAGTCACCCAGCTTGGGCGCCAGCCCCAGGAGTGGCTTTCTTCACTGAGTAATCAGAGCCAGAGGCTGCCCTTCCCTTTAGCAGCCTTGACAATCAATTGAAATTCAGTAAACATAAACCCTGAGGGTGGCTCCAGGCTGGACTCTGTGACTTTCTAACAAACTAGCTTCTGGGAAAAGCTACTGTTTGCTGAAAGGCCTCAACTCTACCCAGAACCTAGCCTCATCACAGCATCTCCAAACTTGAGGAAAAAGCCATCTTCCTCTTTTGTGATACTCAAAGCAGATCTCCCTCCCATTGAACTAACCTGGGAGGAGGATCACAAAATCCTGGGTAAAGCAGAGCATTTTTCTGCCTGTTCAAACAAACTGACTTAAGAAACCAAACCAAGCCACAGGTAAAACAAACACCACAAGCAGACCAGAGATTCCAACAAAAGGCTGGTTAAGGACACACGGGAGATACAGGATTTTTCCGACACCTCCCAAAAAAACACAAAGGCTTTTTTTCCTTTTTTTTTTCGTACCTTTCATAAAAAAAATTTTCTAAGACTTTTTTTAATTTTAATTTTTACCTTTTTTGAAAAAATTGTTTTCTAGTAAGTTTTTTTCCTCTTATAATTTTTATTTTAGGGGTATATATATGTGTGCATTTTTATGTATTTTTTTTCTTTTTAAAAAATGTTTTTTTGTTTTTTGTTTAACTCTGCTGAACTTCAGATCTTTTTATCTTTCTTTCTTATCATTTACAATTTTCTTCTCTTTCGTTCTTCTTTATGTGACTTAATTGTTGTTCTGCACATCCTCACGTAAACCTGTAGTCGATTATTAGACCTTAACCCCATTGTGCACACAATCCACAAATTTATTACTCAATTCAAAACCTCTTAGACTTAAATTCCTTAATAGCAGTACTACTTCTTTAAACCTATATAATATTTTAAGTATTTTTATTAGTAAGTTTTTCACATCACCTTTATAGCCCTCCCCTTCTCTCATTATATCCATGTTCTTCTCTGAATATTTTGTGTTCGTTTCTGCATAATATTTTTAATTTTTACTTTTGTATTTTTTCTGGTCTCTTTTTTCCTCCTTTCTATTTCTTCTTCTTTTCTCTATAATTTCATCCTATCCAGCCTATTTTCTGCTTTGAGATTAGGACTTAGTTAAGTTAACTCTCCCTGTGTCTTCCCACATAACTCTATTCCTATTCCTCACACCAATTCTCCTCCAACTCTTCAATGAAATTGAAAGAGAAAGTTCACTACGGAACACATTCTATGAAGCCAGCATAACCCTCATCCAAAAACCCGGCAGGGACTCATCAAAGAAAGAGAACTATAGAGCCACTTCTTTGGTGAACATTGATGCAAAACTTCTCAACAAAATTTTGGCCAATCGACTTCAACAATTCTTCCAAAAAATCATACACCACGATCAAACAGGATTCATTTCAGGGATGCAAAGCTGGTTCAATATATGCAAATCAACTAATATTATTCATCACATCAACAGGAGCAAGGATAAGAACCACCTGGTTATATCAATAGATGCAGAAAAAGCATTCGACAAGATCCAACACCGCTTTATGATGAAGGTTTTGGAAAAATTAGGAATCCATGGAACATGCTTCAATACAATAAAGGCTGTATGTGACAAACCTGCAGCAAGCATTACACTTAATTGTGAAAAACCTAAAGCCATTTCCTCTTAACTAAGGAATGAGGCTAGGATGTCCACTCTCTCCACTTCTCTTCAATCTAGTATTAGAATGCCTAGCTACAGCAATAAGACAAAATGCAAACATAAAGGATATCCAAATAGGGAAAGAAGAAATACAACTCTCGCTCTTTGCAGATGACATGATCTTGTATTTAAAGAATCCCATACACTCCACTTCCAAATTACTCAAGCTGATTCAAAACTTTGGCAAAGTAGCAGGGTATAAAATTAAGCCCCCAAAATCAATGGCTTTTCTGTATGCCAACAATGAGAAACGTGTGGCTGAATTTAGGAAAGCACCTCCATTTGTAATAGCCCCACAAAAAATTAAATACTTAGGAATTAACTTAACCAAAGAAGTGAAGGACCTCTATGATGAAAACTTTAAAAACTTGAAAAAGGAAATCAAAACATAACTTAGAAAGTGGCAAAAACTCCCATGCTCCTGGATTGGAAAGATTAACATCGTGAAAATGGCAATACTTCCCAAGGCTATCTACAAATTCAATGCGATACCTATCAAAATTCCAACCTTATTCTTCAAGGAAATAGAAGAGGCAACCCAAAAACTCATATGGAACAATTAAAGACCCCGAATAGCAAAAACAAACCTCGGAAACAATCCTCAATCCAACGGAAAGAAAACTGCTGGAGGAATATCAATACCAAATTTCAAACTGTACTATAATGCCATAGTAATCAAAACAGCTTGGTACTCGCTCAAGAACAGACCTCAGGACCAATGGAATAGAATTGGAAACCCAGAAATGAACCTACAGACTATAGCCATCTAATCTTTGATAAGGGAGCCAAAAAAAAATAGAATGGAAGAAAGACAGCCTCTTCAGTAAATGATACTGGCAAAATTGGTCAACTACTTGTAGAAAACTAAAGCTAGATCCTGATATATCACCCTGCACCAGAATCAACTCCAAGTGGATCAAAGACCTCGGAGTCAAAGCAAACAATCTGAAAACATCACAGGATGGAATAGGAGAAACCCTAGATCTCCTTGGCACAGGCCGAAATTTTCTTTTTTTTTTTATGAATTCTATAAGTTTGTTTAATTATTAGTATTATTTTTTAATTTTTATTTTTTGTGAACATACTGTACAGAGGGGTTACATTACATGGGCAGGTTAATGCGTACATTTCTTATCAAGCATTGCAGCCTCCTCCTTTGTTTACCCTTCACATCCCTTCCCAGCCTCCCCCCCCACCGGATCCCCCCGCCGCCATCCCCACTATTCTTCAAGGCCTTCAAAGCAGAGCTCACACCAATATTCCTCCAACTCTTCAATGAAATTGAAAGAGAAAGTTCACTACCGAACACATTCTATGAAGCCAGCATTACCCTCATCCAAAAATCAGGCAGGGACTCATCAAAGAAAGAGAACTATAGACCCATTTCTTTGATGAACATTGATGCAAAACTTCTCAACAAAATTTTGGCCAACCGACTTCAACAATTCATCCAAAAAATCATACACCACGATCAAACAGGATTCATTTCAGGGATGCAAAGCTGGTTCAATATACGAAATTTTCTTAATAGAGACCCAGAAGCACAACAAATCAAAGAAAGGTTGGACAAATGGGATTGCATGAAGTTACAGAGCTTCTGCATGGCAAAGGACATAGCTAGCCCACAGATTGGGAGAAGATCTTCACTAGCCATACAATGGACAAGGATTTCATATCTAAAATATACTTGGAACTCAAAAAATTATATCCCCCAACAACAAATCCTCACAGAAACAACTGCCCAATAAATAAGTGGGCTAAAGACTTAAAGAGAAACTTCTCTGAAGAAGAAAGAAGGATGGCCAATAGACACATGAAGAAATGCTCAACCTCCCTAGCCATAAAAAAAATGCAAATCAAAGCAACATTAAGATACCACCTCACCCCAGTTAGAATGGCAAAAATCAAGAACTCTAATAACAAACAGATGCTAGAGGGGATGTGGACAGAAGGGAACCTTACTTCATTGTTGGTGGGAATGTAAACTTGTTCAACCACTTTGGAAAGTAGTATGGAGGTTCCTCAGAAGACTTCATGTAGAGCTCCCCTATGACCCAGCAATCCCACTTTTGGGCATTTACCCAAATGTTTACAACAACACTAAAGCTAACAGCACAACTATGTTTATTACAGCCTTATTTACTATAGCTAAGATATGGAACCAACCCAGATGCCCCTCAGTAGATGAATGGATCAAGAAAATGTGGTATATATACACAATGGAATTCTATGCCTCCATCAGAAAGAATGACATTGCCCCATGTGTTAGGAAATGGAAAGACTTGGAAAAAATTATATGAAATGAAGTAAGCCAGGCCCAAAGAAACATAGGTCCCATGGTTTCCCTCATTTGCAATAACTAGTTTATATATGTATGTCTGAAACAAGCAGAAATGGTCAAAGGCTATGTACATATCACCATATAAGATGATGATAAGTGAAATGAACTCCAAAATAGGGAAACAAGTGGTTTTATTTTCTTTAGAGCTATTGTTTAAAACAGATTTATAATGAACAATGTGGTTTTTTTTTGTTTCTTTTGTATGTTCCTCCCCTATAGTATAGCCTCTGTTTTCACTGTAGTTGGTTCAGGTGCCCTGCATCTTGGATACACATTTTTCTAATTTGGGAATGGGAAGGGAAAAAACAAAATGCTTAAATAGGTATACAGGTTGACACATTGTAACAATGAGATGTACAAGGCACTAATTTGAAAATGAACTTTAGAACTTGGTGGGAGAGGGAGGAGTTGTGGGGGTAGGAGGGAAGGGCTGGTAGGGGAAAACAAAGGAGAAGGCAACAATGCTGGTTAAGAAATGGACTCCTTACCTTGCTCATGCAACTGTAACTTCTTTGTACAGCATTTCACACAAAAAAATTTAATTAAAAAAAAGATAAATAAAGGAAGCCATGTGCTAGGGGCTCATGCATATAATTCTAGCTACTCAGGAGGCTGAGATCTGAGGATCTCGGTTCAAATCCAACCAGGGCAAGAAAGGCAGTGAGTCTCTTATCACCAATACACCCATAGGAAGGTGTGCTGTGGTTCAAGTGGTAGAGCATAACCTTGAGGTGAAGAGCTCAGGAAAAGCGGCCAGGCCCAGAATTCAAGCCCCATTTTCAACAAAGAAATGGTGGGTAGATTGATAGATAGATAGATAGATAGATAGATACATACATACATACATACATACACATATACATACATACACACACAAACACGTACATACATACATACATACATACATACATACATAGTTAGATACATAGATGAAAAAAGAAGACAAAAGAAAAGAAAAGAATAGCAACAAAGAAAAAACTCCTATTTCCATTTCCTGCACAATATTATTTCCAAATTATTTGCCAGTTGAAGCTTGGATAAATCTGGGTTGTGGAGCCCATAATCCCTTAGGATAGGCGGTACCTGAATTTTCTGATTTATAAACTAAGAAATTAGAAATTATTGATTTTTACTAGTAATTAATTTTGCAAGTAATTAATGCCTACAAAAGAGTACTGTCCTCCAAACAGTCCTTAATATAGCAAAATCTGAATACTGTTTCCAAGGGCTCTGATGCCTAATTTGTGGGTCTGTATCCAGAACTAATTTGTTTATTTAGAAAGAAGGGAGAGCCTCTCATGAGCTGCTAGCATTGACATCCAAGCCTTGATGTTTAAGTGAGGAGGACAAGTCAGATAGTTGACATGGTACCTGACAGGGAGGAGGGAAGTGCAAGAGCACCTACATCAGGACTTGTGGAGTTTTACTGGGGAGGTACAGACATCATTTCTCAACTACATCCTCTATGCATAGCCCTGCACATAGGTATAGCTGTGTGCTTAGTAAAATAGAAAGCAACTGTAAGCTTTAGAGCCTAGATGCTAAGATCTACTCATTTGCTTCAACAAAAATCTGTGTTCAAATACTCAAAATGTTGCTAAGTGCAATGATGCAGTTCTTTTTTCTAATTAATTATCCCTTAAGGAGTTTCAGTTCCATAAGTCAGGGTAGAAGCACGGTGCATCTTGATCAATGTCACTCTTTCCACCATCTTTCCTCAGCCCATCCCTATCCTCAAGTTACAGAGTTCAAATTTTACACAATGTACATTGCATATAATGACTGCATTTGCTCATTTGCCCTCTCTCCCTTTGTGTGTCCCCCTGCTTGCCCTATCCAAGAACCACTTCTTTGTTCCAGAATCTCAAATAAGGCCAGACATTGTGGTACCTGCGCGTATCCCCCAGCACTAGAAGGCTGATAGAGGACAATAGAAACCTATCTAAGCTGCCTCAAACAAAACCCACTGCCCATTCTTAAATGGATTGTGATGCTAGTTGTTTGTAAGGGCTTGTTTTTATTTATTTTTTTTATTTGGAAACAACTTAAACTTGCAGAAAAGTTGGATTGAGGGAAAAAAAAATTTCCATAAAGATCAATTTGCTTTGTTAATGTGTGTGCGTGTGTGTGTGCGTGTGTGTGTGTGTGTGTGTATGTGTGTGTGTGTGTGTGTGTGTGTGTGTGTGTGTTCCTGGGGCTTGAACTCAAGGCCTAGGCATTGCCCCAAGCTTCTTTGCTCAAGGCTAGTGCTCTACCACTTGAGCCAGAGCTCCTCATCTAGCTTTTTTGTTTTGATGGTGATTGGACATAAAACTCTCCTGGCTTTCTCTGCTTAGGCTAGTTTCAAACCATGATCCTCTGATCTCAGTCTTCTGAGTAATTAGATTACAAGTGTTACTACCAACACCAGACTCTGTATGCTTTATAAAAACCTATCTTCTCCATGGTACTTTGAGAAAAACTGTGATGTTAATATGGAGATAATATTATTTCACTGGACAAATAAAAATTGTGTAACTTGTTATGTACTATTCAATGCTTTGATCCATGCGTGACTCATGGAAAGGTTCAACCAAACTAATCAGTGTATGTGTTATGAGAACACATACAGTCTACTCTCTGAGTAATTGCCAGGTGAACTGAATATTCTTAATAGCTATAGTTGCCATAACAGGCAAGTGTCTAGGGACAAGTGGCGAAATATTAACAATATTATCTTGTCCTTAATAGTAACAATATTAATATTACTACCAATCTTATTATTAATATTAGTATTAATACCAATCTTACTCATAAGACTCCACATTTTGTTAACACCATCCTTCCCACACTGCTTCAGGAATCAGATTTCCCAGTGTTCTCCATTCTATGACAGAGTTTCATCTTTCATGACAAGGCTGATACTTATCTAACACCGTCCTTCCCTGTTCTTCTCTGCCTAAACACCCCTCATTTGGTAGGTGGAAGTCTGTTGGGTTTTGACTGAGAGTACATAGCCTTGACTGAAATTCCTACTACAATTTTGTAATTACTATTTAAAGTTAAAAATGTGGAATGAAGGCTGGGAATGTGGCTTCGTGGTACAATGCTTGCCTAGCATGCATGAACTGAGTGTGATCCTCATTGCTACATAAACAGACAAAGACAGAAGTGGCGCTGTGGCTCACGTGGTACAGTGCTGGCCTTGAGAAAAAGAAAACAAAACAAAAAAAAAAACTCCGGGATAGTGACCAGGCCTTGAGTTCACTGCCAGGACTGGATAAAATGAGGAATGAAAATATTACAATAGAGCTCTGGCCTCCCTGAGGTCAATATTACCATGGGGCGGGGGACAAAGCTAGAAATTAGGCTTGACAGTTTCTTGTCCTTGGAAGTTGTACACTTGAAATATTAGATGAGAAATGGCTAAATGCTCCAAATTCTCACGGTCCTACTGGTTAGTATTACAATCCTCAATAATTTATTGATACTGTTCTTTTCTTTTTCACATGTCCATCTTTCTGTGGAAGCCCTACAAATGAGTGCATAGAAATGAAAGGTTCAGCATGTTCCCAGAGTGTAGCCCTGGAAGCAGCCTCTCCCACAGGGCAGCCATATCCCTATATCCCACATCCCTGCAGCTTTCCACAACTGCAATTAATCAACCTTGAACACTTCACCTCGAACCTATGGTGAGGAGTGGCTATTAGCTTGCCAATTAAACTGCTTGACTGAATTCACTAATAAAGTAAGAAACCAGCTGAGTCCCCTCTGCCTGGGGCCATTTGTTGAAGCAGGAACCACAGCCACAGGTAAACCCAGGTCTCTGCAGGTAAGGAAGCTGCAGTGGACTGGTTTAGAAATGCTATCTACATATGCCAGAGTCAAACAAGCTTTCTCTAAAACTTAATAAAATATTAAAGAGAGAAAAGGAAATATATAAGCATTGGACTGATGAATATTGTGGAGCTCAAGGCAGTTTGGGAGCCAACTCTCACCTAACATCACATCAACATAACATAACATAACACAGCATAACATCAAACCAAACAAAGCACACTGATGGCATTCTAAAAGGGGCAAGGTGAATGGCTGCCTCCTACTCACTAGCAGTGCCGACCAGTCGTTCTCAAGCTCTTCTGCTAGTCTTATCAAATATTGCAGATCTGTAAAGTCCATGTAAGATGTAGTGGAGCATGCCTCTAATTCCAGCACTCAGGAGGCTGAGCTAGGAAGACTATAATTTCAAGTCCAGGTCAAGGCTACATTGGGAGACTATCTCAAAAAGAAAAAAGAAACGTTCCATGTAGAAGCCAAAGGGAGTCCAGCATTTGTAATTACTTGGTTACCTCACACAAAAGACTGGTCCCACAACTTGACTATTGTTAGTGGCTTAGGCTGCTTCTCCACTGCCCCCCACCTCCTCCTTTCTCACCCATTCACAGAAGCCTTAGCTGAATTAAATACCAGGATTCAAAATAAAAGTACTTCTAGAAGCTCCCATTGCACAGAGCAAGCTTCTAAAGCCCAGGGGGCCCCATACACAGACAGCCTTTCCACATATTACCTCTAGGGCTGTGATGAACATTCAGGAAGAAATCTAGTAAGTACTGACTGATTTCTCTCCATGCTCCATCTCATGCTGGAAGGCAATCAAGGACCCTACAATGGTATTTTCATGGCTTGCTCATTGGGCACTTCACAGTTGACAGAGCCAACATGAAGTTTGCATTTGTAGGTAAATTTTGAAAAGCTAAGGAAGAAAACCAAGAAAAACACAACTCACGATCTTCCGCTGAGGTACCAAGGCCCTTCCAGATGTCACAGTGACAAGAAACAGCTGTGTTTCTGTATAATGTGTAGAACAGCAGCTTTAAGGCCTACACTTGATCTATATCATTTTGTGAAGTAATAGGGTTAACCTGAGATGAATATGATTGCCAGATAGAAAAATTTTACATCTCAGGGCTGGGAAGGTGGCTCAGTGGTAGAGCGCTTGCCTTGCATGCATGAGGCCCTGGGTTCGATTCCTCAGCGCCACAGAACCAAACAAGAATAAAGCCAGAAGGGGTGCTGTGGCTCAAGTGGTAGAGCGCTAGCCTTGAGCTGAAAAGCTGAGGGACAGCGCCCAGGCCCAGAGTTCAGGCCCCACGACCAGACCGCCTCCCCCAAAAAAAGAAACAAAAATTTTACATCTTATTTGCATACATCAACAGTGAATATCCATTGGCACAGCATGAGGCAAGAACTGATAAATAATTTGTGCCAATAAATAATCACATGTGCAAATATATAAAATCATACCACAGACACTAAGCCCATGAGCTTACCAAACATAACAGATCTTTTGTTTGGTGCAATTCCATCATGTAAACTATAAAAGAGTAATACCTAGTACAGGGACGCACACACTGACCCAGTATCAGACCATCCAGCTTATGTGTCAAGGATTTACAAGTGCCTAAGTCCCAACTCTATCCTGGAAGTTTCAGCTCAGGTCAATCCTCAGCTTGATTTCACCCACTCACTTATTCTTCAGGATGAAGTGTGCCTGAAAATCATCTCTAGAATCAAACTCAACTCTTCTTGAAATAAGTTGTGTACCTTGAACCAGAATGTCACTGGAAACAACTCTGATTTTTGACACCACCTGGCCTCAACAGCTCAGTGACAGCTCTGTTACTGTGCAGTATCTTATCTGGCCATAAGCTCTTGCCCTTAGGCAAGGCCTCTTGAAACCCTGTGCCCACCAGTTTAACCCTTTCCTAGCCTACATTGCTCGTTACTTCAATTAATTGGAAGTGTAAGGTATGGTCGGAGAATTAATATTAATAATTCAAGGTAGAATAAAATAGACTACATTGTTAGTGCCCTAGGCTCTTATGTGTTTGGTGAATTAACGTGAAGCAAATGAACATATATTTCTAATTCATGGCTACTTAATAAAATTTGATATTATATATGACATTGCTCACAACACAGGGTTTCTTCACCACAATTCCAATTCTTCAGCCCCTCTGTGGCTGTCTTGACAGTGTGCTTTGCAAATGAGGAAAACACACCATCATTTTTGGATACTGTGAGGCTTCTATTGAAGGGTAATTCCATTTTAGTGGTACCCAGTCCAGGAATTAGATTGTCCTTATCAATTGCCTACATGGATAATACTTTCAATGGGGGAAAACATACTGCAAGTTCCTATCTTAGTTCGATGTAACCGCTTGCTCACCTCTAGCAGAATCCTGACACACAGGAAGATGCTTCCCAAGGGAGATGAAAGGCTGACAGAAATTCACAGGTGTGGGCTGGGCCCACCTTCCTCTCACCAGTGATTACTAAAAATAACCACTGGCCCTGCTGACCCAGGATGGACACTGCCCTAAAATACTTACTCATTTCACAAAAAGGAGACTCACTATGTGAAAAGTGAAAGTAAGTTCATATTTTCCTGAAGTTTTAATAAGAACAAGAGCAGAGATACACAGAGGACAAATTCTAAGTGGGATAATGTGAAATACAAGATAGTCCCACATGATAGGCCACTGTAATAGTGTTTCAAATGGGATGTCGTGCCTTCCTCTCCCCATAATGACTCATTAGGGTTCCAGAACATGATATGGCAAGTGGGGAGAGGGTGAAGGAAGCAGGGTCTTCCTTCAGAATCGAAGGTGTCTACAGGGAAGAGACAATTAGCTCAATACCTGCTCCCAGGACACCTGCTCAGACCTCTGGGCTTAACCCTGAGGCTTCTTTACCACTCCGACTATTTCATGGAGAGTTAAAGCCTTTGCTGTAGCTCTTTTGTCTTAGGAAACAATTTCAGTTATTCGCATGCAACATGAATGGATGTACCCTGTTTTAGACTGGTCTAAGTGCTGGCTGACTGACTTCTCTGTGCCTCCAGCAATTTTCCAGAGCACAAGCTGTGGAGAAAGACCTGCTGTCCCAAAGACTATGTACAGCCAAAAAGCTATCTGTTTGACTCATCCTACAGGAACTAAAGCAAGTCCAGCCTGTTCTCATCACAGGAACTCTAGGAAAATCACAATAAAGGATTTCAAACATTCTCTCAGAGTATATATTAAATGATACTAATATGTTACCTCTCTACCATCACCAGCTTTTTAATTATGGATTTTTTAAATCAGTTTTAGGGCCTGAACTCTTGGCGGGGGCGATATCCAACAACACTTCAGACCTGGAGCCACAGAACCTCTTCTGGCTTTTTCTGCTTATGTAGTGCTCAGGAATTATCAGGTCATCTTGCATGCAAGGCAAGTACTCTACCACTGAACCACCTTCCCAGCCCCATTAGATAATTCTCAATCTCCCTAATGTGTCATTTGAATATATGAAGAAGCCCTCAAATAGAAGATAAACTTTGCATAGTCATTTAATAGACATGTTATAATATGTCAAACATGAGTTGTTTACATTAAATATATTAGAAATAAGTGGAACTTCTACTTTTAAATTTTTCTTCCTATTGTTTATAGCCTCTACGGTACCCAGTCCTTAAAGCAAGGGACCCAGACTCTTAAATTTCTTTCTCTGAAGGTCAGAAACAGAAGACACAAGCCTTGAGTCTCTTTAAACTAACTTCAGTCTTTACTCGTTTACTATAATAATTTGGAAGCCATTAGGAAGTGGAAATGTTAGAAAAGAAATTATTATTTTGAAAATATAACTTTAGTAGGCATTGGGTGTCATCAAATGCATTGTAGTCAAAACCTGACAACTAAGGAATTCAAATGTGTTTGTACATCTACTTAGTAGGAGGAAAGAAAGAAAACAAGAAAGAAGGAAAGAAAAGAAAGAGTAACAGGACTTGTGAGTTCATAATGCATTCAATTGTTTAATCAACTAAAGTGTTATTTGCTCAATAGGAAAAGCAATGTATTTAGTAAAGCTAGATTGGCATGAATAGACTAATACATCTCCAGAGAGTGATCCCGTAGCTCCCTTCACATGGTTAGCGTGGACAGGAATCCTTATTTTCAATGATACATTTCTGGCTTCCTCCCACTGAGGTACTGGGACTCAGGCATCTCCCTATCACAAGCCACGGCTCCTACACATCACAGAGGCATCATGTGCTACCTTGGTTACTTTACCCAGCTGTTCTGAAACTGCCTCATGGCTTTTCTTTGTTTATTTTAGTTTTGTGATATTTTTCTTATGATCAGCTCTCTTGACCAGTCACATGCTATTTTAAAATGAAATACTTTAAAATTAAAAACGATGAAATAATTGGAAATAATCTATGACCACCAATATTTCTTTTCTGACTGAGTCTTCCTCATCAGCATTTATTGTCATTCAATACAGGGAAAAGATACCAAAAAAAAATAAACACAAAGTTTTAGCAAGAAGCAAGCTAACAAATGATATCTTGATGGGTCCTTTTCTTAAATTTCAGTATAACTAGTTTTGTAGCTATATGGAAAATAGCTAAGGATATAAAATCTTTGGAAGACACCAGAGTGGATTGGCAATAGCAGACTCACCATCTGTCCTATGTAGACTAGCAAATCCAGGGCCGTGGCTGCTGGACAGCTCTGAGCTGCTGATGAAGGATACCAAGCACAAGGCAGAGGACAGTGGAGCATCGCTCTTGTCTGTACAACAACAACAAAAGACATCATCATCCCTCACAGGCTAGAGACACACTGAGAAAAATTTTCCAACTCTCTACTTTCTCACCTCCCTTCTTTTTTAATTAAGAGGTAGAAAACCGCTTGAATTTGTAGCAAACATCAGCTTTCACTGTGATATGCTAGTAACTGCTAACTACAGGCTCTCATTGATTATTAAAACCTGATGTGTAGCATTTGTTCTTTCTCATGGTGGAAGTATTTCAATTTGACCAGAATTGAACCTGTCCACAGGATAGGTTGGAAAGAGATGCACAGTTTCACATATCACATGGCATTTTCTCCATGCACATACATATGTAAATAGCCATTGTGCTTAAAACATAGGTGTCATGAAATCAATAACTAGTGGAGAGGTTTGAGAATTTACTTTCATTTTGCTTAACTGGAAGTTTATATAATTTTATTTTGAAAAACGACTGGTTTGTAAAAGTAATGATTGGCTCTGTATTGAAAGTTTCTAGACTTCCCTAAAACTATCTAAGGATTCATTAGAAGCCCAGTCCAGAGCCAAAGAAAATTTTTCATGCAATTCAAACAGCCCTACATGGCTCAGAGGTTGGAAACAAGTGACACAGGTTTGCCAATGACCTCTAAAGAGTGAGAAAATCCTTCGAGGCACGGTTCACATAACGAACAAAATTATTTACACTATTTACACCAGAAAGGGGTCCTGTGACTACGTTGTCCTGGGCTAGATACCCAGAACCAAGAGCAGCCTCGACCATGAAGCCTCCAAGTCTCCAGTAGGCAGCCCCGATCTTATTAGTTGGTCTGCAAACCACAAATTAGTCGGCTGTTCTGCTACCTCCAACCCCAGACCTCCAAAGCTGCAAAGCTCCGAAGGGGAAGGCTTTTCCTTTTCTTCCCTTCCTCCTTCTCTGCAGCCTCTCTGCTCTCCACAGGCCTGCCCCGCCTGCGCAGGAGGCGCCTCTCCACAGGCCGCTCCAGAGAAAGGTCCCAGACGGCCCCTCGAGGAGGCCCCGAATGACCTCTGGAGGCCGTCCCGGATGGCTGTGGAGGCTGGCCTGCCTCCTCAGGCCTGCCCTGCGCTACTCGGCAGGCTGTCCCTGCTGTCGCCTCTCTTCACTCAGTGTCTCCCCTCTCCCTTGTTCTACTTCTTCCTTGCTCTCTCTCCCCTACCCTCCTCAGGACTCTCCTCAGGACTCTCCTCAGGACTCACCTCAGGACCCTCCTCAGGACTCTCCTCAGGACTCTCCTCAGGACCCTCCTCAGGACCCTCCTCAGGACTCTCCGCAGGACTCTACTCAGGATTCCCCTCAGGACTCTTGGTCTCTCCCCTACTCTCCTCTTCTCGGTCTTCCCTCAGGACTCCTAACAGGCAGCCTATGTACAGGCTGCGCCCTTCCCGTTTCGGCGGCTTGCCCCGCCCCTTCGGCGGCATGACACTCCCCTCCTGTGGCACACCACGCGGGGCGGGGCCAGCTTCTCGATGTCCCGCCTCCTCCGGTGGCCGGCTGTGCAGCAGTGAGGCTCACCTCTTGATTCCCGCCCCCTTCAGCCGCCCGGGCCACGGAGCCATGCAGATTATCGGCGCCCCACTTATTATCAGGGCCACGCTGGTTATTACAACATCATTTCCATTTTCACTCACCAGGGCCTCAGGCTCAGCCTTTCCTCCGGTCATGGGTGCGCAGGGCACGCAGGTCAGCACCAGCTGTGTCTGTTACCAGGGTAACCACAGTCTCCACTGTGGCTGACACACTGTTCGCTCTTCTGGTCCATTCAAAATAGCTCACTTCACACACTCAGCGTGCAATTTGTTATGTGATGGGCTGATTGATATCTATGGATGCCTGTCACACAACAGTTTCTACGCTCAACAGCTTCAGTCTCAGGGGTTTTCTTTGCAGCCCTCTCTACATGTGTCGGGCTTTTACGAGTGTTACTCTGAGACCATGTTCACAGGACCGGTAAACTTCTAACATGCTCCTGGCACAAGGAAGTGTAAAGAAAACCCAATTGTGGGCTGGGAAGGTGGCTCAGTGGTAGAATGCTTGCCTTGCATGAATGAGGTCCTGGGTTCGATTCCTCAGCACCACATAAGCAAAAAGAAAAATGCCGGAAATGGCGCTGTGGCTCAAGTGGTAGAGTGCTAGTCTTGAGCTGAAAAGCTGAGGGACAGCGCCCAGGCCCAGAGTTCATGCCTCAAGACTGGACCCAAAAAAATTAACAAAAGAAAAAAGAAAACCCAATTGTTGAAGTATTACTGTGGAAAATGGAAATTTCAGAACATTCTGGAAGGGAGAGGTTTTCTGCAGGCATAACAGTGGAAGGAACTCAGGTGCAATGATGTCTTCAGCAGATCAGTCTACCCCATTCCTTTTGTGTACAAAGGGATCCCAGGAAGGGAATCAACCTCTCCAAACACATGGCATTGGCTGAGGCCGAGTGGGGATTCATTTCCTTCCCTGTTTAACTGAGCCACCTGCTCCATTTCCCCCCTACACCTTTCTTTTTCATGGCCTCTGGAAACAGCAGTCCAGCCCCCTCTCTGTCCCCTCTGCTCACGTAGTAATAATCTCGTCATTGCTGATTCCAGAACCAGACTACAGAAAGCTCTGGGCTAGGCACCAGGTGTCTGACCTTAGAATGCTTCTCACTTTCCCAAAGCCTGGATTTTCTCATCCACACAAGTTACTGAGAATGTCACACGGCTCACAAGGCTTGCTTTGCCTATTTCATGATGGTGAAACAACTCACCACACATTCAGTCCCCTGACATTTTCTGTGAGGACATTGTCCCCATGTAGGGAACGCTTATGATTTTGTCCTGTCTTCATATTCATTTTTAACTGTAATTGAACTACTCCTAACAGAGGCTGGGCCTGCTCACTGTGACATCCTTTCCAAAGGGGTCCAGATGGCAGCAAGAGCAAAACAGACAGATCTCGCTCCACTTTCCTCCAACTCCTTTTACAGAAACCACTCAGACATTTGTACTCACAATAAACCTGACTACATTCACTTCCTCCTGAACTACCACATCCATGCTTCACACTCCAGGATAGAGCAACCCTGGGGCCCTATTTGGATATCACTTTGGGCACAATAAAAGCACAAAGATGTAGGGCCCCTCTCTTTCTCTGCCTGTACCCTCTGGCCTCCATGTTTTCTCTCTCCCTGACTGTGCCCTGAGATAAATACCCTTTGTTTGTGATTCCCGATCTTCCTTTCCTTTATAGCTTCATTCACCCCTCTCCTCTGTGACCTGCCTAACTTCTCAGCTGTGCTCCCGACCTCCCTGTCCACGCTATGCCCTAGCCTTTCCTGTCCTTTCCCTCTGCTGGGCTCTGACTTCCTTGACTGCGATGAGCCCTCCACTCTGAGTCCTGTCTACTGTGCCTCACGACCTCCCTCTCCTCTCTTTTCTGTCACCTCTTGACCTTCCTGATGTCTTTTGCCTATATCCCCTGAACTGTATCTTCTGCTGGCTCTGCCCCCAGCCTCTTTGTCCTCTGTTAGTGCTCCTTGTTCACTCTGTCCTCTCTCTATCATGGCCCCTGCCTGTGTGCTCTCTGCTGTGGTTTTGATCTCCCTTTCCTTCTCTGCTGTGCCCTGTCACCTTCACTGTTATCTGATATAACCTCTGACTCTCCTCACATCTGCTTTCTATGCCCTCTAACTTCATATCCTCTCTAACTTCTCCATATTCTCCCAACTATGATCCTCAACCTCCATGACTTTGCTTTCTATCTGTTCACCTTGTCTTTCCTGTCTTGTCTCTCTGTTATGACACCTGGACCAATCAGCCCCCTCCTCCATTTTGGTTCAGGACCCCTGTGTTTAACCTATAGGCATATCTCACTCCACAGAATACAAAGTTTACTAAACCTCTAGAATGTTCTTCTCTGGTTCTGTTATTGAGTCTGGTCTGTAATCTGAGCCCTGATGTGGAGGCCACAAGCTGAGTTCATACAAACTCTAAGAAAGAGCAGATAACATCCAAGCTATGAAACCACATTTCTATTTTCCTAACACAAAGTATGCAAAGCTTAGTGCAGAAAAAGAAATAATACCTATGCTGACACAGTCTTCCCTTGAGAGGAACAATTTGATCAAGTTTTAAAGAATTACACACTCTAAATAAGAGGCTTTAGAATCAACTCACATAATTGACTGCTAGTCACTTAGGGAAATGGAAGGGTTCACAAGGTGACACTTTCCATAAGTCCTGACAGGAACACTGCTAATTACATACAGCACTGCCTCTAGCTGGCTGACATGCACACCACTGCAGGCTCGGGAGCCTCTGACATTCTCTTCAAAAGTTGGTAAGAAATTGGTCCCTCTGCTCATATCTGTAACTGTGACTACTCAGGAAGCTGAAGACTGAAGAGCCCAGTTCAAACCCAGCCTAGGAAGGAAAGTTCCTGAGACTTTTATCTCCAATCAACCACCAGAAAGCTACAAGTGTATGTGTGACTCAAGTGCTAAAGCAATAGCCTTGAGTAGAAAAACTAGGGGGTAAGTGACAGTAGCCAGGACCTGAGTTCAAGTTGCAGTACCAGAACACACACAAAAAAGACCTGTTTTTGTTTTCTTTCTCTTGCTTCATCAGAAAAAATCTCAATATGAAAAACTGATGATGAGCCTTATTGATAAATAAAATTTCTTTTTCAATGGACGAATCCTGAAAAGCTTCAGAAGAAAACAACCATTTCTAGTTATTTCCTTTTAACAAGTGAACTGTCAAAACCAATTGGAGAACCATCACCTTAGGGGAGAAACAAGCTAGGTAGAAATCATAAGCTTGTAATCACACATGAAACTAGAGATTGCTACAACTAGGATTGAGCAATTTACTTCTCTCCATAAAACATAGTGCAAAGTGTGTCCTTATGAAAAAAATGGCAGTTTCCCAATTCACTCACTCCCTCTGAGGTTTAAATGTACTCAGGACACATTTCTGAGAAGCATAACAATTCTAAAGGAAAAGAGAAGCTCTTCATTCAGCAAAAAAACAGGTTGCAATCAAGTGAGGTGACTCTCAAATCACTGCCAATGCAGCTTAAATAAAGCAGGTCATTTTCATAAGGAACCAGATTTAATCTTTATTTCCTCAACTTGCATTATACTGCTTGACCCACAGTTGACATTTGATGAGTATTTCCTGAACTACACCGACCACTGATCTAAGAACTAATGTACAACTTTCTAAAACTCTCTGTTATCTACCCTATATATCACTCTGAACACATATTGACCATAAATATGCGTCTTTAATGGGCTGAAATAACCCTAAAAGGAGAGCTGTGCCGTCCTCATTTGCCAGGCCAGATGGGAGGTAGAGGAGTGACAGCACCAGTCAAGACAGAAGAGTCTAGGAACAAGGCTTACCTCTGCAGCCAGGCAGGCTCCCACAGCATTCACATCAGGACACATTCCCATCCCAGCTACATTCAACAACCCACCACACCCCACTTTTTGACAGGACCCATAACTTCTGCATGGTCTGTCAAGATTGGGTCCTTTTGTGAAATAAAATACAGAGAATAGGCAAAGCAGCAGTGTCTGCTTTTAAACACAGACTTGAAGGAGACTTTGAGAGCCCACTGCCCCAAAGCACTGAGTCCTGTGGCTGCACTTGCCTAGGCCTCCCAGGTCCTCTGGGTAGGACTATCAGACCCTGTCATTAATCAGAGAACCCTGTCAGGTAATTTCAAAAGCAATATAAAACACCTAGGGTATGTTACAAACATACAGTCTCTTCCCCATGTACACATATACTTCCACTCATGAAATTGTGATTTGCAAAATGTAATCTGCTTTGGGCTCTACCAATCCAGAATATTAAAGATACACTGGGCGAGTATATGTACAGTCAAGGGAGAAGGCTGTGTATAGAGGGAGGAAATATATGTATTCACATCAGAAGCACAGGGCTCTATCTGTGCAATGGATGGACTTGTAGGAATCATTTGTAGGGGTCACTCAATGATGTCAGCAGGGCCAGACTTAACCTGCAGTTTTCTTAAGACGTCTCCTGTCTGCAAGAGGTTCTGGGACAGTACCACACAGATCGATTCCACATCAGTGACAGTGACCTCACAGTTTCAAAACAGAAGTCATGTTATGTTAAACCCAAACTTTCCCAATTCTGTAGTTTCTACGAAATTCTCAGATTCTATTGTGAAATGGTTTAAATGGCCACAGAACAATATATTATTCAATTTCTTTAATTCAGAGGATTATTTCCATTCTATAGAATCTGGAAAGCCATTTCCCTTCCTGTTGCTTCACAATTCCATTGAAATTCTGGTCTAAACAATGAACTATGTGGATCCCAAGAAAACTATTGTTATTTTCTAATATTTTAGTGTGGACAAAGATTATTACCAGTAAGCATTTGGATGTGTTTTGCAAATATTTTCTCCTTGCGGGGCATTTTAAAAAATAATAAAAAAACTTGAGTACAAATGGCAGACATGTGGTATGAGTCTTAGTTTCTCTTTGGAGTGCCGTGAACCAGAACACAAGGTAGAGATCTCATGAACAGAGAACTTGGGATCTGGTTTGTGAAACACCCCCTCCTTACCAGGGCCAAGCAGTGAGCTGTGCAAGAATCTTCCTCAGGTGAGAAGTACGCTCAGACATCTGGGGTGGAAGCATAGCACATCTTGGGGGACAGGAGACACCCACTAGCCAGGACATGTGGCAGTTACAGGTTCTGTAAAGTATTGTACCCTCTCCCTCACAGATGCCTGAGCAGCCACTTCTGACCTTCACAGTGGCTGCAAAGAGCCAAAACCGCACAGGAGAACACAAAGGAAGATATCAAGCATTTCAGGAAGGCACATTCCCAGGGCAAGAGCCAGAGTTAAGAAGGGTTCAACAAGCTAGAGAGAAGCCTGGGGAAGAAATGAAGAAAGGAGAAAACTCAAGGGCTGGAATTTCCAGAAGACTCTCAGATTCCAACAGTGCTGCCTAACATCACTGTCTATGCACATGTGACTCCCACCCCCAGTACAGCTGTGTGCTCCACACGGAGACTAGCATGGTTTAACAAATCAACAGTCAAGGAATAAGAATCACAGTTGTCCAGGCCACATTGATCTGACAAATTCAGCACAATAATTCCAACTAATGGAAAGTAAGTGATATTGAAAGAAGTTATGCTTTTACATTATTTTTTAAAGGGGGAGGAAGTTTAAGTTGCTAATAACCAGTGACCTTAATAGCTAAAAATCAGAGAAATTATTTATAGAGGTATAACTTTGTATAAAGTTGAGCCATGTCAATATACTCTAGGAAGATGTTTTAATTTTGTTTGTTTTTTTGTTTCTTTGGGAGGTTGAACTCAGAGCCTCATGCTCATGTTTTTTCCACTCAAGTCTGGTGCTCTACTATTTAAGCCATACCTACACTTTGGGAATTTTTTGCAAGTTAAATGGAGATAAGAGTCACAAGGCAATGGATGAGCAAATGCTGCAAGATTCTCACTGCACACTATGTTGAAAATGAACTATAGAGCTGTGAGTGGGGATGGGAGGGAAAAACTAGGACAGAGAGAGAGAAGGGATGACATTGACCAAAAAGGAATACTTTTTACCTGAGTTGTGTAACTGTAAACACTCTACGTATCACCTCGATAATACAGTAAACATTTTTAAAGTCAAATCATTAATCTCAGTTTTAAAAAGAATTTAAGAAAGAAAGTCTCAGATGGTGGTGCTTCCCGTTACCTGTCTGTTCTCTGTGCCTAAGGAGGCTGTGCCCACCTGACAGCCCTGCACCTCTCTGGTCTGCTTACTGGGTAGAGAGCCAACTCCATACACCTATGATGCTAATGCAGGACCAAGCCACCTGGGCCAGGGCCAGTGATTTCTTTTAGTAACAAAGTTCCTGGTAGATTTATCCACACCAAAACAACAGTGAGGACACTGGCCTGATCTTCCTGTCCAGCAATCCCATCTTATTCTCTCCTCTCTCAACATGCCTGTTAACCTTACCACAATGAGAGCTTTCTTGGGGATTGCAAGACACCTGGGCTCCCAGAGTCAAAAGTACTTTCATCTTCCAGACTTAGGAGGGCAAATCAACTATAAACCACCTCGTGCTAGCTTCATTTTCAGAAGCAGGCCAGCCACGGTTTTCATAAAAGTTTATAGTAATGCAATGGCGTTTTCTCAGTTTCTGATACAGTTGTAAACGATTTTCTACACTCACGAATGTATCCCGCTACTCCTGGGTTCCAGGTCTGCATAGAAAGAATCACGAGCATCCTGAACACGGCGGTAGGGCCATATCCGCGTCTGAGTGTCCTCCACTGTCCATCACTCCAGTCCTCCGCTTGGTGCTAATGCCTCCTTGCTGCTCTCTTCTCTTGTGTGTTTCAAGTAGCCAGAGCACACCAAAAATAAGCTTCAACCTGTAAACCCCACCCCAACCCTCCAGCACACTGCTCTGTGCCCTGGAGCCTGCTGAGCCTCCAACCCAGATGCTCCTAGGGACACTATCGCCACTTGGTGCTGCGAGTGCCTCTGCTGGTGTCCGTGAGGAAGTGCAGACCAGACATAAATCCCACACATTTGCCAGGCTGAGCCTGGCCAGGAGCCCTTAGAGACTCAACTGTGCTCACACACTGGGTCCAGTCCATACCTCCTCTTCGACAGTTCAATATGCTTCGGACTAACGAAGTGAGTTATGAGCTGAGTGATATTTGCATACAGTGCAAAATATTGAGCACTCCCTTAAAATTTGCATATTCATTTAAAATGAGAGGTTAGGACAGAATAAACTACTGTGGCTTTAAGGAAATAATTACATAGAACAAAAGCGTGTCTAGGGTTAGCACTTTACTATGTCTATTCCAGCTGGGAATGAGAGTTCTACACTAAATGACTAAAAAACTATGAATTTCTGGGCACCACTAGCTCATGTCTGTAATCCTACCTACTCAAAAGCAGAGATCTTAGGATCACAGATTGAAGCCAGCCTAGGCAGCAAAGCATGTAAGAATTTTATCTCCAATTTATCACACAGATACCTCTCTCCAAGAGTGGAGCTGTGCAGAGCACTACCCTTGAGCACAAAAACACAAAGGACAGCACCCAGAACCTGACTTCAGGCCCTAGATTTGGCACATAATAATGAATTGAAAATAAACCTAATTTGAATATGGCAGAGGACATCAACTGGAATTTTTCCACAGCAGATATACAGCCCCATGAAACATCACTAGTATTTAGGAAAAGGCCAAACCACAGGGTCTCACCACTTTACATCCACTAGGATAGCTGTTATAAAGCAAGCAGAAACAAGTGGAGCTGTGGTTCAAGAGTTACACTGTTAGCCTTCAGCAAAAAGCTCAGGAAGAGGCTTCTGCCCTGGGTTCAATCCCAAGATCAGCACACATGAAAAACCACACAAAAGAGAAAGTTGAGGTTGGTAGTAACTGGAAGAACATGGAGCCCTAGCTCCTTGCTAGTTTTTTATTTAGGTTGTTTTGTTTGGCAATAGTATGATTTGAACTCAGGACCACATTAGGCAGAGTTAGGGTCCCATTATTTTTATGGCTCTTTAGTTATTTTTCAGATCTTTTTCAGTTATCATTGTGATAGTTTTCCTCAGAGCGGCTTTGGACTCCAGTCCTCTACTTCTGTCTCCTGCTTAGCTGGGATTACAGATGAGAGACCGAGTCATCATAGGCCATTATTCCATTTCAGCAGGAAGCATCCAGACATTGACAATAACTCTTTTTAAAGAAATTGGTGGGTACAATTGCGAGTGAGGAAAATGTAATAGGACCTGACATCTGAATATGTTTACATGTGAGGATTTAGTTCATGACTAGACCAAGATGCCTCCAGTTACTTGAATTTTTCAAAGGCAGCATTTTTCTCTTCTTTCTCACTCTCCTATCGCCCCACCCACACACCTAATTGCCATTCCTTAGAAGAGGAAATTCAGGATGATTCTCATACCTTGAGTCAAGGTCACCACACTCCTCTCCTTATCTTGCTTTCCAAGGTATTGAAGGAACATTTAGGACGATGACTACATCTCTGGAGACTGCTGGTTAACACATTTGGAAATAATCAGGCCCAAGAACACCATTAGGCTGGACCTTCATGCCTCAGCACTTAAATCCATCAGGAAGTCCTTGCTCCTGGGTGTGTCCATAAAAACCTCTTCTTTCCCCTACCCACAAGTTCTGCTCTTCTTTCTCAGACAATAGCTCAAGTTGGTCTCATTTTGCCTGCAAATTAATATACCTTTATTTCCTTTACGCTAAGACATTAATCTCACTGACATTGAATTAACATTGAATTCAGGGAACTGAATTTTCAGTAACACAGGAGAGTTGGGAGCTGCAGACTACAAAGCAAAGTGAAAAACACAAATTGAAGAGTAAACTCTAAATTTTCAAAACTGATAACGACATAGACTATAAGCAGTGATCTCCAAAGAAACAGGTAATATCTGAGTCAAGGGGAAAGGCATAGGAAATGGATGGAAGAATGCCTCTGACAGGTTGAGCAGGTGAATTTGGAGGTAGGAATCTAGAGGGCCCAAGAATGAAGGACTTGCTGAGCTAGTGGCAGTGGTAGGGCTTTGTGACACATCACTCTTTCCCCTTTGTGACTTAGTAGAAAACCAAGCCTTTGTGATGTAGGCCTTCATTTACTATATATTGCCAAAGAAACTCCCAGAGCTCAGTTGCTCAAGAGCAATAGTGCGATTCAGATGATGGAGAATCCTCTCTTGTCACTGAAAAGCGTTGCTATTCCATGGCTGAGCCCTGAACTCGCCACCTTTGCAATGGATATGATCCTTGCCATTGTGGGTGGGGTGGGGCTCTACCTCCTGCTACTGCTACTTCCCTGCTTCAAGGAAAATCCATCCTCACCAACACCTGAGAGAAAGAACAAACTGACTAAGGTAAGATCTCTAAGGGCAGACCACCCAAAAATAGGTAGGTAGGTAGGTACGTAGATAGATATAGATAGATAGATAGATAGATAGATAGATAGATAGATAGATAGATAGATAGATAGATAGATAGATAGATAGATAGATAGAGACACACACACACACACTGGAATTTTACTTATCAGTTAGACTGATGCTGTAGCATTTGTATAGGAATAGAAGACTTGGGAAAATTAAGTGAATTAAGTCAGTCCCAGAGAGACAAAGGGTCCATGTTTTCCTTGATATGTGGAAGGTAGATTTAGTGTATATACTCAACAAATACGGAGGATGTTACACATGTGTACACAAATGTATTGACTGAGATATGGTAGAGTCAAAGGAGATTTTAAAGTGGAATTTATTAGAAAGCCAAAAGTACAAGTTCAGTAAAATAGAAAAATCAGAAATGTGCTGTTGACAGGGTGGGGAGGGGTCAAAGAAAAGGGGGGTATTCAATGGAGAAGAGGGGGATATGTAGACAAGAATCCAATATATAATCTATCACAGTAAGAAAGAAAGGGCTGAGCGGGGGGGGGGGGGGGGGGGAGGGACACACTGCAGAAAGAATTAACAGTTATACCACTTTGTGAAATAGCAACTCCCGTGTACAACTGCTTGATAATTTTTTAAATGGTTCTTTAGTTTACTGATGTTTGCACTTCTCAAAAACAAGTAACAAAGCTTCTAGAGGGGAAATTCCAGAAAAAAGAGACATCTCCTAGGAACTATCAGCACACAGGGCACAATGTCAGTACCATAAGGTAGTATTCTGAGTTCTCAGAACAGCTGTGTGGAGTGCAGCAAGTACCAGGGTTAATTCAAACCCTGAAACTCAGCAACCAAGGACTGAGGTCCTGAGAGCTGAGGACTTGAACACTCAATCCTATGTCACAGCAGGTGCCTGAAAACTGCACTTTCCCCAGTGTTAGGCTGATTAGCGGACTGTTCAAGATCCATGTCAACCTCCCACCAGAGGATAAGGTCACCTTTGGACTCAGGAAGGAAAAACCAACCTGGAAGCTGAGAGGCACCTGGAAATCAGGTTCTTGGTCCTTAGAACAGAAAAAGCAATGAGGGGATCTTTGTTGTCTATCTCCTATATGAAAAACAGAAATGAGCTGGGAAGGTGGCTCAGTGATAGAGCACTTGCCTTGCATAGGTGAGGCCCTGGGTTCGATTCCTTACACCACATAAGCAAAAAGCAAAATGCCAGAAGTGGTGCTGTGGCTCAAGTGGTAGAGTGCTAGCCGTGAGCTGAAGAGTGCCCAGGCCCAGAGTTCAGGCCCCATGAACCAGACCCTGCCCCCCAAAAAGAAAGAAAAACAGAAATAATTAGCAGCCACACTAACTGTGAAGAAAGGAAATGCAGGGACATAGTTGAAGACATCATTTTATCCAGAAACACAAAATATCTTAAACTTGTCTAGGGAAAGGAAAAGAGTAAAGAGGTCTAAGTCACGTTTTTCTCATCTCTCAGTATCCTGTGGAGAAACGAGGCCAGATCAAGTGCAGGAAGAAACGTGCTGCTCTGAAAGGTAGGCTCCCCACGTTCTCCCAAGGGGATTTGATCTCGGTCTCTGTCAGCAAGAGTCAGGCCACCAAGTATTTCAGTGTGTAAAACCTTAGGAGGAGAGTCCTGGGAAAGAAACCAGAACTGGAGACATTTTTCAGGTTCTCTGCATGGAATGAAGCTGCGACATGCATCATAACAAATGGGAGGGGCTGAGAGGCTGTGAGGTCACACTGATGATGTGGATGCGTGTCACACAGGGGGAGGGTCTGAGAGGCTGTGAGGTCACACTGATGATGTGGAGGTGTGTCACACAGGTCAGGGCTGAGAGGCTGTGAGGTCACACTGATGATGTGGAGGTGTGTCACACAGGGCGGGGCTGAGAGGCTGTGAGGTAGCACTGATGATGTGGAGGTGTGTCACACAGGGGGAGGGGCTGAGAGGCTGTGAGGTCACACTGATGATGTGGAGGTGTGTCACACAGGAGGAGGGGTTGAGAGGCTGTGAGGTCACACTGATGATGTGGAGGTGTGTCACACAGGGCAGGGCTGAGAGGCTGTGAGGTCACACTGATGATGTGGAGGTGTGTCACACAGGGGGAGGGGCTGAGAGGCTGTGAGGTCACACTGATGATGTGGAGGTGTGTCACACAGGGCGGGGCTGAGAGGCTGTGAGGTCACACTGATGATGTGGAGGTGTGTCACACAGGGGGAGGGGCTGAGAGGCTGAGAGGTCACACTGATGATGCGGAGGTGTGTCACACAGGGGGAGGGGCTGAGAGGCTGAGAGGTAACACTGACTTGATGAGGAGCTGGGAACTTCAAGCCCACATGTGGCCCAATTCAATTCCCTAAAAACTGTATTAGCAATGAGATGTCCTTTTTCCGGGTGCCCCAAGAGGTGGTGCAGATGATGGAGGTTTGCAGGCCGGTGGTCCCTTGTAAATAAAGAAGCACTACCCCTCTATATGCCCTCTTAGCACTGGTACACATCTGGCGGCCATGGATACAGATCTAGGATCCAATGTGATCTTCCATGTTCTTTAATAGACAGATGTTTCCTTCAGCCTCCTGTAGGTTCCAGAGGCCCTCCCTTATCTGCCCTAACCACCATCTGTTTCTAGTTTGCAGAGAGATTCGGGAAGAGCTTGAGGAGATGCATGACTTAGCTTCCCTTCTGAGTAGGTAAGGTTTTCCCCATGTCCCTGTGCCTGCATTTCTACCCCAGAGAATGGAATTGTCTTGGGGTTGAGGAAGACTTTAGGTTGGCCTGGGATGTGGCGGAAGCCACAGGATGTAGAAAAGCAAGGGCTGTGTAAATGTCAGGGTGTGGTACTGTGGGTGCCCTGGACAGCAGGTAAATACCTTTGCCCATACTGGGACTGTCTGTTGCTGAATGAAGTTTGTCTCCTGTCTCCTACAGCGCCCTAGGGAAACTCGATGACACTGGAAGCTTTCAGCGTTTCTTAAAAGGAGATGCCTTAGGTGAAGTTTTCAACTCAGAATCTTCTACAGCCCTCCCATCAGCAAGGGACTCTGAGGAGGACACTTTCTCCAGCACTGTGTCCCTGAAGGCTTCCCCATCTCCTTCACCCGAGGGCTTGCAGCCTCTGGCCTCTACCTTGTCACCAGTCCACATGGGTTCCTCAGTTTCTGTTGAGTCACACTCATCCCAGAGTGTGTCTCAGCCTCCGGAGCCGTCGATTGCTCTAGGAGAAGGGTCTTTTCCCTGTTCTCATTTTCCTCCACCTGTGGCCTGCACTCCACCCAGGCACGACTCACACTCGGGTCTTCCCCCATGTGACATCAGGGAAGTCCCACCAGAAACCACCCCACAGAGCTCTCCAACCAACAGCTCTCGGGTGCCTTCTCCTATCCCAACCCTCAACTCTGATCTCCTGGAGCTGCCATACAGAGTAATTAGTAAGAGGGCAAAGCTGAAATCAGCTTCTCAGGAGAAAGAACACCCTCTGGATTCTCGGGGGAACATGATGAAGTCACTAGGCAGTGCACAAGACACTGCCATCCCTCAGCCCTTCTGGAACACCGAGGGAAAACCACAGCAGCTTCCTGATTCTCAGGAGCTGTTTTTCCCCATGGTCTTGCAGAAATGCTGCCAACTGTTCTGGGGCCTTCCCTTCCTGCACAGCGAGTCTCTGGTGGCTCCTGTCCAAATGTCTGGTCATCCACTAGACTTACCCTTTATTTTATTCAATAGTTTCTTGCACTTAGTGCCGGTACAAGTCCAAGCTAAAGTACCTCCACCATACTTTCTACCACAGCCTTTACAGCACCATTTGGTCAAATCACAACCCTTCACTCCAACCATATCGTGGCCTCAGCCTTCCTCAGTGGCTGAGATCCAGACCTATGCCCATGGCACCTTCTGTACACTAATACAATCCTGTACTTCACCTCCAGTGATGTCCTGTACTATCCCACCTGTTGTTCAACAATTAGACCATCATCTCAAGAAGAAACACCTACAATGTCATAGAACTTTACCCTCTGTGGTCAAACAGTCTCACAAAACCTTTAGTCAAGAACAGGGTACCTGGAACCAGAGAGGCTTTAGTGATGATTCCAGTGATTTTATTAGTCTAGAGATGAGGAAAAAGCTGGAACATCACCTCCAAGGGAGGATCCTACAGCACCTATGTAAAACAAATCACAAGATCCAGCTGTCACCTAAGAATTTGACAGGAAGAGATCAGACAGACCACAAACATGCATTTTTACAAAACTCTACATCTGTAGAGAATTGTTACCGGAATATTCAGAAAACAACCCCAGAGTGTCCAGTATCCCAAGGATGGAAGAACTCTAGAACGGATCTGCAATTCTCTATGAGGAGAGTAGTGAGAGCTCTAGACAGGGATGCAGAAAGCTCCTCAGGGGATTTTCTAGAGGACAAAACACAGAAAAAATTAGAAAGCGACATGAAGAAACCAAGTAATGATTCAGGATATTTTCCCCCAACTCATTCAAATAAGAACTATCTAGGAGAAACCCCAATAGCACATCTCATCACTAAATGGGAGCAGACCTGTAGCGACAAGGTCCCTATGCATGTTAGTCATTACTGGGGCAAGACAAATCATGCCTTGCCCGCCCGTGGTAACTCCAACTCTAGCAAGAACACTGGCGGAGAACCACCCTTAAATACCAGGGAAACCTGCAAGAGCTCCTCCCAGGAGGTTTCCCACATTGATGCTGCCACTCAACAGCTGCTAGATGTGCATATCAAGAAGCTTTGGGCAAAGCACCAGTGGGGCTTATGCCTAAAAATTCTCAAACCGATAAACATCCTTACTCTGAAAAAGGCTCCCCCTTTACCAACTTCACAGGGAGCTTCACCCTACATGGCCTGTAGTAACTTCAAGGCCTATCACACAGTGAAGGAGGGTGCATGCCAGAGAGAAGCCCTTCCCAAAGAACAAAAGAGCAAAGAAAGAGAAAAAACTGAAGGCCATGCCTTACAACCTTCTCAACCTCCATCACAATCTGAAACCCCAAGGGGAACACAGGATAATCATAACTGTGGTCCCTTGGAGGTCTCTCCTAGTGGAGAGGAAGGTAGACTGCTTTCTGAGACTCCATCTTGTATCTTACTAGGAAGAAAGTGGCACCATAACATTGTGCCAGAATCAGAAGGAAGCAGTTTAGAAACAACAAATAGCCCAGAAATGGGCATATCTGCAACAAATGAAAAAAAAAACCTCTGCCACAGTGTGTCCATTGAAGAGGTCTTTGTTGCACCCAATTCTGAGTACACAGAAGGTCTCATGGAAATGGGAGAGTATAAAAAGCCCACTAACCTGGATTTCAATAACTTGAAACTCAGAAATTCAGAACTAGTGAGGACCACTGAAACACTATTACCACCGAGAATTTCAATTTCCAACTATCCACTTGATTCATACTTTAAAGAACACACAGGATCAACCAGTACAAGCGAAAGCACCCCTTTTGATGATATCCTTCAGGACTGCAATGCTGACCCATTCCTGCAAGGTGGTGCCCCCGAGATGCTGATTGCTGACGACATGTTTGCTTCTCAGAGCTCTCTAACTAGCTCAGAGAACCTTTCTGGAAGCAGCACATCCACTTTCTATGAGCGACGCACTCCCTTGCCAAAGGGAGTGCAAATCACGAAGCAGCAAGAACCTAAGACATCTAAACTCCAGCAGCCATGGTACAGCAAAATGTTTCATGGGCATAAGGAGACACAGAGCTGTGAGAGGCCCAAAGCTCCAACACAGAAGGCAAAGCCAGCAGGAATGAGGCCCTCACAAGGCTGGAAGCTGAACTCTCCTGCCCAGGTCAGGAAAACAAGAACTGTGAAGAACTCCAGCCTACCTGTGTCAGAGAAAGCACAGCATCCCCCGGAGAGTCAGTTCGGAAACCGAATAATGAAGTTTTTTATGTCTATTTTCCCTAGAAAAGTCTACAGTCAGGCAGACTCACTGTCAAATTCAAAAATCCAGTCAGCCAATAGCAAGAACCAAGACTTAACAACAAGCAGAATCCAAGACAGTGGAGGGCCTGAAGCCCAGACACTCAAGAACACCATTGGGTGAATCCTAGAAAAAAAATTCACGTTAGGCATTCTGCCTCCAACAAAACTTTCCACAAAGAATTTCAAGCCCTCACAGATAGACATTCCCACTCCTACATGGCTCCTCCTTACCAAGAAGGAGTCCAAATGAAGACCAGCAGGGTCTCTTCCCCAAACCAGCCACACTGTCCATAGCCGTCCTCTCAATGACAGAAGTCTCTCAAACCATAACAATGCTGGGACAGACTTGCTTGCCAGAAAGCCTGTGTCTCTACTCAGCCATGCCTGCCAGCATAGGCCAAGGGAGACACATGTCCCAGGGCAGCATACCCATTGCCCAGGGCAATGTCCTCAGGGTGGGTTAGGCAGTCATGCATATTATGCTTAGCATGTACTTCCTTGTGAGGCTCCTTTTTGTGAGGACTAACTCCAGTCCATGCAAAGCAAATCTGCTTTTTGTGAATGAGTACAATCTCTGTCTCCCCCTCAAATACATATTGCTTAATACAGTCTTTGTGTGTCATGAGATGTACTGACTTCTCTTTGTGCCTTCGGCTGGTGTAAGGATGGGCAGTCTGTGGTCTTCCTCAAAGAAGCTTCTAGAAGGGATGGGCAAATGACATAATGCTAGTGAAGACTCAGCCTCAATCCCCCCTTTTCCCTATCCTGTTATTTAATCAGTACAAAAACTTCACAAAGCCTTTTGGGGTTGTCAGGATGAGGAAGCCTGGGAAGACAGCTTACTGGGATGTTCCTCAAACTAATGAACTTGGTTCGGTTGGAACATTATCTGTTGTACTTGCGGGCTATTCATCTAGGAGAGAATGTTGACTAGCAAAGCCTATGTTTGTCTTATATCTGCCATTATCACTTCTCTGGGAATCTTCACAGAAGCTGTCTCAGCCACTGGATGATAGGGGTCTGTAGGGACAGCCATGCTGCCATTCATGTCTAGTGATCCTTGGTGCTGTTGGGTCACTGGTTTAGGTTGCATTGAATTCCAGAAAGCATAGAAACAGATCAATCAGCCTGTTCTCCAGAATGTTGGCTGTTGACTAATGGTTTATTGAGACTTTTGGAATTAGATTCTAAAGCCTTTTGTTGTTCCTTTTGCTGGAATGTAGAATCCTAATCATGGATGGAGAATAGTGTAGTTGGTTTGAGAGAAAGTATGGGATGTTGGCCTTGTCCTGACCTGAGCCACTTTGGGGGACAAGATTTTGATCTCAGACTCAGGAGTGAGTTGGTTTGCAGGCAGGAGCCCCAGGTGCCCAGCAATGTACCTGCATATTCTTTAAAGCTCTATAAGCTGAAAGTTGAACTAGGAATGTGTTACAGGAAACAAGTTTGAGTTGTTTCTTCTATGGACTCAGGCAGTGTACACCAGAAACTGCACAGAGAGCCTAGGCCCAGTGCTGGTAGGTACATTTCTGCAACACGTGGTTTTAACATAAATCCACATACCATTTTGAATTAAGCAGTGACAGTACAATGATCCCTGCTGATCCACCTTATTAAAAAAAAAGGGTATGTTGAGTAGGGTCCGGTATAAATACAACTTTATAATACCAGGATCAATAAACAGATGGTATCCAAAAAATCATAACTTCCTTTCTGAAGGTTGGTGACAACACTGAGAATGTGTGGGTTTTTTTTTTTTTAACATGGACCATCTGATGCTGGGAAGGAATGTGAGAGGATCTGAGCAGAGGATGTTCCCCTTGCATCACATGACTCCACATCGACATCAGTCCAAGCTTGTTCTGTTGTGTTGTATCTCCTTCCAAAAGCTACTATCATTTCAGACAAGCTTTGATATTCAATCAGTTATATCAATATTGAAGAGCCCATGGGCACATTCTACTGGAATCTTGTTACCTTTGTCCTAGTAACATCCATAATATATCTGCAGGAACCTTTGTTTAAATAGAAACAATACTGGCTTAAAAATAGATCACTGTATGTTGAAAATGAACTTTACAACTTGTAGGTGGGTATGGACGGGAAAAACAATTGTCCAAAGGAAATGTACCCTTTACCTGATATTTGTAACTGTAAACCCTCTGTGCATCACCTTTATAATTAAATAAAATTATATGACATGAAAAAAAACCATCACTTGCCCCTTTTAGGCCTCAAACCATTTGGAAGCCAAAATAAATTCAGAACACGAGGCATGTTTAAGGAAATTTGTGTTTTTCTTTTTTGTGATTTTTTTTGCTTCATATCAGACCCATACTGGGTGCTGAAGAAAAGATAGGAACACTATCATGATTTATGATTCTAAAAATATATAAGAAATGTTACTGTCAAGATTTGCATCAAACACAAGTGATTTAAGAGTAAATATCTAATTAATGTTTCAAGGTTTTCATTTACATTAAATTGCCCATGTCATTTCAACAAGTGTTATTAATGCATTTACACACACACACACACACACACACACACACACACACAAATACACAAATACACACCACTCCACTGTAATCCCCGTTTTATATCATTGCCCTTGGTGGTTTGGTTGTTTTCTCCTAGTTTCTACAAATGAGAGAAAACTATGTGATTTATGTGTTTGTGGGAATGGCCTATTTCACCCAATATGAAGATCTCCAGGGCTATACAATTTTTAGCAAACTACATCATTTCATTCTTAATGACCAAGTAGTGGATACTTTCCTTATCTGTTTTCAAAATAAGGTGGCAAATACATGAACAATTGTTCAACGTTTTTAGGCATAAAGGAAATACAAATCAAAACCACAACAAGAATGGTTATCTCAAGAAAACCAATAAGAGCTGGGCACCAGTGGCTCAGGCCTGTAATCCTAGCTACTCATAAGGATGAGATCTTAGGATCATGGCAGAAAAGTCCATGAGAGATTTAAAAAGCTAGAAGTGGTACTCTGACTCAAGTGCCAGAAGACTTTCCTTCAGCAATGAACTCAGGGATAATGCCCAAACCCTGATTTCAAGCCCCAGAGTCAGCACACACACACACACACACACACACACACACACACACACACACACACACACATGCAAGCACGCACGCACGCAAGCGCGCACACACACACACACACACACACACGCACGCACCCACACACACACATGCAAGCACGCACGCACGCAAGCGCGCACACACACACACACACACACACACACGCACGCACCCACACAAGAAATATAACAAATGTTAGTGAGGTTGCAGAGGGAACAGAACTCTTATTTACTGTTGGTGGGAAGGTAAACTAATCTATTGAAATTAGTTTGGAGTTTTCTCAAAAACCAAAACCAGACCTCATATATAATCCATCCATACCACTCTAGGAACAGACCTCCCTCCTCAAAGAAAATCAGTCAGCTTACTATGGAGATATCTGTACAACCATGTTGTGAGATGCACAAAGAGAAATAGCCAAATCATCAAACCTCTCCCAAGTTTTACAAAACAATTCCTTGATTAAGAAACAGTGGATTTTCTATTTCTATGTGCTATTTGGCCATGTGCTCATTGAAAATAGAGGTCCTATTTAGTATCTTTAAAGCAAAGCTAAATATTATTTTTTATATCATCCCTTTCATTGTTGTCCATCATCCCCTCTCAACACCATTTCTTATCTAAATTTTCTAAGTTGTGCACTGAATTTTATGACTGCCTTATCCCCTCCTTGCCTCACTTCATTTGTTTACTTCTTTCATTTTATCCCACTACCCCTACCTTTAGAGTACATTTTCCTGGTGTTTATTTTGTTTGTCCATGAATTTGTCCTTCTGAGAATTGTACCCTTAGGGTTCTCCCCTGGATCTAGTGAATACTGGTTTTTAATTGTATACTTTTTAAATTTACTTATTTTCCTAAAGCCTAAACCATAAATTTATGGCAAGGGAGTGGGAAATAAATATGATCCCTTTTCATAAGATAATCCCGAAAATACTCAGTTATTAACTGCATGGAAAACATTAGACACATTCCTGATCTACCAACAGATAGTAAACCGATGAGTTGAGCAAAAATATCAATTACTCAGTATTAGGAAGGCTGAGAACTACAGTGTAGAAACTAATGGTTCAATCATATCTGTTTATATTAAATCACATCATTCTGAAATTTCACTCTTGGTAAATTGAAATCAAAGTTGAAACCACAGCAGTGTGTCTAGTGCCTCCAATGTGTACAGGGTGTATGGGATATGCGTGACTTTACAACCCATGGTTTCAGAATGTGAGATGTAGAGAGAGTGGGCTTTCTGTGTGGAAATTAATACATAGTCAAGCACTTGTGAGGAAGAGCAAAGAGACATAAGTCATCTCTGTTACTTCCTAGTTAATTACATACCTCTGGCAAGATCATGTGCTTGTCACCATACCTGCACTCAGTGTTCATGACTGATGTCACCTACAGCTAGGAGGCAGTAGTATCTGAAATCCTTCACAGTTCCTTAAGTAGCAAGACTGTGGAAACAAAAAGACAACCAACAAAAGCAAAATGCAGAATGAATTAGAATGAAACCCTCACAAAATTTACGGTGAACAGATTTTTCTGAATGTTTGGGGGATGGAGATCTCAGTGAATTATAACTTGTAGGGAAGGACATTAAGAAAGGAAATAAAGATGAATATCACAGACTGTTCTTTTGTCATCAATTTTGCAGATTTCATCAGCTATACTTTATATGAGAAATATGAATGAACTTTTAATTTATAGCAATTTAATGTTAATGTTGAACATTGAAAGCTTGTTCATGTTTCAAGGTGTGAAAAGTTAAAATTATATTGAATTGGGGTTCTCTTGCAAACAGTGTATCTGACACCAAATCCCAAACATCAAACTGGACCTCTAGAAGAACCTCAGAGACAGATTTCAAAAGTAAATTCTAGGAGCATTTGATTCTGTGTAAAATAACACCAAGCCATTGCTATCTCTAAAATAACCAGATTTTTCTTTTAGACAACTGGAAAAACTGGAAAAACTGACCAAAATATAGTGACATGTCAGGGGTCACAATGTGCAACCCTTAGGATGGGGCCTCTCTTCTCCTGCTCTGGAGGAATGCCTGTGTCTCAGCACAGGTCTCTAATCCCTGCACTCAGGGCCCTTCAAAGACTCTTCTGTTACATGTATTGCTAGTGACATTGTGAGAAATAATTATTTAACAATGCTACATGAACATATGCTTAAATTAAATGAAGAAATGGAACCACAAAAAATAGGCAAAATCTGGAAGCTACAAAATGTGGGTTATTTAATTGGTCAATTATAATTCCTATGTGTTGAAATGATACTGGGGAGCAAGAAGATGGTTAAGTTCATGTATCACCAGCCTAAACTATGCCCGATAACTCTCTAATCCAGTTCAGGTACCAAGTATGAGTCAGTGATCAGCTGCTGTGTATAAACTACTCAGAACAAGTTGTGATATTTGCAATAGGCCTGATTTTTGAATAAAAACTCTGGAAGCCCAATGATTACAACATAAATGAGAAGCTAAGAGAATGAGATGTCACACAGTAAAACTCTACAAATCAGCCAGGGGTTAGTGACTCACCCAGAATCCTAGCTACTCGGGAGGCTGAGATCTGAGGATCTGGGTTTTAGGCCAGCATGGGTAGGAAAGTATGTAAGACTCTTACCTCCAATAAATCACCAGAAAACCAGAAGAAGTGCTGTAGCTCAAGTGGTACAGCACTTGCATTGAGCTGAAGAGCTGAGGGACAGTGCCAAAGCCCAAAGTTCTAGCCCTACAACTGACAAAAAAATCTACAAATCCCATAATGTAGAGAAAGGGCATTTTAACCAGCATTTTCCTCACTAGATCAGGCTTAGAATTTTCAAAACCCAAAGCAACTGCCTGTATGAGTCACAATAATCAGTATACTCACTCATGTTTTATACAATATAGTTGACATCAGAATCTTCTACATTGCCATAATTAATATCTTCACTTGTGATGGTTAAGAAATACACTGAATTAAAGTCCTAATTAACCTCTCTAATTCAAAATACTCGAAAATGGGAGAAAAATACTCATTTCTGTAGTTAAACCACCATGATTTACAACAACGAACTTACATGCAGCAGCATTAAATTTAAGTTGTACTTCCTAAACAAGTTCATCTTTCACTGAAAAATAGTTTTACCCCTTAAAGAGTACAAGAAAATTTGAGTTTAACTATATTAGCATTAAATCACTTGATGTGGGTTTTTTGATAATAGCAAAAGTAACATATTCAGTAGTACTAGCATGAATAGATTAATACATCTCCAAAGAGTCTTCCCATAAATCCCTTCACAACATTACCATGAAAGGTAATCCTTACTTTCTTATTATTAAATTAATTTTTTACATTATCTTTAAGTAGTTGTAGAAAGGAGTTGCCATTTCACGGTGGGTTTTCTAAATGCAATGTATCTTGGTCAACGTCACCCTTTCAAAATTCTCAACAACTCTGTCCACACATCTTCCCTCACTCTTCCTAATTTTCTAGGTAATACATCTGCATTTTCCTACCCCTCTCTTCTTCATTGCTCTACCCTTTTTCCCTTGCCTCTAGCCCATCCCTTTTGAGCACAGGCTTCCTGTGGAGTCCTTCTATTCAATGGTATATTTCTAACCTCCCACAGAGGTCCTGGGACTTTGTCCCTGGCACTACACATAGCACCTTCACAGCATAGAGGTGTCATGATGTGTCTTGGCTTTCTCCCTGTAGCTCTGATATGGGCTCATATATATTTTAAATTCCTCAGTTTTAGTTTTTCATAAGTACCTCATTTGTCTAGTCAACTTTCTCTAACCTGTTTATCAACTCAAAAGGGATGACATACTTGGAAATAATGTATAAATTCCAATGATCCTTTCCAACCTGAATTACCTTTAGGAGCACTTATTGACATTCAGTAAAAGGAAAAGTTAGCCAAACCACAGACAAATGCATACTAAGCAAGAAAAAAAGCTATAAATTATATCATAACAATTGTCTTCAATTTCATTAAATACAGTGTAATTGAATTTATAGCTCTAAGAATGAAAAATAGCTAAGAGCATAAAACACTTTGAGGTAGTTCAGGGCAAATTTACAAGAGGACAACAGGAAACTTACCACAGGCTGAGGTTGCTGCACAGCTAGCTAGAAGCTGCTACTTACGGACACCTGAAGCAAGCACCACCATAGCTGAAGACAAAAAAATCATCATGCACAGATTAATAGACACAATGATTGACGCTCTCCTTTCTTTTCTCCCTTCTTTCTTGCCTTTTTAGCTAACAGAAAAATGTCCAAACTTGTAGGAAACGTCAGTCTGATGAAGGTATGCTAGTAAATCTGTAATAACAGGCTCTCAAGGAAAATTAAAACCCTGATTTATACCATTTGTTATTTGTATGAGTTCACACCTTCACCCAAAATTCAATCTGATCCTTAATGACCTCAAGGTTGGAAAGTGATGCTCAGTTTCACTTTCTGTATGACTTTTCCTCCAAGCTGTTGGAAGATAGGTGAACATCTATAGAGCTGAAAGCATAGGCAGTTGTCATGAAATAAGGAAGCAGTGGGGAAGTTTGCAAATTTACCTTACATTTTTTCTACTATTATATTATTTAATTTTAAATAAGGACTGGATTGAAAAATAAATGAAAGGTAATGATTGGTTCATTCTCACTAATGATAACTGCCATTAATACACAACTTTTAAGTAAAAAATATTAAAAACTATTTACTTTATAATCAGGAACAAGACTTCAATAGGAATGAATGCTTCTGTTAAACATTGCCCTAAAAACCTTGTCAGTACACAGGGAGAATTAAGAATTTCAGAGCAGAGTTCCGGGAAGATGGCGGAGGAGAAGCTGGAATCTGAACAAGCTCTCGCATAGAAAGCAGTTTTAGAGTTCCAGTGAACAGTCCTAAGCCAGAGAATCACACCAAGTGTGCCATCACAGGACAGAGAGTTAGACAAGAGAGGGGAAGCCAAGACAAGGAGACACATCTGAGCGCCTGCCAGCAGCCGCCGCGGCGGCGGCAGGGTCGCAGCGGCAACCGCAGCCGCGGCCATACCTGAGCGCTCACACAGAGAGTCCGGGACGAAGGAGCCAGACGCAGCGGGCGAGAGGATTCTACTCAACACCAGCAAGAACCGACAAGGAGCGGACATCTTCATCCTGCACTTTGCAGACCAGAGACGACCCAGGATCCCGACGTCCTCACTCCTTCTCAGGGAGCAGAGGAGGGAAGGCCACCCCTCCCCCCCCAGCACCGGTGATCTCCATCTTGGATACCGACAAAGCTCGGTGGAGCTGCTAGCTCCAACTCAGGCCTTGGAATAAAACGAGTCATTTAACAGGTCACAAGAACTTAACGGCGAAGTGACCTGCCAGACTCAGCTCCATCCAGGGAAAAGTCACCCAGCTCAGGCACCAGCCATTGGAGTGGCTTTCCTCACTGGGTAACCAGAGCCAGAGGCTGCCCCTCCCTCTAGCAGCCTCCACAATCAATTGAAAAACAGAAACCCTGAGAATGGCTCCAGGGTGGGCTCTGTGAATTTTCCACAAAATAGCCCCAGGGAAAAGCTACTGTTTGTTGAAAGGCCTCAACTCTACCAGAACCTAGCCTCATCACCCCTCTTTTGTGATTCTCAAAGCAGATCACCCTCCCATTAAACTAACCTGGGAGGGGGATCTCAAAATCTTGGGTAAAGCAGAGCATTTTTCTGCCTGTTCGAACAAACTGACTTAAGAAACCAATCAAGCCACAGGACCTCAAGCTGACCAGAGACTCCAACAAGAGGCTGGTTACAGACAAAAGGGAGATACAGGATTCTTCCCACCCCTCCCAAAAAAAAAAAAAAAAAAAAATCAAAGAACTTTTTTTTCTTCTTTTCTTTTTTCTTTTTTTTTTTTTGGTACCTTATATATATAAAAAAATTTTTTCCTTTTCTAAAACTTCTATTAATCTTTAATTTTTGCCTTTTTTGAAAAAATAATTGTTTTCCACTAACTTTTTTTTCCCTCTTATAATTTTTATTTTAGGAATACGTGAATGTATGTTTTCCTTTCTTTTCTTGTCTTCTCTCTCTTTTTCTTTCTTTCTTATCTTTTTGTTTTTTGTCTAGCTCTACTGAACTTCTGATCTTTTTTTTTCTCCCTTTCTTATCCTTTTCACCTTTTCCTTTCTTTTGTTCTTCTGTATGTGACTTAACTCTTGTCCTGCACATCCTCAGATAAACCCATAGTTAAATAGTAGAACCTATCCCCCATTGTGTACACACTTAATCCACAAATTTATTACTCAATCCAAAACCTCTGAGACTTAAATTCCTTAATAGCAGTACTACCTCTTTATACCTCTATAATATTTTAAGCATTTTTTAAGTTTTTCACATCTCCTCTATCTCCCTCCTGTCTTCTCATTATTTCACATTCCTCTCTAAATAGATGGTCTTTCAATCTCCATAACTATATTAATATTTACGTTTCTAATTTTTTTTCTGGTCTCTTTTCATTTCCCTTTCCCTTTCTTCTTTTTCTCTCCCTCTCTACTTGCATCCTACCCAACCGATTTCCTGCATTGAGATTAGAACATAGTTAACTCTCCCTGTGCCTCCCCACACCAATCTATTCCTAATTTTTACCCACATCTCTCCCTAACCCTAAAAATTTCTGGTTTTCCAAATTCTTCTCTGCGGTTCGAAGCCCATTAACATATAGTTGTTTGATGTTGAATAGATGTATCTGTTGAACTAGATTGTATCTGTAGACTGTTGACTGTATAAATGCAAACGTTGGTTGATGGTTGCCTTAAGATAGTGTTCTAGCACAAAACTGGTGCTATTTTCATCTCAAATGGGCAGAGTAAGCCGAAAAAACCCAAGAAAAATGGCAAATCCGGGTATCTCAATTCCCAATCTTGATAATCAGGGGTCAGATCAGATAATGAACAATCCAGAGGAGAGTTCCCAAATAGCTCTACAAACACTGGTGGCAAACATGATAAATGAGAAGTTTGACAACTTACAAAGGACTCTGCATGACCGTGATAGGGAGAGAGAGGAGGCATCCCAAAAGTTTATACAGGAATATAATAAGCGTGAGGAAGCTACTCAAAAACTGATACAGGATTTGCGTGAACAACTTGAGAATACTCAAAGAGAAAGGGAGGAATGGCGTGAGCAGGCTGAGAACACTCAAAGAGAACTGCAGGAATCCCACGAACGGGAGGAAAGAGAACTGCAGGAATCCCACAAACGGGAGGAAGCTAATCAAAGAGTAATTCAGGAATTGAGAGACCAGGTAGAGAACACACAAAGATCACTAAAGGCATTCATGGAATCCATTAACAAAGAGCTGAAGGAAGTCAGGGAGACCACAAAGGGAATGCTGAATGGAACCCAACAGAAGGAATGGGAGTCCAAAGAAACCATAACCAATCAACTAAGTGATTTGAGAACAAACACTGAACACCAAATTAAGGAAGTAAAGAAATTCATACAAGACCTAAAGCAGAACTTCAACAAAGAACTTAAAGCCATCAAAGCTGACCAATTAGAAGGAAAAGAGATAAAAAACAAAGTAGAGAGTCTTGACAGCAGGTTAGACCATGCAGAAGATCGAATCTCAGGGATTGAAGACAGCCTAGATATTATAGAGAAAGAACATACAACCATCCAAGACAAGTCCAAGAAGTATGGTAGATCTATCCAACACCTGGAAGACACCATCAGAAGGCCTAATCTAAGGATAATGGGTGTAGAGGAGCACCTAGAAACAGAAGTTAATGGTCTAGGAAATTTGTTTAACAGGATCCTAGCAGAGAACTTCCCAAACATACAAAAAGATAGGCCTATTCAGATACAAGAAGCTTTTAGAACCCCAAATAGACCAGACCAGAATAGGACATCCCACCGTCACATTATAATCCACACAGGATCAACTCAGACCAAGGAAAAGATCCTTAAAGCTGTCAAGGAGAAAAGGTTAATCACCTATAAAGGGAAACCAATTAGAATCACCTCAGATTTCTCAGCAGAGACAATCAAAGCAAGAAGAGCCTGGAATGATGTATGCCATGCCCTAAAAACAAACAACTATCAACCAAGAATACTCTACCCACCTAAACTCTCCTTCATAACTGAAGGCCAAATAAAAACCTTCCATAGCAAAAAAAAATTGACACAATACATCTCCACCAAACCAGCCCTACAAAAGATTCTTAAAGATGTCCTACACATAGAAAACCAACAAGACCACAACAAAGGCCAAGAAACTGCACCCAAACTGAGAATCCAAGAACCATAGGAAGAACCCAGTTTTCGCAGCCCCCAAGAAGGTGGATAACATGGCAGGAACTCCCAAATACCTCTCAGTCCTATCTCTTAACGTTAACGGACTGAACTCTCCAATTAAGTGACATAGACTGTCTAGTTGGATTAAAAAACAAGAGCCTTCTATCTGCTGCCTGCAGGAGTCACATCTTGCCCGTAAAAACAAACACATTTTCAATGTTAAAGGCTGGAACAAAATCTACCAAGCAAACGGCCCCCATAAACAGGCGGGAGTTGCAATCTTAATATCAGATAAAATAGACTTCAAATTAAAATTCGTGAGAAGAGATAAAGAAGGTCGCTACATACTAATTAAAGGATCTCTCGTTCAGGAGGATATTACAATTCTAAATATCTATTCGCCAAACAATGGAGCACCCAAATTTATCAAAGAAACACTACTTTCCCTCAAATCCCATATAGATCCAAAGACATTAATTGTTGGGGATTTTAACACACCACTCTCCCCACTAGATAGATCAACTCGGCAAAAACTCAACAGAGAAACCGCAGATCTAAACAGCTGCATAGATCAACTAGACTTAACAGACATCTACCGAACATTTCACCCAGCAGCATCCGAATACACGTTTTTCTCAGCAGCACATGGAACGTTTTCTAAAATAGACCACATTTTAGGCCACAAAGCAAACTTGTCCAAATTCAGAAACATTGAAGTTATACCTTGCATTCTCTCTGACCACAAGGGAATAAAATTAGAACTCAACACCAAAAGCCACCAAAGAAAGTCTGGTATCACATGGAGGCTGAACATCACACTGCTGAATCAAGAGTGGGTCATGGAAGAGATTAGAAAGGAAATTCAAATGTTCATGCTATTCAACAAAAATGAACACACAAATTACCAGCTCCTCTGGGACACAGCAAAGGCAGTACTCAGAGGCAAGTTTATAGCTCTGAGCTCCTACATCAACAAATTGGAGAGATCTGAAACTAGCAATTTAATGACACATCTAAACCTCCTTGAAAAAGAGCAGCAAGATAAACCCCAATCCAGTAGACGGAAAGAAATAATCAAAATTAAATCAGAATTAAATGAATTAGAATCCAAAAAAACTATAGAAAGAATCAACAAAACAAAGAGTTGGTTCTTCGAAAAACTTAACAAAATTGACAGACCCTTAGCAAATCTTATCAGAAAAAGAAGAGAACACACCCAAATTAATAAACTCAGAGATGAGAATGGAAACATCACCACGGAAACAACCAAGATTCAGAACATTATAAGGGAATACTTCTCAAAACTTTATGCTAATAAGTTTGAGAACTTGACAGAAATGGACCTTTTCCTAGCAAATATTGACATGCCAAAACTAAACCAAGATGAGTTAAACCAGCTTAGCAGGCCCATATCAAGCATTGAAATAGAAACAGCAATAAGAGACCTCCCAGCTAAGAAAAGTCCAGGACCAGATGGTTTTACAGCGGAATTTTACAAGGCCTTCAAAGCAGAGCTCACACCAATACTCCTCCAACTCTTCAATGAAATTGAAAGAGAAAGCTCACTACCGAACACATTCTATGAAGCCATGACCCTCATCCCAAAACCAGGCAGGGACTCATCAAAGAAAGAGAACTATAGACCCATTTCTTTGATGAACATTGATGCAAAACTTCTCAACAAAATTTTGGCCAATCGACTTCAACAATTCATCCAAAAAATCATACACCACGATCAAACAGGATTCATTTCAGGGATTCAAAGCTGGTTCAATATACGCAAATCAACTAATATTATTCATCACATCAACAGGAGCAAGGATAAGAACCACATGGTTATCTCAATTGATGTAGAAAAAGCATTCGACAAGATCCAACACTCCTTTATGATGAACTTTTTGGAAAAATTAGGAATCCATGGAACATTCCTCAATACAATAAAGGCTGTAAATGACAAACCTACAGCCAGCATTATACTCAATGGTGAAAAACTAAAGCCATTTCCCCTTAACTCAGGAACAAGACAAGGATGCCCAATCTCTCCACTTCTCTTCAATCTAGTATTAGAATGCCTAGCTACAGCAATAAGACAAGATGCAGACATAAAGGGGATCCAAATAGGGAAAGAAGAAATAAAACTCTCCCTCTTTGCAGATGACATGATCTTGTATTTAAAGAACCCCATAGACTCCACTCCCAAATTACTCAAGCTGATTCAAAACTTTGGCAAAGTAGCAGGTTATAAAATTAACCCCCCAAAATCCATGGCTTTTCTGTATGCCAACAATGAGAAAAGTGTGGCTGAAATTAGGAAAGCAACTCCATTTGTAATAGCCCCACAAAAAATAAAATACCTAGGAATTAACTTAACTAAAGAAGTGAAGGACCTCTATGATGAAAACTTTAAAATCTTGAAAAAGGAAATCAACACAGAACTTAAAAAATGGCAAAACCTCCCATGCTCCTGGATTGGAAAGATTAACATCATGAAAATGGCAATACTTCCCAAGGCTATCTACAAATTCAATGCAATACCTATCCAAATTCCAACCTCATTCTTCAAGGAAATAGAAGAAGCAATCCAAAAATTCATATGGAACAATAAAAGACCCCGAATAGCAAAAACGCTCATGAATGGAAAGAACACTGCTGGAGGAATATCAATACCAAACTTCAAACTCTACTATAAAGCCATAGTAATCAAAACAGCTTGGTATTGGCATAAGAACAGACCTCAGGACCAATGGAATAGAATTGAAAACCCAGAAATGAACCTACAGACCTATAGCCATCTAATCTTTGATAAGGGAGCTAAAACAATAGAATGGAAGAAAGACAACCTCTTCAGTAAATGGTGCTGGTAAAATTGGTTAACTACATGTAGAAAATGTAAGCTAGATCCTTATATATCACCCTGCACCAGAATCAACTCCAAATGGATCAAAGACCTTGAAGTCAAAGCAGACACTCTGAAAACATTACAGGATGGAATAGGAGAAACCCTAGGTCTCCTTGGCTCAGGCCGAAATTTTCTGAATAGAGACCCGGAAACACAACAAATCAAAGAAAGGTTGGACAAATGGGATTGCATAAAATTGCAGAGCTTCTGCAGGGCAAATGACATAGCTAGCAAGATCAATAGAAAGCCCACGGATTGGGAGAAGATCTTTACTAGCCATACAACGGACAAGGGTCTCATATCTAATATATACTTGGAACTCAAAAAATTAAACCCCCCAACAACAAATCCTCAAAGAAACAACTGCCCAATAAATAAGTGGGTGAAAGACTTAAAGAGAAACTTCTCTGAAGAAGAAAGAAGGATGGCCAATAGACACATGAAGAAATGTTCAACATCCCTAGCCATAAAAGAAATGCAAATCAAAACAACATTGAGATATCACCTCACCCCAGTTACTACGGCAAAAATCAAGAACTCTAACAACAACAGATGCTGGAGGGGATGTGGACAGAAAGGAACCTTACTTCATTGTTGGTGGGAATGTAAACTTGTTCAACCACTTTGGAAAGCAGTATGGAGGTTCCTCAAGAGACTTCACATAGAGCTCCCCTATGACCCAGCAATCCCACTTTTGGGCATTTACCCTAATGTTTACAAACAAGACCACACTAAAGCTACCAGCACAACTATGTTTATTGCAGCATTATTTACCATAGCTAAGATATGGAACCAACCCAGATGCCCCTCAGTAGATGAATGGATCAAGAAAATGTGGTATATATACACAATGGAATTCTATGCCTCCATCAGAAAGAATGACATTGCCCCATTTGTTAGGAAATGGAAAAACTTGGAAAAAATTATATTAAGTGAAGTAAGCCAGGCCCAAAGAAACGTAGGTCCCATGGTTTCCCTTATTTGTAATATCTAGTATATGTATGAGTCAAGTGGAAAAGGTCAGATAATGTGATGTCAGGAAAATGAACCCTTAGATGTGTATTTTAATGTTTTTTTCTTTCATGCAGGTGTTTCTAACACATTTATAAGATTATCACTTTTTTGCTTTGTATGTCCCTCCCCCACAGTACAACCCCTGATTTCACTATATTTGATGTCAGTATAACTTGTGGAGGAGATGGGGAAAAACCAGTTGTTTAAGGATACAGGTGGACCTGTTGCAACAATGAGAAGTACAAGTTGTCATGTCAAGTACAAGTTGTCATGTCCAAAATGAGCTTTACAACGTTATTGCGGGGGCGGGAGGGGGGAAGGGGGGAAAGGAGAAGGATTGGGATTAGGGGGGGAGCGGGGAGGCTGGGAAGGGATGTGAAGGGTAAACAAAGGAGGAGGCTGCAATGCTTGGTACGAAATGTGCGCATTATCCTGCCCAGGTAACTGTAACTCCTCTGTACAGTATGTTCCCAAATAAAAAAAGAAAAAAAAAAAAGAAATAACTGACAGGAGTGTAAACAGGTACTTCGGTGCAGGGTATGGGTATTCGCAGTAATAGGAAAGTTGCACAGAGAGGATGAAGGACGGTGAATATGGTTGAAATACTTCATGTATATGTTTCAAAATGGAATATGATCTCATTCAAACTTTTGAGAAGGGGAGCAGGGGAAACAGGAAGGTGACTGGTTGAATTTGTACAAAGTATATTGTATTCATATATGGACATATAAATATGAAAGTACCTTGTAATGATCAACAACTAATTGATGCTAATAAACATGCAAATTAAAAGCTGGATATATTTAAAATATTATCAATACAGAAAATAGATATGAGAATTTAAATTGACAACAAAAATATAAAAAATATATGAGAAAGCAATTTGTTGGTACTTGCCTGTTATCCTACCAATTCAGGAGGTTGAGATCTGAGGATCAGAGTTTGAAGCCAGCCCAAGCAGGAAAGCCTCTGTGAAACACCAAGTAAATCACTCCCCTCCAAGCTGGATTTCAGCGTCATCGGCCTTTGTTTCTAGTGTTTCGCAGAGGTTCTCACCTGGCACCTCCCAGGACTTGCGGGCACACTCACATGAGCCCTCAGGAGCCTCAGGCCAGGTACATCCCAAGAAGGGCCCAAGACCGCCTGGATTTCACATCTGAACCAACGACAGCTATCTACAGTGTATAACACAGTTCTCCTCAAGGACCACAAGGTGCACTTCCCCGCCATCCTCCAGGCCTATGCCTGTCCCAACCGCCAGAATAAACAGTCCAAAGAAGTCCTAACTTGACGTGCAAACTGAACGTCTTCACGTACAAATGTTAACCAATCATGGTGTGGCATAGAGACATGATTCACTGCCCAATAGGGATGTCCCACCGCATCTTTCATTTACATAAGTTGGTCAGGGGAAATCTAGTTAGGAGCTTTCTCTATATGAGCCAGCTTCTCTACTACTTATTAAAACAATTTTTTCCCCCAGAAGAAATTCTCTTATCCTGTTTTGCAAGATGCTTATATGTTTTTTTTTTCTTTAATAAGGCCTCTCTTTTTATCTTCTTTTCTAGTCAATTCTTTAGATGTGATCATTTTTCCACTTTTACCATTAATTATTCTCCACTCCTAAAAATTCTGTGTCTTGCTCAATGTTATCAAGCCATTATTATGCTGCCTCAAATTTTGTAAATGTTAACAAAAAATCCCTATTGATTAAAAAAATTGTAAGTTTGAGTACTCTGTTTTGGTGGTGTCTTCAGTAGCCAGTTGCTAGTGCATTAATCTAACCAGAAGTTTCAGTGTTTTCTCACAACTTCCAGAGAAATTAAGTAATTGCCTAAACACATGAGAGTCTTACATCTGAGTCATACAGTTCAAGGACCACGCAGTCATGGAAACTGCTATGGATTCCAAATGAGGTAACAGCTCCAAGACTTACAAGATATCAACACTTATTCCTCCAGCACAGGTAATCATTAGCATAATATTTGCTAACAAATCATGTCAAAGTCCTTTAAGGAATCAATTGTTTCTTTTCCATGTGGGTAAGTGAGGTTCTAGAAGGAAGAGAGAGCTGTGGGATTAGTCTTAGTTGGAAGGGATGAGTGAGAATGTTGAAAAGGGTAACATTGATCAAGATGAACTGTATTCATAAACTGCTTCAGTGAATGTCAACTGCTTTGTACAATACATAAATATTATTAAAATATTCAAAAAGAAAAGAATAGTTGAGGTTCTAGACTCTGTAATATGCTCACTGGCACCTGGAAGGAAGCATTAAGTTGCATGGTAGGATTTTATCCCTTGAGTAAACAATATACTCCTTGGCCATGGTTGCCTTATTGCATGGACAGAGTGCATAAGACAAGTATCGGGAACTACACAGGGAATAGGAAAATAATAAAGAAAAGATGAGGCTGGGCACTGGTGTTTCACAACTATAATCCTAGCTAATCAGAAAACTGAGATCTGAAGATCACAGTTTGAAGCCAGCCCATGCAGGAAAAGCCATTAGACTCTAATTTCCCACAAACTACTCAGAAAAAGCTAGAGTGCTCAGAAAAAAATCTCAAGTGGTAGTGTGCTAGCCTTGAGTGAAAGGAGCTCAGGGATAGCGCCTAGGCCCCGAGTTCAACCCTCAGGACAGGCAAATAAAAGGACAAGTAAAAATCCAAAAAGTTCATCCAATGGTGCAGGTTTAAAATCAAGTCTGATTTGGGGAAGGGAATGACAAAATGCTGAAAGAAGAACAAAAGATGACCCATTGCAAGAATGATACACAAAAGACACTATATCAGAAATGAACTTTACATCTTCGGGGGTGGGGAGGAGTAGGAAGGGAAAGGATAGTGGGGAAAACAACCAAGGACAACTTTCAGACTGAAATGTATCAAAATGTCACAGAAAATCTGACTATCGCCATCATTGACTGCAATGAGAAATTTCATCCAAGACACAAATTGTATTCAGAGTTATAACAAAGTTTATTCAAAATATTTATTAGGATAGAAGGAGAGTCTCAGAGGTGAAAGTGTGTCATACGAAAACTCCAGAAGGACAACCAAATCAACCCAATACAGGCCTTTATTGAACTTTAAGTGGTTTCAGTTCAATAAGTCAATCAGGCCCATCCTGCAGCAGATGATGGACATGACAGTTTCATAGAATTACTACACATCTGAAGAATTACTGTGTGCAAGCAATTACTCATGAATGCCTAAGAACTTCCACCAGAACATATAAAAGTGCCATGAGACCAGGTGGTGATGGTTGAGATCTTGGAATCACAATTTGAAGCTTGCCTGGGTAGGGAAGTCCAGACACTCCAATACCCAATTAACCACTAAAAAGTAGGGTCAGCAATGCCTTGTCATGATGTCTTCCCAGGTTTCCTCATCCACACATCTTAAAGCCTTTCTGAAGTTTGTTTCTGTAGGGACTAAACAATGGACAGGTAAGAAACAGTAAAGGATCTGGGATGAGCTTGGAGTCATCAGTGGCACCATCCCATGTGCCCATCTATTCTAGTTACTTTCCTGAAGAATAGATAATAACAGTCCCTACCCTAACCTGCAGAGCAGAGAAGCCACTACCTTGGAGGAAAAGGGAGGCTGTACTATGAAGTAACCAACATCTGGATAGGAAGAAAAATCAGTACTGAGTGGATTCACAGGTTTAAAAAATTGACATTGCTGTGCATGATGTGACATTTTTCTTGAAGAACACGTTTGCACAAAGAATTTCAGATTCCTGTAAGTAGATATTCCCACTATCACATGGCTTCTTCCTACTTAGGACAAAATCAAGAACAGTAGGGTCTATTGCCATTAAACCAGCCCCACTGGTCATGGCCATTCTACCAATGATAGGCAGATTCCATACTGGGACAGAACTGGGACAGCCTTGCCTCCCAGAAAGTCTATCTCCCTAGTCAGTCATCCTGCCAGCACAGTCCTATGCCTCAGGCCAGCATGTGCACTGTCCACACCACCGTCACCTTGTCAGTGGTGTTTGGTCATCTTCCTCAGATAATTTTCTGGCAGCGGCTGAAAACAGACTTTCTCTCCTAGCATCCACCAAACAGTGCTTATGGAATGACTGTTCTTCACCCACCCCAATCTCTATGAATATTCCGTTTGTAGAATGGCTTGACTCTGACATTCTGCCTGACTGGATATTAGAATGCAGGAAGCCCACCTCACTTTTTGCCCTTACCAAGGAACACTGACATTAAAAATCTTTCTCTGGCTCTTCAAATGCCTCTCTGGAGGGTGCTTCATTTCTTTGGCACAGGTAGAGACTTGTTCTTAGTATTTCTCTTTCTTGACCTGGGCAGTATGCTTCACCTTCCAGCCTTGTGACAACCTCACTCCTGCAGGCTCTTCTTCATGCAGTCTGGGTCTGGGTCTTTCAAAGCTCTATAATCAGGTACATGAAACAACTTGCTACACCATGGTCCTGGAGGTGGGAATCTTGTGTCCTGCGGTTTCTAGATGTGCCACTCCCTAGTAATGGAGGGCATGATCCACAGGAAGTGGATATGCAGCTACCAGAAGAGTAGTCAGAGAGGCCTTTGAAACCAGTGTGTTTGCAGCAAGTAGCCCCTCAGGGCCCAAGTCTAGCACTGCAGTCCTATAGGATGACATCACTGGCTGACTTTGCTGTTCAGGCATGAGACTCATGGATGCTTGGAAACCATATTCTGGAGGGGATGGCGTTTTAATGATCTCAAAATTCTAACACTCAAAGGATCAAATTCTTGGCTCCCCTGTTGACTGCTCAGATAGAAGAAGGCTATTCTTCATTCTCTGACATGTCACTGTTACTACAAATGTAGAGCCAACATAATCCTCCAAATTGACATATATGTCAAAGGCTTTCTTTTTCTGTGGGTCAAACATGCCTGTTGCTGGTTCCAGAGCGCTTCCCTTAGATCTGGGAACAGTATCACTCTTTCAAGTTCTTCCCTCAAGGCTGTGAAATCGGGGCTGAGAAAGCAAGCTGCTTCCTCTCTAATGGAGAAACCACAGAAGAACCACAGATGTAAGTACAGAAAGTTCCTCTCTTCTTGGTAAGGGGGACATCTAATATGGACCCTGAAATTCTGTACCACATGCAACTAGCAATGACTGTGAAATGTTTATTCAATATTACACACGCATGCTTTAGGGTTATTATTAAATAAGGCTCTCTCTGGCATATGGTCTTGTAACAAATGGTATTAATTATCTTCATTAACCATCTTCTGAAAAATTTGTTAATTTTGAGTTTAGATCCTCATTTATAAAGAAAATGAAAGTTTAATGAAATTGTGATTCCATCGCACCCTAGCCAGAATCAGGAAACAACAACAAATGCTGGTGAGAATATAGGGGAATTGTGGAAGAGCACAAACAAACAAAAGAAACAAAAAATCACATTCTACATTAAACGCAACAGCGACAAATACAGAACCTCCTGTGTACCTTTCTTGGAGTTCATTTCACTGAGCAGCATCTTATATGGTCATGTGTGCATAGCTTTTGAGCTTTTCTGCATGCCTAGACACTTTTTTAAAGATGTGAAGAGGGACTATTTTTGAAGAGGAGGACCAGTAGGAGGAAGAAGAAGGAAAAAAGGGGAGGCTCACTAAGAGAATATCATTAAAAGAGCAGGTACAACTATGAAATTTTCATATTTAAACCCATTATTTCATAGAGTTAATTAAGAATAAAGTGATATTTGAAAAGGGTTTTTTCATGTAGGGCCAGGGACATATCTCATTAACAGTGTGCTAGTTCTTTAATAAACCATAAAGTCTCCGGGTTTGCAAGCAGCAGTACAACCTAAATGTAACTTCTGCTGGGGACCCCTGCTGTACATTTCCCAACTGAATACCAGTGTTGATGTTGCACTGTCTCCCCCATCCACCTTTCTGTGCCTTTTACAGTATAATATAATGTTTGAAGATTGTCTAGATTGGACCTAATATTTTTTGTTTGTATGGCAACTCCCATATGTCCTTGTCTACAGTGTATCTATCCAACTACATGAAACTTACCAGAACACGAAAATATACCAATTTTTAAAATTTTCACTGGTTTCCAATCTTAGCTCTGAGTCATTTAAGACTTCTCCTTGGCTCACTCCACAGGCCAGCATCACAGTGAGCAGAACAAACTGTATAAAAACGCTCATTCACAATGAATGACCCCAATTTACCTGATAATCTGAGTATCAGTTTTGTATTTTTCTGCTGGGCAGGGTGAGAAAGAGGAGGAGGTTCCCATCTCGTCTGGGACAAGCACACAGGATCTCATTAACTTGAGCATAGACAGAGAAGCACAAACTAAACCAAATACCCACAAAGTACCCATCACCCAAAAGAACAGACAGGATGTTTACAATCCTCCTAACTTAAAATACCAAGGAAGAGCTGACATCTTATAGAAAAACCTCCTAAGGAGTGAAATCAGGCTTGCTATGATGCTCTTTTCTGAGCAGACTCACTTATTTTCATGTTTATAGACTCCTAAACATACATTTATGTTTCAGCCTATTTTATTTTTTTCAGGCTTATTAAACACACTTTGTTTTTTCCCACAGTTACAGGAAACAAAAACACAAGCACAAGTCTCGCATGAGTTTCACACAAACCATTCCATTGTATTTCTCCTAGGCACTGCATGTATACACACAGCCTTTCATGATAGAAAAATGATATCTTACCATATGTGTCATGCTTTCCCATACACTGGGAATATCCACTAGCTCAAAATCTCTAAGCTACATGAAGATGCTGATAACCAAATATATACTACTGCAATTTAATTTACCAGTAAAGGTTGTAGTTTTTACTTTCTCAGGGACAAATTTTCAATGACAAGACAGCAACAAGCTGTGGGTAAAAGTTGTTGGCAGAGTTGTATGAAATTACTGCATACACTTTGTTATATGAGGCATAAAGAACAGAGTATACTAAGAATAGCATTTCTAAGAGCTTGTTATCAGATCTATACTACTACATGATTATCAAGAAGCTATGTTCCCTCTACATAACATACCCCTACAGAACAGCCAGAAGATACATTCACCAATGCTTCTCATGAAATTTGAATCTGAGGACACCCACACACAGCTCTTTTTCTCTGAGTGGGCTTCCTTCCATCTTTCACCACCACATAATGAACCAGTCCGGGCAAACACTGCCCAAAGGGAGCATAATGAATCTGTGCTCAAGATGCATATTTTTCTCCCCATTTAAACATGTAGTCATAAATTGGCTAGTTCACTGGATTTACCAAACACTGTCACCTTGGTATATCTATAGAGCATCATTTTATGCTATGAAATAATGAACTCTGGTATTGAACACTAGTGTTTACCAAAAACATCTTTCTTCCAGACATGGACAGGGTAGCCCCTTGCCTCACCTCCTCTTCTCCCTCTTCTCCACTCCAGTGACTAGGTTCAGGACTATGGAAGCTCCAAAGGTACATTCACAACAGTTCCAGAAACAAAACAGTTCTTCCAAAAACAAAACAAAACATTTATGTAGGGATTTTGTCTTCTAATATAATTTATGCATTGGGACTTACCCTTTCACATGTAACTGTATGAACTAAAATAATTGCACATACAGAATGAGGGCTAAACCAGCTGGATCAATCTAGCATGCAGGGCTTCTCCCCTACTTCACCATCCTTAACCCATCCCAATCAAAATGCCACCCAATAAAGTCTAGTGGGAATAATCTCTAAGATATCAGGTTCACAATTCCATTCTGCCTAAAATATATAAAGTGTGTTCCTTTCACCTGTAGCTTTCCCACTGGTAGTGCATTTATAAACATCTGGTAGGAATACATATTCCTCAAAGGGACTTGATTCCACTCTACCTATAATAGCAATGAAAGAATGGCAGGTAATTAAGGAAGGTCATCATTTGGGAGTATTCCAATCTAGACATTCTCCCATCTCTATCAGCCAGTGGTCAGGTTTATTCATCTAGAAGATTTCGAAGGAAGTTTTTTTTAAACTATTTCTCTTCCTAAGAGATTTTCAGAGCCCTCTTTCCCACGAATTTTAACACAATGTATACTCAATGTATTTGTCTATTCCCTCCAGGGAAGCCTCTTTAACATTAGGCAAAAGAAGATGTAAATTTTGACTTGTTTGTCCTTTATATACACTGTGCACATCTAAGAAAAAAAAGTCTGGAGTTGTTGAGAGCAGCTCATTCCCATCTGTGCACAAGCTAGTGATTCTTGGAAGAAGGCCAATTTTCACACTGACAGCCACATGCTATACAGGGCACCACCATGGAGAAAAACCCCTGCATCCAGTAAGTTGCAGCTCAGTGGCTCCACTCACCATTCAAACCTTGTGGACCCTGTCACTGTTCCAAGCATTGTCTCTAATCTGCTTAAAATATACAAGAAGTTTTACCTTCTTTTGTGGCAGATGAAAACAATTCACCTCCCTCCAATGGTTGAATCCATTTGGCTGCACAAAAGGAGGAGATTCTGATTGCTGTTATATATTTTCATTTTCTTTAGGTAATTGTACCAAGGAGTTACCATTCAGCAGAGCAGTTTATGAATACAGTGCCTCTTGATCAATGTCACTCCTTATAACATTCTCACCAACCACTTCAACCCCATCCCTTCCCTCACTTTTCTTACTTTTAAGGAGATCCCTTTTTTCTCTGCAGTCCTTTTAGCTGATTGTCTATATGGAAGCTGTAGTCCTTTAGCTGATTGCTCATTATGTGACTGTAGTCCAATTAAATGCCTATTCAATCACAATCACAAAACAACTTTCTTGCTTGTCTACATTTGTGGAGAGGTAATCAAGCTGGAAAGTGGATTTTTAACTATTTTGTAAGACTGGATGTAGCAAATCACCCCCTTAACCCCACATTCAATGTGTCTCAGAAGAAAAAGACACCCATCAACTATCAGAGGAATTTTTGGCACCCTGTCAAACTTTGTTCATTAAAAACTCTCTGCATCGGGCTGGGAAGGTGGCTCAGTGGTAGAGCGCTTGCCTTGCATGTCTGAGGCTCTGGGTTTGATTCCTCAGCACCACATAAGAAAAAAGCCGGAAGTGGCCCTGTGGCTCAAGTTGTAGAGCGCTAGCCTTGAGCTGAAGAGCTGAGGGACAGCATCCAGGCCCAGAGTTCAGACCCCATGACCAGACCAAAAAAAAAAAAAAAACCCAAAACAAGAAAACTCTCTGCATAACCAAGAGAAAATTCATGGAAAAAAAAAACAGTCACAGTGACTCAGTTATAGAGAGTAATAGACAATAGACTTAATATTGTCTGGCTAATATATTCAAGAAAGAGAAAAACAAGAGGATTAAAGAGGATTTGTGTTTGTCTCTCTGTGTGTTGATTCTGAGGCTTGAAATGAGGGCCTGTGCTCTCTCCTTGAGCTTTTTTGTTCAAGGCTAGCATTCTACCACTTGAGCCACAGCTTCAGTTGTACCTTTCTTCAGTGGTTAACTGTAGATAAGAGTTTCATGGAAGTTATTGCCCAACCACACTCAGCCTCCTAAGAAGTTATGATTATAGGCATAGCCACCAAAACCTGCTAAAAAAGAGGATTTTTTCCTTTTATGAATTCTTCTTCTTATTATTATTATCTTTTATTGTTATTATAAAGATGATTACAGAGGAGTTATCTTTTCATAAGTTCAGTAAGGAGTCCTTTTCCTTTCACAATATCTGCTTTTCCATCACTCAAATACAGGATTTTTATGAGAGAACTGGCATTTATAAAATTGAGACAGATACCAGTGGCTCACAATTGCAAACCTAGCTACTCAGAAGGATGAGATGGGAGGATTAATTCTTCAAAATGCAGAATCATACTTAGGTACTATATACACATGTACACATACACCATGGAATACTAGCATATAAACCTCAACTGTTGAACATACTTCCAAATGACCACAAATCCAACAATAGTGTACTAAAAATCTTACCATCCTTCCTAAAAGCTGTTAGACTCAAACTTGAGACCCCTGAGCAATTCCCAGAGACCACGTACAATGAGAACAGCAAAAGAGTCGTTTCTTTGCAAGCTGGAGCCTGAACTTATAATCGTCACCGACACAGTGGGTCAGTGTTGTGAGCCCCAGCCACATGATCAGCACGTTTTTTTTTTTTAATTGTGAAAACGCTGTACAGAGGGGTTACTATAACATGGCCAAGATGAGTACATTTCTTTGTTTCCTCTTCCCATCCCTTCCCATCCTCACTTTCCCCACCACTAAATCCTCCTTCCCCACTCCACCCCCCTCACCAAAGTTGTAAAGTTCGTTTTTAGACATAACGACTTGTACATCTCATTGTTGCAATGAGTCCCCCTCTATCCCTATTTAAACCACTTGTTTTTTCCCTTCTCCTCCACAAACTATAACAACATCAAATACGGTGAAAGCAGGGACTATACCATGGGGGAGGGACATACAAAGCATCATAGAAATCATCTTATAAATATATTAGAAACAATCACCTGAAAGAAAAAAACATTTGAATACATATCTTAGGGTTCATTTCCCTAATATCAACTTAGCTGACCTTTTCTGCTTGATTCAGACATATATTAGTTATTGCAAATAAGGGAAACCATGGGACCTATGTTTCTTTGGGCCTGGATTACTTCACTTAATATAATTTTGTCCAAGTCTTTCCATTTTCTAACAAATGTGGCAATGTCATTCTTTCTGATGGAGGCATGGAATTTCTTGATCCATTCATCTACTGAGGCATCTGGATTGGTTCCATATCTTAGCTATGGTAAATAATGCTGCAATAAACATAGGATTTTTATAGGGTTTCTAGCAAGAGGAGGGGCTTCCATTCTAACAGTTACATGATTGGATTAAGTTTCCCAGGCTTCTACATAATTGGACAGCATTTCACCGGCAAGTTTCAGGGTAGGCTCACTGGTTATGGGCATAATCATTTTCAGTAAGGGTAGGGGCTTTCCAACTTAGAGAATACAGGATTGGTTAAATCATACATAGCAAGAAGATCATTGGTTGGAATACATAAGGCTAACCATAGGAATGCAGGCCACTATATATTTTTTAACTGTTTATGATCTGACAGCTGCTTTTTCCAGGAACTTGACAAACCTGTCCATTTTTCAGTAACTGGGGTCATGTTTCCTTTTGTCTAACTGGCAGTTACTAGGGATATAATTGTACTTTTGATTGTGGGTTTTCTGAGAACTTTTCCAAAAAGTCTTCTTCTTATCAGAAATATTTATCTTATCAGATAAATATAAATCATAATCACAATGAGATACCAGTTCATAAGTATTAGGATAACCATTGAATGGAAAGAAAGAGAAAGCGGAGAAAAAGTGTGGGAGGAAAGAAAAGAGGAAATAAGAGAAAGGAGAGAGAGGGAATGAGAATAGGAAGGAAGGGAGGGAAGAAGGAAAAAATACTGAAGAGGTGATTAGAACTGGAAACCTGTACAATGCTGGTGTTAATGAAAATAGTACATCTACGGTGGAAATTGCAGAATAAATCAAGCATATAATTATATCTAGCAGTTCCAGTCCCAAATGAATCAAAAGTAGAAATATGAGTAGAGATTTGTACATTTATATGCTAAGAATTTTATTAGTAGTATAAAAATGTGCAAACAATCCAACACTCAAATAAACAAGGAATGGTTCTACGTATAATAAAAATATTACTCAGCCTTGAAAGAAAGAATATTCTGGCAGATGCTACAACATGGATGAATCTAGTTATTATTATGCTAAATGAATTATAGCGAGAGACAAAAGACAAATACTATGTTGGTCTACTCATGTAGAACTTAGACTATTCTATTTGGCTCTAGCAGAATACAGCAGATTGTGTATGTGATTCTGTGTATGGGTATGAGAAGTATATTGCTTTGCAGATATGGAGACTGAGAAATTCAATATCAAGATGCCAGCATCTGGGAAGGGCCTTCCTTTGGGCTTCTACCATGAGAGAGGGTATCATATTGCAGAAGGGCTGAGGATGAATATGACAGACAAAGTGGACCTGATCATGTCAGAGGGCTGAACAGGGCTGACTGTGGGTCTAGTCACAGTTCAAAGGGTAGAGAAGACCTCAGGCCACTTAGTAGACCTGAGACATTAAAGCCTGATTTAGGTATCAGGAACAGGAGCTTTCAGGACCTTGGCCTTCAGAGAAGTACATGGCAGAGTGAATCTGCACACCTTCAATCTCAGGTGAGCATCCCAAACCCTCAGAGGCTTGGTGGGAAGATGGGATAGAATAGGGATCCTTTCAAGAAAAAGATCACAAGTAGACACAACCTGCAGGAACAAGAACTTCTGCCCTAATACTAACACTGGGGATGTCAGAGAAGGACGGCAGGTTGTGGAGGAATGAAACCCAGGGTGGCCATAAGATCCTCAGAAGATCTCCTGTTGTGCAGTTCACTCAGGCTCAGGGTCTGGCCTAGTTGGATAGGGCAGGTGGATCCCTGCAAACTATATTGTGATGCTCATTCCTTCTTGTCTATTACAACCAAGTAACATCCCCCAATTCCCAAAAAAATGTGCAGAGGGTGAAACAGATGCCATATCCTTGGACAGGCACTACCCAGATTTCAACATGAACTGACCCAAATCTGAGCCCGGACCTCCACAATCTGCCTTCTCCTGACCAGGTGCTTGTACTGGGGTTCCGACATACATTTGTTTGAGTACATGACCATGTATTCATGAATGGGACAGTAGATTGTGACACTGGAGGCTGTTTGTGAAACTGTGGCAATGTGGGGTGCTGTCTTCCCAGTTTGTCTAGGAGGGCTATTCCAGAAGGTTTCACTCAAGAAGGAGAGATGCTAAGGCACAACTTATCTATTGCCTGATATGTATTGGTCAAGAAATTGTCAGGTGGTCTCTGAACTTTTGGGAATCTCATTGTCCATAGTGAGATCAGACATCTCATTTAGTGAGGTTTTTGCCTGAATGACACAGCTTGAGCCAAACATTACCCTTGCAGACTTTGCTTCAACACTTAGAGTTCTGGGCAGGACATCCTTCATGTTGATAGCTTGACCACATTCCTCCAGTTCTCTCTTTAAGTCAAGCCACATCCTTAAACCTTTACAATTCTTTGGATAAAGATTTGAAAAAATAGTTTGAATATTTCAATCATCAAGATGATCCTAATTTTCCAGACTAGACAAAGAAGGCTGCTAAAACCATGTGTCCCATGAGATCCCAGCTTCCCTTCTCTTCTAGACTTTACAAAATGGATCCTTCTCTGTGGCTGGTCATCCTTTGCTAGAGATTGGCCTCAGCTTTTCCATTGCTTGCTCCTCCTTTGCATGGATAATGGATGGAGTGGGAGACAAAGCAGAGGAAAAGCTACAGCACAGTGGGGGTAACATCTATGTGTTCAGAGGGACCCAAAGACATAATTCTTGCTGATGGAACTGCATAGCCAAAGAGTACCTTCTAGAAGCCAGATCTTATAAAGGCAGTAATTGTGAATGAATTGCACAATGCAGAATACACCCAAGGGAAACTTGGCTTTACCTTGTCGATGAATGCCTTGAGAGTCATGGTAAATGTCGTGTGCATTGCTTGCTCTCTTCATTTCTACACAAAATGGTCTTACTTTTCAACATATCCTTTTCTCTTCTTGGAGGACCACCAAAGAACTAAAACAGGTAAAGTAAGTCTTTCAGCACAATTGGAACAATGAGGGACAGATGTATCTGGAACTTCTATTTGGTGAGATGCTGGTATCTGTGGACTGGAGAGAGAAAGGCTTAGTGACAAGGTAATTTCTTGTATGTCCCTCCACCACAGTATAAGCCCTGTTTTCACTGTATTTGATGTTGGTATAATTTGAGGAGGGGAAGGAACAAACCAATTGTTTAAGTAGGGATACAGGTGGACCCAAAGTATCAATGATATGTACAAGACGTTATGTCGAAAAATGAACTTTACAAGTTTGGCGCTGATGGGGGGGGGCTGAAGGGTTGGGGGGAGACAGGAGCGTATGGTAAAGGGAAACAAATGAGGAGGCAATAAAGCTTGATAAGAAATGTACTCGTTACCTTGTTCATGTAATTGTAACCCCTCTGTATGGTATTTTCACAATAAAAATGTTAGCAACTATTAATCTATAGGAATTCCCTATTTGATGAATAGCAGTATGCTTCTTCTGCTAGCCCTTCAATGTTTATTTTCAATTATCTTTAGCAAAAGGTAACACAGAGGAGAGCATTGCTACCTTTTCGTCTTTTGCAGTGAATCTTAATGATGTGCTAAGCATCATTGGATAACCAGGCAACGACCTCTTTGGAAAATAAAAACTTCTCTCTGGTTTGCAAAAGAAAAAAGAAACATGAGCAGATTTTCTGTTTCGGATCAAGTGTTACCTTTGCATGGCTATAACACAGGGATCTCTACACACACACTTATTTCTATTGAGATTCCTTGTGACTCTTGCCTCATCTGTGTCCAGTTCATGTCTACATCACTTTGGCAGTTAAATACCTGCTCTGTTAAAAACCCTCCTGGGTTAATTCCTGCTCTTCCAAAAGGAAGATACAAGTTCAACATACTACAGCAAGAGGAACTAATTCAAACTGAGTAAGAAAAGTGTGTTCAATGAATCAATATGGTCTATCTGTAGAATATTGGAGGAAAAAATTCAGAGTCCAGAAGAGGGCAGAGCAGTTGTGTGCATGTGCACACATGTTTATCAGATAGTGTGTGGGTCATTTAAAAATCATGAGCAATGCCTGGATAGTACTTCTGTTAGCCTGCCCTCCCCCATTCTGTGTTGGTATCCTCCATCACAGTTCCACAGGCCCTGCCCAAAACCAGTAGATCAGGCCAGGCCTAAGCACAATTGGTTTGTCTGCCCTGGTTGTTCCTTTCGCTTCGCTACACAGAGTCACCTGTTATCCCTATCCTGCAGCTGTCGCCATAAATTGTTGCCCCACCGTAATGGCATGCCTTGCCTTCATGTACCTCACCACTCCACAACTCACTCAAAGCAGACCACAGACTATTCCCAGTCCACAGGCTCTGTTTCTATGAAGCGACCTTACACAAAGACAGGCTGCCATCCCTACCTGAGAGGGTTAGCTTGCCAGCTTGCTGACATTACACTTTGCTGTACATGACTTAGTAGCCATGTGGTCTTCCACGCTTAGACACTCATTGGTGCCATCACTCGGAACTAGGTTACCCTAGTGGTCCTTGCTCTTCCCCTCAGGAAATTTGAGCAGAAGCAGGGTGGCCATCTCAGGCCCACCCACAGGACCACTGAGGTGATTGCCTCCTGACTGAGTGCCTTTTCTACATCCACAAGTCACCAATCTGACATTTTTTCTGGGTGAGTAAGCATTTAGTGTCAGGGTTGGGAGTTCACAAGGGTGAAAACCTGGTACCAAGTTCTGAGCCCTTCCAGTGAGTCTTAGGCCTCTAGCTGTTTTATATAGGCTGGGGGATCCAACAATCCTGACCCTCCTGTTCCTTCCCTTTGTGTTCAGGACCAGCAATTGTAGGTGATGACTCCTCTTGCTGCCTGCTCCCTGTGATAGCTGACCAGACTCCCACTGGGGTTGCCCATGGATCTCTCACATCAACTCTGCACACTCACTCTGGGAGGAGCCCAATCCCAAATTCCTCAGGATTCCCCTCTGGGCTGCCTTTACACAAACTAAAGGCCCTTAAGCTTTTGCCTGAGATTAAACCTCATGAGCTTAGACACATAATCGAATTGAGCCCCAATATTCACTGGGCAATGGAACAGTAGACACTTTATGGGACCTGTATAATTGATGTAAGCACTCAGAAATATGGAAAGAAATCATCCATGTACAAAGCTTTTCTTCTCTCTCTGCCACTGTGCTAGGGCCCTTGAGAGTTGGGACATGGGGAGGGTCACAAGGACACCAAATCTGGGTTCCCTCTCAATGCTAGCCATCCTGCCTAAATGTTTTCTTAGGGAAAACGATTTCTCTCCATGCTCCCCCTCTTATTTTCTGGGCCTTTTTCCACTTTTTTTCCATTAACTTCATTTTCCCCCTTTGCATTCAGTAAACTGTTCTGTTTAAGTGTACTCCTCCTGTATCTACCTTCTTGTGTAGCTGGTCCAAGTTGGGGTGGTTGCAATCCTCAAAAGGTAAAGCAACAGTGTCTTTAAATGTAGTCACTGCAACAAGCTAACCACCCTGCTTGAACTCCATCACTGACAGTCCCTGGCCAGCAAACACATAGGGGCCAGGTTCTCCTTTTACTTCTCTCTCCTTTTCTCACCCAAAATCCATAAAGGGAGCAGTTATATGTCATACCTCAAATAAACCAGTCCTTTGTCTTTCCTGAATCTACTCACTTCAGAAGCTGGATGTCCAATACATCTCTTCAGACAAAACTCCTCTAAGAGTTTACTTTAGGCACTAGGAGGAACCCTCTCTCACCGCAGTTCTCTACAGACCCTGGAGATCCACACCCACCTAGGAAGAGACAAAGGCCCCATGGTGGGTTTTCACATGATCCCACTCTTCCACCAAGCTTATGCCTTCTTCATTCCTGTAGGTATTTAAAGGTCAGTTTATATGCTAATATGTCCTATTCCCAATTTTTAAAAAAAAGTTAGACTAGTATATAGATTTTGCTTGTTTTTTATACATTAACTATACGGTACTATCATGCAATTGGCAAAATGTATTTTGCCACTGCAATTCCAGAAAACATATGACCAATTCTCATTTTTCTAAAAAATTCAAGCATACTTTATTTTGTACCCAAATAAGTTTGTGTGTAAACATGTTCAAAGTAATCTTATAAAAATTGTCATTATGTTGTAAAATTGTTTTTTACTCACATTGCTTACATTTTCAACAGGTACTCCTTAAAATTTTATTTAAACTCTAAAATATCAATATGGCCTATGTTGAGGTGGGGGTCAAGCAAGGGGATTGAACTCTGGGCTGTCCCTCAGCTCTGCAGCTCAAGGCTAGCACTCTACCACTTGAGCCACTATGCTACTTTCAGTTTTCTGAGTGGTTTATTGGAGATAACAATTTCACAGACTTTTCTGTCTGGGCTGGCTTTGAACCAGGATCCTAAGATCTAAGCTAGGATTACAGGTATGAGCCACTGGTACTCATCCAATATGACTTTTTAAAGATGTCCAACTGTCCCAATCACTCACTTTAGAAAGGTAAAACTAAAGTCTATGAGCTGTTCATGGTCAAGATTTGGAACTTAACTAGTACACTCACAAAGTTTTTTCAATTATTTGAGAAAACAAACTGAATTCAGAAACACATTTTCAAAAATGTATAAATTACATGAATTGATTATAAATGCATCTGCCTTCATTTTCAATGCAGCTGATCATAGACTATTCATAAGGAAGATTTTGCAATATACATTCCCTTCATGAAGGCAGAAGATGTTTGAAGCATTATTTTTTTTAATCGATAATGGTTCTTGAATTCTGGGCCTGCATGCTCTCCCTCAGCTCTTCAACTCAAGGCTAGCATGCTACCACTTGAGCTACCTCACCACTTCTGTTTTTCAGGTGTTGTATTGGATATAAGAAGTTCATGGACTTTCCTGCCAGGTCTGGCTTTGAATCATGATCCTCAGATCTCAGCCTCCTGAGCAGCTAGGATTACAGGCATGAAGCACCAGCGCCAGGCTTGAAGCATTCTTCACAACACAACTGGTCTGGTCAGGAGGATCAGCTGTCAGGATGTGTCTCACTCATGGAATTGGCTGTTTCTCTTTCAGTATGTTTCTTTTTGGGCCAGGGATTCCATGGCCTGTAAATAATTTTGTGTCCTGGCAAATATCTAAGAGGAGGTACTGGACCAGAAGAGTTGAGAGGCGCAATTCTGGGTCATGAGCAGTGGGTGACCTGTTTTGAAAAGGCTATGCTGAAAACACAGATTACAAGGCTCTGAGAATGGGTGCGAACAGTCCTCAGGGGATTGTAGAAAACTTGACAAAAGTGAGCTTTCTGCATAGATTTGTCAAGTCTGTCTACAGCACAACTGTAATCTCTCAATAGATGGGGTCAGAGGCACAGGGATGCCCAAGTAGAGGTGGCAAGTGGCAGGGCCTGCATGGGAAGGCATAAGGTAGCACAGCAAGCAGTACAGGGTGCCCAGGACGCACAGGGAGAGGTGATGGGCGCGGCAGTACCGGTGCGCAGCAGCAAGCAGAGAGGGGCGGCAGAGGGAAACAGGGGAGGGCAGCTGCTGGCAACTGGAAAAAACAAGGCAGGCGGCGCCATGCAGATAGCGGGGAAGGCAGGAGATGGCAGCCACCAGTGGTGCAGCCAGCTGCGGAGACGGTTGCTTGGCCGTTTGCTGACACTGGTGGCATGTGGTGGCCAGTGGCGGGTGGCGGGTGGTGACAGTTGAGTCCCGTGGCGGTGAGTCAGTCAGGGGAGGGAGAGGCAGGGTGAGCAGCAGGGGAGGTGGCTGGGCAGGAGGCAGAAGATGGAGGAGGACGGCAGTGGGCAGTCGCAGGGGCGGTGGAAATCAGCAGCCTGCATAACCGCAGCACGACAAGATGCTGGACAGAGGCTCCGGAAGTGGGTGGCGAGCTGCGAGATCAGCGGCAACTGGTCACACGTATGGCACACAGCGGCAAGCCGCACGCGCTGGATAGAGAGCTGTGCGCGGTCTAAACGGCACGATCGTCGGTGGCAAGCTCTGCAGCAGGCGGCCTGTGAAGCGCTGCTTCACACAGCACGGCTGGCCACAAGCTACTGCAGGTGGCGGCCAGCTGTGGTAGTCGACAGCAAGTGGTCAGAGGCTGCAGGACGTGACAGGTGTCAGGTGGTGGCACACAGCAGCAATTGGAGTGCCGAGTTCAGCGGAGGTCAGTGACTGTGGGCATGAATGGGAGCAAGGACGCCCACTGCAAGTGGGGCCCTGCAATGGCTTGAGCTGCCAAATCAGGTCCAGGTTCTGGTGCTAACACACTCTTGTCTCTGCATGCTCAGAACTGTGAACCATCGAATCCTCTGGATCTGGGCACAACCTAGGCCCTGGCACTGGCCAATCCTCGACTTCTGGTCCTGCAGCTCTGGGAGACCTACCTGGCCAATCCTCAGCTACTCACCCAGAGCTTCCCTGAGACCTCAGCCAGCTCTTGGCTCCATGCTGCCCTGAGACGCAGCTGGTTGCTCAACTACTCATCCTCTTGTGCCTGGAGACCTTTCTTGGCCCTCAGCTGCTCAGCCCAGCTATTCTAAGACCCATCCCCAGTCCTTTGCTCAGGTTTTCCCTGAGAGCCTTACTGACTATTATCCTTTCTTCCAGGGCTTCCTGGAGATTCCAGCAGGCACTTGTACCCTTGGTCTGGGCTTCCTTGTGACCAACTCAGCACTCAGTCCCTAGTCACAAGCTGCCTTGAGACCCTGATGTACTACTCTTAGCCCCTTGCCTCATGATTCAATGAGATTCAAGCAGCCTACAACTTGAGTGACCTAAGACTTCCCTGGCCCCAGGCCATCTGAGACCTACCAGATCCTCAGTCCCTCACCTCGTGTTGCTGATGAGAGCATGCTGGGACCTTGTCCCCATACCCCAGGCTTCACCAAGACATGGGAAGGCCCTAGGGACCTGGTCCTTGGCTTCTTTGAGACCCTGACTGATCCTTAGTTGCCCCAAGCTGCTCTGAGACCCTGCCGGCTAGTTCCTGGCCTGTCATGCCAGCTGCCCCCTCTCCTGCTAGGCTGGCCCATAGCCTCTTGACCTGTTATTTAGATGGAGTGAAATGCACTCCACCTGCCAGATGCCCCTCCATGACCTAGCGTCTGTGCTCACTGCACTCACAAAATATGCCTCCTTATCTACTTATCCATGCTCATGTCATCACCCAAATTCTACTAGCCCAAGGAAGAAATACACAGGCAATAAAATCACTAAATGTGACTGGTGGCATTGCCTTCCCTACAGACCTTTAGCATCCAGTGGCTGAGACAGCTTCTGTGACAATCCTCAGAGAAGTATTAATGGCAGATGGAGAATAAAAATACTTTGTGCACATTGTGTAGCCAGTAAGTTATACAAAATTGCTCCAAAGAACAAGTTCTAACAGGTTACAAAACATCTGAGTAAACTCTCTTGCCATGTTTTCTCACCGTGACAAATCATAAAGGCTTTCCGAAGTTCATATTGTAGTGACTGAATGGAGGCTCCTAAGGTGGGATGAGATGAGATATGTACGCTGGGGTGAGTCTTCAGTGGCGTTAGCTCACCTGCCCCATCCTTCTCAAGAAAGAAGCTGCATTTTGGAAGCCCAAATCCTGACCATCCATACTCTGAGTGGTGTCACAAAGAAAACACAAAATGTCTCATGAGGAAAAAGTATGTATTAAAAAGCAAGACACAATTGAGGAGGGAGACTTCATCAGTTCGCTGAGAATGTTCTTATACACAAAGAGATTTGCTGTGCATGGACAGGAGTTTCTCCTGAAAAAATGCACTTTGCAAGGAACTATGTAAGAAGCATGGTATGTATGACTGCCCACTAAAAGAATAAGAGGACAGTGTAATGGGAAGTGTGTATGCTGGTCTGAGACATGATTCCCTATGCTGGCAGGCATGGCAGAGGAGATACACAGGCTTTTGGAAGGCAAATCTGTCCCAGGGTAGTTATTGTTTGAGACTCTCCTGTCATTATCAGAATGGCTATGGCCAGTGGGGCTGGTTGGCAAAAGAGACTCTGCTGTTCTTTACTTGGCTTCCTTCTAGGTAAAAGGTTCCATGGGGTAGTGAGAAAGGTGAGCCATATGATAGTGGGAATGTTGAGAGAGGGGAGGCTAAAATACTGCTTTCTGCAATGTTTTCTTGGAGACATAAGACTCAAGTTGAAATCCCATTTTCTTCTGTATGATTCATCCAACAGTACTCGGGCATGTCTGTTCTTCAAGAACTCCACTGTCCTTGAACATTCTGCTTGTGGTTAAATTAAGTCTTGCTTCTGGGTACTGGCTGACTGGATCTTTGAATTTTCCAGTGACTTTACCTGATTTTTGTCTTTTGTAGGAAAAATTGACAAAAAATTATTTATCTGGTTCCTGAATGACTCTCCGGAGGATGCTGTCCTATCTCCAGTACAGATAAGGAAGAGATCTTCCTTGTGGTACTTATCTTCCAGAACTGGGCAGGAGGATGCAGCTCCTGGCCTTGTGAGGGCCTCATTCCTGTAAGCTTTTCCTTCTGGATTCTAGCTTTGGGTCTCTGATATCTCTCTTTTTCATCAGGTCCATTAACCATCTTGCTCTACCATGAGTCCTGGAAGCTGGATGTCTTGGCATCCTGTTGCTTCTTCATGCATCCTCTTCTTGGCTCTGCAGAGCTTAATTCATAGGAAGTGGGTGGAAGGCAGCATATATGCTGCAAGCAGCACTGTGGGGGCATACAGTCTCCACGGAATGTGTTAGCATCACATCCTGTATGATATGATAAAAAGCTGGACTCTCACTTGTACTGCTTGACTATTCCTGTTCTTTCGGGCAGGATCCTTGGAAATAGAAATTATGGATGGGAATGTTGTTTGAGTGGTCTTCAGAATTTCTAAACTCCTAAGATAAAAATTATTGGAGTTACTGTGGACTGGCAAGATAATGGGCAGTATCTCTTCACCCTCTGCCATTTTCCTGAGATCTTTTGTCCTTTCAGATGTGGATTCAACAAAGATCATTCCTACTGACATACTGTGGCAGAGGCTATTTTTATGCCTCAGACATGCACATTACTGGGTTTGTAGACGGTTCTAGACTACTTTCCTCTGAACATAGGACAATTTCATCATGTTGCTACTTACTTCCTACAAGACTATTCAATCTCGACTAAGAAAACAGTCCACCTTCCCCTTTCCAGTTGGATAGAACTCTGAGGGAACACAGTTGTGAATATAGTGTTCATTCCTCTCAGGGTTTCATGTGATGAAGGTCGTTGAGAATGCAGTGTGCCATGACCTTCAGTTTTTCTGTCCCTTTATTTTATGGCATTTTGTGAAGAGTTTCTCCCTGGAACGGGACCCACATGACTGTGGGATTGGTCTTTAATTCACTACATGTCAGGTTCAGAGATGCTCCCTGTGACATTGGGGAACTTTTTACAGAGTAAGGTGATTTGAGAATCTTTAGGCACAAGCCCTATTAGTGCTTCAGCCAAAGGTTTTTAATATGAGCTTCCTGTAGCTGTCAAGGGGCAGCATCAAAGTGGGAAACTTCCGTGGAGGAGCTCTTGTAGATTTCTCTAGTCTCTAAGTGTGGATCTCTGACAGTTTCCAGGCTAGATTGGAGTGTTTTGCTGGGGCAGAGGGGGCCGGTCCCAAGGCCTGGTCTGTCATGTCTCTGAAATGGCTAATGTGCATAGGGACTTTGTCCCTACTGATCTGCTCCCATATTGTTATGAAACCTGATTTTATGTTATTTTTCTAAACAGTTTTTGTTTTAATGATTCAGAGAAATGTATTCTGAACCCTTACTTGATGGTCCATTCAAATCACTTTCTAATTCTCTCTGTTTTGACATCTAGGAAATTCACCAAGGAGATTTTTGTCTGCTCATGCAGATCTCTCAGTATCCTGCTCTTACAATTTAGCAGGTCTTTTTGGAGTTCTCTCATTCCTGAAATACTTCTGATTACTCTGAAGTTGCATTCTGTATATTCTGGGAACTATCATCTGCAAATATGGAGTTCTATAAACTTCTATGCTTGTCGTCTGCCTAGTCTGTTAACGGGAATTTCCCATCAGGAGACAGCTGGATCTTGAATTTTGTTCTCTAGGTACTGCAGGAGCCTCACTTGGAGATGATTTTCTAATTTGTTCTTTAACTCAAAGCTGAGAAAATCACTGGGATTGTTGATAAAGCCTCTCTTTTGCCAGGGGCCCTTATCATGAGCGAAAGCTTTGTGAAAATGTTAGAACATAGAGGGTAAAATCCTGTGACTTTTCCTGGTGCTTTGTTACAAGGTCATTTTCTATTTTCTACCTGTTCAACAGCAGGTAGACTAGGACATGTGTCCTTTCTCTGGACTGTAAGGCCACAAAATGTGCAGGTCCTCATTGGAGCTGAATAAAAATGCTAGGAATGGTACACATGGGCAAGGGCCTCAGACTCAGCCAAAAAGGAGGAGCAGCTGGGGCAAAGTTGGCATGAGGTATTGAGATTGGACCGAATGAGGAATCATGGCTGGGTGAAAAAACTGTACAGAAACTTTAATCTGAACTTGTATGGCATGTATTTAGAGAATCTGTTGAACAAAATAGAGGATAAGTCTAATGGATGACCAGACATCTTGACAGGAGCCACCAGGGACACATTGTTCAGAAAGGGAAGGACCCCAAGACTTTGGGGGAAAATACCTCCTAAGAATCAGGAAACTGCTGTGTTTCCCTTTGTGTTTCAGAAGGGCTGAGGGAAGGCAATGCCTTTTTCACTTCTGAATGACTGCATCCTGTTCCCCAGAGCATCCAGAGGGATTTCTCTCTCTTGACCAGCTTACAGCTTTGCTCTTTCACATCACTATTTCTGGCAGATCTAGGATATCTCAGTTGAGGCCTGGTATAGAGGAAGGCACCCCAGAGATGCTGGCAGGAGGGCTCAGTGGGGAGCTTTCTTGTGGGACTTCCCTGAAGTTCCATGGAAGTTTGAGTCAGGTTGAGTGCAGTGCAGGCCACAGGTTGAGGAGAATGAGAAGGGGGAGAAGAATGTGCAAGTGAGCACAATAAATGTGCTTTAGAGCAATCAAAGGTTCTAGAGGTTGAAACACATTCTGGGATGAGTGTGACCCAACAGAAACAGAGGAACACATCTACACTAGTGACAAGATAGAGGCCAGAGTCTGAGAAAACTCACGTGAAGGAGATGGAGGAGTCTTCAGGGACAAACTGCTAGACAAGATGTCCTCCTCAGAGTGCCTAGGTGACTCTTTGGCTGTAGCAGATTCTGAGTTGAGAACTTCATCCAGGGCATCTCCTTTTAAGAAGTGCTAAAAGCTGCTGGTGTCATTGAGCTTCTCTAGTGGGCTGTAGGAGACAGTAGATAAACTTCATTCCACGCTTGGCAAGGTTGATTACCTGTTATCAATGACTCCCACTGAAGCACACCCTGGTTATTTATACAGCAAAGCACGACCTTTTATCCTTTGTTATTGGGCCCTCTAGATTCCCCCCTCCAAGTTCACCTGCTCAACCTGTCAGAGGCAAGTGGAAAAGACAGGAGCACACCCATTTTCTGTGCCTTCCTCCTTGAGCACCAATATTAGCTGTTCTTTGGAGATCACTATTTGAAGTCCATATTTTGCACAGTTTTTGAAAAGGTAGACTTTGGAAACTGCTGTTTCACATAGCTTTGTCATCTTAAGATGATCTCTATCTGCATCTCCCAACTTTCCCATGTTACTGGGAATTCAGTTTCATGAATTCCTATCAATTCACAGATAGTGATGACATTAGTATCTTTAGGTAAAGGAAATAGAGTCTTATTAATATTCACGCTGGGTAGGATAAGGACAGCTTTTATGGAAAGGCCCAGGAGCTTGGACTTCCTGATGGGTTTAAGTGTTGAGTCCTCATGTTTGGCCTAATAGTGGTCTTGGGCCTGCTCATTCTAAATGTGCTGACCATTAATCTCTGGAGATGTATTTCTTTTCCTGAATGTTCCTTCAGTACCTTGGAAAGCAAGATAATTAGAGGAGTGTGGTAACTTTGCCTGGAGCTATACAAACCATCCTGAATATCTGCTCTTGGGGAATTGCAAGGGGTTGGATGGGGGGGGGGACAAAAGTGTGAGAAAGACAAGAAAAAACTGGCTTGTAAAAACATATAACTGAAAGCATCCTGGTTCTTTCATGATCTAACACTTCATACGTGAATACATTTAGATATCGGTTCCTGTTACATTTGCTTACTCTCAAATTTACACACCAATTTCTTTGAAAAGGGGTATTATAGATGTCTTGCTGTTTCCTTTTGAAGTGAGTGATTCCTGGATATCTTAGTGTCTCACATCTGCAATCCCAGCTAAGCAGAAGACACAGGTAGAAGATTGAAATTCAAGCTGGCTTTCTGGAAAAAATTACAGAAAAATAACTAAAAAGCAAGTAAAAATGGAGCCCTAGGTCTGCCTAGTTCCAAATGACTGCCAAAAAAAATTTAAACAACAGGAAAAGCATGGAATTAGGGTTTGATTTTTTTCTTCACATTTCCACCAACATCGATTTTCTGCTTTATTTTGTTTTGGGTATGCTTGTTGTGGGGCCTGAGCCGTGAGCCTAGGCATTGTCTCTGAGGTTTTTCTCAGGGCTAGCATTCTGCCACTTAAGCCATATAACAGTTATCCTAGTGAACATAAAGGAGTACTACTGTATGGTTTGTTTTATAACGACTGATGATGTTTCATGAAGTTGTACAAATACACTGTAAAATTCCAGTTGATGTTCTCTTCCATTTTCAAATTAGGTTTATTTTTTATTTTTTTAATGTATTTTGTTATTTTTATGCCTTTCCTGAAGGTTGAACTCTGTTTCTGAGCTTCTTTTTCTCAAGGCTAGTCTTTGAGCCACAGCTTCACTATGGATTGTGTGTGTGTGTGTATGTGTGTGTGTGTGTGAGAGAGAGAGAGAGAGATAGAGAGAGACAGAGACAGAAAGAGAGAGACAGAAAGAGATAGAAAGAAAGAGAGAGATACTAATTGACATAAGCTCTCATGTGCTTTCCTGAACAGCTCGGTTCAATCTGTGATCCTCAGATCTTAGCCTTCTGAGTTGCTAAGATTACAGGCATGAGCCACCAGTTCCTAGCAGTTCATAAATTTCTGTTCATTTAGTGACTATTGCCCTCAAGTTTCCAAGCAGAAATAGGCAATATAAAACCCTAACACTATTTTGTTCTAGGTCAGTATTTTCTTAAGCCACAGTAGTTAATTCTGTCTTAACCTTTCACTTTCCAATTAACCAGAGGAAAAGCTGGAAGTAGCACCGTGGCTCAAGTGGTAGAGCACTAGTGGTAGAGCAAAAGAAATCTCAGTGATGGCTCTCAGGCCCTGAGTTCAAGAAAAAAAGTTTAGATTTTAAATAAGTACTGTGGCAAGTTTTGACAAATACATAATATACCCTAACACATTATAGAACTCTTTCATCATACCCCCCAAATTATACTTTAATTAGGATGGCAACTTCCTTGATAGCTTTAACTCCCTATTTACTTCCCCAACCGGTTGTAAATGTCGACCTCGAGGATCCGAATTCCATGTTAGCTACTCTTCCTCTCCAGGCTTACGTTGCCCGCTGTCCACTTGGATTTCCACAAGTCACGAGCTCACTTCTGTTTTCTCTTGAACTGTAACTCATTAATTCCTGGCATTGCCCTTACTAAGGTCCCAGGCCATGAGACCTCTGCTGCACCACACACATCCGTCTCAAAGTCAGCTCCTTTGAAAGCTCCTTTCAGTCTGCTTACTTTCTTAGAAAATGGTTTCCCTCACCCCCTGGTTGTTGCCTTGCCAGCCAGCAGCTGTTTCTTCTCTGTCCCTGCAAGAATCCTACTGCTGCTGACTGGGTCTTTCCTTCTTTATCCCATTAGTCACCTAATGATATCCCTGCTGCTCAGCCTCTAAAGTTCTCCACACTGAAGCCATGGTGATTTTTCTAACAAAACGGCCGTAAGTTGTTTTGTGATGTCCTTGCATACTTTTCAAGCTCTTTTTTTCTGTATGTTGTGATAAAGCCTACAGACATTCAACTACCACCCTCACCCCCTGCCATGATGGATCTCATTCATTTTAAATAAGATTAGAGAAAAATAATGCACCATTCAGTTCTGTAACACTGACATGGGAGAGGCCATTTTTTATATTTTGAGATCATATTTTAGAAATACAGAGATAATATACCTCATATAAAGGTACAGGATTTGCCTGGCACCAGTGGCTCATGCCTCTAATCCTAACTACTCAGGAGGCTAAGATCTGAAGATCATGGTTTGAACAAAGTCAGTTCAGGCAGGGAAGTCCTGAGACTTTTTATTTCCAATTAACCAGAGGAAAAGCTGGAAGTAGCACCGTGGCTCAAGTGGTAGAGCACTAGTGGTAGAGCAAAAGAAATCTCAGTGATGGCTCTCAGGCCCTGAGTTCAAGAAAAAAAGTTTAGATTTTAAATAAGTACTGTGGCAAGTTTTGACAAATACATAATATACCCTAACACATTACAGAACTCTTTCATCATACCCCCCAAATTATACTTTAATTAGGAAATGACTTAAAAATAAATTACAGGAGAGAATGATTTAAAAATATAAAATCATCCAGCACCATTGTTTTAACCCTTTACAATTAGTTCAGTGAATTTACCTTATTTTTTGTTGTTATTCCTGGGGACATACATTTTCATTTGTTGAAACATCCTTCCTCCTGATAAAAGTGATATTTAGAAACAGAGTAGATTTTAACAGAATTCCATTACCTTACCCCTAAGACATGCCAAAGCCTACCATCTATTAATCTCATAGTGACTGTCATTTCATGTTTTGTTTATTCATCTAATGTGTATGCACAAAACTCATTTGCAGATCTTCCTTGGCATGTAGTCTCTGGCCAGGTCCAGAGAGTTCCAGAGATATTTGTTGAATAAATACACAATGTTAAAGGCCTAGGTTAGTGACTTTTAAGTCATATGTGAAGTTCAGACTTTATGCCAAGGCAAGATGTCCATTATGTTATGTGTGTGTGTGTGTGTGTGTGTGTGTGTGTGTGTGTTTCCACAAATGCCATGATTAGATCTGTGCTTTAGAAAGGCAACTCAAAGCAGTGTAAAGACTATAAACAAGTGACAAAAATAGTTACAAGGATTGAGTTGGGCATACATGGTGTGTGTGTGTGTGTGTGTGTGTGTGTGTGTGTGTCTCTATGCATGCGTGTACGTACTGGTCAGTCTTGGGGCTTAGACTTGGGGCCTGAATGTTGTCCCTCAGATTTTACACTCAGGGCTCGTGTTCTACTGCTTGACCCACAATTGCACTTGTGAGGAGTGGTTGATTGAAGAGTCTCACAGACTTTTTTGCCTGGGCTGGCTTTGAATCAGGATCCTCAGATATCAGCCTCCTCAGTAGCTAGGATTATAGGAATGAGCCACCAATGCCTAGCTCTATGAGGTGGTTTTTGTTGTTTTTGTCAGTCATGGGGCCTGAACTCTGGGCCTGGGCGCTGTTCTCAGCTCCTCAGCTCAAGGCTAGCGCTCTAACACTGAGCCACCGTTCCAGCCCAAATATGGGGTAAAAGGAGTGGAGTTCAAACAGAGTGAAAAATTCAAAATAAACTTTTTGACTTTAAATATTTTATTGGCTTCAATGCATATACACTTGAACAATTCACAAGTGAAGAGTGGAGACACTTGCTATTCTCATTATAGATGTTCTATAATCGTGTAGTATGTTATTCTGAAATACATTTCTGTACTTATTGGCTTATGTTTTCCACTACAGGACACCTCCATTTGTTCTATTAGTATTATTTTTCCAAACGAGTTGAATGACCTTTTCTTTTTCTTCACATTATGCACAGTTTCTCACCCCTCAGTATCCTATCATCATAGTAGATTAAAATACAAATGAGAAAATTCAGTGTTGCTGGTGCAGAGCATGATTTAAAAAAAAAAAAAAAACATGCATGAATGCACCAACATATCATGTTCAATAATGGGATGACTCATTTGAGGAAATACAAACTTTTCCTGAAAAAAGTCTAAAGCATCAAATATATCAAAAATAATGTGAGTATGCTAATACGGGATTCATAAAAATACCATCTCTACTACAAAAAGCTAATACAAAACCCGTGTCATCGCTTCTCATCCTCCTTCACACGGCCCTTTCTCTGCTGACCAGTGGACTAGGAGATGTCTCTCGCTTTTGGCCCCTCCCTCATCCTAACAAGCACTGAGAGAGTGGCGCCCAGCGGCCATGTCCCCAAGTATGTGAAGGAGGGCAGGAGCCGTGCTCTGGGCGTTAGCCTCCAGGTCTCTGGATGGCAACTACCTCAAACCGATCATTTGCGTCAGTCTATAGATGAAAGGGAAGGAGGCCTGGTTGTCCGGGCCTGCATGTTCTTGGTGCTGCTGGATGCCAGGCTGCAGCAACACCACCTGCTCTGCGGTGGGGCTGTGTTGGGGGCAAGACACCCCGGCTTCTCCTGGGGCAGGCTCCGTGTTGTCTTCAAGTTGCGCCTTTGACCCGTGCTCCTGCTCCTCCCCAACTTCCCCTTGCAAGGGCCCCGCCAGGTCTGCTGGGGCCTCTGCAGCAGGGGTAAGGTCACCGGCCCGCATCGAGTCCCGGCCCTCTCTGCCTTGCCCTGTCAGGCACAGTAGCAGTTCCTGCAGCTCCTTCTTCTTCTCCATCTTCTCCTGCATCAGCCGGCGGACACACTCTTCTTTCTCACGCTGCAGCTCATCCAGGACGCCCATCTGCTCTTCACAGGATGCCATCTCCTGCTCCATGGCACTGATGCATTCTGACAGCAGGCTGCAGCGACGGGGGAGGTCATCCACTGGACTCTGCTGGTCCACCTGGCCAGGCAGGTCGTAGGTGAAGCAGATCTTCAGCCGCTTTGTGGGACTCTGGCTGTCCTGCTCTCCCTCCCCAGGTGCGCTGTGGTGCCAGGTCTTGGGGTAGAGGGCCTGGCGCTCCAGCTCTGTCTGGCACTGTGCTGCCAGGTGGGCCAGGCCCTCACAGCGGGCCTGCTGCTCCTGCAGCTCACGGCTGAGCTGCGCCTTCTTAGATTCAGCGATAGATAGTGCTGCACAGTAAAAATCCCACATGGTATGTGGGTTGTCCACGTCCTCTGGGACGGTCACAGCAGGGGGAGCCGCCTCCTCCCCCTTGTCATCCCCTCTGCTCTCTCCTTCGCCTTCTCTAGGGAGAGTCAGGAGCCTCAGCTGGGACTGCAGCTGCGCATTCTCCTGCCTCATGGCTTCCAGGCACGTCAGTGTGTCCTGGAACTTTGGAGGCACCATCCGGTCCTCCAATGTGCTCTGCACCTGCTTCTGCTGCAGCTGCTCCAGCAGCTGGGCCTGCCTCCTTAGGTGCTGCTGCAGGGCCTCCTTCTCCGTGCTCAGCTGCTGATGGGTGGCCAGGTGCTGCTCACAGGTGGCTCTGAGCTCCTGCAGCTGGGCCAGGGACTGGTCCTGCAGCTCTTGGGCCTCTTGGTGCTTGGATTCAGCTATCTCCTTCCATTCTTTGAACGTCTCCTCCTGATGCTCCAGCTTCTCCTGAAGATGTTTCTTCTCCTGCTGCTCAGCGTGCAGGAGGCAGGCGAGCGAGTCCTTCTCATTGCTCAGCCTCTTCGAGCCGTCCTGCAGCTGGGCCAGCTGCTCTTTCAGCTCGCGGTTGCACACTACCATGCGTCTCTTGCTCTCCTGCTCCTTCTCCATCGTCTCCAGGATCTTGCACCGGTCCGAGGCATGCTGTTCCCATTCCTCCACCTTCTTGTCCATTAGCCATAGCCGCTGCTGCTGCTCCAGGCTCTGGAGATGGAGGCTCTGGTTCTCCTCCACCTGGAGGTGAAGGTGCTCCTCCAGGGTCTCGAGCTCCTTCTGCAACTGCAGGGCATGAGCCTGCAGCCACTGCTCAGCCTGAGATGGTCCCACAGGGCGCTGCAGCTCTGCCAGCTGTACTCTCAGCTCCACCAGCTCACCCTCCAGTTCCAACACCTGCCTGGCCCCTTGCTCTTTCTCCTCTCTCAGCCTGCCCACCTCCTCTAAGAGCTGCCAGGCCTTCTCCTTCCCTGTACACCTCTCCACCATCAGTTCTTCCTCCAGAGAGTCTCTCTCCAGCTTGAAGGTGGTGGCCAGCTCTCTCATGCTCTGGAGTTGTCTTTCCAACTCTGCGTGCTCCACCAGCACCTGCTGACACATGTGCATTTGTATATCCATGTTGCCCTTCTGCGTCAGGAGCGCGCCCAGCCTGTCCCGCAGCTCAATGTTCTCATATTCCAGTTCTTCACAGCTTCTGCTCTTCTGCTGGAGCTGCAGTGTCACGCGGTTCAGGGCTTTCATGAGCTCGAGGTTGTGGAGCTCGGTGTCTGTCTCCGTGGTGGAGATCGCAGACAGCTTCATCTCCAGCTCCCTCATGCGCTGCGCTACAGCCTGCAGGCGGCTGATGAGGTGGTCCTGCTCCAGGGCTCTTCGATCAGCCACCTGCCACATGTGGGCCAGGGCAGATTGTAAACTGGATTTTTCTGAAGCCACCATCTGCACTGATAGATTGTACTGCTCCCGCTCTGCTCCCAGTGCCTCGTGCATACAGGCGGTCTCCTCCTGCCGCTCCTGCAGCTCCTTATTCTCCTGCTTCAGTAGGTCGATCTCTCTGCAGAGCTTCTCGTTTTGTATTCTGCTGGCATCGAGGGCAAGCACCAGGTGTTGGTACCACCTTTCGAGGTCCTCGGTGGTGGAGGGACCTGGGTTACTCTTGACCAGGGCAGCTCTAACTGTGCCCAGAAGCGGGGGAGGCTCAAGGCCTGCGTGGTCTTTGGCCACACCCTCAGCTGAATGACCGTCCCCGGCGGCATTTGTCTTGGGGTTACCTCCTTTTTTAGTCTTCTTCTTTCTCTTGGGTTCTGCAGATCCGGCAGGACCATTCCTCCGCTGGTATTCTTCCAGGAGTCTCTTTCCTGCGGCTAACTTTTTCAGTCGTGTTTGTTCAGACATCCCAGCTCTGGGACGGGGAAGATGTGGGGGCCACATTCCCAGGCTCTTGGATGTCACGTCCGTTCTCCACTCACCACCAACTATATCTACCTCGATGCACCAACTATGTCACCTCGATTCACCTCGATTTGCTCCCTCACCACTCCGTACCTCTACCTCCCTCCACGCCTGGTAGTGGTGTGAGTCAGTTGAGGGAATACCAGTGCTACTAGGCAGCATGGAAGGTGGGCGTGGCCTCTATTCTTGGATCCCATTGGTCAGAAAAACAGGGGAAAAATGGGGGGGTGTGGCCAGAATCTTGTGACCGAGGCAGAATGGGGTAGTCAAAATGACAGCTGCTCCTGTGGCCTCATCCCCACATATCCTGTCCAGTTTGGTTGGCGGCAGAGTGGGACCTCCCCTGGGAACTGGTGCATGGTTTTACAAGTCACCCTTCCTGGTTCCCAGCACACAACTGTGGTCACCAGGGTTTCCACCAGACTTCCCACTGCCCTTCAGGTCTGCAGGTGTCAGACGTCTTCAGGTCTCCATGCCATGCAGTTAGTGTTGTTCGGATCATATCTGCTGACTCTTGCATTCTGATCAGGGAGGCGCAGGTGTTTGCAGTGGCTTTGGTACACCCTGCTCCTGCAGGCTCTCTGGGACTGGGCAGCACAGGGACCTCCTAAGCCCAGGGCTCCTCTCCATGAGTACTGGCCATGCTGCCTTCAGCTCAGTGAGGCCATGCATAGCAAATACTTCCTAGGCTAAAGGGAGCTTGAGGCTGTGGCAATCATCTTCTTCCTACATTTCAATGAAATCTTACTGAGCAAAAGTTCCCCACACTTTGGCTGTGATCGCAGAGGGTTCAGAAACACAATCACGAGAGGACTACTCCACCAGAGTAAAGTCAGTCAGTTAGCCACGCAGCCATCTGACTAGTCCCACCCAAATGCTGTCCTGTCTGTCAAGAACGCAGCTTCTGGGGTCACCCTCAACCACTCCGGAGCTCTGGGCCATTGACCGCAGCACTGGCGAGGTGGGGTGGGGGCTGAAGGGATTGATGAGTTCATTTTGTGCAGCTGGCTTTTCCTTCCCATGAAAAGCTGTGCTGGCTGTGGTGGTCTACACCTGTGATCCCAGCAGGAGAATAAATCATGGGTTCAAAACAAGCTGGAGCTACATAGCCAGTTCTAGACTGGCCTGGGCTACAGGCCCTCGGGCTGGGGCTGCGATGCAAGGCCCAGTCATCTTTGCTGCATTGTCATTTGCTGGCTAGCCTCCCCCCAACCCCCATGACCCTTCTCCCAGCACAGCACATGGGACTCATCAAACACACACACACACACACACCCCATGGCACAAAATATACTTCTAATAAGTGATTAATAATGAAGTAGAATAGAAGATTCTGTGGTTTGGGATTGAGAACAGATTCAGAGTTGCGTTGCTGAGAAAAATTCTATCAGAGAAACATAGATCAGGCAAACTAATTTAGGACATGAAAGTGTCCAACAGGTAAATAAGCGATGAAGTGAGAATACAGATGTTGCTTCTGTGCAAATGTTTCTCCATTTGCCCATCTCTATACACTTCTCACCTTTCTTGGGGCCCCAGAACCCTTACCATTTAGGCAGCAATGTAAAGAAATGCGCATTTTTTTCTCCACACAACTGTTTACTTCTTTGGGCAAAAATTTTATTCTAGGTAATTAGATCTAATTAAAAACCTAATGGTACTAATTGATATGACCTCCAAGTTATGGAAAAAAAGAGTGTTTTTAAAAATATATATAAAGTGCTTTGGCTTATTCCCTGCTATCACTGTCTTTGATCTTGGTGCCCTGTGTCTTGTGCATTTGTTTATCTGATTTGAGGAAGGGAAGGGGAAATCACAAAATGGTGAGACAAAGGACAACAGGTGAACCAATGCAACAGTAATGCTCACAAGACACTATGTTGGAAATGAACTTTACAACTTGGGGTAGGGGAGGAGTCTGGAGAAGGGAAAGTGGAAGAAAACAAGGTAGGGGGTAACAGTGTTAGACAAGAAATGTACTCATTACCTTACCGATATAACCATAACCATTCTGTACATCACCTTTACAATTGAATACAATTTTAAAAAATGCTAATGACATTTTTAGGGGAAACCACTACAGAATAGTGGCCACTTTTCTCAGAACTCTTATTTTTCTTTTCTGAAGAATGTTAGCATATTTTTTATTAGGTTGATTGATTTAGGGGTCAGATGTTTGGAGAAATATTTCTCAGCCTTCAATTTAGAATATACACAGCTACCTGAGTTTCTGAACATCCTAGTAACAAACCTGATTTTTCCCATTTATGAATAAAAAAATCTCCTATTGATTTAATGTACATGAATTAAGTTTTCAACTCAGGAAGACAGTAGATTTACAAAATTTAAACAGCAATTAGTTTGCTTCGGCTTAATAGAAAGAAGGAAGAAAACGTGATGTTCTCATGTCTCTATACCTCTAATGTGACTTCCCTTTAAAAGAAATTTGTCCTCTCATAAGTCATGATTCACGTTGTAAATAAGTTCATCACTTTGCATCAATTGCTTGGTATGAAGTAGCCATAGTATCTTTATGTTTAAATTCTACTTGGTAAAAGAAAAATGCAATAGAGAAAAATTGCATATTTAACATTTATGAACCATTTCCCCGGCCTTCTGGCTAATAGCCTTTTCCAGAGAATGGCAAAAACATACATAATAATGTTGATTCTTGGTCATGATACATTCAATCCTGATTATTGCTTCCTATTTACTGACTTTACCCTTCTAAAACTTTGCTGCTATGACATAAGAATAGAATTTGAGAAAAGAATGTCTCACACTTTCAGAATTAGTAAAGCTGTTTTTATCAAAATATAGTAGGTGTCAAGAAGAAGAAGGCTTATAGCTCAAATATTCAAATGAATGGTTTTTCTTGATACTAGATAGATATTTCTAAGTGTACTGATTGTGTATTTCTTAAATAAGTCATTGTATTTAGTGGTGACTACAAAGGCTGAATAGTACAGTGAAGAACAGATAAACTGGTGGTCCATAAAAAGACAGCATTCCAAATGTTTAGCAATTTCCATGGTGCAAATATTTACTGTCTCCATCATGGCCAATTTCAGACTGCCAGAATTCAGTAATTGAACGTAAAGTTGGGAAGGAAGCTCTGCACACAATCAGCTTGTAGGGCAGGAAGATCCATCTTCAGCATTGAATAGTGAAGCACCCGTGCTTGTGTTTAATGTCTGTTTGTGCTACATGGAAGCCACATGCATTACCTACTCTTCCCATGCTCAACTTTTGTCAGACATAAAACTGGCATAGCGGTTGGCTGTGGTGGACAGAGATGGGGGCGGGAGGATTGTGAGTTCAAGGTTAGCTTGAGCCACATAGTGATTTCTATGTGGTGACATCAAAGAAAGGGAGGATTAATTTTGTTACAAGTCATCATCTCTATTCTTTTGTTGAAAACTGCAAAATTCAGACACATCTACAGAGTACTTCAACCACTAGCTACACAATACTCACTTCTCAGCAGCCCTTAGAACATTCTTCATAAAAGACATACAGTAAATCTTAGCAAATAAAGGAAAGTTGAAATAAGTCCCACTATTGAAACATATTTAAGAGAATGAAACCAGAAATCCACAGCTAATGATATTACCAAAATTACGCAAACACATGAACAATGAACACATGAACAGTACTGATGACAATGACTGAAGATGGAAAGGGAGAATCTGAATAATCCTACAAGGTAGTCTAAATGAATAGACTGAATGTCAGAACGTTTGGGATACAGCAAGAGTACCACTAAGGGAAGAAACTTAGTAGAGCTGTGAGTATGTACCTTCCAGAGCCAAAAAAATGTCAGGAGGATGGGGAAGAGAAAGTGAGATCTCAAAAAGCTTAATGATACACCTCAAAATGAGAAAAGAATGAGAATGCAAAATAAACAAATGTAAATAACTAGTGAAGAGGAGGAATCAAATGAATACTGAAAAAAACTGTGCAAAGTCTTGATGGAACAAATTCTGAAAAATAAGCTTTGTAACTCTGTAACATTTGTCAAAACGAAGAAAAGTGACTCAAATTAATATTAAAATTAAAAAAGGGAATGCCACAATACATTTCAATGAAAACCAAAGAATCAGGAGGAAATACTTATACTTAAAATCAAATGCCAGGAAGTGAATACTTTCCTAGATCTACCTTTTATTTTGACCTTCCTAAAATGTACCAAGAGTAAATAGTCACTTCAACAATTAGATGGATGTAGTAATGAAGAGTTGTCAAAAACAAAAAGGCCACGTCTAGATGGATTCGCTACCAATCTATGAGAACCTTAGGGAGTAACAAACACTGTTCTGATGCTCAGATCAGCAGCTGCCTCCGCCTCCCAATCAGTGCTGGCATGCCATGCATCTCCAACACTGCCACTTCTGTGTTGTGTTCCTTGTCTTTCCATGTCTTGTCATTATCTAAGTGCACTAGCAATGAGTGATTTTACTTATCAAAGGACATTCAGTAACAATGAGACATGCAGGACACTATGTGGAAAACAAACTTTACAACTTCGGCTGGTGGGGTGGGAGGAGGAGTTGGGGAAGGAAGGGATAGAACAGGAAAAACAAAGGATGAGGTAACAATGCTTGATAGGAAATGTACTCATTACCTTACTCATTAACTGTAACCATCTGTACAGTATGCTTACAGTCAAAAAGAACAATCAGACACCTACAAGCATGTCCACATGATGAGTACATTCTAGGTAGCATAAACTGGAGGGACTCCTTGTACAAGTAGGGATATAGGAGAGGTGGTGAGGGAAACAGTTTTGCCTCCAGTGCCACATCCTTTTCCAAATCTTCCCATGGTACAAGATCAGTCCTGCTGATGGATGCATAGAATGCCAGTTTGTACATAAACCATAATTTCTTGATCTAGTGATTAATGGAAGGGCATCAGGGCTCATTCCATATATTGGCTACAGTAAATAATGCTGTAAAAAACATGATTGTGCTGATAGATTTAGTGTGACTGTTTTCTATCATTGGGTAGCGCTATGTTAAATTTTCTGTGGAAATTCTGTACTGCTTTCTAGAGTGGAAAAACAAGACTAATGTCCCACCAACAGTAATGGAGTTCCCTTTTGTCCATATTCATGCCACCATTTGTTATTGTTAATTTTCTTGATAATGGCTATTCTAATTGACATGAAGTAGAATCTCACTGTTGCTTTGACTTGCATTTCCTTTATGCCCAGACATGCAGAACATTGCTTCATGTGTCCTTCGGCCATTTTTACTTCTTGTGAGAATTCTCTCTTTAACTCATTAGCCCATTAATTAACTTGGTGGTTTATTTTTGAAGGTTTATTTCATGAGGTTTAATATTGTGAGCTGTTCAGTATACTTGGATATTAATCCCTTGTTCAAGCCCTTTTTTAACTTGTTATATAAGTCTTTGATTTCTTCTGATTCTGGATCTTTACTGAGAAAGGCTGACCTGGGTCTAGGAGCTCTCGTGTTTCCACTCCCTTTTCCTGAAATGTTTTCATGGTTTCTGTCTGATGTGATTTTTGATCCGTTTTGAATAGATTCTGGTGCAAACTGATGTGTAAAGGCTCTAGTTTCAGTTTTCTGCCAGTGCGTAGCCAATTTTGTTCCATCACCAGCTGTCTTTCTTCCAACCTATGTTGTACTGGAGCATTGAGGTGAAAGGATTTGCTTTAGGAGAAAGACATGAGAATCTGAGCACCAGGGATGCCTAGGGCTCATAAGAAACCCCTGGAAGAATCCATCTTCCCTATAGCATATTCCAGCCAGGCTAGCCCACCATTTATCAGGTGACACAAGTGTGGAGGCCTTGCTGCTTGGTGTTGGACCCTCAGTGAGAGCCTGGGGTGAGGCTGTATCTTCAGGAGAAGGATAGATTACATGTAGATCACAGAAAAAGAGGCAGCAGATGCACTAGCTGAGATACCATCAGAATCTTGTGTGCCACGTGGGACAAGCCATTTGGAGACGATTTTAGTGGGGAGATGTTAGAGACATTAGAGACTGTGGTGCTTGGTGAAGGCAAGAGAGCTGCTCAGAGTACTGATTTTGGGATCCATGCATGGATATTCTCTGCAGCTCTGGCCTGGATAACTTAGTCTGCCCCTGCTTTGCCAGGCAGAGTGGCTTGGGGTAGGGTCCACACTGAACACTGGATGGATGGGAACAGGCCTAACCCCTGTCCTATCATTGGTACTCAGGAAATTCAATGGGAAGAAGGAGAGGCCAGGCCTCAGACTCAGCTGCACACCTTATCTCCTCCCGGTGCCATCTCCTCCATTTGGGCACCTGCTTGGATCTGTACTCAGAGAATTTCTGCCAACTTCTGCAAAGTTCATGCTTCAAGAAACTAATGGCTTACCTGCAGTCGTACATGCCTGGTTGCAACGTGAAATCTTATGTCAACACTCTCCTGGCCCAGATGGAGGCCCTGGAGCCCAACAAGGCTGAGTCTGAGGGTGAGAATCCAGGGATGGGAACAGGGAGGGGAGAAGGGGAGTCAGGGCAGGGCCACACTGGGAGGCATAGTTAAGTGTGGCGTAGGATTAGAAGCAAGAAGGAACCTGAAAGGCACAGGGGGTAGGAGGCATTTTAGAAGGTATCCTATTGAAAGTGAGAAACTGGAAATTTTGGGGCAGAGGGTGTCTTCTCTACCTTTGAAAACACTTAGAGCATTGCAGTAATGTGAAAAATATTATGTGCTCTTCCAGGTGTTTCACCAGCCCGAAATCCTTACGAAGCGTTGACGCCAACCCAACCTGCAGCTGTGGTTCCCTGCCTAACAGGAAAACCAGTGTCACATTCAGAGAGCCAGCTAGCTCCATCTGTGCCTCTGGTGCCTGTCCCAGTGGGAGTCAAAGGCTCTAGTTCTGAGTGGGAGCCCAATTCAAATTTAGCACAAGCTTCAGTTTGTGTAGCAAGCCCAGCAGGAGAACTGGCCTCAGCTTCACAGCTGGAGTCAACTACACCTGTGGCTCTGGTGGCCACCTCAGAAGGACAACCATCATGAGCTAGCTCAGACCTACAGCCTGCTCCAAATGTGGCTCTGGTGCACAGCTCAGCAAGAGAACCATCATCAGCTAGCTCAGACCTAGAATCTACATCTGTATCTCTGGTGCCCAGCTCAACAGGAGAATAGTCATCTGATAGCACAGACCTAGAGCCTACTCCATCTTTGGCTCTGGTGCCCAGTTCAACAGGAGAACTGTCATTAGATAGCTGCAACCTAGATCCTTGGGCCTCTGTGGCTTTGGTTCCCAGCTCAGAAGGAGAATCCTCATCAGCTAGCTCAGACCTACAGCCTACTCCACTTGGAGTTTTGGTTCCCAACTCAGCAGGAGATCGGTCATCAGATAGAACAGAACTAGAAACTACTCCATTTGTGTCTCTTGTACCCAGCTCAGCAGGAGAAACATCATCAGCTAACTGCAACCTAGAGTCTAATACCTCTCTGGCTCTGGTGCTGAGCCAGCAGCAGAACCAATACCAATGTATAGAGTCAATGTATAGAGCCAGAACCAATGTATAGAGCTGGAATAAGAGTCATCTCCAGCACCTGCTTTGAGCTGGAGCCAGATCCTGTTGAGGGTCAAGAGCCTAAGCCCTATACAGAACCTCTTTCAGAGCTGGGCACAGCAGTCCCAGGTTCCATTGATTCAGAGCCTTAGGAGGCAGCAGCTTTCATGCCAGAGCAAATTTCTGACATGGAAACATAAAAGAAGTGATGAGACCCACTCCCCTCCCAGGGGCAGCCAGGCCTATAGCTCATCCTCATTCCAGGAACCCTCTCCAGCATGAGGACGTTTTAGGCTCCTATTTTATCAGAGGTTAGGGAAGACAAGACTGGCCTTAAATGTAGACATTGCATGTTCACCAGGAGACAGGCATGAGGTGGCTATGTGAGGGCAGATGCTGCTGGTTAGTGCCATGCAGACAGAGCTAATTTCAATTAGATAGACTGGGATTAGATAGAGAAAATACAACTCTCACTTTCCCACCTGTTTCCTTCTATGACACTCACGTGTTGGGTATACTAGGTGGTCAGCACACCAGACCCAGAGCTTCCCACAGGCTCCGGTCACCATGTGCACTTTCCTATCTCCATCTCCTACTAGTGTCATCCCAGCCTGCACCTAGCATTGTAATCTATGACAAGGCCAGGTGACACCATTCTCTTCCCCAGGAACTATTCAGAAAGGTAGTGCCTTACCAATGCCTGGACTCTATCTGGTCCATGAGTGACAAGAAGGTCAAAGAGCACTTGGCCCCAACCATCTGGGCCAACGTCACACACTTCAACAGTGTGTCATCCTGCGTAATCACAAGTTGTCTTGGGGAACACAGCATGAGGGCCGCAGACAGAGCTCTTCTGGTGCAGCAGTGCATCAAGGTGGCCTAGGTATGATCCATGGGGCTACCAGGGACTCACTATTCTAAATTTTATCCTCAGGATTTGACTGTGTTCAGAGACCTGTGTGGATCGAGTCCCACATTCCCACAGACAATCTTTCCTCTAGCAGGCCACTCACTGTCTCTGTGCTCACCCAGATCTTGGGCTGCGTAAAATCCTGCCTACTTGTCCCATACTCCCTGCTGTACTCCCTGATCTCCCACAAACCTAACTGTGAGCGGCTAAGCCAGCAACCATAGTAAAATCTGGTGTTAGAATCATCCAAATCTCAGTCTTTCTGCCCAGGAGTGCCTAGTGCTGAGGATTTCTGCTCCGTGTTTGCCATCATCTCTGCCCTGCAGCAGAAACTCTTCCATCCACATCCTGGAGAGGACCTGGATAATGGTTTCCAGGTGGGTCCTCTCTCTGCAGGAGCTGTGCCGGCACAAAGGCTGGCATCACCCACACTACGTTTTTGTAATCAAAGCAGAATGGCATATTGGAAATTATATAGCCCCCCATTTTGCCAGGATCAAGTACTTTCCCCAAGCCTATGTATCCGTAAGGTTCGAAATATGTATTTGGACACTCTTGTGCAGGCACCTGGAAGTCTTGGTTTTAAAACAAAATGGAGATCCATTCTCTCATCCTCCACACCCCCCTCATTTTTCCAACGGTCACCTTCTCTTGTCTCCTCCTGTAGAGATAACTTCCGAAGATTTCAGAAACTGTCATCATAATTTCTTAAGAAAATAACCAGGCCAGGTGCAGAGAACTGCTATTCAAGGTAAGGAGAGGTGGGTGAGGGGAGGACAAGTGTTTGTTGTTAGCTCTCTGAGATTATTTTGAACAATTTCAATTCTGTGTCAGCTGGAGTAAGGAGGGAGGAGGCTGCTTAGGCAGTGACCAAGAGGCCCCTCACAATAGTTGTACTGCAGGAAGACAGGGTATCTCTGGAGGACACTTGAACCCAAATTGGGGTGTCTTGCTTCCTATTGGGATTTTATATTGGCAGACTGTGTTAATGGAGTGGTTGAGTCCATTTGCCAAGACACAGGTCCCACCAGTCCCCTAGAACGCTGGCTTCTATTGCTGTCACTGTTGGATGGACTTCATTGGGGAGATTCCTGCTCTGCAGTGCCAGTGTGGTTCTCAATGCTGCGCTGAGGCAAAATGGACATGGAAGTCATTGAGTTAGAGCCAAATCATCCAGGCTCTGGATGTAACGTGGGAGGCACTGTGTTGGCTCCCTAGAGCAGTAGCTGCTGCTGATCACACAAAAGCCGTGGTAGGTACTACATATCTGTGGAGAGCCTAGATGCTTTAAAAATGAAAAGGGAATGATCATCTCATTGAGTGTCTTTCCTAAACTCTCTAGCCGCTACTATGTAACAAGGAAGCAGAATTCATTTCCTCAGTCACAGGGCATAAGTGTCCGCTACTATGTAACAAGGAAGCAGGATTCATTTCCTCAGTCACAGGGCATAATTGTCCACATCAGGGATGCTGAAGAAGGCCCCAATTCAAGTGTAATAATAGAACTGACTTCCTCAGGAGAATGGTAGAATATTTGTGGGGATAGAATAAAATGGCTTTAGACTTGGGCCAATGCAAGGACAAAGAATTCGGCACCTGGGCCAGGCAGAAAGCTTCAGTTTTCTTCTCTCTTTGAGCCTCAATTACTCTAGGCACCCTGGCACACACCAAGGGGCTAGAGGACAACACCTTAGTCAATAGCCTGATGAGGCTGAAGGATATTTCCCCTTGTATAGCTACAGGGCACTGGAAAAGTTGCCAGCCCTCTGTTCACTATTTTCATCTGGCATATAAAGAGATGAGGAGGTTTAGGTTTATTTCACAAGGGAAGATGAGGTCCAATAGAGAAAGAGATGTTCAAGAATTCAGAAACAGCCTTGGTGCTGGTGCTAATCAGGACAGCACCACTGGTGGGGGAAGATACTGAGTATTCCCAGTCCTCTGAGGCAGGTGTATTCCCACATACCTTGCAGAAGAGGAAACAGTCACAATGAGGCCAGATTCCTCACTTGAGATATCACACTAATGGAACTCAGCTAGAAACTGAGCTAGAACTGGCTTGCCAGGTGTTAAGCCCTTTGTCACAGACAACCAGGGAACTCTGTGCTCATGGTCTTGGGTGATTGTGGATAGGAGAAAGACCTCTTGAACTCCACTCCCAATCATGGCAGGACACTTCCATAGTTGCCACCAAGTAGAAGAAGGCCAAGAGATGTCTGAGGCTGTCAAAGGAGTTCGTGAGTAACTGTGCCCAATGCCCCAGCTGCGTAAGACAAGAGAGTTCCCCTGGAGATCTTTTTACCTTTTCCCCACTCCTCTATATGCACTCTGAGAAATGGGCTCCATGTCTTCAGCATTCTGGCCCTGTTTTCATTGTGGAAGAGGTGCTGGACCCACCAGAACCAGGACTATAGAGAAGCTGGGTGGCACAGGCTACACCAGCTGGGGTTCTTTAATGACAGTATGGGACATACCCTGATGCAGATGCGGTTTGGAGTTCCAACTGCAAGCGAGAAGTTCAACACAGAACTGCCATATGATCCCCAGCATACTCTAATAACGAAGCCCCTGTGGGGCTTGGGATGGCTGAGCACCTCTTGGGAGAGGATCCATGGGCCTAAATTTCCACCCATACCAATCTTACAGTTGCTAGTCAAGGACACTATTCCCTACGTAGGAATATTCCTAAAGACCTCGTGATGATTGGCACTGCCATTCAGGACTTCCTGGATGTGAGTATTCAGGGCACAGTTGCCACCCTGGGGCTAGTAAAGTCCCCCTGCTGAGGTGTTAGGTCTAGCATTCTTGAGAGCCTTCTCTCTCCTCTCTGAGCAGAACACTGCACCCGTTTTTCCCTGTTACTTTCAGAGCTGCCTGACCATAGAGACACAGGCGGATATTCAGGTGGAACAGCAAATTCCTCAAGACTGGCTAGCTGGGGAAAAGGAAATATAGCCAAGGTTGAAAGACACACAGCATGTGGTCTAGGAAAGCCATCTGTCCTGAAAACCAAGTTTCTCATAGGTTTAGGCAAGAGGGTCCCAGAACCTCAGTCCTTGGATTATCAGGTGTATTCACTGGAGTTCCGTGGACCTTTGGTAGAGAGGCTAGGCACCTCCAGCAGAAAGCTGGGTGTCTGAGGTGGGACTGAGGAGAGCATCCAGAGACTGACTGTGTAAGCAATCATGTTCAAACAAGGAGATCCTTGGTGGGAGGAAGATGAGGGGCTCCCATTGCAGAGAGCAGAAATCCATTCCCCAGCACAGCCCAGTCATGTCTCCATCCTCTCCTGTCCTAACCAGGAATTCGATGTTTTGGAGCAGGTGATGCAGCTGCAGACCACCTGCAATTATTATACCTTCACACCAGAACAACAGTGTGATGCCTGGTTCAAGAGCCTAGAGCAGCTCAGCGAGAAGGCCAGGTGAGCTGGAACCACAGGGCAACATGAGTGGGGTTGTCCCTAGGATGGAGTCCTGAGAGCCTAGGTCTCTACCTGTGTCACTGTGATGCTCTATTAGGCCAATGAGAAACTGGTATCAGGTTCTACAGTTCAGGCAGACACTGGGAGGGGCCCAAGCATGCTATTCTCTCAGCTCAAAGCCACACTTTTCCTTAGTTATGACCTGTCTCTTGCACTGGAGCTCCAGACCCAGACTAACACCAAAAGCCGTAATACCAAGCAGCGTTTCAGCATTGGCCAGGCCTGAAAGAAGTAAGTTCCTGGGCCTTGGTGGGCAGGGGCCAGGGAACATGCTGGGATGGGACACAGGAGCCAGATATCCAGGTGATTCCTTTCCATGACCAACCGTGTTCCTGGGCTGAGAGTCCTTGTTCTCTGATTCTCACTTCCTCACTGTCATGTCTCTATGGACCTTTATTTGAGGAAGGAGGAAGGTAGCTGGTGATGGACCTAGATCCTTGACTGAGGCACCAATCACAGAGTGTATTGGTGTCCAGAAGTTGGTTCTTCTTTCTTTGTAGAGTAAACATGCCATCTATAAAATTGTCATGCCCAGAAAACTAACCTCAATACCAGTGGAAGCTCCCAGTCCACACCATTGGATCAGGCCAAGTGTTGCCCAGACAACAGCAGTGGGGCTATTCCGGAAGTGGCCTCACACAGTAACAGGAAGCTGACTGGCTCATCTAGCTCCCACATGAACTTCAACAGGAGCCTCATCAAAGAATCCTCTGAAGTCCAGAAAAGATGACACTGGCCCTTTCTATATCCCTTCTTCCCAGTGCCAGCCTTCTCTATATCCATACTGTGATCCCCAAAATCCAGTTCCAAAATTCAGTTTCTGAAAGGCCCTAGAACTGGCTGCCACACCGGAGCACTTCTAAATGTCCTGGCTTCTCCTGACATTGTTGTGGTCCACCACAGGTCTGGGAATAAGCACTTCCAAACTCAAGTCCAGAAGCCACACTGTACTTGCCACTCTGCTCATGTCCAGGTAACACTCAGAATCACATATCTATAGTCTCCTCCTTCTGTCACAATTACACTTGAAATTGGACAGTGTCCTATCATCCAGGACTCCCGGAAGTGCCTCAGGGGCCAGCTCCTGTTGAGGGTAGAGGAATGCCCACGAGTCTTGACCTGACACCTTTCTCTGGTGCAGGTCACTACCACATTTGCCTGTGGATTCTGCAGACTCTCTTACCAAGCTTATATGACATTCAATTCTATCATCCTGCCTAGAGAATTGAAGGGACCCAGGAGATAGCCTCCCTGCCTTTTATTCATTCTAGCCTTTAGTAGGCTGCACTGAAGAGTCTCCTGTCAAGGTTGACTGAGAGTGAGTGTGGCTCACAACAAAGCTTAGCTCCAGACACCATAGAGGGAAGGCCTCTTCTAGAACTCTGTCTTTACTACTCAAGGGTAGACAATAAATGACCTGCCCAGTTAACATGCCACTCCATACAGAAAAAGCATCCTGGGCATTAGAGAGCACATGGATATAACTTTTGAGGCACTTGGAACTGTGTCTATTTATTGTTTGTAGTTAGCATTTGTAGAAAGAGGAGAAAGCACAGTGCTACTGATTGGGCAGGGCAATGTGTAGATATCATAAATGTATAGATAGAAAATATAGACTTGTTATTTATAATACAATGTTCTTTCTACTATAATCATTGTGGTTTTACTTTCATCTCTAGTGTAAATAAGACACTCTTCCACTTTATGTGAAATTCAAAGTATTTAGTTTGTACAGTTCAGTGGACTTTATGGAGAAGTAGAGAATGATGCCACCCTTTCCCTCTCTAATGAAGGAGGGTATGGCCACCCCGCAGAGACCAAGAGTTCAAATCTGTTTCACTAAACTGGTTGCTGCCATGATATGATGCAAGCAATTCTGGGACTGGAGGTTTGGGTCTCTTTAACAATAGTATTTCCAGGGAAACAGCAATGACACTCAAGGTTGGAGGAGGTGTTTTTGACTATCCCTACATAACTTGCTGCCTCTGGGAAGGGATCAGATTTAAAAGTCAGGGGAGTACTTCATGGAAAGGGACCCTGCTGAAATTGAGGAGTTAAGGGAACGTCTCTAGGCCAGTGATGACAAGAGACAATGGAACAGAAAAATCAGTGAAATCACTCACAGAGATTAACAGGCACCACAAAATTCATTTAAAAATGTCACCAGAGAAATAGGAGACTGCAGCCTTCCACAAGGTACTAACCCAGCTTAGGAGGAGTGTCAATCAGGTTTCCCTGGCCAAACCACTATGCATAATGTAAGAGAAATATATACTATAGTGTATATCAATAGAATGGCATGGTGAAATTATTTACTTGCTTATCTTTTTTATGAGAGAGAGAGAGAGAGGACTTTCTATTTAGTCCAAGATGTCTTCAAACACTTCCCCCTGCATCAACCTCAGGAGTGCTGGTATGGAGGTGGTACAGCCCTCTGACACCCACTCAGGCTCCCTCTGTGCGGGTCTGGGTCAGTCCCCTGTATTCCTGCTGGGTCCCTGCCTCTTCCTGGTCCCTTTGCATCCTGCCTTGCTGTCCTCCTCTGATTTGGTATCAAATTTCTCAGGTGATGCCACATCTCCCACTACATGTGGTGGACACTCACCCAGTCACTGTCCAGCCAAGTAAGGGTGCCTACCCATGGTGTAGCACTCTAACTACTGCTGCTATTTTTCAGCTCTGGCTTAGTTTCCTTTAATTTCTCTCTCCTAAATCAGTGAACTATCAAGTCTGCACTGGGCCTGAGCTGCTTTTTCATGGCACCTACTCCCTGCAGCCCAGCCTTTCCCATCTTCCCAGTGTCAGCTAACCCATGGGCCCAGGCAATTCATGGCTGCCCTCTAGATCCCAGCTTCACCTGACAGTGACAGAAAGATGGCAGCCAGGACCCCATTTTGTCTCTCCTGGGGTGCTCTGCTGGTCAGCATTTTCCCCTGGGTCCACATCACCTGTAACTGCTATAACTGCATGTCCTCTTTCCTTGGTGTTGTAGGGAGATGCTGCCATGGGGTACCCTGGGGTCCCTGCTGCCCACCCCTGCAATCATCCCTGCTATGGGGCATGAGGAAGCATTTGGCCTGTTCTGAATCCTGCTGCATATGCCAATTGTGATGCAAATTGATCCAGATTCTTGGAAATTTTATTGAGTACAGTTTAGTACAACCACAGAATGTTTATTTTGGGATATAGTTTTTTAAATCCATGCTGGCAACAGAGGTGAAGAAAGAGATATAAGCTTACCCTACTGAGCTTTATTCACTTTGCTATCAATGTGGATACTTGCTTCCTGATAAGCTCATTAATATTTGAGAAATACAAAAGGTAAATAAGTATATGTTGCTCATAATCTAAGATTTCATTGAGACATAGAACAAATCCAAATCAGCAGCAGAGCCTTAACTTTTTTAGTACAATGGTTAGTGCTGGCAAGTGAAGATTTGGGCATAAACAGTAAGGAAAATAATTTTCTTCTCCACAAACTTTCAACACATTAAAGCATTATTTGTTTGAACATTATTTTCAAATTAGGAGTTATGTTGATTTTTGTGTCATTTCTGGGATAGAACTCAGGACGACAAGCTCTTCCTTAGCTTATTCACTCAAGACTTGAGCTCTGCCATTGATCTATAGTTTAACCTTTGTCCTTTGACTGATTAATGGGAGATGAGTTAAGAATTTCTACAGTTTATCTACTCAGGCTGGCCCCAAACTGCAGTCCTCAGATTTCAGCTTTCTGCTTACCTAGCATTACATAATGAGCCATAAGTGATTTGAAGTTAATGAATGTATATGTGGTACTCAGTGTCTGCCCTCTGTTTCTGAGCTTTTTTCTTTTCTTTCTCCTTCCTTTTTTCCTTCCTTGCCAGCTTCCTTCCTTCCTTCCTTCTTATTCTCTCTTTCTTTCTTCCTTTCTTTCTTTCTATCTTTCTTTCTTTCTTTCTTTTTCTTTGTTTTTTTTCTTTCTGTCTTTCTTGCTTGCTTTTTTTCTTTCTATCTTTCCTTATTCTTTGCTAAAAGCTAGTGACCTATCAATTGATCCACAGATCTACTTTTGGCTTCATGGGGTCAATCAAAAATAAGAGGTTCATAGTCTATGTCAGAAAAACAAACTTTAGGTCTTTAGGAAAATGGCAGAGGAGAATCTGGAGGCTAAACAAGCTGTTGCATAGAAAGCAGTTTTAGAGGTCCAGTGAACAGTCCTAAGCCAGAGAATCACACCACGTGTGCCATCACAGGACAGAGAGTTAGGCCAGAGAGGGAAAATCCAGGCAAGGAGACAGATCTGAGCACTTGCCAGCAGCTGCTGCTGTGGTGGCAGTGGTGGCGGCGGCAGCCGTGGCCACCATACCTGCAAAACAGAGAGTCTGGGACGAAGGAGCCAGACTCAGCGGGCAAGCAGATTCTACTCAACACCAGCAAGAACCGACAAGGAGCAGACATCTTCATCCTGCAGTTCGCAGACCAGAGACGACCCAGGAAACAAGACTCGGTGTGAGTAGAAGCCTAACGTCCTCACTCCTTCTCAGGGAGCAGAGGAGGGAAGGCCACCCCTCCCCACCCCAGTACCAGAGATCTCCATCTTGGATAATGACAAAGCTCAGCGGAGATGCCAGCTTCAACTCAGGCCTTGGAAGAAAACTAGGGTCATTTAGCAGGTCACAAGAACCTAAGCTGACCTGCCAGACCCAGCTCCACCCAGGGAAAAGTCACCCAGCTCGGGCGGCAGCACCAGGAGTGGCTTTCTTCACTGAGTAATCAGAGCCAGAGGCTGCCCTTCCCTATAGCAGCCTTGACAATCAATTGAAATTCAGTAAACATAAACCCTGAGAGTGGCTCCAGGCTGGACTCTGTGACTTTCTAACAAACTAGCTCCTGGGAAAAGCTACTGTTTGCTGAAAGGCCTCAACTCTACCCAGAACCTAGCCTCATCACAGCATCTCCAAACTTGAGGAAAAAGCCATCTTCCTCTTTTGTGATACTCAAAGCAGATCTCCCTCCCATTGAACTAACCTGGGAGGAGGATCACAAAATCCTGGGTAAAGCAGAGCATTTTTCTGCCTGTTCAAACAAACTGACTTAAGAAACCAAACCAAGCCACAGGAAAAACAAACACCACAAACAGACCAGAGACTCCAACAAAAGGCTGGTTAAGGACACACGGGAGATACAGGATTTTTCCGACACCTCCCAAAAAAACACAAAGACTTTTTTTCCTTTTTTTTTTTTCGTACCTTTCATAAAAAATTTTTTCTAAGACTTTTTTTAATTTTAATTTTTACCTTTTTTGAAAAAATTGTTTTCTAGTAAGTTTTTTTCCTCTTATAATTTTTATTTTAGGGGTATATGTATGTGTGCGTTTTTATTTTTTTTTTTTCATTTTAAAAAATTTTTTTTTGTTTTTTGTTTAACTCTGCTGAACTTCAGATCTTTTTATCTTTCTTTCTTATCATTTACACCTTTTCTTCTCTTTCGTTCTTCTTTATGTGACTTAATTGTTGTTCTGCACATCCTCAGATAAACCTGTAGTCGATTATTAGACCTTAACCCCATTTTGCACACAATCCACAAATTTATTACTCAATTCAAAACCTCTTAGACTTAAATTCCTTAATATAGCAGTACTACTTCTTGAAAGCTATATAATATTTTAAGTATTTTTATTTGTAATTTTTCACATCTCCTTTATACCCCTCCACTTCTCTCATTATATCCATGTTCTTCTCTGAATATTTTGTGTTCGTTTCTGCATAATATTTTTAATTTTTACTTTTGTATTTTTTCTGGTCTCTTCTTTTCCTCCTTTCTATTTCTTCTTTTTTTCTCTATACTTTCATCCTATCCAGCCTATTTCCTGCTTTGAGATTAGGACTTAGTTAAGTTAACTCTCCCTGTGTCTTCCCACATCACTCTATTTCTATTCCTCACACCAATACTCCTCCAACTCTTCAATGAAATTGAAAGAGAAAGTTCACTACGGAACACATTCTATGAAGCCAGCATAACCCTCATCCCAAAACTCAGCAGGGACTCATCAAAGAAAGAGAACTATAGACCCATTTCTTTGATGAACATTGACGCAAAACTTCTCAACAAAATTTTGGCCAATCGACTTCAGCAATTCTTCCAAAAAATCATACACCACGATCAAACAGGATTCATTTCAGGGATGCAAAGCTGGTTCAATATATGTAAATCAACTAATATCATTCATCACATCAGCAGGAGCAAGGATAAGAACCACCTGGTTATATCAATAGATGCAGAAAAAGCATTTGACAAGATCCAACACTCCTTTATGATGAAGGTTTTGGAAAAATTAGGAATCCATGGAACATTCCTCAATACAATAAAGGCTGTATGTGACAAACCTACAGCAAGCATTACACTTAATGGTGAAAAACCTAAAGCCATTTCCTCTTAACTCAGGAATGAGACTAGGATGTCCACTCTCTCCACTTCTCTTCAATCTAGTATTAGAATGCCTAGCTACAGCAATAAGACAAAATGCAAACATAAAGGATATCCAAATAGGGAAAGAAGAAATACTACTCTCGCTCTTTGCAGATGACATGATCTTGTATTTAAAGAATCCCATACACTCCACTCCCAAATTACTCAACCTAATTCAAAACTTTGGCAAAGTAGCAAGGTATAAAATTAAGCCCCCAAAATCAATGGCTTTTCTGTATGCCAACAATGAGAAAAGTGTGGCTGAATTTAGGAAAGCACCTCCATTTGTAATAGCCCCACAAAAAATTAAATACTTAGGAATTAACTTAACCAAAGAAGTGAAGGACCTCTATGATGAAAACTTTAAAAACTTGAAAAAGGAAATCAAAACAGAACTTAGAAAGTGGCAAAAACTCCCATGCTCCTGGGTTGGAAAGATTAAAATCGTGAAAATGGCAATACTTCCCAAGGCTATCTACAAATTCAATGCGATACCTATCAAAATTCCAACCTCATTCTTCAAGGAAATAGAAGAGGCAACCCAAAAATTCATATGGAACAATAAAAGACCCCGAATAGCAAAACAAACCTCGGAAACAATCCTCAATCCAATGGAAAGAACACTGCTGGAGGAATATCAATACCAAATTTCAAACTGTACTATAATGCCATAGTAATCAAAACAGCTTGGTACTTGCACAAGAACAGACCTCAGGACCAATGGAATAGAATTGAAAACCCAGAAATGAACCTACAGACTATAGCCATCTAATCTTTGATAAGGGAGCTAAAAAAATAGAATGGAAGAAAGACAGCCTCTTCAGTAAATGATACTGGCAAAATTGGTTAACTACTTGTAGAAAACTAAAGCTAGATCCTGATATATCACCCTGCACCAGAATCAATTCCAAGTGGATCAAAGACCTCGGAGTCAAAGCAAACAATCTGAAAACATCACAGGATGGAATAGGAGAAACCCTAGATCTCGTTGGCACAGGCCGAAATTTTCTTTTTTTTATGAATTCCATAAGTTTTTTTAAATATTATTATTATTTTTTAATTTTTATTTTTTGTGAACATACTGTACAGAGGCGTTACAATTACATGGGCAGGTTAATGCGTACATTTCTTATCAACCATTGCAGCCTCCTCCTTTGTTTACCCTTCACATCCCTTCCCAGCCTCCCCCCCCCCCACCCGATCCCTCTGCCGCCATCCCCACTATTCTTGGCATTTACCCAAATGTTTACAACAACACTAAAGCTACGAGCACAACTATGTTTATTACAGCCTTATTTACTATAGCTAAAATATGGAACCAACCCAGATGCCCCTCAGTAGATGAATGGATCAAGAAAATGTGGTATATATACACAATGGAATTCTATGCCTCCATCAGGAAGAATGACATTGACCCATGTGTTAGGAAATGGGAAAACTTGGAAAAAATTATATGAAATGAAGTAAGCCAGGCCCAAAGAAACATAGGTCCCATGGTTTCCCTCATTTGCAATAACTAGTTTATATATGTATGTCTGAGACAAACAGAAATGGTCAAAGGCTATGTACATATCACCATATAAGATGATGATAAGTGAAATGAACTCCAAAATAGGGAAACAAGTGGTTTTATTTTCTTTAGTGCTATTGTTTAAAACAGATTTATAATGAACAATGTGTTTTTTTTTTGTTTCTTTTGTATGTTCCTCCCCTATAGTATAGCCTCTGTTTTCACTGTAGTTGGTTCAGGTGCCCTGCATCTTGGATACACATTTTTCTAATTTGGGAATGGGAAGGGAAAAAACAAAATGCTTAAATAGGTATACAGGTTGACACATTGTAACAATGAGATGTACAAGGCACTAATTTGAAAATGAACTTTAGAACTTGGTGGGAGAGGGAGGAGTTGTGGGGGTAGGAGGGAAGGGCTGGTAGGGGAAAACAAAGGAGGAGGCAACAATGCTGGTTAAGAAATGTACTCCTTACCTTGCTCATGCAACCGTAACTTCTCTGTACAGCAATTCACACAAAAAAATTTAATTAAAAAAAAGGTAAATAAAGGAAGCCATGTGCTAGGGGCTCATGCATATAATTCGAGCTACTCAGGAGGCTGAGATCTGAGGATCTCGGTTCAAAGCCAACCAGGGCAAGAAAGGCAGTGAGTCTCTTATCACCAATACACCCATAAGAAGGTGTGCTGTGGTTCAAGTGGTAGAGCGTAACGTTGAGGTGAAGAGCTCTGGAAAAGCGGCCAGGGGCAGAATTCAAGCCCCATTCTCAACAAAGAAACGGTGAGTAGATTGATAGATAGATAGATAGATAGATATAGACATACATACATACATACACACACACGTACATACATAAATACATAGTTAGATACATAGATGAAAAAAGAAAACAAAAGAAAAGAAAAGAATAGCAACAAAGAAAAAACTATTTCCATTTCCTGCAAAATATTATTTCCAAATTATTTGCCAGTTGAAGCTTGGATAAATCTGGGTTGTGGAGCCCATGATCCCTTAGGATGGATGGTACCTGAATTTTCTGATTTATAAACTAAGAAATTAGAAATTATTGATTTTTACTACTAATTAATTTTGCAAGTAATTAATGCCTACGAAAGAGTACTGTCCTCCAAACAGTCCTTAATATAGCAAAATCTGAATACTGTTTCCAAGGGCTCTGATGCCTAATTTGTGGGTCTGTATCCAGAACTAATTTGTTTATTTAGAAAGAAGGGAGAGCCTCTCATGAGCTGCTAGCATTGACATCCAAGCCTTGATGTTTAAGTGAGGAGGACAAGTCAGATAGTTGACATGGTACCTGACAGGGAGGAGGGAAGTGCAAGAGCACCTACATCAGGACTTGTGGAGTTTTACTGGGGAGGTACAGATATCATTTCTCAACTACATCCTCTATGCATAGCCCTGCACAAAGGTATTGCAGTGTGCTTAGCAGAATAGAAAGCATCTGTAAACTTTAGAGCCTAGTTGCTAAGATCTAATCATTTGCTTCAACAAAAATCTGTGTTCAAATACTCAAAATGTTACTAAGTGCAATGATGCAGTTCTTTTTTCTAATTTATTATCCCTTAAGGAGTTTCAGTTCCATAAGTCAGGTGAGAAGTCCAGTGCATCTTGATCAATGTTACTATTTCCACCATCTTTCCTCAGCCCATTCCTATCCTCAAGTTACAGTGTTCAAATTTTACACAATGTACATTGCATATAATGACTGCATTTGCTCATTTGCCCTCTCTCCCTTTGTGTGTCCCCCTGCTGGCCCTAGCCAAGAACCACTTCTTTGTACCAGAATCTCAAACAAGGCCAGACATTGTGGTACCTGTGCATATCCCCCAGCACTAGAAGGCTGATAAAGGACAATAGAAACCTACGTAAGCTGCCTCAAACAAAACCCACTGCCCATTCTTAAATGGATTGTGATGCTAGTTGTTTGTAAGGGCTTCTTATTAATTATGTTTTTTATTTTGAAACAACTTTAAACTTGCAGAAAAGTTGGATTGAGGGAACAAAACAATTTCCATAAAGATCAATTTGCTTTGTTAGTGTGTGTGTGTGTGTGTGTGTGTGTGTGTGTGTGTGTGTGTGTGTGTGTGTGTTTGCTCCTGGGCTTGAACTCAAAGCCTAGGCATTGCCCCAAGCTTCTTTGCTCAAGGCTAGTGCTCTACCCCTTGAGCCAGAGCTCCTCATCTAGCGTTTTTGTTTTGATGGTGATTGGACATAAAACTCTCACGGCTTTCTCTGCTTCGGTTAGTTTCAAACCATGATCCTCTGATCTCAGTCTTCTGAGCAATTAGATCACAAGTGTTACTACCAACACCAGGCTCTGTATGCTTTATAAAAACCTATCTTCTCCATGGTACTTTGAGAAAAGCTGCAATGTTAATACCAAGATAATATTATTTTACTGGACGAATAAAAATTGTGGAACTTGTTATGTACTATTTAATGCTTTGATCCATGCATGATTCATGGAAAGGTTCAACCAAACTAATCAGTGTATGTGTTATGAAACACATACAGTCTACTCTCTGAGTAATTTCCTGGTAAACTGTATATTCTTAATAGCTGTAGTTGCCATAACAGGCAAGTGTCTAGAGACAAGTGGGTAATATTATCTTGTCTTTAATATTAACAATATTAATATTAATACCAATCTTATTAATAATATTAGTATTAATACCAATCTTACTCTTAACACTTCACATTTTTTTTAATACCATCCTTCCCACACTGCTTCAGGAATCAGATTTCCCAGGGTTTCCATTCTATGACAGAGTTTCATCTTTCATGACAAGGCTGATACTTATCTAACACCTTCTTTCCCTGTTCTACTGTCTGTCGAAACAGCCCTCATGTGGTAGGTGGAAGTCTGTTGAGTTCTGGCTGAGAGTAAATAGCCTTGACTAAAATTCCTACTACAATTTTGTAATTACTATTTAAAGTTAAAAATGTGGAATGAAGGCTGGGAATGTGGCTTTGTGGTACAATGCTTGCCTAGCATGTATGAAGAACTGAGTGTGATCCTCATTGCTACATAAACAGACAAAGACAGAAGTGGCGCTGTGGCTCACGTGGTACAGTGTTGGCCTTGAGAAAAAGAAAACAAAAAACAAACAAACTCAGGGATAGTGACCAGGCCTTGAGTTCACTGCCAGGACTGGAAAAAATGAGGAATGAAAATATTACAATAGAGCTCTGGCCTCCCTGAGGTCAATATTACCATGGGGCGGGGAACAAAGCTAGAAATTAGACTTGACAGTTTCTTGTCCTTGGAAGTTGTACACTTGAAATGTTAGACAAGAAATGACTAAATGCCCCAAATTCATGGTCCTACCGGTTAGTATTACAGTCTTCAATAATTTATTGATACTGTTCTTTTCTTTTGCACATGTCCATCTTTCTGTGGAAGGCCTACATATGACTGCATAGAAATGAAAGATTCAGCATATTCCCAGAGTGTAGCCCTGGAAGCAGCCTCTCCCACAGGGCAGCCACATCCCTACATCCCACATCCCTGCAGCTTTCCACAACTGCAATTAATCAACCTTGAACACTTCACTTCGAACCTATGGTGAGGAGAGGCTATTAGCTTGCCAATTAAACTGCATGACTGAATTCACTAATAAAGTAAGAAACCAGCTGAGTCCCCTCTGCCAGGGCCCATTTGTTGAAGCAGGAACCACAGTCACAGGTAAACCCAGGTCTCTACAGGTAAGGAAGCTGCAGTGGACTGGTTTAGAAATGCTATCTACACATGCCAGGGTCAAACAAGCTTTCTCTAAAACTTAATAAAATATTAAAGAGAGAATAGGAAATATATAAGCATTGGACTGATGAATATTGGGGAGCTCAAGGCAGTTTGAGAGCAAACTCTCACCTAACATCACCTCAACATAACATAACAAGGCATAACATCAAACCAAACAAAGCACAACGATGGCATTCTAAAAGGGGCAAGATGAATGGATGCCTCCTACTCACTAGCAGTGCCGATCAGTCGTTCTTGAGCTCTTCTGCTAGTCATCAAATATTGCAGATCTGTAAAGTCCATGTAAGATGTAGTGGTGCATGCCTGTAATTCCAGCACTCAGGAGGCTGAGATATGAAAACTGTAATTTCAAGTCCAGATCGAGGCTACATTGGGAGACTATCTCAAAAAGAATAAAGAAAAGTTCCATGTAGAAGCCAAAAGGAGTCCAGTATTTGGTAATTAATTGGTCATCTCACACAAGAGATTGGTCCCACAACTCACCTATTGTTAGTGGCTTAGGCGGCTTCTCCACTGTCCCCCACCTCCTCCCTTCTCAGTCTATTCACAGAAGCCTTAGCTGAATAAAATACCAGGATTCAAAATAAAAGTACTTCTAGACGGTCCCATTGCACAGAGCCAGGTTCTAAAGCCCAGGGGTCCCATACACAGACAGCCTTTCCACATGTTAGCTATAGGGCTGGGATGAGCATTCAGGAAGAAATCTAGTAAGGACTGACCGATTTCCCTCCATGCTCCATCTCATGCTGGAAGGTAATCAAGGGTCCTACAATGGTATTACTGCCTCATGTAATTCTATAAAGAGGCAATAGCAAGTGATACAATTTTCATGGTTTGCTCATTGGGCACTTCACAATTGAGAGAACCACCAGGAAGACTGCATTTTTAGGTAAATTTTGAAAAGCTAAGGAAGAAAACCAAGAAAAACACATCTCACTATCTTCCTCTGAGGTACCAAGGCCCTTCCAGATGTCACAGTGACAAGAAACAGCTGTGTTTCTGTATAATGTGTAGAACAGCAGCTTTAAGGCCTAGCCTTGATGTATAACATTTTGTGAAGTAATAGCATTAACCTGAGATGAATATAACTGCCAGATAGAAAAATTTTACATCTTAGGTCTGGGAAGGTGGCTCAGTGGTAGAGCGCTTGCCTTGCATGCATGAGGCCCTGGGTTCGATTCCTCAGTACCACAGAAGCAAAATAGAAAAATGCCGGAAGGGGCGCTGTGGCTCAAGCGGTAGAGCTGAGGAGCTGAAGAGCTGAGGGACAGCTCCCAGGCCCAGTGTACAGGCCCCACGACAGGACACACACAAAAAAAGAAAACTTTTACATCTCATTTGCATACATCAGTAGTGAATATCCATTGGCGTAGCATGAGGCAAGGATTGATAATTGTGCCAATAAATTATCACATGTGAAAACATATAAAATCATACCACAAACACTAATCCCATGAGCTTACCAAACATAACAGATCTTTTGTTTGGTGCAACTCCATCATGTAAACTATAAAAGGAGTAATACCTAGTACAGGGACACAGCAGCACGCACTGCCCAGTATCATACCATACAGCTTATGTGTCAAGGATTTACAAGTGCCTAAGTCCCAACTCTATCCTGGAAGTTTCAGCTCAGGTCAATCCTCAGCTTGATTTCACCCACTCACTTATTCTTCAGATGAAGTGTGCCTGAAAATCATCTCTAGAACCAAACTCAACTCTTCTTGAAATAAGTTGTGTACCTTGAACCAGAATGTCACTGGAAACAGCTCTGATTTTTGATACCACCTGGCCTCAACAGCTCAGTGACAGCTATGATACTGGGCAGTATCTTATCTGGCCATAAGCTCTTGTCCTTAGGCAAGGCCTCTTGAAACCCTGTGCCCACCATTTTAACCCTTTCCTAGCCTACATTGGTCGATACTTCCATTAATTGGAAGTGTAAGGTATGGTCTGAGAATTGATATTACTAATTAAGGGTAGAATAAAAATCGACTATGTTGTTAGTGCCCTAGGATCTTAGGTGTTTCGTGAATTAATATCAAGCAAATCAACATATATTTCTAATTCATAACTACTTAATAAAATTTGATATTATATATGACATTGCTCACAACACAGGGTTTCTTCAACACAATCCACATCTGCAACCCCTCTGTGGCTGTTTTGGCAGTGTGCTTTGCAGATGAAGAAAACACCATCATTTTAGGATCCTGTGAGGCTTCTATTAAAGAGTAATTCCATTTTAGTGATATCCATTCCAGGATTTAGACTGTCCTTATCAATGGCCTACCTGGATAATACTTTTAATGGGGGAAGACATACTGCAAGTTCCTATCTTATTTCAATATAATCCTTGTTCACCTCTAGCACAATCCTGACACACAGGCAGATGCTTCCCAAGGGAGATGAAAGGCTGACAGCAATTCACAGGTGTAGGCTGGGCCCACCTTCCTCTGACCAGTGATTAATAAAAATGACCACTGTTCCTTTTGCCCCAGGGTGGACACTGCCCTAAAATAATTTCTCATTTCACAAAAAGGAGACTACCAAATTAAAACTGAAAATAAGTTCATGTCTTCTCGAATTTTATAAGAACAATTGCAGAGATACATAGAGGACAAATTCTAAGTGGGCTAATGTGAAATACAAGATAGTCCCATTCTTCAGGAGGTATAGAGGTCAAGCAAAAACACTACATTGAAACTTGTGCCAAGCCAATCTTCTCTCCAAGGCAATGGTAATATTTTTTCAAATGCGATGTCATCTAGATACATGCCTTCCTCTCCCCATAATGACTCATTATACCTTATCCCCCATTGTGTACTCACAATCCACAAATTTATTACTCAATTCAAAACCTCTTAGACTTAAATTCCTTAATAGCAGTACTATCTCTTTATACCTATATAATATTTGAAGTATTTTTATTTTTAAGTTTTTCACATTTCCTTTATATCCCTCCCCTTCTCTCATTATATCCATGTTCTTCTCTGAATATTTTGTGTTCGTGGCTGCATAATATTTTTAATTTTTACTTTTGTATTTTTTCTGTTCTCTTTTTTTCCTCCTTTCTCTTTCTTCTTTTTTTCTCTCTCTATACTTTCATCCTATCCAACCTATCTCCTGTTTTGAGATTAGGACTTAGTTAACTCTCCCTGTGCCTTCCCACATCACTCTATTCCTATTTTTTACCCACATCTCTCCCTAAACCTAAGAATTTCTGGTTTACCAAATTCTTTGCGGTTTGTAGCCCATTAATATATAGTTGTTTGATATTGAATAGAGGTATCTGTTGAACTAGATTGTACCTGCAGACTATTGATTATGCAAATTCACACTTTGGTTGATGCTTGCCTTAAGTTAGTGCTCTAGCACAAAACTGGTGTTATTTTCATCCCAAATGGGCAGAGTAAGCTGGAAAATCACAAGAAAAATGGCAAGTCCAGGTATCTCAACTGCCACTTATGCTAATCAGGGGCCAGAACAGTTAATGAATAATCCAGAGGAGAGTTCCCAAATAGCTCTACAAACACTGCTGGCAAACATGATAAATGTAAAGATTGAAAACATACAAAGGACTCTGTATGAGCGTGATAGGGAGAGAGAGGAGGTAATCCAAAGTTTTATACAAGAATATCATGAGCTTGAGGAAGCTACTCAAAAACTGATACATGATTTCCATGCGCAGCTTGAGAATACTCAAAGAGAAAGGCAGGAATGGCATGAGCAGGCTGAGAACACTCAAAGAGAATAACAGGAATGACATGAATGTGAGGAAGCTAAGCAAAGACTAATACAGGAATTGAGAGAGCAGGATGAGAATACACAAAGATCACAAAAGGCATTCATGGAATCCATTAACAAAGAGCTGAAGGAAGTCAGGGAGACCACAAAGGGAATGATGACTGGAACCCAACAGAAGGAATGAGAGTCTAAGGAAACCATAACCAATCAACTAAGTGATTTGAGAATAAACATTGAACACCAAATTAAGGAAGTAAAGAAGTTCATACAAGATCTAAAACAAAGCTTCAACAAAGAATTTAAAGCCAACAAAGATGACCAATTAGAAGGAAAAGAAATAAAAAACAAAGTAGAAAGTCTTGACAGCAGGTTAGACCATGCAGAAGTTCGAATCTCGGGGAATAAAGACAGCCTAGATATTATAGAGAAAGAACATACAACCATCTAAGACAAGTACAAGAAATATGATAGACCTATCCAACACTTAGAAGACACCATCAGAAGGCCTAATCTAAGGATAATGTGTGTAGAGGAGTACCTAGAAACAGAAGTTAATGGTCTAGGAAATTTGTTTAACAGGATCATCACAGAGAACTTCCCAAACATGCAAAAAGATAAGCCTATTCAGATACGAGAAGCTTTTAGAATTCCAAATAGACCAGACCAGAAAAAGACATCCCAATGTAACATTATAATCCACACAGGATCAACTCAGACCAAGGAAAAGATCCTTAAAGCTGTCAAGGAGAAAAGATTAATCACCTATAAAGAGAAACCAATTAGAATCACCTCAAAGCCAATCAAAGCCAGAAGAGCCTGGAGTGATGTATGCCAAGCCCTAAAAACAAACAACTATCAACCAAGTATACTGTACCCAGCTAAACTCTTCTTCATAAATGATGACCAAATAAGAACCTTCCATAGCATAGAAAAATTGAAACAATATATCTCTACCAAACCAGCACTACAAAAGATTCTTAAAGATGTCCTACACATAGAAAACCAACAAGACCACAATAAAGGCCAAGAAATTGCACCCAAACTGAGAATCCAAGAACCATAGGAAGAACCCAGTTGTCGCAGCCCCCAAGAAGGTGGATAACATGGCAGGAACTCCCAAATACCTCTCAGTCCTATCTCTCCACATTAACGGACTTAATTCTTCAATTAAGTGAGAGAGACGGAGAGAGACGGTCTAGTTGGATTAAAAAGCAAGATCCTTCTATCTGTTGCCTTCAGGAGTCACTTCTTGCCCATAAAAAAAACACATTTTCATTGTTACAGGCTAGAACAAAATCTACCAAGCAAACAGCCTCCATAAACAGGCGGGAGTTGCAATCCTAATATCAGATAAAATAGACTTCAAATTAAAATTTGTGAGAAGAGATAAAGAAGGTCGCTACATACTAATTAAGGGATCTCTCCTTCAGGAAGATATTACAATTCTAAATCTCTATTCGCCAAACAACGGACCACCCAAATTTATCCAAGAAACACTACTTTCCCTCAAATCCCGCATAGATCCAAAGATAATAATTGTTGGGGATTTTAACACACCACTCTCCCCACTAGATAGAACAACTCGACTAAAACTCAAAAGAGAAACCACAGATCTAAACAACGGCATAGACCAACTAGATTTAACAGACATCTACCAAATATTTTACCCAGCAGCATCAGAATACACGTTTTTCTCAGCAGCACATGGAACATTTTTAAAATAGACCACATTTTAGGCCACAAAGCAAACATCAGAAACATTGAAGTTATACCATGCACACATGACCACAACATAACATGACCACAAGGGAATAACATTAGAACTCAACACCAAAAGCCACCAAAGAAAGTCCGGTATCACATGGAGGCTGAACAACACACTGCTGAATCACGAGTGGGTCAAGGAAGAGATTAGAAAGGAAATTCAAATGTTCATGCTATTCAACAAAAATGAACACACAAATTACCAGCTTCTCTGGGACACAGCAAAGGCAGTACTCAGAAGAAAGTTCATACCTCTGAGCTCCTACATCAAAAAACTGGAAAGATCTGAAACCAACAATTTAATGACACATCTAAACCTCCTTGAAAAAGAGCAGCAAGATAAACCCCAATCCAGTAGACAGAAAGAAATATTTAAAATTAAATCTGAATTAAATGAATAAGAACCAAAAAAATCTACACAAAGAATCAACAAAACAAAGAGTTGGTTCTTTGAAAAAATTAACAAAATTGACAGACCCTTAGCAAATCTTATCAGAAAAAGTAGAGAACACACACAAATAAATAAACTCAGAGATAAGAATGGAAACATCACCACGGAAACAACCAATATTCAGAACATTATAAGGGAATACTTCTCAAAAGTTTATGCTAATAAGTTTGAAAACTTGGCAGAAATGGACCTTTTCTTAGCAAATATTGACATACCAAAACTAAACCAAGATGAGTTAAACCATCTTAACAGGCCCATATCAAGCATTGAAATAGAAAGAGCAATAAGAGACCTTCCAGGTAAGAAAAGTCCAGGACCAGATGGTTTTACAGCGGAATTTTACAAGGCCTTCAAAGCAGAGCTCACACCAATACTCCTCCAACCCTTCAATGAAATTGAAAGAGAAAGTTCACTACGGAACACATTCTATGAAGCCAGCATAACCCTCATCCCCAAACCAGGCAGGGACTCATCAAAGAAAGAGAACTATAGACCCATTTCTTTGATGAACATTGATGCAAAACTTCTCAACAAAATTTTGGCCAATCGACTTCAACAATTCATCCAAAAAATCATACACCACGATCAAACAGGATTCATTTCAGGGATGCAAACCTAGTTCAATATACGCAAATCAATTAATATTATTCATCACATCAACAGGAGCAAGGATAAGAACCACATGATTATCTCAATTGATGTACAAAAAGCATTCGACAAGATCCAATACTCCTTTATGATGGAGGTTTTGGAAAAATTAGGAATCCATGGAACATTCCTCAATACAATAAAGGCTGTATATGACAAACCTACATCCAGCATTATACTTAATGGTGAAAAACCTAAAGCCATTTCCTCTTAACTCAGGAATGAGACTAGGATGTCCACTCTCTCCACTTCTCTTCAATCTAGTATTAGAATGCCTAGCTACAGCAATAAGACAAGATGCAAACATAAATGATATCCAAATAGGAAAAGAAGAAATACAACTCTCGCTCTTTGCAGATGACATGATCTTGTATTTAAAGAATCCCATACACTCCACGTCCAAATTACTCAAGCTGATTCAAAACTTTGGCAAAGTAGCAGGGTATAAAATTAAGCCCCCAAAATCAATGGCTTTTCTGTATGCCAACAATGAGAAAAGTGTGGCTGAAATTAGGAAAGCACCTCCATTTGTAATAGCCCCACAAAAAATAAAATACCTAGGAATTAACTTTACCAAAGAAGTGTAGGACCTCTATGATGAAAACTCTAAAAACTTGAAAAAGGAAATCAAAACAGAACTTAGAAAGTGGCAAAAACTCCCATGCTCCTGGATTGGAAAGATTAACATCGTGAAAATAGCAATACTTCCCAAGGCTATCTACAAATTCAATGTGACACCTATGAAAATTGCAACCTCATTCTTCAAGGAAATAGAAGAGGCAATCCAAAAATTCTTATGCAACAATAAAAGACCCCGAATAGCAAAAACAATCCTCAACGGAAAGAACACTGCTGGAGGAATATCAATACAAATTTCAAACTCTACTCTAAAGCCATAGTAATCAAAACAGCTTGGTACTGGCACAAGAACAGACCTCAGGACCAATGCAATAGAATTGAAAACCCAGAAATGAACCTACAGACATAGCCATCTAATCTTCGATAAGGGAGATAAAAAAATAGAATGGAAGAAAGACAGCCTCTTCAGTAAATGCTGCTAGCAAAATTGGTTAACTACTTGTAGAAAACTAAAGCTAGATCCTGATATATCACCCTGCACCAGAATCAACTCCAAGTGGATCAAAGACCTTGGAGTCAAAGCAAACACTCTGAAAACATTACAGGATGGAATAGGAGAAACTCTAGGTCTCCTTGGCGCAGGCCGAAATATTCTTAATAGAGACCCAGAAGCACAACAAATCCAAGAAAGGTTGGACAAATGGGATTGCATGAAGTTACAGAGCTTCTGCATGGCAAAGGACATAGCTAGCAAGATCATTAGAAAGCCCACAGACTGGGAGAAGATCTTCACTAGCCATACAATGCACAAGAGTCTCATATCTAAAATATACTTGGAACTCAAAAAATTAAATCCTCCAACAAGAAATCCTCAAAGACACAGATGCCCAATAAATAAGTGGGCTAAAGACTTAAAGAGAAACTTCTCTGAAGAAGAAAGAAGGATGGCCAATAGACACATGAAGAAATGCTCAACCTCCCTAGCCATAAAAAAAATGCAAATCAAAACAACATTAAGATACCACCTCACCCCAGTTAGAATGGCTATAATCAAGAACTCTATTAACAACAGATGCTAGAGGGGATGTGGACAGAAGGGAACCTTACTTCATTGTTGGTGGGAATGTAAACTTGTTCAACCACTTTGGAAAGCAGTTTGGAGGTTCCTCAAAAGACTTCACATAGAGCTCCCCTATGACCCAGCAATCCCACTCTTAGGCATTTACCCAAATGTTTACAAACAAGACCACACTAAAGCTACCAGCACAACTATGTTTATTGCAGCATTATTTACTATAGCTAAGATATGGAACCAACCCAGATGTCCCTCAGTAGATGAATGGATCAAGAAAATGTGGTATATATACATAATGGAATTCTATGCCTCCATCAGAAAGAATGACATTGCCCCATTTGTTAGGAAATGGAAAAAATTGGAAAAAATTATATTAAGTGAAGTAAGCCAGGCCCAAAGAAACATAGGTCCCATGGTTTCCCTTATTTGCAATATCTACTATATGTATGAGTCAAGCGGAAAAGGTCAGATAATTGGATGTTAGGAAAAGGAACCCTTAGACATGTATTTTAATGTTTTTTTTCATGTATTTGTTTCTAACGCATTTATAAGATTATCTCTTTGTTGCTTTGTATGTCCCTCCCCCAGAGTATAACCCCTGCTTTCACTATATTTGATGTCAGTATAATTTGTGGAGGAGATGGGGAAAAACAAGTCGTTTAAGGATACAGGTGGACCTGTTGCAGCAATGAGAAGTACAAGTTGTCATGTCGAAAACGAGCTTTCCAACGTTGGGGGGGGGGGGGAGAATTAGGTAGGGGGCGGGGGAAGAGGCTGGGAAGGGATGTGAAGTGTAAACAAAGGAGGAGGCTGCAATGCTTGATAAAAAATGTACGCAATATCCTGCCCATGAAATTCTAACCCCACTGTATAGTATGTTCACAAAAATAAAATAAAATTAAATTAAATTAAAAAAAAGAAATAATGACATGGTCCCATTTGGTCAGAAATGAAAAGACTTGGGAAAAAAATCATATTAAGTGAAGTAAACGAGACCCAAACTAGACCCAAAGAAATATATCTCATGATTTTCCTTTTTTCCAATAATGAGTATATGTCTAGAATAATCTTATCAGATGAGCGTCAAAGCTCAAAATCTTTGTATACATGACTATATAAGATGATGCTGAGAGAAATGAACCCCAAGATGTGGACACAAGTGGTTTTTGGTTTTTGGTTGTTGTTTTAAAATACAATGTGGTTTTGGTTTTTGTTTCTTTCATCTGTTCTTCTTCCTGTGGTATAACTCTGTTGTCATTGTATTTGATTTTGGTACTTTGCATCTTGTATATATATTTATCTAATTTGGGGAGGGGAAGGGGAATAGGAAATGTTGAAACCAGGACACAGGATGGCCCATTGCAACAATGATACTCACAAGACACTTTACAAGTTTGTTGGAGGTAGGAGTGGGGGAGATGGGGAGAGAAGGGATAATAAAAGAGAAATAAGGAGGAAATAACAATGCTCAACAAGAAATGTGCTGCTTACCTTACTGATGTAACTATAACTCCTCTGTACAGCATCTTTACAAAAAATATTTAAAAATCAAAAATTTGAAAGTATAAAAACATAAAAAGTAATTTGATGCTGTTGTTAACCAATGACAACCAAAAATGCCTGTATATTTCAACAGATATAGTATTCTTAACTTTTTATTTTTATTGTAAAAGTGATGTACAAAGGGGTTACAAGCACATGAGTCAAGTAAAGAGTATGTTTCTTTTTGAACAATGTCATCCCTTGTTTCCTTCGATTTTTCTCTCCCATGTTCACTCACAAGTTGTACAATTCATTTTCAACAGAGTGCCTAGAGAATTGCTACGTTTTTCACCCTTTGCCCTTCCATTACTGTGTCCTCTTTTTCTTCCCAAAGATAGATTGACTCATTGCAAGAATGAGATGTACAAAAAGCTATGTGGAAAAATGAACTTTACAATTTAGAGGGTGGGGTGGTGGGGTTGGGGTTATAGCTAAGGAGGTGAGAGGAAAGGGATGGTAGGAGAAAAACCAAAGGAGGCAATAATGCTGGATAAGAAATGTATTCCTGGATAAGAAATGTATTCCTTACCTTGCTCATGAAACTGTAACCTCTCTGTACAACATTTCACACAAAAAATACTTAACTGAAAAAGAGAAATAAAGGAAGCCAGGTGCTAGTGGTTCATGCATATAATTCTAGCTACTCAGGAGGCTGAGATATGAGGATCTCGGTTCAAAGCCAACCAAGGCAAGAAAGGCAGTGAGACTCTTATCACCAATACACCCCCAGGAAGGTGTGCTGTGGTTCAACTGGTAGAGCGTAACCTTGAGGAGAAGAGCTCAGGAAAAATGGCCAGGCACAGAATTCAAGTCCCATCTCCAACAAAAATATGGTGGGTAGATAGATAGATAAATACATACATACATACATACATACATACATACATACATAGATACATAGACAGATACATATATACATAACATAGATAAAAAAGAAGAGAAAAGAAAAGAATAGCAACAAAGAAAAAACTCTTATTTCCATTTCCTGCACAATATTATTTCCAAATTATTTGCCAGTTGAAACTTGGATAAATCTGGGTTGTGATTCCCATGATCCCTTAGGATGAACTGTACCTGAATTTTCTGATTTATAAGCTAAGAAATTAGAAATTACTGATTTTTACTAGTCATTAATTTTGCTAGTAATTAATGCCTGTAAAAGAGTACTGTCCTCCAAACAGTCCTTAATATAGCAAAATCTGAATACTGTTTCCAAGGGCTCTGATGCCTAATCTGTATCCAGAACTAATTTGTTTATTTAGAAAGAAGGGAGAGCCTCTCATGAGCTGCTAACATTGACATCCAAGCCTTGATGTTTAAGTGAGGAGGACAAGTCAGATAGTTGACATGGTACCTGACAGGGAGGAGGGAAGTGCAAGAGCACCTACATCAGGACTTGTGGAGTTTTACTGGGGAGGTACAGACATCATTTCTCAACTACATCCTCTATGCATAGCCCTGCACATAGGTATAGCTGTGTGCTTAGTAAAATAGAAAGCATCTGTAAGTTTTAGAGCCTAGATGCTAAGACCTACTCATTTGCTTCAACAAAAATCTGTGTTCAAATACTCAAAATGTTGCTAAGTGCAATGATGCAGTTCTTTTTTCTAATTTATTATCCCTTAAGGAGTTTCACTTCCATAAGTCAGGGTAGAAGCACAGTGCATCTTGATCAATGTCACTCTTTCCACCATTTTCTCTCATCCTTCCTCAGCCCATCCTTATCCTCAAGTTAGAGTTCAAATTTTACACAATGTACATTGCATATAATGACTGCATTTGCTCATTTGCCCTCTCTCCCTTTGTGTGTCCCCCTGCTTGCCCTATCCAAGAACCACTTCTTTGTTCCAGAATCTCAAATAAGGCCAGACATTGTGGTACCTGCGTATATCCTCCAGCACTAGAAGGCTGATAGAGGACAATAGAAACCTATCTAAGCTGCCTCAAACAAAACCCACTGCCATTCTTAAATGGATTGTGATGCTAGTTGTTTGTAAGGGCTTGTTTTTATTTATTTTTTTTATTTGGAAACAACTTAAACTTGCAGAAAAGTTGGATTGAGGGAACAAAAAAATTTCCATAAAGATCAATTTGCTTTGTTAGTGTGTGTGTGTGTGTGTGTGTGTGTGTGTGTGTGTGTGTGTGTGTGTGTGTTTTCCTGGGGCTTGAACTCAAGGCCTAGGCATTGCCCCAAGCTTCTTTGCTCAAGGCTAGTGCTCTACCACTTGAGCCAGAGCTCCTCATCTAGCTTTTTTGTTTTGATGGTGATTGGACATAAAACTCTCCTGGCTTTCTCTGCTTAGGCTAGTTTCAAACCATGATCCTCTGATCTCAGTCTTCTGAGTAATTAGATTACAAGTGTTACTACCAACACCAGACTCTGTATGCTTTATAAAAACCTATCTTCTCCATGGTACTTTGAGAAAAACTGTGATGTTAATATGGAGATAATATTATTTTACTGGACAAATAAAAATTGTGTAACTTGTTATGTACTATTCAATGCTTTGATCCATGCGTGACTCATGGAAAGGTTCAACCAAACTAATCAGTGTATGTGTTATGAGAACACATACAGTCTACTCTCTGAGTAATTGCCAGGTGAACTGAATATTCTTAATAGCTGTAGTTGCCATAACAGGCAAGTGTCTAGAGACAAGTGGCGAAATATTAACAATATTATCTTGTCCTTAATAGTAACAATATTAATATTAATATTACTACCAATCTTATTATTAATATTAGTATTAACACCAATCTTACTCATAGGACTCCACATTTTGTTAACACCATCCTTCCCACACTGCTTCAGGAATCAGATTTCACAGTGTTCTCCATTCTATGACAGAGTTTCAACTTTCATGACAAGGCTGATACTTATCTAACACCTTCCTTCCCTGTTCTTCTCTGCCTAAACACCCCTCATGTGGTAGGTGGAAGTCTGTTGGGTTTTGACTGAGAGTACATAGCCTTGACTAAAATTCCTACTACAATTTTGTAATTACTATTTAAAGTTAAAAATGTGGAATGAAGGCTGGGAATGTGGCTTCGTGGTACAATGCTTGCCTAGGATGTATGAAGAACTGAGTGTGATCCTCATTGCTACATAAACAGACAAAGACAGAAGTGGCGCTGTGGCTCACGTAGTACAGTGCTGGCCTTGAGAAAAAGAAAACAAAAAACAAACAAACTCAGGGATAGTAACCAGGTCCTGAGTTCACTGCCAGGACTGGAAAAAATGAGCAATGAAAATATTACAATAGAGCTCTGGCCTCCCTGAGGTCAATATTACATTGGGGCGGAGGACAAAGCTAGAAATTAGGCTTGACAGTTTCTTGTCCTTGGAAGTTGTACACTTGAAATGTTAGATGAGAATGGCTAAATGCCGCAAATTCTCACGGTCCTACTGGTTAGTATTACAATCCTCAATAATTTATTGATACTGTTCTTTTCTTTTTCACATGTCCATCTTTCTGTGGAAGCCCTACAAATGAGTGCATAGAAATGAAAGGTTCAGCATGTTCCCAGAGTGTAGCCCTGGAAGCAGCCTCTCCCACAGGGCAGCCACATCCCTACATCCCACATCCCTGCAGCTTTCCACAACTGCAATTAATCAACCTTGAACACTTCACCTCCAACCTATGGTGAGGAGAGGCTATTAACTTGCCAATTAAACTGCTTGACTGAATTCACTAATAAAGTAAGAAACCAGCTGAGTCCCCTCTGCCTGGGGCCATTTGTTGAAGCAGGAACCAAGCCACAGGTAAACCCAGGTCTCTGCAGGTTAGGAAGCTGCAGTGGACTGGTTTAGAAATGCTATCTACACATGCCAGGGTCAAACAAGCTTTCTCTAAAACTTAATAAAATATTAAAGAGAGACCAGGAAATATATAAGCATTGGACTGGTGAATATTGGGGAGCTCAAGGCAGTTTGGAAGCCAACTCTCACTTAACATCACGTCAACATAACATAACAAGGCATAACATCAAACCAAATAAAGCACACTGATGGCATTCTAAAAGGGGCAAGATGAAAGGTTGCCTCCTACTCACTAGCAGTGCCGATCAGTCGTTCTCAAGCTGTTCTGCTACTCTTATCAAATATTGCAGATCTGTAAAGTCCATGTAAGATGTAGAGGTGCACGCCTGTAATTCCAGCACTCAGGAGGCTGAGATAGGAAGACTATAATTTCAAGTCCAGGTCAAGGCTACATTGGGAGACTATCTCAAAAAGAAAAAAGACAAGTTCCATGTAGAAGCCAAAGGGAGTCCAGCATTTGGTAATTACTTGGTGACCTCACACAAAAGACTGGTCCCACAACTTGCCTATTGTTAGTGGCTTAGGCTGCTTCTCCACTGTCTCCCACCTCCTCCCTTCTCACCCATTCACAGAAGCCTTAGCTGAATTAAATACCAGGATTCAAAATAAAAGTACTTCTAGAAGCTCCCATCGCACAGAGCAAGCTTCTAAAGCCCAGGGGGCCCCATATGAGACAGCCTTTCCACCTATTAGCTCTAGGGCTGTGATGAACATTCAGGAAGAAATCTAGTAAGTACTGACTGATTTCTCTCCATGCTCCATCTCATGCTGGAAGGCAATCAAGGATCCTACAATGGTATTTTCATGGCTTGCTCATTGGGCACTTCACAGTTGACAGAGCCAACATGAAGATTGCATTTTTAGGTAAATTTTGAAAAGCTAAGGAAGAAAACCAAGAAAAACACAACTCACTATCTTCCTCTGAGGTACCAAGGCCCTTCCAGATGTCACAGTGACAAGAAACAGCTGTGTTTCTGTATAATGTGTAGAACAGAAGCTTTAAGGCCTAGCCTTGATCTATATCATTTTGTGAAGTAATAGCGTTAATCTGAAATGAATATGATTGCCAGATAGAAAAATTTTACATCTCAGGGCTGAGAAGGTGGCTCAGTGGTAGAGCGCTTGCCTTGCATGCATGAGGCCCTGGGTTCGATTCCTCAGCACCACAGAACCAAACAAGAATAAAGCCAGAAGGGGTGCTGTGGCTCAAGTGGTAGAGCGCTAGCCTTGAGCTGAAGAGCTGAGGGACAGGGCCCAGGCCCAGAGTTCAGGCCCCACGACCAGACCGCCCCCCCCAAAAAAAAGAAACAAAAATTTTACATCTTATTTGCATACATCAACAGTGAATATCCATTGGCACAGCATGAGGCAAGAACTGATAAATAATTTGTGCCAATAAATAATCACATGTGCAAATATATAAAATCATACCACAGACACTAAGCCCATGAGCTTACCAAACATAACAGATCTTTTGTTTGGTGCAATTCCATCATGTAAACTATAAAAGGAGTAATACCTAGTACAGGGACGCACACACTGACCCAGTATCAGACCATCCAGCTTATGTGTCAAGGATTTACAAGTGCCTAAGTCCCAACTCTATCCTGGAAGTTTCAGCTCAGGTCAATCCTCAGCTTGATTTCACCCACTCACTTATTCTTCAGGATGAAGTGTGCCTGAAAATCATCTTTAGACCCAAACTCAAGTCTTCTTGAAATAAGTTGTGTACCTTGAACCAGAATGTCACTGGAAACAACTCTGATTTTTGACACCACCTGCTCAACAGCTCAGTGACAGCTCTGTTACTGGGCAGTATCTTATCTGGCCATAAGCTCTTGCCCTTAGGCAAGGCCTCTTGAAACCCTGTGCCCACCAGTTTAACCCTTTCCTAGCCTACATTGCTCGTTACTTCAATTAATTGGAAGTGTAAGGTATGGTCGGAGAATTAATATTAATAATTCAGGGTAGAATAAAATAGACTACATTGTTAGTGCCCTACGCTCTTAAGTGTTTGGTGAATTAACGTGAAGCAAATGAACATATATTTCTAATTCATGGCTACTTAATAAAATTTGATATTATATATGACATTGCTCACAACACAGGGTTTCTTCACCACAATCCCAATTCTTCAGCCCCTCTGTGGCTGTCTTGGCAGTGTGCTTTGCAAATGAGGAAAACACACAATCATTTTTGGATACTGTGAGGCTTCTATTGAAGGGTAATTCCATTTTAGTTGTACCCAGTCCAGGAATTAGACTGTCCTTATCAATTGCCTACATGGATAATACTTTCAATGGGGGAAAACATACTGCAAGTTCCTATCTTAGTTCGATGTAACCGCTTGCTCACCTCTAGCAGAATCCTGACACACAGGAAGACGCTTCCCAAGGGAGATGAAAGGCTGACAGAAATTCACAGGTGTGGGCTGGGCCCACCTTCCTCTCACCAGTGATTACTAAAAATAACCACTGGCCCTGCTGACCCAGGATGGACACTGCTCTAAAATACTTACTCATTTCACAAAAAGGAGACTCACTATGTGAAAAGTGAAAGTAAGTTCATATTTTCCTGAAGTTTTAATAAGAACAAGAGCAGAGATACACAGAGGACAAATTCTAAGTGGGCTAATGTGAAATACAAGATAGTCCCACATGATAGGCCACTGTAATAGTGTTTCAAATGGGATGTCATGCCTTCCTCTCCCCATAATGACTCATTAGGGTTCCAGAACATGATATGGCAAGTGGGGAGAGGGTGAGGGAAGCAGGGTCTTCCTTCAAAATCGAAGGTGTCTACAGGAAAGAGACAATTAGCTCAATACCTGCTCCCAGGACACCTGCTCAGACCTCTGGGCTTAACCCTGAGGCTTCTTTACCACTCTGACTATTTCATGGAGAGTTAAAGCCTTTGCTGTAGCTCTTTTGTCTTAGGAAACAATTTCAGTTATTCGCATGCAACATGAATGGATGTACCCTGTTTTAGACTGGTCTAAGTGCTGGCTGACTGACTTCTCTGTGCCTCCAGCAATTTTCCAGAGCACAAGCTGTGGAGAAAGACCTGCTGTCCCAAAGACTATATACAGCCAAAAAGCTATCTGTTCGACTCATCCTACAGGAACTAAAGCAAGTCCAGCCTGTTCTCATCACAGGAACTCTAGGAAAATCACAATAAAGGATTTCAAACATACTCTCAGAGTATATATTAAATGATACTAATATGATACCTCTCTACCATCACCAGCTTTTTAATTATGGATTTTTTAAATCAGTTTTAGGGCCTGAACTCTTGGCGGGGGCGATATCCAACAACACTTCAGACCTGGAGCCACAGAACATCTTCTGGCTTTTTCTGCTTATGTAGTACTCAGGAATTATCAGGTCATCTTGCATGCAAGGCAAGTACTCTACCACTGAACCACCTTCCCAGCCCCATTAGATAATTCTCAATCTCCCTAATGTGTCATTTGAATATATGAAGAAGCCCCCAAATAGAAGATAAACTTTGCACAGTCATTTAATAGACATGTTATAATATATCAAACATGAGTTGTTTACATTAAATATATTAGAAATAAGTGGAACTTCTACTTTTAAATTTTTCTTCCTATTGTTTATAGCCTCTACAGTACCCAGTCCTCAAAGCAAGGGAAGCAGACTGTTAAATTTCTTTCTCTGAAGGTCAGAAACAGAAGACACAAGCCTTGAGTCTCTTTAAACTAACTTCAGTCTTTACTCGTTTACTATAATAATTTGGAAGCCATTAGGAAGTGGAAATGTTAGAAAAGAAATTATTATTTTGAAAATACACCCTTAGTAGGCATTGGGTTTCATCAAAATGCATTGTAGTCAAAACCTGACAACTAAGGAATTCAAATGTGTTTGTACATCTACTTCGTAGGAGGAAAGAAAGAAAACAAGAAAGAAGGAAAGAAAAGAAAGAGTAACAGGACTTGTGAGTTCATAATGCATTCAATTGTTTAATCAACTAAAGTGTTATTTCTCAATAGGAAAAGCAATGTATTAAGTAAAGCTAGATTGGCATGAATAGATTAATATATCTTCTGAGAGTGATCCTGTAGCTCCCTTCACATGGTTAGTGTGGACAGGAATCCTTATTTTCAATAATACATTTCTGGCTTCCTCCCACTGAGGTACTGGGACTCAGGCATCTCCCTATCACAAGCCACGGCTCCTACACATCACAGAGGCATCATGTGCTACCTTGGTTACTTTACCCAGCTGTTCTGAAACTGCCTCATGGCTTTTCTTTGTTTATTTTAGTTTTGGTGATATTTTTCTTATGATCAGCTCACTTGACCAGTCACATGCTATTTTAAAACGAAATACTTTAAAATTAAAAACGATGAAATAATTGGAAATAATCTATGACCACCAATATTTCTTTTCTGACTGAGTCTTCCTCATCAGCATTTATTGTCATTCAATACAGGGAAAAGATACCAAAACAAAATAAACACAAAGTTTTAGCAAGAAGAAGCTAACAAATGATAACTTGATGGGTCCTTTTCTTAAATTTCAGTATAACTAGTTTTGCAGCTATATGGAAAATAGCTAAGAATATAAAATCTTTGGAAGACACCAGAGTGGATTGACAATAGCAGACTCACCATCTGTCCTATGTAGACTAGCAAATCCAGGGCCGTGGCTGCTGGACAGCTCTGAGCTGCTGCTGAAGGATACCAAGCGCAAGGCAGAGGACAGTGGAGCATCGCTCTTGTCTGTACAACAACAACAAAAGACATCATCATCCCTCACAGGCTAGAGACACACTGAGAAAAATTTTCCAACTCTCTACTGTCTCACCTCCCTTCTTTTTAAATTAAGAGGTAGAAAAACGCTTGAATTTGTAGCAAACATCAGTTTTCACTGAGATATGCTAGTAACTGCTAACTACAGGCTCTCATTGATTATTAAAACCTGATGTGTAGCATTTGTTCTTTCTCATGGTGGAAGTATTTCAATTTGACCAGAATTGAACCTGTCCACAGGATAGGTTGGAAAGAGATGCACAGTTTCACATATCACATGGCATTTTCTCCATGCACATACATATGTAAATAGCCATTGTGCTTAAAACATAGGTGTCATGAAATCAGTAACTAGTGGAGAGGTTTGAGAATTTACTTTCATTTTGCTTAACTGGAAGTTTATATAATTTTATTTTGAAAAACGACTGGTTTGTAAAAGTAATGATTGGCTCTGTATTGAAAGTTTCTAGACTTCCCTAAAACTATCTAAGGATTCATTAGAAGCCCAGTCCAGAGCCAAAGAAAATTTTTCATGCATTTCAAACAGCCCTACATGGCTCAGAGGTTGGAAACAAGTGACACAGGTTTGCCAATGACCTCTAAAGAGTGAGAAAATCCTTCGAGGCACGGTTCACATAACGAACAAAATTATTTACACTATTTACACCAGAAAGGGGTCCTGTGACTACGTTGTCCTGGGCTAGATACCCAGAACCAAGAGCAGCCTCGACCATGAAGCCTCCAAGTCTCCAGTAGGCAGCCCCGATCTTATTAGTTGGTCTGCAAACCACAAATTAGTCGGCTGTTCTGCTACCTCCAACCCAGACCTCCAAAGCTGCAAAGCTGCAAAGCTCCGAAGGGGAAGGCTTTTCCTTTTCTTCCCTTCCTCCTTCTCTGCAGCCTCTCTGCTCTCCACAGGCCTGCCCCGCCTGCGCAGGAGGCGCCTCTCCACAGGCCGCTCCAGAGAAAGGTCCCAGACGGCCCCTCGAGGAGGCCCCGAATGACCTCTGGAGGCCGTCCCGGATGGCTGTGGAGGCTGGCCTGCCTCCTCAGGCCTGCCCTGCGCTACTCGGCAGGCTGTCCCTGCTGTCGCCTCTCTTCACTCAGTGTCTCCCCTCTCCCTTGTTCTACTTCTTCCTTGCTCTCTCTCCCCCACCCTCCTCAGGACTCTCCTCAGGACTCTCCTCAGGACTCTCCTCAGGACTCTCCTCAGGATTCCCCTCAGGACTCTTGGTCTCTCCCCTACTCTCCCCTTCTCGGTCTCCCCTCAGGACTCCTAACAGGCAGCCTATGTATAGGCTGCGCCCCTCCCCTTTCGGCGGCTTGCCCCGCCCCTTCGGCGGCATGGCACGCCCCTCCTGTGGCACACCACGCGGGGCGGGGCCAGCTTCTCGATGTCCCGCCTCCTCCGGTGCCCCGGCTGTGCAGCAGTGAGGCTCACCTCTTGATTCCCGCCCCCTTCAGCCGGCCGGGCCACGGAGCCACGCAGATTATCGGCGCCCCACTTATTATCGGGGCCACGCTGGTTATTGCAACATCATTTCCATTTTCACTCACCAGGGCCTCAGGCTCAGCCTTTCCTCCGGTCATGGGTGCGCAGGGCACGCAGGTCAGCACCAGCTGTGTCTGTTACCAGGGTAACCACAGTCTCCACTGTGGCTGACACACTGTTCGCTCTTCTGGTCCATTCAAAATAGCACACTTCACACACTCAGCGTGCAATTTGTTATGTGATGCGCTGATTGATATCTATGGATGCCTGTCACACAACAGTTTCTACGCTCAACAGCTTCAGTCTCAGGGCTTTTCTTTGCAGCCCTCTCTACATGTGTCCGGCTTTTACGAGTATTACTCTGAGACCATGTTCACAGGACCGGTAAACTTCTAACATGCTCCTGGCACAAGGAAGTGTAAAGAAAACCCAATTGTGGGCTGGGAAGGTGGCTCAGTGGTAGAGTGCTTGCCTTGCATGCATGAGGCCCTGGGTTCGATTCCTCAGCACCATATAAGCAAAAAGAAAAATGCCGGAAATGGCGCTGTGGCTCAAGTGGTAGAGTGCTAGTCTTGAGCTGAAAAGCTGAGGGACAGCGCCCAGGCCCAGAGTTCATGCCTCAAGACCGGACCCAAAAAAATTAACAAAAGAAAAAAGAAACCCAATTGTTGAAGTATTACTGTGGAAAATGGAAATTTCAGAACATTCTGGAAGGGAGAGGTTTTCTGCAGGCATAACAGTGGAAGGAACTCAGGTGCAATGATGTCTTCAGCAGACCAGTCTACCCCATTCCTTTTGTGTACAAAGGGATCCCAGGAAGGGAATCAACCTCTCCAAACACATGGCATTGGCTGAGGCCGAGTGGGGATTCATTTCCTTCCCTGTTTAACTGAGCCACCTGCTCCATTTCCCCCCTACACCTTTCTTTTTCATGGCCTCTGGAAACAGCAGTCCAGCCCCCTCTCTGTCCCCTCTGCTCACGTAGTAATAATCTCGTCATTGCTGATTCCAGAACCAGACTACAGAAAGCTCTGGGCTAGGCACCAGGTGTCTGACCTTAGAATGCTTCTCACTTTCCCAAAGCCTGGATTTTCTCATCCACACAAGTTACTGAGAATCTCACACGGCTCACAAGGCTTGCTTTGCCTATTTCATGATGGTGAAACAACTCACCACACATTCAGTCCCCTGACATTTTCTGTGAGGACATTGTCCCCATGTAGGGAACGCTTATGATTTTGTCCTGTCTTCATATTCATTTTTAACTGTAATTGAACTACTCTTAACAGAGGCTGGGCCTGCTCACTGTGACATCCTTTCCAAAGGGGTCCAGATGGCAGCAAGAGCAAAACAGACAGATCTCGCTCTACTTTCCTCCAACTCCTTTTACAGAAACCACTCAGACATTTGTACTCACAATAAACCTGACTACATTCAGTTCCTTCTGAACTACCACATCCATGCTTCACACTCCAGGATAGAGCAACCCTGGGGCCCTATTTGGATATCACTTTGGGCACAATAAAAGCACATAGATGTAGGGCCCCTCTCTTTCTCTGCCTGTACCCTCTGACCTCCATGTTTTCTCTCTCCCTGACTGTGCCCTGAGATAAATACCTTTGTTTGTGATTCCTGATCTTCCTTTCCTTTATAGCTTCATTCACCCCTCTCCTCTGTGACCTGCCTAACTTCTCAGCTGTGCTCCCGACCTCCCTGTCCACGCTATGCCCTAGCCTTTCCTGTCCTTTCTCTCTGCTGGGCTCTGACTTCCTTGACTGCGATGAGCCCTCCACTCTGAGTCCTGTCTACTGTGCCTCACGACCTCCCTCTCCTCTCTTTTCTGTCACCTCCTGACCTTCCTGATGTCTTTTGCCTATATCCCCTGAACTGTATCTTCTGCTGGCTCTGCCCCCAGCCTCTTTGTCCTCTGTTAGTGCTCCTTGTTCACTCTGTCCTCTCTCTATCATGGCCCCTGCCTGTGCGCTCTCTGCTGTGGTTTTGATCTCCCTTTCCTTCTCTGCTGTGCCCTGTCACCTTCACTGTTATCTGATATAACCTCTGACTCTCCTCCCATCTGCTTTCTATGCCCTCTAACTTCATATCCTCTCTCACTTCTCCATATTCTCCCAACTATGATCCTCAACCTCCATGTCTTTGCTTTCTATCTGTTCACCTTGTCTTTCTTGTCTTGTCTCTCTGCTATGACACCTGGACCAATCAGCCCCCTCTCCTCCACTTTTGTTCAGGACCCCTGTGTTTAACCTATAGGCATATCTCACTCCACAGAATACAAAGTTTACTAAACCTCTAGAATGTTCTTCTCTGGTTCTGTTATTGAGTCTGGTCTGTAATCTGAGCCCTGATGTGGAGGCCACAAGCTGAGTTCATACAAACTCTAAGAAAGAGCAGATAACATCCATGGTATGAAACCACATTTCTATTTTCCTAACACAAAGTATGCAAAGCTTAGTGCAGAAAAAGAAATAATACCTATGCTGACACAGTCTTCCCTTGAGAGGAACAATTTGATCAAGTTTTAATGATTTATCACTTATTTTACACTCTAAATAAGAGGCTTTAGAATCAACTCACATAATTGACTGCTAGTCACTTAGGGAAATGGAAGTGTTCACAAGGTGACACTTTCCATAAGTCCTGACAGGAACACTGCTAATTACATACAGCACTGCCTCTAGCTGGCTGACATGCACACCACTGCAGGCTCGGGAGCCTCTGACATTCTCTTCAAAAGTTGATAAGAGATTGGGTCCCTCTGCTCATATCTGTAACTCTGACTACTCAGGAAGCTGAAGACTGAAGAGCCCAGTTCAAACCTAGCCTAGGAAGGAAAGTTCCTGAGACTTTTATCTCCAATCAACCACCAGAAAGATACAAGTGTATGTGTGACTCAAGTGCTAAAGCAATAGCCTTGAGTAGAAAAACTAGGGGGTAAGTGACAGTAGCCAGGCCCTGAGTTCAAGCTGCAGTACCAGAACACACACAAAAAAGACCTGTTTTTGTTTTCTTTCTCTTGCTTCATCAGAAAAAATCTCAATATGAAAAACTGATGATGAGCCTTATTGATCAATAAAATTTCTTTTTCAATGGACGAATCCTGAAAAGCTTCAGAAGAAAAGAACCATTTCTAGTTATTTCCTTTTAACAAGTGAACTGACAAAACCAATTGGAGAACCATCACCTTAGGGGAGAAACAAGCTAGGTAGAAATCATAAGCTTGTAATCACACATGAAACTAGAGATTGCTACAACTAGGATTGAGCAATTTACTTCTTTCCATAAAACATAGTGTAAAGTGTGTCCTTATGAAAAAAATGCCAGTTTCCCAATTCACTCACTCCCTCTGAGGTTTAAATGTACTCAGGACACATTTCTGAGAAGCATAACAATTCTAAAGGAAAAGAGAAGCTCTTCATTCAGCAAAAAAACAGGTTGCAATCAAGTGAGGTGACTCTCAAATCACTGCCAATGCAGCTTAAATAAAGCAGGTCATTTGCATAAGGAACCAGATTTAATCTTTATTTCCTCAACTTGCATTATACTGCTTGACCCACAGTTGACATTTGATGAGTATTTCCTGAACTACACCGACCACTGATCTAAGAACTAATGTACAACTTTCTAAAACTCTCTGTTATCTACCCTATATATCACTCTGAACACATGTTGACCATAAATATGCGTCTTTAATGGGCTGAAATAACCCTAAAAGGAGAGCTGTGCCGTCCTCATTTGCCAGGCCAGATGGGAGGTAGAGGAGTGACAGCACCAGTCAACACAGAAGAGTCTAGGAACAAGGCTTACCTCTGCAGCCAGGCAGGCTCCCACAGCATTCACATCAGGACACATTCCCATCCCAGCTACATTCAACAACCCACCACACCCCACTTTTTGACAGGACCCATAACTTCTGCATAGTCTGTCAAGATTGGGTCCTTTTGTGAAATAAAATACAGAGAATAGGCAAAGCAGCAGTGTCTGCTTTTAAACACAGACTTGAAGGAGACTTTGAGAGCCCACTGCCCCAAAGCACTGAGTCCTGTGGCTGCACTTGCCTAGGCCTCCCAGGTCCTCTGGGTAGGACTATCAGACCCTGTCATTAATCAGAGAACCCTGTCAGGTAATTTCAAAAGCAATATAAAACACCTAGGGTATGTTACAAACATACAGTCTCTTCCCCATGTACACATATACTTCCATTCATGAAATTGTGATTTGCAAAATGTAATCTGCTTTGGGCTCTACCAATCCAGAATATTAAAGATACACTGGGCGGGTATATGTACAGTCAAGGGAGAAGGCTGTGTATAGAGGGAGGAAATATATGTATTCACATCAGAAGCACAGGGCTCTATCTGTGCAATGGATGGACTTCTAGGAATCACTTGTAGGGGTCACTCAATGATGTCAGCAGGGCCAGACTTAACCTGCAGTTTTCTTAGGACGTCTCCTGTCTGCAAGAGGTTCTGGGACAGAAGCACACAGCCCGATTCCACATCAGTGACAGTGACCTCACAGTTTCAAAACAGAAGTCATGTTATGTTAAACCCAAACTTTCCCAATTCTGTAGTTTCTACGAAATTCTCAGATTCTATTGTGAAATGGTTTAAATGGCCACAGAACAATATATTATTCAATTTCTTTAATTCAGAGGATTATTTCCATTCTATAGAATCTGGAAAGCCATTTCCCTTCCTGTTGCTTCACAATTCCATTGAAATTCTGGTCTAAACAATGAACTATGTGGATCCCAAGAAAACTATTGTTATTTTCTAATATTTTAGTGTGGACAAAGATTATTACCAGTAAGCATTTGGATGTGTTTTGCAAATATTTTCTCCTTGCGGGGCATTTTAAAAAATAATAAAAAAACTTGAGTACAAATGGCAGACATGTGGTATGAGTCTTAGTTTCTCTTTGGAGTGCCGTGAACCAGAACACAAGGTAGAGATCTCATGAACAGAGAACTTGGGATCTGGTTTGTGAAACACCCCCTCCTTACCAGGGCCAAGCAGTGAGCTGTGCAAGAATCTTCCTCAGGTGAGAAGTACGCTCAGACATCTGGGGTGGAAGCATAGCACATCTTGGGGGACAAGAGACACCCACTAGCCAGGACATGTGGCAGTTACAGGTTCTGTAAAGTATTGTACCCTCTCCCTCACAGATGCCTGAGCAGCCACTTCTGACCTTCACAGTGGCTGCAAAGAGCCAAAACCGCACAGGAGAACACAAAGGAAGATATCAAGCATTTCAGGAAGGCACATTCCCAGGGGAAGAGCCAGAGTTAAGAAGGGTTCAACAAGCTAGAGAGAAGCCTGGGGAAGAAATGAAGAAAGGAGAAAACTCAAGGGCTGGAATTTCCAGAAGACTCTCAGATTCCAACAGTGCTGCCTAACATCACTGTCTATGCACATGTGACTCCCACCCCGGTACAGCTGTGTGCTCCACACGGAGACTAGCATGGTTTAACAAATCAACAGTCAAGGAATAAGAATCACAGTTGTCCAGGCCACATTGATCTGACAAATTCAGCACAATAATTCCAACTAATGGAAAGTAAGTGATATTGAAAGAAGTTATGCTTTTACATTATTTTTTAAAGGGGGAGGGAGTTTAAGTTGCTAATAACCAGTGACCTTAATAGCTAAAAATCAGAGAGATTATTTATAGAGGTATAACTTTGTATAAAGTTGAGCCATGTCAATATACTCTAGGAAGATGTTTTAATTTTGTTTGTTTTTTTGTTTCTTTGGGAGGTTGAACTCAGAGCCTCATGCTCATGTTTTTTCCACTCAAGTCTGGTGCTCTACTATTTAAGCCATACCTACACTTTGGGAATTTTTTGCAAGTTAAATGGAGATAAGAGTCACAAGGCAATGGATGAGCAAATGCTGCAAGATTCTCACTGCACACTATGTTGAAAATGAACTATAGAGCTGTGAGTGGGGATGGGAGGGAAAAACTAGGACAGAGAGAGAGAAGGGATGACATTGACCAAAAAGGAATACTTTTTACCTGAGTTGTGTAACTGTAAACACTCTACGTATCACCTCGATAATACAGTAAACATTTTTAAAGTCAAATCATTAATCTCAGTTTTAAAAAGAATTTAAGAAAGAAAGTCTCAGATGGTGGTGCTTCCCGTTACCTGTCTGTTCTCTGTGCCTAAGGAGGCTGTGCCCACCTGACAGCCCTGCACCTCTCTGGTCTGCTTACTGGGTAGAGAGCCAACTCCATACACCTATGATGCTAATGCAGGACCAAGCCACCTGGGCCAGGGCCAGTGATTTCTTTTAGTAACAAAGTTCCTGGTAGATTTATCCACACCAAAACAACAGTGAGGACACTAGCCTGATCTTCCTGTCCAGCAATCCCATCTTATTCTCTCCTCTCTCAACATGCCTGTTAACCTTACCACAATGAGAGCTTTCTTGGGGACTGCAAGACACCTGGGCTCCCAGAGTCAAAAGTACTTTCATCTTCCGGACTTAGGAGGGCAAATCAACTATAAACCACCTCGTGCTAGCTTCATTTTCAGAAGCAGGCCAGCCACGGTTTTCATAAAAGTTTATAGTAATGCAATGGCGTTTTCTCAGTTTCTGATACAGAGGACATCAACTGGAATTTTTCCACAGCAGATATACAGCCCCATGAAACATCACTAGTATTTAGGAAAAGGCCAAACCACAGGGTCTCACCACTTTACCTCCACTAGGATAGCTGTTATAAAGCAAGCAGAAGCAAGTGGAGCTGTGGTTCAAGTGTTACACTGTTAGCCTTCAGCAAAAAGCTCAGGAAGAGGCTTCTGCCCTGGGTTCAATCCCAAGATCAGCACACATGAAAAACCACACAAAAGAGAAAGTTGAGGTTGGTAGTAACTGGAAGAACATGGAGCCCTAGTTCCTTGCTAGTTTTTTATTTAGGTTGTTTTGTTTGGCAATAGTATGATTTGAACTCAGGACCACATTAGGCAGAGTTAGGGTCCCATTATTTTTATGGCTCTTTAGTTATTTTTCAGATCTTTTTCAGTTATCATTGTGATAGTTCTCCTCAGAGCGGCTTTGGACGCCAGTCCTCTACTTCTGTCTCCTGCTTAGCTGGGATTACAGATGAGAGACCGAGTCATCATAGGCCATTATTCCATTTCAGCAGGCAGCATCTAGACATTGACAATAACTCTTTTTAAAGAAATTGGTGGGTACAATTGCAAGTGAGGAAAATGTAATAGGACCTGACATCTGAATATGTTTACATGTGAGGATTTAGTTCATGACTAGACCAAGATGCCTCCAATTACTTGAATTTTTCAAAGGCAGCATTTTTCTCTTCTTTCTCACTCTCCTATCGCCCCACCCACACACCTACTTGCCATTCCCTAGAAGAGGAAATTCGGGATGATTCTCATACCTTGAGTCAAGGTCACCACACTCCTCTCCTTATCTTGCTTTCCAAGGTATTGAAGGAACATTTAGGATGATGACTACATCTCTGGAGACTGCTGGTTAACACATTTGGAAATAATCAGGCCCCAGAACACCATTAGGCTGGACCTTCATGCCTCAGCGCTTAAATCCATCAGGAAGTCCATGCTCCTGGGTGTGTCCATAAAAACCTCTTTTTTCCCCTACCCACAAGTTCTGCTCTTCTTTCTCAGACAATAGCTCAAATAGGTCTCATTTTGCCTGCAAATTAATATACCTTTATTTCCTTTACGCTCAGACATTAATCTCACTGACATTGAATTGACATTGAATTCAGGGAACTGAATTTTCAGTAACACAGGAGAGTTGGGAGCTGCAGACTACAAAGCAAAGTGAAAAACACAAATTGCAGAGTAAACTCTAAATTTTCAAAACTGATAACGATATAGACTATAAGCAGTGATCTCCAAAGAATCAGGTAATATCTGAGTCAAGGGGAAAGGCATAGGAAATGGATGGAAGAATGCCTCTGACAGGTTGAGCAGGTGAATTTGGAGGTAGGAATCTAGAGGGCCCAAGAATGAAGGACTTGCTGAGCTAGTGGCAGTGGTAGGGCTTTGTGACACATCACTCTTTCCCCTTTGTGACTTAGTAGAAAACTAGGCCTTTGTGATGTAGGCCTTCATTTACTATATATTGCCAAAGAAACTCCCAGAGCTCAGTTGCTCAAGAGCAATAGTGCGATTCAGATGATGGAGAATCCTCTCTTGTCACTGAAAAGCGTTGCTATTCCATGGCTGAGCCCTGAACTCGCCACCTTTGCAATGGATATGATCCTTGCCATTGTGGGTGGGGTGGGGCTCTACCTCCTGCTACTGCTACTTCCCTGCTTCAAGGAAAATCCATCCTCACCAACACCTGAGAGAAAGAACAAACTGACTAAGGTAAGATCTCTAAGGGCAGACCACCCAAAAATAGGTAGGTAGGTAGGTACTTAGGTAGATAGATAGATATAGATAGATAGATAGATAGATAGATAGATAGATAGATAGATAGATAGATAGATAGATAGATAGATAGATAGATAGATAGATAGAGACACACACACACACATTGGAATTTTACTTATCAGTTAGACTGATACTGTAGCATTTGTATAGGAATAGAAGACTTGGGAAAATTAAGTGAATTAAGTCAGTCCCAGAGAGACAAAGGATCCATGTTTTCCTTGATATGTGGAAGGTAGATTTAGTGTATATACTCAACAAATACGGAGGATGTTACCCATGTGTACACAAATGTATTGACTGAGATATGGTAGAGTCAAAGGAGATTTTAAAGTGGAATTTATTAGAAAGCCAAAAGTCCAAGTTCAGTAAAATAGAAAAATCAGAAATGTGTTGTTGATAGGGTGGGAGGGGTCAAAGGGAAAGGGGGGTACTCAATGGAGAAGAGGGGGATATGTATACAAGAATCCAATATATAATCTATCACAGTAAGAAAGAAAGGGCTGAGCGGGGGGTGGGGGGTGGGGGGAGGGACACACTGCAGAAAGAATTAACAGTTATACCAATTTGTGAAATAGCAACTCCCGTGTACAACTGCTTGATAATTTTTTAAATGGTTCTTTAGTTTACTGATGTTTGCACTTCTCAAAAACAAGTAACAAAGCCTCTAGAGGGGAAATTCCAGAAAAAAGAGACATGTTCTCCTAGGAACTATCAGCATACAGGGCACAATGTCAGTAGCATAAGGTAGTATTCTGAGTTCTCAGAACAGCTGTGTGGAGTGCAGCAAGTACCAGGGTTAATTCAAACCCTGAAACTCAGCAACCAAGGACTGAGGTCCTGAGAGCTGAGGACTTGAACACTCAATCCTATGTCACAGCAGGTGCCTGAAAACTGCACTTTCCCCAGTGTTAGGCTGATTAGCGGACTGTTCAAGGCCCATGTCAACCTCCCATCAGAGGATAAGGTCACCTTTGGACTCAGGAAGGAAAAGCCAACCTGGAAGCTGAGAGGCACCTGGAAATCAGGTTCTTGGTCCTTAGAACAGAAAAAGCACTGAGGTGATCTTTGTTGTCTATCTCATATAAGAAAAACAGAAATGAGCTGGGAAGGTGGCTCAGTGATAGAGTACTTGCCTTGCATAGGTGAGGCCCTGGGTTCGATTCCTTACACCACATAAGCAAAAAGCAAAATGCCAGAAGTGGTGCTGTGGCTCAAGTGGTAGAGTGCTAGCCGTGAGCTGAAGAGTGCCCAGGCCCAGAGTTCAGGCCCCATGAACCAGACCCTGCCCCCCAAAAAGAAAGAAAAACAGAAATAATTAGCAGCCACACTAACTGTGAAGAAAGGAAATGCAGGGACATAGGTGAAGACATCATTTTATCCAGAAACACCAAATATCTTAAACTTGTCTAGGGAAAGGAAAAGAGTAAAGAGGTCTAAGTCACGATTTTCTCATCTCTCAGTATCCTGTGGAGAAACGAGGCCAGATCAAGTGCAGGAAGAAAAGTGCTGCTCTGAAAGGTAGGCTCCGCACGTTCTCCCAAGGGGATTTGATCTCGGTCTCTGTCAGCAAGAGTCAGGCCACCAAGTATTTCAGTGTGTAAAACCTTAGGAGGAGAGTCCTGGGAAAGAAACCAGAACTGGAGACATTTTTCAGGTTCTCTGCATGGAATGAAGCTGCGACATGCATCATAACAAATGGGAGGGGCTGAGAGGCTGTGAGGTCACACTGATGATGTGGAGGTGTGTCACACAGGGCAGGGCTGAGAGGCTGTGAGGTCACACTGATGATGTGGATGTGTGTCACACAGGGGGAGGGGCTGAGAGGCTGAGAGGTAACACTGACTTGATGAGGAGCTGGGAACTTCAAGCCCACATGTGGCCCAATTCCCTAAAAACTGTATTAGCAATGAGATGTCCTTTTTCCGGTTGCCCCAAGAGGTGGTGCAGATGATGGAGGTTTGCAGGCCGGTGGTCCCTTGTAAATAAAGCAGCACTACCCCTCTATATGCCCTCTTAGCACTGGTACACATCTGGCGGCCATGGATACAGATCTAGGATCCAATGTGATCTTCCATGTTCTTTAATAGACAGATGTTTCCTTCAGCCTCCTGTAGGTTCCAGAGGCCCTCCCTTATCTGCCCTAACCACCATCTGTTTCTAGTTTGCAGAGAGATTCGGGAAGAGCTTGAGGAGATGCATGACTTAGCTTCCCTTCTGAGTAGGTAAGGTTTTCCCCATGTCCCTGTGCCTGCATTTCTACCCCAGAGAATGGAATTGTCTTGGGGTTGAGGAAGACTTTAGGTTGGCCTGGGATGTGGCGGAAGCCACAGGATGTAGAAAAGCAAGGGCTGTGTAAATGTCAGGGTGTGGTACTGTGGGTGCCCTGGACAGCAGGTAAATACCCTTGCCCATACTGGGACTGTCTGTTGCTGAATGAAGTTTGTCTCCTGTCTCCTACAGCGCCCTAGGGAAACTCGATGACACTGGAAGCTTTCAGCGTTTCTTAAAAGGAGATGCCTTAGGTGAAGTTTTCAACTCAGAATCTTCTACAGCCCTCCCATCAGCAAGGGACTCTGAGGAGGACACTTTCTCCAGCACTGTGTCCCTGAAGGCTTCCCCATCTCCTTCACCCCAGGGCTTGCAGCCTCTGGCCTCTACCTTGTCACCAGTCCACATGGGTTCCTCAGTTTCTGTTGAGTCACACTCATCCCAGAGTGTGTCTCAGCCTCCGGAGCCGTCGATTGCTCTAGGAGAAGGGTCTTTTCCCTGTTCTCATTTTCCTCCACCTGTGGCCTGCACTCCACCCAGGCACGACTCACACTCGGGTCTTCCCCCATGTGACATCAGGGAAGTCCCACCAGAAACCACCCCACAGAGCTCTCCAACCAACAGCTCTCGGGTGCCTTCTCCTATCCCAACCCTCAACTCTGATCTCCTGGAGCTGCCATACAGAGTAATTAGTAAGAGGGCAAAGCTGAAATCAGCTTCTCAGGAGAAAGAACACCCTCTGGATTCTCGGGGGAACATGATGAAGTCACTAGGCAGTGCACAAGACACTGCCATCCCTCAGCCCTTCTGGAACACCGAGGGAAAACCACAGCAGCTTCCTGATTCTCAGGAGCTGTTTTTCCCCATGGTCTTGCAGAAATGCTGCCAACTGTTCTGGGGCCTTCCCTTCCTGCACAGCGAGTCTCTGGTGGCTCCTGTCCAAATGTCTGGTCATCCACTAGACTTACCCTTTATTTTATTCAATAGTTTCTTGCACTTAGTGCCGGTACAAGTCCAAGCTAAAGTACCTCCACCGTACTTTCTACCACAGCCTTTACAGCACCATTTGGTCAAATCACAACCCTTCACTCCAACCGTATCCTGGCCTCAGCCTTCCTCAGTGGCTGAGATCCAGACCTATGCCCATGGCACCTTCTGTACACTAATACAATCCTGTACTTCACCTCCAGTGAGGTCCTGTACTATCCCACCTGTTGTTCAACAATTAGACCATCATCTCAAGAAGAAACACCTACAATGTCATAGAACTTTACCCTCTGTGGTCAAACAGTCTCACAAAACCTTTAGTCAAGAACAGGGTACCTGGAACCAGAGAGGCTTTAGTGATGATTCCAGTGATTTTATTAGTCTAGAGATGAGGAAAAAGCTGGAACATCACCTCCAAGGGAGGATCCTACAGCACCTATGTAAAACAAATCACAAGATCCAGCTGTCACCTAAGAATTTGACAGTAACAGATCAGACAGACCACAAACATGCATTTTTACAAAACTCTACATCTGTAGAGAATTGGTACCGGAATATTCAGAAAACAACCCCAGAGTGTCCAGTATCCCAAGGATGGAAGAACTCTAGAACGGATCTGCAATTCTCTATGAGGAGAGTAGTGAGAGCTCTAGACAGGGATGCAGAAAGCTCCTCAGGGGATTTTCTAGAGGCCAAAACACAGAAAAAATTAGAAAGCGACATGAAGAAACCAAGTAATGATTCAGGATATTTTCCCCCAACTCATTCAAATAAGAACTATCTAGGAGAAACCCCAATAGCACATCTCATCACTAAATGGGAGCAGACCTGTAGCGACAAGGTCCCTATGCATGTTAGTCATTACTGGGGCAAGACAAATCATGCCTTGCCCGCCCGTGGTAACTCCAACTCTAGCAAGAACACTGGCGGAGAACCACCCTTAAATACCAGGGAAACCTGCAAGAGCTCCTCCCAGGAGGTTTCCCACATTGATGCTGCCACTCAACAGCTGCTAGATGTGCATATCAAGAAGCTTTGGGCAAAGCACCAGTGGGGCTTATGCCTAAAAATTCTCAAACCGATAAACATCCTTACTCTGAAAAAGGCTCCCCCTTTACCAACTTCACAGGGAGCTTCACCCTACATGGCCTGTAGTAACTTCAAGGCCTATCACACAGTGAAGGAGGGTGCATGCCAGAGAGAAGCCCTTCCCAAAGAACAAAAGAGCAAAGAAAGAGAAAAAACTGAAGGCCATGCCTTACAACCTTCTCAACCTCCTTCACAACCTGAAACCCCGAGGGGAACACAGGATAATCATAACTGTGGTCCCTTGGAGGTCTCTCCTAGTGGAGAGGAAGGTAGACTGCTTTCTGAGACTCCATCTTGTATCTTACTAGGAAGAAATTGGCACCATAACATTGTGCCAGAATCAGAAGGAAGCAGTTTAGAAACAAATAGCCCAGAAATGGGCATATCTGCAACAAATGAAAAAAAAAACCTCTGCCACAGTGTGTCCATTGAAGAGGTCTTTGTTGCACCCAATTCTGAGTACACAGAAGGTCTCATGGAAATGGGAGAGTATAAAAAGCCCACTAACCTGGATTTCAATAACTTGAAACTCAGAAATTCAGAACTAGTGAGGACCACTGAAACACTATTACCACCGAGAATTTCAATTTCCAACTATCCACTTGATTCATACTTTAAAGAACACACAGGATCAACCAGTACAAGCGAAAGCACCCCTTTTGATGATATCCTTCAGGACTGCAATGCTGACCCATTCCTGCAAGGTGGTGCCCCCGAGATGCTGATTGCTGACGACATGTTTGCTTCTCAGAGCTCTCTAACTAGCTCAGAGAACCTTTCTGGAAGCAGCACATCCACTTTCTATGAGCGACGCACTCCCTTGCCAAAGGGAGTGCAAATCACGAAGCAGCAAGAACCTAAGACATCTAAACTCCAGCAGCCATGGTACAGCAAAATGTTTCATGGGCATAATGAGACACAGAGCTGTGAGAGGCCCAAAGCTCCAACACAGAAGGCAAAGCCAGCAGGAATGAGGCCCTCACAAGGCTGGAAGCTGAACTCTCCTGCCCAGGTCAGGAAAACAAGAACTGTGAAGAACTCCAGCCTACCTGTGTCAGAGAAAGCACAGCATCCCCCGGAGAGTCAGTTCGGAAACCGAATAATGAAGTTTTTTATGTCTATTTTCCCTAGAAAAGTCTACAGTCAGGCAGACTCACTGTCAAATTCAAAAATCCAGTCAGCCAATAGCAAGAACCAAGACTTAACAACAAGCAGAATCCAAGACAGTGGAGGGCCTGAAGCCCAGACACTCAAGAACACCATTGGGTGAATCCTAGAAAAAAAATTCACGTTAGGCATTCTGCCTCCAACAAAACTTTCCACAAAGAATTTCAAGCCCTCACAGATAGACATTCCCACTCCTACATGGCTCCTCCTTACCAAGAAAGAGTCCAAATGAAGACCAGCAGGGTCTCTTCCCCGAACCAGCCACACTGTCCATAGCCGTCCTCTCAATGACAGAAGTCTCTCAAACCATAAAAATGCTGGGACAGACTTGCTTCCCAGAAAGCCTGTGTGTCTATTCAGCCATGCCTGACAGCATAGGCCAAGGGAGACACATGTCCCAGGGCAGCATACCCATTGCCCAGGGCAATGTCCTCAGGGTGGGTTAGGCAGTCATGCATATTATGCTTAGCATGTACTTCCTTGTGAGGCTCCTTTTTGTGAGGACTAACTCCAGTCCATGCAAAGCAAATCTGCTTTTTGTGAATGAGTACAATCTCTGTCTCCCCCTCAAATACATATTGCTTAATACAGTCTTTGTGTGTCATGAGATGTACTGACTTCTCTTTGTGCCTTCGGCTGGTGTAAGGATGGGCAGTCTGTGGTCATCCTCAAAGAAGCTTCTAGAAGGGATGGGCAAATGACATAATGCTAGTGAAGACTCAGCCTCTATCCCCCCTTTTCCCTATCCTGTTATTTAATCAGTACAAAAACTTCACAAAGCCTTTTGGGGTTGTCAGGATGAGGAAGCCTGGGAAGACAGCTTACTGGGATGTTCCTCAAACTAATGAACTTGGTTCGGTTGGAACATTATCTGTTGTACTTGCGGGCTATTCATCTAGGACAGAATGTTGACTAGCAAAGCCTATGTTTGTCTTATATCTGCCATTATCACTTCTCTGGGAATCTTCACAGAAGCTGTCTCAGCCACTGGAGGATAGGGGTCTGTAGGGACAGCCATGCTGCCATTCATGTCTAGTGATCCTTGGTGCTGTTGGGTCACTGGTTTAGGTTGCATTGAATTCCAGAAAGCATAGAAACAGATCAATCAGCCTGTTCTCCAGAATGTTGGCTGTTGACTAATGGTTTATTGAGACTTTTGGAATTAGATACTAAAGCCTTTTGTTGTTCCTTTTGCTGGAATGTAGAATCCTAATCATGGATGGAGAATAGTGTAGTTGGTTTGAGAGAAAGTATGGGATGTTGGCCTTGTCCTGACCTGAGCCACTTTGGGGGACAAGATTTTGATCTCAGACTCAGGAGTGAGTTGGTTTGCAGGCAGGAGCCCCAGGTGCCCAGCAATGTACCTGCATATTCTTTAAAGCTCTATAAGCTGAAAGTTGAACTAGGAATGTGTTACAGGAAACAAGTTTGAGTTGTTTCTTCTATGGACTCAGGCAGTGTACACCAGAAACTGCACAGAGAGCCTAGGCCCAGTGCTGGTAGGTACATTTCTGCAACACGTGGTTTTAACATAAATCCACATACCATTTTGAATTAAGCAGTGACAGTACAATGATCCCTGCTGATCCACCTTATTAAAAAAAAAGGGTATGTTGAGTAGGGTCCGGTATAAATACAACTTTATAATACCAGGATCAATAAACAGATGGTATCCAAAAAATCATAACTTCCTTTCTGAAGGTTGGTGACAACACTGAGAATGTGTGGGTTTTTTTTTTTTTTAACATGGACCATCTGATGCTGGGAAGGAATGTGAGAGGATCTGAGCAGAGGATGTTCCCCTTGCATCACATGACTCCACATCGACATCAGTCCAAGCTTGTTCTGTTGTGTTGTGTCTCCTTCCAAAAGCTACTATCATTTCAGACAAGCTTTGATATTCAATCAGTTATATCAATATTGAAGAGCCCATGGGCACATTCTACTGGAATCTTGTTACCTTTGTCCTAGTAACATCCATAATATATCTGCAGGAACCTTTGTTTAAATAGAAACAATACTGGCTTAAAAATAGATCACTGTATGTTGAAAATGAACTTTACAACTTGTAGGTGGGTATGGACGGGAAAAACAATTGTCCAAAGGAAATGTACCCTTTACCTGATATTTGTAACTGTAAACCCTCTGTGCATCACCTTTATAATTAAATAAAATTATATGACATGAAAAAAAACCATCACTTGCCCCTTTTAGGCCTCAAACCATTTGGAAGCCAAAATAAATTCAGAACACGAGGCATGTTTAAGGAAATTTGTGTTTTTCTTTTTTGTAATTTTTTTTGCTTCATATCAGACCCATACTGGGTGCTGAAGAAAAGATAGGAACACTATCATGATTTATGATTCTAAAAATATATAAGAAATGTTACTGTCAAGATTTGCATCAAACACAAGTGATTTAAGAGTAAATATCTAATTAATGTTTCAAGGTTTTCATTTACATTAAATTGCCCATGTCATTTCAACAAGTGTTATTAATGCATTTACACACACACACACACACACACACACACACACACACAAATACACAAATACACACCACTCCACTGTAATCCCCGTTTTATATCATTGCCCTTGGTGGTTTGGTTGTTTTCTCCTAGTTTCTACAAATGAGAGAAAACTATGTGATTTATGTGTTTGTGGGAATGGCCTATTTCACCCAATATGAAGATCTCCAGGGCTATACAATTTTTAGCAAACTACATCATTTCATTCTTAATGACCAAGTAGTGGATACTTTCCTTATCTGTTTTCAAAATAAGGTGGCAAATACATGAACAATTGTTCAACGTTTTTAGGCATAAAGGAAATACAAATCAAAACCACAACAAGAATGGTTATCTCAAGAAAACCAATAAGAGCTGGGCACCAGTGGCTCAGGCCTGTAATCCTAGCTACTCATAAGGATGAGATCTTAGGATCATGGCAGAAAAGTCCATGAGAGATTTAAAAAGCTAGAAGTGGTACTCTGACTCAAGTGCCAGAAGACTTTCCTTCAGCAATGAACTCAGGGATAATGCCCAAACCCTGATTTCAAGCCCCAGAGTCAGCACACACACACACACACACACACACACACACACACATGCAAGCACGCACGCACGCAAGCGCGCACACACACACACACACACACACACACGCACGCACCCACACAAGAAATATAACAAATGCTAGTGAGGTTGCAGAGGGAACAGAATTCTTATTTACTGTTGGTGGGAAGGTAAACTAATCTATTGAAATTAGTTTGGAGTTTTCTCAAAAACCAAAACCAGACCTCATATATAATCCATCCATACCACTCTAGGAACAGACCTCCCTCCTCAAAGAAAATCAGTCAGCTTACTATGGAGATATCTGTACAACCATGTTGTGAGATGCACAAAGAGAAATAGCCAAATCATCAAACCTCTCCCAAGTTTTACAAAACAATTCCTTGATTAAGAAACAGTGGATTTTCTATTTCTATGTGCTATTTGGCCATGTGCACATTGAAAATAGAGGTCCTATTTAGTATCTTTAAAGCAAAGCTAAATATTATTTTTTATATCATCCCTTTCATTGTTCTCGATCATCCCCTCTCAACACCATTTCTTATCTAAATTTTCTAAGTTGTGCACTGAATTTTATGACTGCCTTATCCCCTCCTTGCCTCACTTCATTTGTTTACTTCTTTCATTTTATCCCACTACCCCTACTTTTAGAGTACATTTTCCTGGTGTTTATTTTGTTTGTCCATGAATTTGTCCTTCTGAGAATTGTACCCTTAGGGTTCTCCCCTGGATCTAGTGAATACTGGTTTTTAATTGTATACTTTTTAAATTTACTTATTTTCCTAAAGCCTAAACCATAAATTTATGGCAAGGGAGTGGGAAATAAATATGATCCCTTTTCATAAGATAATCCCTAAAATACTCAGTTATTAACTGCATGGAAAACATTAGACACATTCCTGATCTACCAACAGATAGTAAACCGATGAGTTGAGCAAAAATATCAATTACTCAGTATTAGGAAGGCTGAGAACTACAGTGTAGAAACTAATGGTTCAATCATATCTGTTTATATTAAATCACATCATTCTGAAATTTCACTCTTGGTAAATTGAAATCAAAGTTGAAACCACAGCAGTGTGTCTAGTGCCTCCAATGTGTACAGGGTGTATGGGATATGCGTGACTTTACAACTCATGGTTTCAGAATGTGAGATGTAGAGAGAGTGGGCTTTCTGTGTGGAAATTAATACATAGTCAAGCACTTGTGAGGAAGAGCAAAGAGACATAAGTCATCTCTGTTACTTCCTAGTTAATTACATACCTCTGGCAAGATCATGTGCTTGTCACCATACCTGCACTCAGTGTTCATGACTGATGTCACCTACAGCTAGGAGGCAGTAGTATCTGAAATCCTTCACAGTTCCTTAAGTAGCAAGACTGTGGAAACAAAAAGACAACCAACAAAAGCAAAATGCAGAATGAATTAGAATGAAACCCTCACAAAATTTACTGTGAATAGATTTTTCTGAATGTTTGGGGGATGGAGATCTCAGTGAATTATAACTTGTAGGGAAGGACATTAAGAAAGGAAATAAAGATGAATATCACAGACTGTTCTTTTGTCATCAATTTTGCAGATTTCAACAGCTATACTTTATATGAGAAATATGAATGAACTTTTAATTTATAGCAATTTAATGTTAATGTTGAACATTGAAAGCTTGTTCATGTTTCAAGGTGTGAAAAGTTAAAATTATATTGAATTGGGGTTCTCTTGCAAACAGTGTATCTGACACCAAATCCCAAACATCAAACTGGACCTCTAGAAGAACCTCAGAGACAGATTTCAAAAGTAAATTCTAGGAGCATTTGATTCTGTGTAAAATAACACCAAGCCATTGCTATCTCTACAATAACCAGATTTTTCTTTTAGACAACTGGAAAAACTGGAAAAACTGACCAAAATATAGTGACATGTCAGGGGTCACAATGTGCAACCCTTAGGATGGGGCCTCTCTTCTCCTGCTCTGGAGGAATGCCTGTGTCTCAGCACAGGTCTCTAATCCCTGCACTCAGGGCCCTTCAAAGACTCTTCTGTTACATGTATTGCTAGTGACATTGTGAGAAATAATTATTTAACAATGCTACATGAACATATGCTTAAATTAAATGAAGAAATGGAACCACAAAAAATAGGCAAAATCTGGAAGCTACAAAATGTGGGTTATTTAATTGGTCAATTATAATTCCTATGTGTTGAAATGATACTGGGGAGCAAGAAGATGGTTAAGTTCATGTATCACCAGCCTAAACTATGCCCGATAACTCTCTAATCCAGTTCAGGTACCAAGTATGAGTCAGTGATCAGCTGCTGTGTATAAACTACTCAGAACAAGTTGTGATATTTGCAATAGGCCTGATTTTTGAATAAAAACTCTGGAAGCCCAATGATTACAACATAAATGAGAAGCTAAGAGAATGAGATGTCACACAGTAAAACTCTACAAATCAGCCAGGGGTTAGTGATTCACCCGGAATCCTAGCTACTCGGGAGGATGAGATCTGAGGATCTGGGTTTTAAGCCAGCATGGGTAGGAAAGTATGTAAGACTCTTACCTCCAATAAATCACCAGAAAACCAGAAGAAGTGCTGTAGCTCAAGTGGTACAGCACTTGCATTGAGCTGAAGAGCTGAGGGACAGTGCCCAAGCCCAAAGTTCTAGCCCTACAACTGACAAAAAAATCTACAAATCCCATAATGTAGAGAAAGGGCATTTTAACCAGCATTTTCCTCACTAGATCAGGCTTAGAATTTTCAAAACCCAAAGCAACTGCCTGTATGAGTCACAATAATCAGTATACTCACTCATGTTTTATACAATATAGTTGACATCAGAATCCTCTACATTGCCATAATTAATATGTTCATTTGTGATGGTTAAGAAATACACTGAATTCAAGTCCTAATTAACCTCTCTAATTCAAAATACTCGAAAATGGGAGAAAAATACTCATTTCTGTAGTTAAACCACCATGATTTACAACAACGACTTTACATGCAGCAGCATTAAATTTAAGTTGTACTTCCTAAACAAGTTCATCTTTCACTGAAAAATAGTTTTACCCCTTAAAGAGTGCAAGAAAATTTGAGTTTAACTATATTAGCATTAAATCACTTGATGTGGGTTTTTTGATAATAGCAAAAGTAACATATTCAGTAGTACTAGCATGAATAGATTAATACATCTCCAAAGAGTCTTCCCATAAATCCCTTCACAACATTACCATGAAAGGTAATCCTTACTTTCTTATTATTAAATTAATTTTTTACATTATCTTTAAGTAGTTGTAGAAAGGAGTTGCCATTTCACGGTGGGTTTTCTAAATGCAATGTATCTTGGTCAACGTCACCCTTTCAAAATTCTCAACAACTCTGTCCACACCTCTTCCCTCACTCTTCCTAATTTTCTAGGTAATACATCTGCATTTTCCTACCCCTCTCTTCTTCATTGCTCTACCCTTTTTCCCTTGCCTCTAGCCCATCCCTTTTGAGCACAGGCTTCCTGTGGAGTCCTTCTATTCAATGGTATATTTCTAACCTCCCACAGAGGTCCTGGGACTTTGTCCCTGGCACTACACATAGCACCTTCACAGCATAGAGGTGTCATGATGTGTCTTGGCTTTCTCCCTGTAGCTCTGATATGGGCTCATATATATTTTAAATTCCTCAGTTTTAGTTTTTCATAAGTACCTCATTTGTCTAGTCAACTTTCTCTAACCTGTTTATCAACTCAAAAGGGATGACATACTTGGAAATAATGTATAAATTCCAATGATCCTTTCCAACCTGAATTACCTTTAGGAGCACTTATTGACATTCAGTAAAAGGAAAAGTTAGCCAAACCACAGACAAATGCATACTAAGCAAGAAAAAAAGCTATAAATTATATCATAACAATTGTCTTCAATTTCATTAAATACAGTGTAATTGAATTTATAGCTCTAAGAATGAAAAATAGCTAAGAGCATAAAACACTTTCTGAGGTAGTTCAGGGCAAATTTACAAGAGGACAACAGGAAACTTACCACAGGCTGAGGTTGCTGCACAGCTAGCTAGAAGCTGCTACTTACGGACACCTGAAGCAAGCACCACCATAGCTGAAGACAAAAAAATCATCATGCACAGATTAATAGACACAATGATTGACGCTCTCCTTTCTTTTCTCCCTTCTTTCTTGCCTTTTTAGCTAACAGAAAAATGTCCAAACTTGTAGGAAACGTCAGTCTGATGAAGGTATGCTAGTAAATCTGTAATAACAGGCTCTCAAGGAAAATTAAAACCCTGATTTATACCATTTGTTATTTGTATGAGTTCACACCTTCACCCAAAATTCAATCTGATCCTTAATGACCTCAAGGTTGGAAAGTGATGCTCAGTTTCACTTTCTGTATGACTTTTCCTCCAAGCTGTTGGAAGATAGGTGAACATCTATAGAGCTGAAAGCATAGGCAGTTGTCATGAAATAAGGAAGCAGTGGGGAAGTTTGCAAATTTACCTTACATTTTTTCTACTATTATATTATTTAATTTTAAATAAGGACTGGATTGAAAAATAAATGAAAGGTAATGATTGGTTCATTCTCACTAATGATAACTGCCATTAATACACAACTTTTAAGTAAAAAATATTAAAAACTATTTACTTTATAATCAGGAACAAGACTTCAATAGGAATGAATGCTTCTGTTAAACATTGCCCTAAAAACCTTGTCAGTACACAGGGAGAATTAAGAATTTCAGAGCAGAGTTCCGGGAAGATGGCGGAGGAGAAGCTGGAATCTGAACAAGCTCTCGCATAGAAAGCAGTTTTAGAGTTCCAGTGAACAGTCCTAAGCCAGAGAATCACACCAAGTGTGCCATCACAGGACAGAGAGTTAGACAAGAGAGGGGAAGCCAAGACAAGGAGACACATCTGAGCGCCTGCCAGCAGCCGCCGCGGCGGCGGCAGGGTCGCAGCGGTGACCACAGCCGCGGCCATACCTGAGCGCTCACACAGAGAGTCCGGGACGAAGGAGCCAGACGCAGCGGGTGAGAGGATTCTACTCAACACCAGCAAGAACTGACAAGGAGCGGACATCTTCATCCTGCACTTTGCAGACCAGAGACGACCCAGGATCCCGACGTCCTCACTCCTTCTCAGGGAGCAGAGGAGGGAAGGCCACCCCTCCCCCCCCAGCACCGGTGATCTCCATCTTGGATACCGACAAAGCTCGGTGGAGCTGCTAGCTCCAACTCAGGCCTTGGAATAAAACGAGTCATTTAACAGGTCACAAGAACTTAACGGCGAAGTGACCTGCCAGACTCAGCTCCATCCAGGGAAAAGTCACCCAGCTCAGGCACCAGCCATTGGAGTGGCTTTCCTCACTGGGTAACCAGAGCCAGAGGCTGCCCCTCCCTCTAGCAGCCTCCACAATCAATTGAAAAACAGAAACCCTGAGAATGGCTCCAGGGTGGGCTCTGTGAATTTTCCACAAAATAGCCCCAGGGAAAAGCTACTGTTTGTTGAAAGGCCTCAACTCTACCAGAACCTAGCCTCATCACCCCTCTTTTGTGATTCTCAAAGCAGATCACCCTCCCATTAAACTAACCTGGGAGGTGGATCTCAAAATCTTGGGTAAAGCAGAGCATTTTTCTGCCTGTTCGAACAAACTGACTTAAGAAACCAATCAAGCCACAGGACCTCAAGCTGACCAGAGACTCCAACAAGAGGCTGGTTACAGACAAAAGGGAGATACAGGATTCTTCCCACCCCTCCCAAAAAAATCAAAAAAAAAAATCAAAGAACTTTTTTTTCTTCTTTTCTTTTTTCTTTTTTTTTTTTTGGTACCTTATATATATAAAAAAAATTTTTTCCTTTTCTAAAACTTCTATTAATCTTTAATTTTTGCCTTTTTTGAAAAAATAATTGTTTTCCACTAACTTTTTTTTCCCTCTTATAATTTTTATTTTAGGAATACGTGAATGTATGTTTTCCTTTCTTTTCTTGTCTTCTCTCTCTTTTTCTTTCTTTCTTATCTTTTTGTTTTTTGTCTAGCTCTACTGAACTTCTGATCTTTTTTTTTCTCCCTTTCTTATCCTTTTCACCTTTTCCTTTCTTTTGTTCTTCTGTATGTGACTTAACTCTTGTCCTGCACATCCTCAGATAAACCCATAGTTAAATAGTAGAACCTATCCCCCATTGTGTACACACTTAATCCACAAATTTATTACTCAATCCAAAACCTCTGAGACTTAAATTCCTTAATAGCAGTACTACCTCTTTATACCTCTATAATATTTTAAGCATTTTTTAAGTTTTTCACATCTCCTCTATCTCCCTCCTGTCTTCTCATTATTTCACATTCCTCTCTAAATAGATGGTCTTTCAATCTCCATAACTATATTAATATTTACGTTTCTAATTTTTTTTCTGGTCTCTTTTCATTTCCCTTTCCCTTTCTTCTTTTTCTCTCCCTCTCTACTTGCATCCTACCCAACCGATTTCCTGCATTGAGATTAGAACATAGTTAACTCTCCCTGTGCCTCCCCACACCAATCTATTCCTAATTTTTACCCACATCTCTCCCTAACCCTAAAAATTTCTGGTTTTCCAAATTCTTCTCTGCGGTTCGAAGCCCATTAACATATAGTTGTTTGATGTTGAATAGATGTATCTGTTGAACTAGATTGTATCTGTAGACTGTTGACTGTATAAATGCAAACGTTGGTTGATGGTTGCCTTAAGATAGTGTTCTAGCACAAAACTGGTGCTATTTTCATCTCAAATGGGCAGAGTAAGCCGAAAAAACCCAAGAAAAATGGCAAATCCGGGTATCTCAATTCCCAATCTTGATAATCAGGGGTCAGATCAGATAATGAACAATCCAGAGGAGAGTTCCCAAATAGCTCTACAAACACTGGTGGCAAACATGATAAATGAGAAGTTTGACAACTTACAAAGGACTCTGCATGACCGTGATAGGGAGAGAGAGGAGGCATCCCAAAAGTTTATACAGGAATATAATAAGCGTGAGGAAGCTACTCAAAAACTGATACAGGATTTGCGTGAACAACTTGAGAATACTCAAAGAGAAAGGGAGGAATGGCGTGAGCAGGCTGAGAACACTCAAAGAGAACTGCAGGAATCCCACGAACGGGAGGAAAGAGAACTGCAGGAATCCCACAAACGGGAGGAAGCTAATCAAAGAGTAATTCAGGAATTGAGAGACCAGGTAGAGAACACACAAAGATCACTAAAGGCATTCATGGAATCCATTAACAAAGAGCTGAAGGAAGTCAGGGAGACCACAAAGGGAATGCTGAATGGAACCCAACAGAAGGAATGGGAGTCCAAAGAAACCATAACCAATCAACTAAGTGATTTGAGAACAAACACTGAACACCAAATTAAGGAAGTAAAGAAATTCATACAAGACCTAAAGCAGAACTTCAACAAAGAACTTAAAGCCATCAAAGCTGACCAATTAGAAGGAAAAGAGATAAAAAACAAAGTAGAGAGTCTTGACAGCAGGTTAGACCATGCAGAAGATCGAATCTCAGGGATTGAAGACAGCCTAGATATTATAGAGAAAGAACATACAACCATCCAAGACAAGTCCAAGAAGTATGGTAGATCTATCCAACACCTGGAAGACACCATCAGAAGGCCTAATCTAAGGATAATGGGTGTAGAGGAGCACCTAGAAACAGAAGTTAATGGTCTAGGAAATTTGTTTAACAGGATCCTAGCAGAGAACTTCCCAAACATACAAAAAGATAGGCCTATTCAGATACAAGAAGCTTTTAGAACCCCAAATAGACCAGACCAGAATAGGACATCCCACCGTCACATTATAATCCACACAGGATCAACTCAGACCAAGGAAAAGATCCTTAAAGCTGTCAAGGAGAAAAGGTTAATCACCTATAAAGGGAAACCAATTAGAATCACCTCAGATTTCTCAGCAGAGACAATCAAAGCAAGAAGAGCCTGGAATGATGTATGCCATGCCCTAAAAACAAACAACTATCAACCAAGAATACTCTACCCACCTAAACTCTCCTTCATAACTGAAGGCCAAATAAAAACCTTCCATAGCAAAAAAAAATTGACACAATACATCTCCACCAAACCAGCCCTACAAAAGATTCTTAAAGATGTCCTACACATAGAAAACCAACAAGACCACAACAAAGGCCAAGAAACTGCACCCAAACTGAGAATCCAAGAACCATAGGAAGAACCCAGTTTTCGCAGCCCCCAAGAAGGTGGATAACATGGCAGGAACTCCCAAATACCTCTCAGTCCTATCTCTTAACGTTAACGGACTGAACTCTCCAATTAAGTGACATAGACTGTCTAGTTGGATTAAAAAACAAGAGCCTTCTATCTGCTGCCTGCAGGAGTCACATCTTGCCCGTAAAAACAAACACATTTTCAATGTTAAAGGCTGGAACAAAATCTACCAAGCAAACGGCCCCCATAAACAGGCGGGAGTTGCAATCTTAATATCAGATAAAATAGACTTCAAATTAAAATTCGTGAGAAGAGATAAAGAAGGTCGCTACATACTAATTAAAGGATCTCTCGTTCAGGAGGATATTACAATTCTAAATATCTATTCGCCAAACAATGGAGCACCCAAATTTATCAAAGAAACACTACTTTCCCTCAAATCCCATATAGATCCAAAGACATTAATTGTTGGGGATTTTAACACACCACTCTCCCCACTAGATAGATCAACTCGGCAAAAACTCAACAGAGAAACCGCAGATCTAAACAGCTGCATAGATCAACTAGACTTAACAGACATCTACCGAACATTTCACCCAGCAGCATCCGAATACACGTTTTTCTCAGCAGCACATGGAACGTTTTCTAAAATAGACCACATTTTAGGCCACAAAGCAAACTTGTCCAAATTCAGAAACATTGAAGTTATACCTTGCATTCTCTCTGACCACAAGGGAATAAAATTAGAACTCAACACCAAAAGCCACCAAAGAAAGTCTGGTATCACATGGAGGCTGAACAACACACTGCTGAATCAAGAGTGGGTCATGGAAGAGATTAGAAAGGAAATTCAAATGTTCATGCTATTCAACAAAAATGAACACACAAATTACCAGCTCCTCTGGGACACAGCAAAAGCAGTACTCAGAGGCAAGTTTATAGCTCTGAGCTCCTACATCAACAAATTGGAGAGATCTGAAACTAGCAATTTAATGACACATCTAAACCTCCTTGAAAAAGAGCAGCAAGATAAACCCCAATCCAGTAGACGGAAAGAAATAATCAAAATTAAATCAGAATTAAATGAATTAGAATCCAAAAAAACTATAGAAAGAATCAACAAAACAAAGAGTTGGTTCTTCAAAAAACTTAACAAAATTGACAGACCCTTAGCAAATCTTATCAGAAAAAGAAGAGAACACACACAAATAAATAAACTCAGAGATGAGAATGGAAACATCACCACGGAAACAACCAAGATTCAGAACATTATAAGGGAATACTTCTCAAAACTTTATGCTAATAAGTTTGAGAACTTGACAGAAATGGACCTTTTCCTAGAAATATTGACATGCCAAAACTAAACCAAGATGAGTTAAACCAGCTTAGCAGGCCCATATCAAGCATTGAAATAGAAACAGCAATAAGAGACCTCCCAGCCAAGAAAAGTCCAGGACCAGATGGTTTTACAGCGGAATTTTACAAGGCCTTCAAAGCAGAGCTCACACCAATACTCCTCCAACTCTTCAATGAAATTGAAAGAGAAAGCTCACTACCGAACACATTCTATGAAGCCATAACCCTCATCCCAAAACCAGGCAGGGACTCATCAAAGAAAGAGAACTATAGACCCATTTCTTTGATGAACATTGATGCAAAACTTCTCAACAAAATTTTGGCCAATCGACTTCAACAATTCATCCAAAAAATCATACACCACGATCAAACAGGATTCATTTCAGGGATTCAAAGCTGGTTCAATATACGCAAATCAACTAATATTATTCATCACATCAACAGGAGCAAGGATAAGAACCACATGGTTATCTCAATTGATGTAGAAAAAGCATTCGACAAGATCCAACACTCCTTTATGATGAAGTTTTTGGAAAAATTAGGAATCCATGGAACATTCCTCAATACAATAAAGGCTGTAAATGACAAACCTACAGCAAGCATTATACTCAATGGTGAAAAACTAAAGCCATTTCCCCTTAACTCAGGAACAAGACAATGATGCCCAATCTCTCCACTTCTCTTCAATCTAGTATTAGAATGCCTAGCTACAGCAATAAGACAAGATGCAGACATAAAGGGGATCCAAATAGGGAAAGAAGAAATAAAACTCTCCCTCTTTGCAGATGACATGATCTTGTATTTAAAGAACCCCATAGACTCCACTCCCAAATTACTCAAGCTGATTCAAAACTTTGGCAAAGTAGCAGGTTATAAAATTAACCCCCCAAAATCCATGGCTTTTCTGTATGCCAACAATGAGAAAAGTGTGGCTGAAATTAGGAAAGCAACTCCATTTGTAATAGCCCCACAAAAAATAAAATACCTAGGAATTAACTTAACTAAAGAAGTGAAGGACCTCTATGATGAAAACTTTAAAATCTTGAAAAAGGAAATCAACACAGAACTTAAAAAATGGCAAAACCTCCCATGCTCCTGGATTGGAAAGATTAACATCATGAAAATGGCAATACTTCCCAAGGCTATCTACAAATTCAACGCAATACCTATCCAAATTCCAACCTCATTCTTCAAGGAAATAGAAGAGGCAATCCAAATATTCATATGGAACAATAAAAGACCCCGAATAGCAAAAACGCTCCTGAATGGAAAGAACACTGCTGGAGGAATATCAATACCAAACTTCAAACTCTACTATAAAGCCATAGTAATCAAAACAGCTTGGTATTGGCATAAGAACAGACCTCAGGACCAATGGAATAGAATTGAAAACCCAGAAATGAACCTACAGACCTATAGCCATCTAATCTTTGATAAGGGAGCTAAAACAATAGAATGGAAGAAAGACAACCTCTTCAGTAAATGGTGCTGGCAAAATTGGTTAACTACATGTAGAAAATGTAAGCTAGATCCTTATATATCACCCTGCACCAGAATCAACTCCAAATGGATCAAAGACCTTGAAGTCAAAGCAGACACTCTGAAAACATTACAGGATGGAATAGGAGAAACCCTAGGTCTCCTTGGCTCAGGCCGAAATTTTCTGAATAGAGACCCGGAAACACAACAAATCAAAGAAAGGTTGGACAAATGGGATTGCATAAAATTGCAGAGCTTCTGCAGGGAAAATGACATAGCTAGCAAGATCAATAGAAAGCCCACGGATTGGGAGAAGATCTTTACTAGCCATACAACGGACAAGGGTCTCATATCTAATATATACTTGGAACTCAAAAAATTAAACCCCCCAACAACAAATCCTCAAAGAAACAACTGCCCAATAAATAAGTGGGTGAAAGACTTAAAGAGAAACTTCTCTGAAGAAGAAAGAAGGATGGCCAATAGACACATGAAGAAATGTTCAACATCCCTAGCCATAAAAGAAATGCAAATCAAAACAACATTGAGATATCACCTCACCCCAGTTAGAACGGCAAAAATCAAGAACTCTAACAACAACAGATGCTGGAGGGGATGTGGACAGAAAGGAACCTTACTTCATTGTTGGTGGGAATGTAAACTTGTTCAACCACTTTGGAAAGCAGTATGGAGGTTCCTCAAGAGACTTCACATAGAGCTCCCCTATGACCCAGCAATCCCACTTTTGGGCATTTACCCTAATGTTTACAAACAAGACCACACTAAAGCTACCAGCACAACTATGTTTATTGCAGCATTATTTACCATAGCTAAGATATGGAACCAACCCAGATGCCCCTCAGTAGATGAATGGATCAAGAAAATGTGGTATATATACACAATGGAATTCTATGCCTCCATCAGAAAGAATGACATTGCCCCATTTGTTAGGAAATGGAAAAACTTGGAAAAAATTATATTAAGTGAAGTAAGCCAGGCCCAAAGAAACGTAGGTCCCATGGTTTCCCTTATTTGTAATATCTAGTATATGTATGAGTCAAGCGGAAAAGGTCAGATAATGTGATGTCAGGAAAATGAACCCTTAGATGTGTATTTTAATGTTTTTTTCTTTCATGCAGGTGTTTCTAACACATTTATAAGATTATCACTTTTTTGCTTTGTATGTCCCTCCCCCACAGTATAACCCCTGATTTCACTGTATTTGATGTCAGTATAACTTGTGGAGGAGATGGGGAAAAACCAGTTGTTTAAGGATACAGGTGGACCTGTTGCAACAATGAGAAGTACAAGTTGTCATGTCAAGTACAAGTTGTCATGTCCAAAACGAGCTTTACAACGTTATTGCGGGGGTGGGAGGGGGGAAGGGGGGAAAGGAGAAGGATTGGGATTAGGGGGGGAGCGGGGAGGCTGGGAAGGGATGTGAAGGGTAAACAAAGGAGGAGGCTGCAATGCTTGATACGAAATGTACGCATTATCCTGCCCAGGTAACTGTAACTCCTCTGTACAGTATGTTCCCAAATAAAAAAAGAAAAAAAAAAAAAAGAAATAACTGACAGGAGTGTAAACAGGTACTTCGGTGCAGGGTATGGGTATTCGCAGTAATGGGAAAGTTGCACAGAGAGGATGAAGGACGGTGAATATGGTTGAAATACTTCATGTATATGTTTCAAAATGGAATATGATCTCATTCAAACTTTTGAGAAGGGGAGGAGGGGAAACAGGAAGGTGACTGGTTGAATTTGTACAAAGTATATTGTATTCATATATGGACATATAAATATGAAAGTACCTTGTAATGATCAACAACTAATTGATGCTAATAAACATGCAAATTAAAAGCTGGATATATTTAAAATATTATCAATACAGAAAATAGATATGAGAATTTAAATTGACAACAAAAATATAAAAAATATATGAGAAAGCAATTTGTTGGTACTTGCCTGTTATCCTACCAATTCAGGAGGTTGAGATCTGAGGATCAGAGTTTGAAGCCAGCCCAAGCAGAAAAGCCTCTGTGAAACACCAAGTAAATCACTCCCCTTCCAAGCTGGATTTCAGCGTCATCGGCCTTTGTTTCTAGTATTTCGCAGAGGTTCTCACCTAGCACCTCCCAGGACTTGCGGGCACACTCACATGAGCCCTCAGGAGCCTCAGGCCAGGTACATCCCAAGAAGGGCCCAAGACCGCCTGGCCTTCACATCTGAACCAACGACAGCTATCTACAGTGTATAACACAGTTCTCCTCAAGGACCACAAGGTGCACTTCCCCGCCATCCTCCAGGCCTATGCCTGTCCCAACCGCCAGAATAAACAGTCCAAAGAAGTCCTAACTTGACGTGCAAACTGAACGTCTTCACGTACAAATGTTAACCAATCATGGTGTGGCATAGAGACATGATTCACTGCCCAATAGGGATGTCCCACCGCATCTTTCATTTACATAAGTTGGTCAGGGGAAATCTAGTTAGGAGCTTTCTCTATATGAGCCAGCTTCTCTACTACTTATTAAAACAATTTTTTCCCCCAGAAGAAATTCTCTTATCCTGTTTTGCAAGATGCTTATATGTTTTTTTTTCTTTAATAAGGCCTCTCTTTTTATCTTCTTTTCTAGTCAATTCTTTAGATGTGATCATTTTTCCACTTTTACCATTAATTATTCTCCACTCCTAAAAATTCTGTGTCTTGCTCAATGTTATCAAGCCATTATTATGCTGCCTCAAATTTTGTAAATGTTAACAAAAAATCCCTATTGATTAAAAAAATTGTAAGTTTGAGTACTCTGTTTTGGTGGTGTCTTCAGTAGCCAGTTGCTAGTGCATTAATCTAACCAGAAGTTTCAGTGTTTTCTCACAACTTCCAGAGAAATTAACTAATTGCCTAAACACATGAGAGTCTTACATCTGAGTCATACAGTTCAAGGACCACGCAGTCATGGAAACTGCTATGGATTCCAAATGAGGTAACAGCTCCAAGACTTGCAAGATATCAACACTTATTCCTCCAGCACAGGTAATCATTAGCATAATATTTGCTAACAAATCATGTCAAAGTCCTTTAAGGAATCAATTGTTTCTTTTCCATGTGGGTAAGTGAGGTTCTAGAAGGAAGAGAGAGCTGTGGGATTAGTCTTAGTTGGAAGGGATGAGTGAGAATGTTGAAAAGGGTAACATTGATCAAGATGAACTGTATTCATAAACTGCTTCAGTGAATGTCAACTGCTTTGTACAATACATAAATATTATTAAAATATTCAAAAAGAAAAGAATAGTTGAGGTTCTAGACTCTGTAATATGCTCACTGGCACCTGGAAGGAAGCATTAAGTTGCATGGTAGGATTTTATCCCTTGAGTAAACAATATACTCCTTGGCCATGGTTGCCTTATTGCATGGACAGAGTGCATAAGACAAGTATCGGGAACTACACAGGGAATAGGAAAATAATAAAGAAAAGATGAGGCTGGGCACTGGTGTTTCACAACTATAATCCTAGCTAATCAGAAAACTGAGATCTGAAGATCACAGTTTGAAGCCAGCCCATGCAGGAAAAGCCATTAGACTCTAATCTCCCACAAACTACTCAGAAAAAGCTAGAGTGCTCAGAAAAAAATCTCAAGTGGTAGTGTGCTAGCCTTGAGTGAAAGGAGCTCAGGGATAGCGCCTAGGCCCCGAGTTCAACCCTCAGGACAGGCAAATAAAAGGACAAGTAAAAATCCAAAAAGTTCATCCAATGGTGCAGGTTTAAAATCAAGTCTGATTTGGGGAAGGGAATGACAAAATGCTGAAAGAAGAACAAAAGATGACCCATTGCAAGAATGATACACAAAAGACACTATATCAGAAATGAACTTTACATCTTCGGGGGTGGGGAGGAGTAGGAAGGGAAAGGATAGTGGGGAAAACAACCAAGGACAACTTTCAGACTGAAATGTATCAAAATGTCACAGAAAATCTGACTATCGCCATCATTGACTGCAATGAGAAATTTCATCCAAGACACAAATTGTATTCAGAGTTATAACAAAGTTTATTCAAAATATTTATTAGGATAGAAGGAGAGTCTCAGAGGTGAAAGTGTGTCATACGAAAACTCCAGAAGGACAACCAAATCAACCCAATACAGGCCTTTATTGAACTTTAAGTGGTTTCAGTTCAATAAGTCAATCAGGCCCATCCTGCAGCAGATGATGGACATGACAGTTTCATAGAATTACTACACATCTGAAGAATTACTGTGTGCAAGCAATTACTCATGAATGCCTAAGAACTTCCACCAGAACATATAAAAGTGCCATGAGACCAGGTGGTGATGGTTGAGATCTGGGAATCACAATTTGAAGCTTGCCTGGGTAGGGAAGTCCAGACACTCCAATACCCAATTAACCACTAACAAGTAGGGTCAGCAATGCCTTGTCATGATGTCTTCCCAGGTTTCCTCATCCACACATCTTAAAGCCTTTCTGAAGTTTGTTTCTGTAGGGACTAAACAATGGACAGGTAAGAAACAGTAAAGGATCTGGGATGAGCTTGGAGTCATCAGTGGCACCATCCCATGTGCCCATCTATTCTAGTTACTTTCCTGAAGAATAGATAATAACAGTCCCTACCCTAACCTGCAGAGCAGAGAAGCCACTACCTTGGAGGAAAAGGGAGGCTGTACTATGAAGTAACCAACATCTGGATAGGAAGAAAAATCAGTACTGAGTGGATTCACAGGTTTAAAAAATTGGCATTGCTGTGCATGATGTGACATTTTTCTTGAAGAACACGTTTGCACAAAGAATTTCAGATTCCTGTAAGTAGATATTCCCACTATCACATGGCTTCTTCCTACTTAGGACAAAATCAAGAACAGTAGGGTCTATTGCCATTAAACCACCCCCACTGGTCATGGCCATTCTACCAATGATAGGCAGATTCCATACTGGGACAGAACTGGGACAGCCTTGCCTCCCAGAAAGTCGATCTCCCTAGTCAGTCATCCTGCCAGCACAGTCTGATGCCTCAGGCCAGCATGTGCACTGTCCACACCACCGTCACCTTGTCAGTGGTGTTTGGTCATCTTCCTCAGATAATTTTCTGGCAGCGGCTGAAAACAGACTTTCTCTCCTAGCATCCACCAAACAGTGCTTATGGAATGACTGTTCTTCACCCACCCCAATCTCTATGAATATTCCGTTTGTAGAATGGCTTGACTCTGACATTCTGCCTGACTGGATATTAGAATGCAGGAAGCCCACCTCACTTTTTGCCCTTACCAAGGAACACTGACATTAAAAATCTTTCTCTGGCTCTTCAAATGCCTCTCTGGAGGGTGCTTCATTTCTTTGGCACAGGTAGAGACTTGTTCTTAGTATTTCTCTTTCTTGTCCTGGGCAGTATGCTTCAGCTTCCAGCCTTGTGACAACCTCACTCCTGCAGGCTCTTCTTCATGCAGTCTGGGTCTGGGACTTTCAAAGCTCAATAATCAGGTACATGAAACAACTTGCTACACCATGGTCCTGGAGGTGGGAATCTTGTGTCCTGTGGTTTCTAGATGTGCCACTCCCTAGTAATGGAGGGCATGATAAACAGGAAGTGGATATGAAGCTACCAGAAAAGTAGTCAGAGAGGCCTGTGAAACCAGTGTGTTTGCAGCAAGTAGCCCCTCAGGGCCCAAGTCTAGCACTGCAGTCCTATAGGATGACGTCATGGCTGACTTTGCTGTTCAGGCATGAGACTCATGGATGCTTGCAAACCATATTCTGGGGAAGATGGCATTTTAATGATCACAAAATTCTAACACTCGAAGGATCAAATTAAAGGCTCCCCTGTTGACTGCTCAGATAGAAGAAGGCTATTCTTCATTCTCTGACATGTCACTGTTACTACAAATGTACAGCCAACATAATCCTCCAAATTGACACATATGTCAAAGGCTTTCTTTTTTCTGTGGGTCAAACATGCCTGTTGCTGGTTCCAGAGTGCTTCCCTTAGATCTGGGAACAGTATCACTCTTTCAAGTTCTTCCCTCAAGGCTGTGAAATCGGGGCTGAGAAAGCAAGCTGCTTCCTCTCTAATGGAGAAACCACAGAAGAACCACAGATGTAAGTACAGAAAGTTCCTCTCTTCTTGGTAAGGGAGACATCTACTATGGACCCTGAAATTCTGTACCACATGCAACTAGCAATGACTGTGAAATGTTTATTCATTATTACCCACACATGCTATAGGGTTATTATTAAAATAGGCTCTCTCTGGTCTATGGTCTTGTAAAAAATGGTATTAATTATCTTCATTAGCCATCTTCTGAAAAATTTGTTAATTTTGAGTTTAGATCCTCATTTATAAAGAAAATGAAAGTTTAATGAAATTGTGACTCCATTGCACCCTATCCAGAATGAGGAAACAACAACAAATGCTGGTGAGAATATAGGGGAATTGTGGAAGAGCACAAACAAACAAAAGAAACAAAAAATCACATTCTACGTTAAACGCAACAGTGACAAAGATAGAACCTCCTGTGTACCTTTCTTGGAGTTCATTTCACTGAGCAGCATCTTATATGGTCATGTGTGCATAGCTTTTGAGCTTTTCTGCATGCCTAGACACTTTTTTAAAGATGTGAAGAGGGACTATTTTTGAAGAGGAGGACCAGTAGGAGGAAGAAGAAGGAAAAAAGGGGAGGCTCACTAAGAGAATATCATTAAAAGAGCAGGTACAACTATGAAATTTTCATATTTAAACCCATTATTTCATAGAGTTAATTAAGAATAAAGTGATATTTGAAAAGGGTTTTTTCATGTAGGGCCAGGGACATATCTCATTAACAGTGTGCTAGTTCTTTAATAAACCATAAAGTCTCCGGGTTTGCAAGCAGCAGTACAACCTAAATGTAACCTCTGCTGGGGACCCCTGCTGTACATTTCCCAACTGAATACCAGTGTTGATGTTGCACTGTCTCCCCCATCCACCTTTCTGTGCCTTTTACAGTATAATATAATGTTTGAAGATTGTCTAGATTGGACCTAATATTTTTTGTTTGTATGGCAACTCCCATATGTCCTTGTCTACAGTGTATCTATCCAACTACATGAAACTTACCAGAACACGAAAATATACCAATTTTTAAAATTTTCACTGGTTTCCAATCTTAGCTCTGAGTCATTTAAGACTTCTCCTTGGCTCACTCCACAGGCCAGCATCACAGTGAGCAGAACAAACTGTATAAAAACGCTCATTCACAATGAATGACCCCAATTTACCTGATAATCTGAGTATCAGTTTTGTATTTTTCTGCTGGGCAGGGTGAGAAAGAGGAGGAGGTTCCCATCTCGTCTGGGACAAGCACACAGGATCTCATTAACTTGAGCATAGACAGAGAAGCACAAACTAAACCAAATACCCACAAAGTACCCATCACCCAAAAGAACAGACAGGATGTTTACAATCCTCCTAACTTAAAATACCAAGCAAGAGCTGACATCTTATAGAAAAACCTCCTAAGGAGTGAAATCAGGCTTGCTATGATGCTCTTTTCTGAGCAGACTCACTTATTTTCATGTTTATAGACTCCTAAACATACATTTATGTTTCAGCCTATTTTATTTTTTTCAGGCTTATTAAACACACTTTGTTTTTTCCCACAGTTACAGGAAACAAAAACACAAGCACAAGTCTCGCATGAGTTTCACACAAACCATTCCATTGTATTTCTCCTAGGCACTGCATGTATACACACAGCCCTTCATGATAGAAAAATGATATCTTACCATATGTGTCATGCTTTCCCATACACTGGGAATATCCACTAGCTCAAAATCTCTAAGCTACATGAAGATGCTGATAACCAAATATATACTACTGCAATTTAATTTACCAGTAAAGGTTGTAGTTTTTACTTTCTCAGGGACAAATTTTCAATGACAAGACAGCAACAAGCTGTGGGTAAAAGTTGTTGGCAGAGTTGTATGAAATTACTGCATACACTTTGTTATATGAGGCATAAAGAACAGAGTATACTAAGAATAGCATTTCTAAGAGCTTGTTATCAGATCTATACTACTAAATGATTATCAAGAAGCTATGTTCCCTCTACTTAACATACCCCTACAGAACAGCCAGAAGATACATTCACCAATGCTTCTCATGAAATTTGAATCTGAGGACACCCACACACAGCTCTTTTTCTCTGTGTGGGCTTCCTTCCATCTTTCACCACCACATAATGAACCAGTCCTGGCAAACACTGCCCAAAGGGAGCATAATGAATCTGTGCTCAAGATGCATATTTTTCTCCCCATTTAAACATGTAGTCATAAATTGGCTAGTTCACTGTATTTACCAAACACTATCACCTTGGTATATCTATAGAGCATCATATTATGCTATGAAATAATGAACTCTGGTATTGAACACTAATGTTTACCAAAAACATCTTTCTTCCAGACATGGACAGGGTAGCCCCTTGCCTCACCTCCTCTTCTCCCTCTTCTCCACTCCAGTGACTAGGTTCAGGACTATGGAAGCTCCAAAGGTACATTCACAACAGTTCCAGAAACAAAACAGTTCTTCCAAAAACAAAACAAAACATTTATGTAGGGATTTTGTCTTCTAATATAATTTATGCATTGGGACTTACCCTTTCACATGTAACTGTATGAACTAAAATAATTGCACATAAGAATGAGGGCTAAACCAGCTGGATCAATCTAGCATGCAGGGCTTCTCCCCTACTTCACCATCCTTAACCCATCCCAATCAAAATGCCACCCAGTAAAGGCTAGTGGGAATAATCTCTAAGATATCAGGTTCACAATTCCATTCTGCCTAAAATATATAGTGTGTTCCTTTCACCTGTAGCTTTCCCACTGGTAGTGCATTTAGAAACATCTGGTAGGAATACATATTCCTCAAAGGGACTTGATTCCACTCTACCTATAATAGCAATGAAAGAATGGCAGGTAATTAAGGAAGGTCATCATTTGGGAGTATTCCAATCTAGACATTCTCCCATCCCTATCAGCCAGTGGTCAGGTTTATTCATCTAGAAGATTTCGAAGGAAGTTTTTTTTAAACTATTTCTCTTCCTAAGAGATTTTCAGAGCCCTCTTTCCCACGAATTTTAACACAATGTATACTCAATGTATTTGTCTATTCCCTCCAGGGAAGCCTCTTTAACATTAGGCAAAAGAAGATGTAAATTTTGACTTGTTTGTCCTTTATATACACTGTGCACATCTAAGAAAAAAAAAGTCTGGAGTTGTTGAGAGCAGCTCATTCCCATCTGTGCACAAGCTAGTGATTCTTGGAAGAAGGCCAATTTTCACACTGACAGCCACATGCTATACAGGGCACCACCATGGAGAAAAACCCCTGCATCCAATAAGTTGCAGCTCAGTGGCTCCACTCACCATTCAAACCTTGTGAACCCTGTCACTGTTCCAAGCATTGTCTCTAATCTGCTTAAAATATACAAGAAGTTTTACCTTCTTTTGTGGCAGATGAAAACAATTCACCTCGCTCCAATGGTTGAATCCATTTGGTTGCACAAAAGGAGGAGATTCTGATTGCTGTTATATATTTTCATTTTCTTTAGGTAATTGTACCAAGGAGTTACCATTCAACAGAGCAGTTTATGAATACAGTGCCTCTTGATCAATGTCACTCCTTATAACATTCTCACCAACCACTTCAACCCCATCCCTTTCCTCACTTTTCTTACTTTTAAGGAGATCCCTTTTTTCTCTGCAGTCCTTTTAGCTGATTGTCTATATGGAAGCTGTAGTCCTTTAGCTGATTGCTCATTATGTGACTGTAGTCCAATTAAATGCCTATTCAATCACAATCACAAAACAACTTTCTTGTTTGTCATCATTTGTGGAGAGGTAATCAAGCTGGAAAGTGGATTTTTAACTATTTTGTAAGACTGGATGTAGCAAATCACCCCCTTAACCCCACATTCAATGTGTCTCAGAAGAAAAAGACACCCATCAACTATCAGAGGAATTTTTGGCACCCTGTCAAACTTTGTTCATTAAAAACTCTCTGCATCGGGCTGGGAAGGTGGCTCAGTGGTAGAGCGCTTGCCTTGCATGCCTGAGGCTCTGGGTTTGATTCCTCAGCACAACATAAGAAAAAAGCCGGAAGTGGCCCTGTGGCTCAAGTGGTAGAGCGCTAGCCTTGAGCTGAAGAGCTGAGGGACAGCATCCAGGCCCAGAGTTCAGACCCCACGACCAGACCAAAAAAATAAAAAAACCCAAAACAAGAAAACTCTCTGCATAACCAAGAGAAAATTCAGGGAAAAAAAAAAAACAGTCACAGTGACTCAGTTATAGAGAGTAATAGACAATAGACTTAATATTTTCTGGCTAATATATTCAAGAAAGAGAAAAACAAGAGGATGAAAGAGGATTTGTGTTTGTCTCTCTGTGTGTTGATTCTGAGGCTTGAAATGAGGGCCTGTGCTCTCTCCTTGAGCTTTTTTGTTCAAGGCTAGCATTCTACCACTTGAGCCACAGCTTCAGTTGTACCTTTCTTCAGTGGTTAACTGTAGATAAGAGTTTCATGGAAGTTATTGCCCAACCACACTCAGCCTCCTAAGAAGTTATGATTACAGGCATAGCCACCAAAACCTGCTAAAAAAGAGGATTTTTTCCTTTTATGATTTCTTCTTATTATTATTATTATCTTTTATTGTTATTATAAAGATGATTACAGAGGAGTTATCTTTTCATACGTTCAGTAAGGAGTCCTTTTCCTTTCACAATATCTGCTTTTCCATCACTCAAATACAGGATTTTTATGAGAGAACTGGCATTTATAAAATTGAGACAGATACCAGTGGCTCACAATTGCAAACCTAGCTACTCAGAAGGATGAGATGGGAGGATTAATTCTTCAAAATGCAGAATCATACTTAGGTACTATATACACATGTACACATACACCATGGAATACTAGCATATAAACCTCAACTGTTGAACATACTTCCAAATAACCACAAATCCAACAATAGTGTACTAAAAATCTTACCATCCTTCCTAAAAGCTGTTAGACTCAAACTTGAGACCCCTGAGCAATTCCCAGAGACCACGTACAATGAGAACAGCAAAAGAGTCGTTTATTTGCAAGCTGGAGCCTGAACTTATAATCGTCACCGACACAGTGGGTCAGTGTTGTGAGCCCCAGCCACATGATCAGCACTTTTTTTTTTTTAATTGTGAAAATGCTGTACAGAGGGGTTACTATAACATGGCCAAGATGAGTACATTTCTTTGTTTCCTCTTCCCATCCCTTCCCATCCTCACTTTCCCCACCACTAAATCCTCCATACCCACTCCACCCCCCTCACCAAAGTTGTAAAGTTCGTTTTTAGACATAACGACTTGTACATCTCATTGTTGCAATGAGTCCCCCTCTATCCCTATTTAAACCACTTGTTTTTTCCCTTCTCCTCCACAAACTATAACAACATCAAATACGGTGAAAGCAGGGACTATACCATGGGGGAGGGACATACAAAGCATCATAGAAATCATCTTATAAATATATTAGAAACAATCACCTGAAAGAAAAAAACATTTGAATACATATCTTAGGGTTCATTTCCCTAATATCAACTTAGCTGACCTTTTCTGCTTGATTCAGACATATATTAGTTATTGCAAATAAGGGAAACCATGGGACCTATGTTTCTTTGGGCCTGGATTACTTCACTTAATATAATTTTGTCCAAGTCTTTCCATTTTCTAACAAATGTGGCAATGTCATTCTTTCTGATGGAGGCATGGAATTTCTTGATCCATTCATCTACTGAGGCATCTGGATTGGTTCCATATCTTAGCTATGGTAAATAAAGCTGCAATAAACATAGGATTTTTATAGGGTTTCTAGCAAGAGGAGGGGCTTCCATTCTAACAGTTACATGATTGGATTAAGTTTCGCAGGCTTCTACGTAATTGGACAGCATTTCACCGGCAAGTTTCAGGGTAGGCTCACTGGTTATGGGCATAATCATTTTCAGTAAGGGTAGGGGCTTTCCAACTTAGAGAATACAGGATTGGTTAAATCATACATAGCAAGAAGATCATTGGTTGGAATACATAAGGCTAACCATAGGAATGCAGTCCACTATATATTTTTTAACTGTTTATGATCTGACAGCTGCTTTTTCCAGGAACTTGACAAACCTGTCCATTTTTCAGTAACTGGGGTCATGTTTCCTTTTGTCTAACTGGCAGTTACTAGGGATATAATTGTACTTTTGATTGTGGGTTTTTTGAGAACTTTTCCAAAAAGTCTTTTTCTTATCAGAAATATTTATCTTATCAGATAAATATAAATCATAATCACAATGAGATACCAGTTCATAAGTATTAGGATAACCATTGAATGGAAAGAAAGAGAAAGCGGAGAAAAAGTGTGGGAGGAAGGAAAAGAGGAAATAAGAGAAAGGAGAGAGAGGGAATGAGAATAGGAAGGAAGGGAGGGAAGAAGGAAAAAATACTGAAGAGGTGATTAGAACTGGAAACCTGTACAATGCTGGTGTTAATGAAAATAGTACATCTACTGTGGAAATTGCAGAATAAATCAAGCATATAATTATATCTAGCAGTTCCAGTCCCAAATGAATCAAAAGTAGAAATATGAGTAGAGATTTGTACATTTATATGCTAAGAATTTTATTAGTAGTATAAAAATGTGCAAACAATCCAACACTCAAATAAACAAGGAATGGTTCTATGTATAATAAAAATATTACTCAGCCTTGAAAGAAAGAATATTCTGGCAGATGCTACAACATGGATGAATCTAGTTATTATTATGCTAAATGAATTATAGCGAGAGACAAAAGACAAATACTATGTTGGTCTACTCATGTAGAACTTAGACTATTCTATTTGGCTCTAGCAGAATACAGCAGATTGTGTATGTGATTCTGTGTATGGGTATGAGAAGTATATTGCTTTGCAGATATGGAGACTGAGAAATTCAATATCAAGATGCCAGCATCTGGAAAGGGCCTTCCTTTGGGCTTCTACCATGAGAGAGGGTATCATATTGCAGAAGGGCTGAGGATGAATATGACAGACAAAGTGGAGCTGATCATGTCAGAGGGCTGAACAGGGCTGACTGTGGGTCTAGTCACAGTTCAAAGGGTAGAGAAGACCTCAGGCCACTTAGTAGACCTGAGACATTAAAGCCTGATTTAGGTATCAGGAACAGGAGCTTTCAGGACCGTGGCCTTCAGAGAAGTACATGGCAGAGTGAACCTGCATACCTTCAATCTCAGGTGAGCATCCCAAACCCTCAGAGGCTTGGTGGGAAGATGGGATAGAATAGGGATCCTTTCAAGAAAAAGATCACAAGTAGACACAACCTGCAGGAACAAGAACTTCTGCCCTAATACTAACACTGGGGATGTCAGAGAAGGACGGCAGGTTGTGGAGGAATGAAACCCAGGGTGGCCATAAGATCCTCAGAAGATCTCCTGTTGTGCAGTTCACTCAGGCTCAGGGTCTGGCCTAGTTGGATAGGGCAGGTGGATCCCTGCAAACTATATTGTGATGCTCATTCCTTCTTGTCTATTACAACCAAGTAACATCCCCCAATTCCCAAAAAAATGTGCACAGGGTGAAACAGATGCCATATCCTTGGACAGGCACTACCCAGATTTCCACATGAACGGACCCAAATCTGAGCCCGGAGCTCCACAAGCTGTCTGCTCCTGACCAGGTGCTTGTACTGGGGTTCCGACATACATTTGTTTGAGTACATGACCATGTATTCATGAATGGGACAGTAGATTGTGACACTGGAGGCTGTTTGTGAAACTGTGGCAATGTGGGGTGCTGTCTTCCCAGTTTGTCTAGGAGGGCTATTCCAGAAGGTTTCACTCAAGAAGGAGAGATGCTAAGGCACAACTTATCTATTGCCTGATATGTATTGGTCAAGAAATTGTCAGGTGGTCTCTGAACTTTTGGGAATCTCATTGTCCATAGTGAGATCAGACATCTCATTTAGTGAGGTTTTTGCCTGAATGACACAGCTTGAGCCAAACATTACCCTTGCAGACTTTGCTTCAACACTAAGAGTTCTGGGCAGGACATCCTTCATGTTGATAGCTTGACCACATTCCTCCAGTTCTCTCTTTAAGTCAAGCCACATCCTTAAACCTTTACAATTCTTTGGATAAAGATTTGAAAAAATAGTTTGAATATTTCAATCATCAAGATGATCCTAATTTTCCAGACTAGACAAAGAAGGCTGCTAAAACCATGTGTCCCATGAGATCCCAGCTTCCCTTCTCTTCTAGACTTTACAAAATGGATCCTTCTCTGTGGCTGGTCATCCTTTGCTAGAGATTGGCCTCAGCTTTTCCATTGCTTGCTCCTCCTTTGCATGGATAATGGATGGAGTGGGAGACAAAGCAGAGGAAAAGCTACAGCACAGTGGGGGTAACATCTATGTGTTCAGAGGGACCCAAAGACATAATTCTTGCTGATGGAACTGCATAGCCAAAGAGTACCTTCTAGAAGCCAGATCTTATAAAGGCAGTAACCTAATGCTAATCATAGAGCACAATATGGGGCGACATCCTGCTCTTTTCTGACTATAAAGAATAGCTTCCAAAAGTGCACCACATCCTGGCCAGAGTCTCTCTCCAGCTTTTTCAGCAGGACAATTTGCTGAACAGTGCTGGGTTTAAATAGAAAAAGCAATTATCACTTGTACTCTTTCCTAAGATGAAGAAGGACAGAGGACAGCACTGTGAGGAGAACATGAAAATGAATGAATTGCACAATGCAGAATACACCCAAGGGAAACTTGGCTTTACCTTGTCGATGAATGCCTTGAGAGTCATGGTAAATGTCGTGTGCATTGCTTGCTCTCTTCATTTCTACACAAAATGGTCTTACTTTTCAACATATCCTTTTCTCTTCTTGGAGGACCACCAAAGAACTAAAACAGGTAAAGTAAGTCTTTCAGCACAATTGGAACAATGAGGGACAGGTGTATCTGCAACTTCTATTTGGTGAGATGCTGGTATCTGTGGACTGGAGAGAGAAAGGCTTAGTGACAAGGTAATTTCTTGTATGTCCCTCCACCACAGTATAAGCCCTGTTTTCACTGTATTTGATGTTGGTATAATTTGAGGAGGGGAAGGAACAAACCAATTGTTTAAGTAGGGATACAGGTGGACCCAAAGTATGAATGATATGTACAAGACATTATGTCGAAAAATGAACTTTACAAGTTTGGCACTGATGGGGGGGGCTGAAGGGTTGGGGGGAGACAGGAACGTATGGTAAAGGGAAACAAATGAGGAGGCAATAAAGCTTGATAAGAAATGTACTCGTTACCTTGTTCATGTAATTGTAATCCCTCTGTATGGTATTTTCACAATAAAAATGTTAGCAACTATTAATCTATAGGAATTCCCTATTTGATGAATAGCAGTATGCTTCTTCTGCTAGCCCTTCAATGTTTATTTTCAATTATCTTTAGCAAAAGGTAACACAGAGGAGAGCATTGTTACCTTTTCGTCTTTTGCAGTGAATCTTAATGATGTGCTAAGCATCATTGGATAACCAGGCAACGACCTCTTTGGAAAATAAAACTTCTCTCTGGTTTGAAAAAGAAAAAAGAAACATGAGCAGATTTTCTGTTTCAGATCAAGTGTTACCTTTGCATGGCTATAACACAGGGATCTCTACACACACACTTATTTCTATTGAGCTCCTTGTGACTGTTGCCTCATCTGTGTCCAGTTCATGTCTACATCACTTTGGCAGTTAAATACCTGCTCTGTTAAAAACCCTCCTGGGTTAATTCCTGCACTTCCAAAAGGAAGATACAAGTTCAACATACTACAGCAAGAGGAACTAATTCAAACTGAGTAAGAAAAGTGTGTTCAATGAATCAATATAGTCTATCTGTAGAATATTGGAGGAAAAAATTCAGAGTCCAGAAGAGGGCAGAGCAGTTGTGTGCATGTGCACACATGTTTATCAGATAGTGTGTGGGTCATTTAAGAATCATGAGCAACACCAGGATATACTTCTGTTAGCCTGCCCTCCCATTCTGTCTTGGTATACTCCATCACAGTTCCACAGGCCCTGCCCAAAACCAGTTGATCAGGCCAGGCCTAAGCACAATTGGTTTCTCTGCCCTGGTTGTTCCTTTCACTTCGCTTCCCAGAGTCACATGTTATCCCTATCCTGCAGCTGTCGCCATAAATTGTTGCCCCACCGTAATGGCATGCCTTGCCTTCATGTACCTCACTACTCCACAACTCACACAAACCAGACCACAGACTATTCCCTGTCCAGAGGCTCTGGTTCTATGAAGCGACCTTACACAAAGACAGGCTCCCGTCCCTACCTGCGAGGGTCAGCTTGCCAGCTTGCTGACATTACACTTTGCTGTACATGACTTAGTAGCCATGTGGTCTTCCACGCTTAGGCACTCATTGGTGCCATCACTTGGAACTAGGTTCCCTAGTGGTCCTTGCTCTTCCCCTCAGGAAATTTGAGCAGACCCAGGGTGGCCATCTCAGGCCCACCCACAGGACCACTGAGGTGATTGCCTCCTGACTGAGTGCCTTTTCTACCCCTACAAGTCACCAATCTGACATTTTTTCTGGGTGAGTAAGCATTTAGTGTCAGGGTTGGGAGTTCACAAGGGTGAAAACCTGGTACCGAGTCCTGAGCCCTTCCAGTGAGTCTTAGGCCTCTAGCTGTTTTATATAGGCTGGGGGATCCAACAATCCTGACCCTACTGTTCCTTCCCTTTGTGTTCAGGACGAGCAATTGTGGGTGATGACTCCTCTTGCTGCCTGCTCCCTGTGATAGTTGACCAGACTCCCACTAGGGATGTCCATGGATGTCTCGCATCAACTCTGCACACTCACTATGGGAGGAGCCCAATCTCAAATTCCTCAGGATTCCCCTCTGGGCTGCCTGTACACAAACTAGATGCCCTTAAGCTTTTGCCTGAGATTAAACCTCATGAGCTTAAACACATAATCGAATTGAGCCCCAATATTCACTGGGCAATGGGACAGTAGACACTTTATGGGACCTGTATAATTGATGTAAGCACTCAGAAATATGGAAAGAAATCATCTATGGACAAAGCTTTTCTTCTCTCTCTGCCACTGTGCTAGGGCCCTTGAGAGTTGGGACATGGGGAGGGTCACAAGGACACCAAATCTGGGTTCCCTCTCAATGCTAGCCATCCTGCCTAAATGTTTTCTTAGCCAAAATGATTTCTCTCCATGCTCCCCCTCTTATGTTCTGGGCCTTTTTCCACTTTTTTTCCATTAACTTCATTTTCCCCCTTTGCATTCAGTAAACTGTTCTGTTTAAGTGTACTCCTCCTGTATCTACCTTCTTGTGTAGCTGGTCCAAGTTGGGGTGGTTGCAATCCTCAAAAGGTAAAGCAACAGTGTCTTTAAATGTAGTCACTGCAACAAGCTAACCACCCTGCTTGAACTCCATCACTGACAGTCCCTGGCCAGCAAACACATAGGGGCCAGGTTCTCCTTTTACTTCTCTCTCCTTTTCTCACCCAAAATCCATAAGGGGAGCAGTTATATGTCATACCTCAAATAAACCAGTCCTTTGTCTTTCCTGAATCTACTCACTTCAGAAGCTGGATGTCCAATACATCTCTTCAGACAAAACTCCTCTAAGAGTTTACTTTAGGCACTAGGAGGAACCCTCTCTCACCGCAGTTCTCTACAGACCCTGGAGATCCACACCCACCTAGGAAGAGACAAAGGACCCATGGTGGGTTTTCACATGATCCCACTCTTCCACCAAGCTTATGCCTTCTTCATTCCTGTAGGTATTTAAAGGTCAGTTTATATGCTAATATGTCCTATTCCCAATTTTTTAAAAAAAATTAGACTAGTATATAGATTTTGCTTGTTTTTTATACATTAACTATACGGTACTATCATGCAATTGGCAAAATGTATTTTGCCACTGCAATTCCAGAAAACATATGGCCAATTCTCATTTTTCTAAAAAATTCAAGCATACTTTATTTTGTACCCAAATGTGTTTGTGTGTAAACATGTTCAAAGTAATCTTATAAAAATTGTCATTATGTTGTAAAATTGTTTTTTACTCATATTGCTTACATTTTCAACAGGTACTCCTTAAAATTTTATTTAAACTCTAAAATATCAATATGGCCTATTTTGAGGTGGGGGTCAAACAAGGGGATTGAACTCTGGGCTGTCCCTCAGCTCTGCAGCTCAAGGCTAGCACTCTACCACTTGAGCCACTATGCTACTTTCAGTTTTCTGAGTGGTTTATTGGAGATAACAATTTCACAGACTTTTCTGTCTGGGCTGGCTTTGAACCAGGATCCTAAGATCTCAGCTAGGATTACAGGTATGAGCCACTGGTACTCATCCAATATGACTTTTTAAAGATGTCCAACTGTCCCAATCACTCACTTTAGAAAGGTAAAACTAAAGTCTATGAGCTGTTCATGGTCAAGATTTGGAACTTAACTAGTACACTCACAAAGTTTTTTCAATTATTTGAGAAAACAAACTGAATTCAGAAACACATTTTCAAAAATGTATAAATTACATGAATTGATTATAAATGCATCTGCCTTCATTTTCAATGCAGCTGATCATAGACTATTCATAAGGAAGATTTTGCAATATACATTCCCTTCATGAAGGCAGAAGATGTTTGAAGCATTATTTTTTTTAATCGATAATGGTTCTTGAATTCTGGGCCTGCATGCTCTCCCTCACCTCTTCAACTCAAGGCTAGCATGCTACCACTTGAGCTACATCACCACTTCTGTTTTTCAGGTGTTGTATTGGATATAAGAACTTCATGGACTTTCCTGCCTGGTCTGGCTTTGAATCATGATCCTCAGATCTCAGCCTCCTGAGCAGCTAGGATTACAGGCATGAAGCACCAGCGCCAGGCTTGAAGCATTCTTCACAACACAACTGGTCTGTCAGGAGGATCAGCTGTCAGGATGTGTCTCACTCATGGAATTGGCTGTTTCTCTTTCAGTATGTTTCTTTTTGGGCCAGGGATTCCATGGCCTGTAAATAATTTTGTGTCCTGGCAAATATCTAAGAGGAGGTACTGGACCAGAAGAGTTGAGAGGCGCAATTCTGGGTCATGAGCAGTGGGTGACCTGTTTTGAAAAGGCTATGCTGAAAACACAGATTACAAGGCTCTGAGAATGGGTGGGAACAGTCCTCAGGGGATTGTAGAAAACTTGACAAAAGTGAGCTTTCTGCATAGATTTGTCAAGTCTGTCTACAGCACAACTGTAATCTCTCAATAGATGGGGTCAGAGGCACAGGGATGCCCAAGTAGAGGTGGCAAGTGGCAGGGCCTGCATGGGAAGGCATAGGGTAGCACAGCAAGCAGTACAGGGTGCCCAGGACGCACAGGGAGAGGTGATGGGCGCGGCAGTACCGGTGCGCAGCAGCAAGCAGAGAGGGGCGGCAGAGGGAAACAGGGGAGGGCAGCCGCTGGCAACTGGAAAAAACAAGGCAGGCGGCGCCATGCAGATAGCGGGGAAGGCAGGAGATGGCAGCCACCAGTGGTGCAGCCAGCTGCGGAAACGGTTGCTTGGCCGTTTGCTGACACTGGTGGCATGTGGTGGCCCGTGGCGGGTGGCGGGTGGTGACAGTTGAGTCCCGTGGCTGTGAGTCAGTCAGGGGAGGGAGAGGCAGGGTGAGCAGCAGGGGAGGTGGCTGGGCAGGAGGCAGAAGATGGAGGAGGACGGCAGTGGGCAGTCGCAGGGGCGGTGGAAATCAGCAGTCTGCATAACCGCAGCACGACAAGATGCTGGACAGAGGCTCCGGAAGTGGGTGGCGAGCTGCGAGATCAGCGGCAACTGGTCACACGTATGGCACACAGCGGCAAGCCGCACGCGCTGGATAGAGAGCTGTGCGCGGTCTAAACGGCACGATCGTCGGTGGCAAGCTCTGCAGCAGGCGGCCTGTGAAGCGCTGCTTCACACAGCATGGCTGGCCACAAGCTACTGCAGGTGGCGGCCAGCTGTGGTAGGCGACAGCAAGTGGTCAGAGGCTGCAGGACATGACAGGTGTCAGGTGGTGGCACACAGCAGCAATTGGAGTGCCGAGTTCAGCGGAGGTCAGTGACTGTGGGCATGAATGGGAGCAAGGACGCCCACTGCTGGTGGGGCCCTGCAATGGCTTGAGCTGCCAAATCAGGTCCCGGTTCTGGTGCTAACACACTCTTGTCTCTGCATGCTCAGAACTGTGAACCATCGAATCCTCTGGATCTGGGCACAACCTAGGCCCTGGCACTGGCCAATCCTCGACTTCTGGTCCTGCAGCTCTGGGAGACCTACCTGGCCAATCGTCAGATACTCCCCCAGCCCAGAGCTTCCCTGAGACCTCAGCCAGCTCTTGGCTCCATGCTGCCCTGAGACGCAGCTGGTTGCTCAACTACTCATCCTCTTGTGCCTGGAGACCTTTCTTGGCCCTCAGCTGCTCAGCCCAGCTATTCTAAGACCCATCCCCAGTCCTTTGCTCAGGTTTTCCCTGAGAGCCTTACTGACTATTATCCTTTCTTCCAGGGCTTTCTGGAGATTCCAGCAGGCACTTGTACCCTTGGTCTGGGCTTCCTTGTGACCAACTCAGCACTCAGTCCCTAGTCACAAGCTGCCTTGAGACCCTGATGTACTACTCTTAGCCCCTTGCCTCATGATTCAACGAGATTCAAGCAGCCTACAACTTGAGTGACCTAAGACTTCCCTGGCCCCAGGCCATCTGAGACCTACCAGATCCTCAGTCCCTCACCTCGTGTTACTGATGAGAGCATGCTGGGACCTTGTCCCCATACCCCAGGCTTCACCAAGACATGGGAAGGCCCTAGGGACCTGGTCCTTGGCTTCTTTGAGACCCTGACTGATCCTTAGTTGCCCCAAGCTGCTCTGAGACCCTGCTGGCTGGTTCCTGGCCTGTCATGCCAGCTGCCCCCTCTCCTGCTAGGCTGGCCCATAGCCTCTTGACCTGTTATTTAGATGGAGTGTAATGCACTCCACCTGCCAGATGCCCCTCCATGACCTAGCGTCTGTGCTCACTGCACTCACAAAATATGCCTCCTTATCTACTTATCCATGCTCATGTCATCACCCAAATTCTACTAGCCCAAGGAAGAAAAACACAGGCAATAAAATCACTAAATGTGACTGGTGGCATTGCCTTCCCTACAGACCTTTAGCATCCAGTGGCTGAGACAGCTTCTGTGACAATCCTCAGAGAAGTATTAATGGCAGATGGAGGATAAAAATACTTTGTGCACATTGTGTAGCCAGTAAGTTATACAAAATTGCTCCAAAGAACAAGTTCTAGCAGGTAAGAAAACATCTGAGTAAACTCTCTTGCCATGTTTTCTCACCGTGACAAATCATAAAGGCTTTCCGAAGTTCATATTGTAGTGACTGAATGGAGGCTCCTAAGGTGAGATGAGATGAGATATGTAGGCTGGGGTGAGTCTTCAGTGGCGTTAGCTCACCTGCCCCATCCTTCTCAAGAAAGAAGCTGCATTTTGGAAGCCCAAATCCTGACCATCCTTACTCTGAGTGGTGTCACAAAGAAAACACAAAATGTCTCATGAGGAAAAAGTATGTATTAAAAAGCAAGACACAATTGAGGAGGGAGACTTCATCAGTTCGCTGAGAATGTTCTTATACACAAAGAGATTTGCTGTGCATGGACAGGAGTTTCTCCTGAGAAAATGCACTTTGCAAGGAACTATGTGAGAAGCATGGTATGTATGACTGCCCACTAAAAGAATAAGAGGACAGTGTAATGGGAAGTGTGTATGCTGGTCTGAGACATGATTCCCTATGCTGGCAGGCATGGCAGAGGAGATACACAGGCTTTTGGAAGGCAAATCTGTCCCAGGGTAGTTATTGTTTGAGACTCTCCTGTCATTATCAGAATGGCTATGGCCAGTGGGGCTGGTTGGCAAAAGAGACTCTGCTGTTCTTTACTTGGCTTCCTTCTAGGTAAAAGGTTCCATGGGGTAGTGAGAAAGGTGAGCCATATGATAGTGGGAATGTTGAGAGAGGGGAGGCTAAAATACTGCTTTCTGCAATGTTTTCTTGGAGACATAAGACTCAAGTTGAAATCCCATTTTCTTCTGTATGATTCATCCAACAGTACTCGGGCATGTCTGTTCTTCAAGAACTCCACTGTCCTTGAACATTCTGCTTGTGGTTAAATTAAGTCTTGCTTCTGGGTACTGGCTGACTGGATCTTTGAATTTTCCAGTGACTTTACCTGATTTTTGTCTTTTGTAGGAAAAATTGACAAAAAATTATTTATCTGGTTCCTGAATGACTTTCCGGAGGATGCTGTCCTATCTCCAGTACAGATAAGGAAGATATCTTCCTTGTGGTACTTATCTTCCAGAACTGGGCAGGAGGCTGCAGCTCCTGGCCTTGTGAGGGCCTCATTCCTGTAAGCTTTTCCTTCTGGATTCTAGCTTTGGGTCTCTGATATCTCTCTTTTTCATCAGGTCCATTAACCATCTTGCTCTACCATGAGTCCTGGAAGCTGGATGTCTTGGCATCCTGTTGCTTCTTCATGCATCCTCTTCTTGGCTCTGCAGAGCTTAATTCATAGGAAGTGGGTGGAAGGCAGCATATATGCTGCAAGCAGCACCTTGGGGGCATACAGTCTCCATGGAATGTTTTAGCATCACATCCTGTATGATATGATAAAAAGCTGGACTCTCACTTGTACTGCTTGACTATTCCTGTTCTTTCGGGCAGGATCCTTGGAAATAGAAATTATGGATGGGAATGGTGTTTGAGTGGTCTTCAGAAGTTCTAAACTCCTAAGATAAAAATTATTGGAGTTCCTGTGGACTGGCAAGATAATGGGCAGTATCTCTTCACCCTCTGCCATTTTCCTGAGATCTTTTGTCCTTTCAGATGTGGATTCAACAAAGATCATTCCTACTGACATACTGTGGCAGAGGCTATTTTTATGTCTCAGACATGCACATTACTGGGTTTGTAGACGGTTCTAGACTACTTTCCTCTGAACATAGGACAATTTCATCATGTTGCTACTTTCTTCCTACAAGACTATTCAATGTGGACTAAGAAAACAGTCCACCTTCCCCTTTACAGTTGGATAGAACTCTGAGGGAACACAGTTGTGAATATAGTGTTCATTCCTCTCAGGGTTTCATGTGATGAAGGTCGTTGAGAATGCAGTGTGCCATGACCTTCAGTTTTTCTGTCCCTTTATTTTATGGCATTTTGTGAAGAGTTTCTCCCTGGAACGGGACCCACATGACTGTGGGATTGGTCTTTAATTCACTACATGTCAGGTTCAGAGATGCTCCCTGTGACATTGGGGAACTTTTTACAGAGTAAGGTGATTTGAGACTCTTTAGGCACAAGCCCTATTAGTGCTTCAGCCAAAGGTTTTTAATATGAGCTTCCTGTAGCTGTCAAGGGGCAGCATCAAAGTGGGAAACTTCCGTGGAGGAGCTCTTGTAGATTTCTCTAGTCTCTAAGTGTGGATCTCTGACAGTTTCCAGGCTAGATTGGAGTGTTTTGCTGGGGCAGAGGGGGCCGGTCCCAAGGTCTGGTCTGTCATGTCTCTGAAATGGCTAATGTGCATAGGGACTTTGTCCCTACTGATCTGCTCCCATATTGTTATGAAACCTGATTTTATGTTATTTTTCTAAACAGTTTTTGTTTTAATGATTCAGAGAAATGTATTCTGAACCCTTACTTGATGGTCCATTCAAATCACTTTCTAATTCTCTCTGTTTTGACATCTAGGAAATTCACCAAGGAGATTTCTGTCTGCTTATGCAGATCTCTCAGTATCCTGCTCTTACAATTTAGCAGGTCTTTTTGGAGTTCTCTCATTCCTGAAATACTTCTGAGTACTCTCAAGTTGCATTCTGTATATTCTGGCAACTATCATCTGCAAATATGGAGTTCTATAAACTTCTATGCTTGTCGTCTGCCTAGTCTGTTAACGGGAATTTCCCATCAGGAGACAGCTGGATCTTGAATTTTGTTCTCTAGATACTGCAGGAGCCTCACTTGGAGATGATTTTCTAATTTGTTCTTTAACTCAAAGCTGAGAAAATCACTGGGATTGTTGATAAAGCCTCTCTTTTGCCAGGGGCCCTTATCATGAGCGAAAGCTTTGTGAAAATGTTAGAACATAGAGGGTAAAATCCTGTGACTTTTCCTGGTGCTTTGTTACAAGGTCATTTTCTATTTTCTACCTGTTCAACAGCAGGTAGACTAGGACATGTGTCCTTTCTCTGGACTGTAAGGCCACAAAATGTGCAGGTCCTCATTGGAGCTGAATAAAAATGCTAGGAATGGTACACATGGGCAAGGGCCTCAGACTCAGCCAAAAAGGAGGAGCAGCTGGGGCAAAGTTGGCATGAAGTATTGAGATTGGACCGAATGAGGAATCATGGCTGGGTGAAAAAACTGTACAGAAACTTTAATCTGAACTTGTATGGCATGTATTTAGAGAATCTGTTGAACAAAATAGAGGATAAGTCTAATGGATGACCAGACATCTTGACAGGAGCCACCAGGGACACATTGTTCAGAAAGGGAAGGACCCCAAGACTTTGGGGGAAAATACCTCCTAAGAATCAGGAAACTGCTGTGTTTCCCTTTGTGTTTCAGAAGGGCTGAGGGAAGGCAATGCCTTTTTCACTTCTGAATGACTGCATCCTGTTCCCCAGAGCATCCAGAGGGATTTCTCTCTCTTGACCAGCTTACAGCTTTGCTCTTTCACATCACTATTTCTGGCAGATCTAGGATATCTCAGTTGAGGCCTGGTATAGAGGAAGGCACCCCAGAGATGCTGGCAGGAGGGCTCAGTGGGGAGCTTTCTTGTGGGACTTCCCTGAAGTTCCATGGAAGTTTGAGTCAGGTTGAGTGCAGTGCAGGCCACAGGTTGAGGAGAATGAGAAGGGGGAGAAGAATGTGCAAGTGAGCACAATAAATGTGCTTTAGAGCAATCAAAGGTTCTAGAGGTTGAGACACATTCTGGGATGAGTGTGACCCAACAGAAACTGAGGACCACATATACACTTGTGGCAAGATAGAAGCCAGAGTCTGAGAAAACTCACGTGAAGGAGATGGAGGAGTCTTCAGGGACAAACTGCTAGAGAAGATGTCCTCCTCAGAGTGCCTAGGTGACTCTTCGGCTGTAGCAGATTCTGAGTTGAGAACTTCATCTAGGGCATCTCCTCTTAAGAAGTGCTGAAAGCTGCTGGTGTCATTGAGCTTCTCTAGTGGGCTGTAGGAGACAGTAGACAAACTTCATTCCACGCTTGGCAAGGTTGATTACCTGTTATCAATGACTCCCACTGAAGCATTCCCTGGTTATTTATACAGCAAAGCACGACCTTTTATCCTTTGTTATTGGGCCCTCTAGATTCCCCCCTCCAAGTTCACCTGCTCAACCTGTCAGAGGCAGGTGGAAAAGACAGGAGCACACCCATTTTCTGTGCCTTCCTCCTTGAGCACCAATATTAGCTGTTCTTTGGAGATCACTATTTGAAGTCCATATTTTGCACAGTTTTTGAAAATGTAGACTTTGGAAACTGTGCTGTTTCACATAGCTTAGTCGTCTTAAGATGATCTCTATCTGCAACTCCCAACTTTCCCATGTTACTGGGAATTCAGTTTCATGAATTTCTATCAATTCACAGATAGTGATGACATTAGTATCTTTAGGTAAAGGAAATAGAGTCTTATTAATTTTCAGGCTGGGTAGGATAAGGACAGCTTTTATGGAAAGGCCCAGGAGCTTGGACTTCCTGATGGGTTTAAGTGTTGAGGCCTCATGTTTGGCCTAATAGTGGTCTTGGGCCTGCTCATTCTAAATGTGCTGACCATTAATCTCTGGAGATGTATTTCTTTTCCTGAATGTTCCTTCAGTACCTTGGAAAGCAAGATAATTAGAGGAGTGTGGTAACTTTGCCTGGAGCTATACAAACCATCCTGAATATCTGCTCTTGGGGAATTGCAAGGGGTTGGATGGGGGGGGGGGGACAACAGTGTGAGAAAGACAAGAAAAAGCTGGCTTGTAAAAACATATAACTGAAAGCATCCTGGTTCTTTCATGATCTAACACTTCATACGTGAATACATTTAGATATCGGTTCCTGTTACATTTGCCTACTCTCAAATTTACACACCAATTTCTTTGAAAAGGGGTATTATAGATGTCTTGCTGTTTCCTTTTGAAGTGAGTGATTCCTGGATATCTTAGTGTCTCACATCTGCAATCCCAGCTAAGCAGAAGACACAGGTAGAAGATTGAAATTCAAGCTGGCTTTCTGGAAAAAATTACAGAAAAATAACTAAAAAGCAAGAAAAAATGGAGCCCTAGGTCTGCCTAGTTCCAAATGACTGCCAAAAAAATTTTAAACAAAAGAAAAAGCATGGAATTAGGGTTTGATTTTTTTTCTTCACATTTCCACCAACATCGATTTTCTGCTTTATTTTGTTTTGGGTATGCTTGTTGTGGGGCCTGAGCCGTGAGCCTAGGCATTGTCTCTGAGGTTTTTCTCAGGGCTAGCATTCTGCCACTTAAGCCATATAACAGTTATCCTAGTGAACATAAAGGAGTACTACCGTATGGTTTGTTTTATAACAACTGGTGATGTTTCATGAAGTTGTACCAGTACACTGTAAAAATTCCAGTTGATGTTCTCTTCCATTTTCAAATTAGGTTTATTTTTTTATTTTTTTAATGTATTTTGTTATTTTTATGCCTTTCCTGAAGGTTGAACTCTGTTTCTGAGCTTCTTTTCCTCAAGGCTAGTGTTTGAGCCACAGCTTCACTATGGATTGTGTGTGTGTGTGTATATGTGTGTGTGTGAGAGAGAGAGAGAGAGAGATAGAGAGAGAGAGACAGAGACAGAAAGAGAGAGACAGAAAGAGACAGAAAGAAAGAGAGAGATACTAATTGACATAAGCTCTCATGTGCTTTCCTGAACAGCTCGGTTCAATCTGTGATCCTCAGATCTTAGCCTTCTGAGTTGCCAAGATTACAGGCATGAGCCACCAGTTCCTAGCAGTTCATAAATTTCTGTTCATTTAGTGACTATTGCCCTCAAGTTTCCAAGCAGAAATAGGCAATATAAAACCCTAACACTATTTTGTTCTAGGTCAGTATTTTCTTAAGCCACAGTAGTTAATTCTGTCCTAACCTTTCACTTTCAACTAATTTCCTATTTACTAAAGTCAATGCTTGACATCATTGTGCTGTGCAAGACTAATGCACTGGCATCACTCATCTCATAACTGACCTCCTTAGAGTGAAGTATACTGAACTGTGGAGGAATTTATAGTGAGCGTCATTCTATGATCACAGCTATTTATAAGTTCTCCTTGCCAGTTTCCTAGCCTGGCAAGTGGTGAGGGATTTTGTGGTCTGGTATGCACATCTTCGTGGACACCACCAGGCCAATATCAGCACTGCAGCAGCCACCACCAAGAGCCACAGGCTCGCTTGACTCAGCATGTACAATGTAGTGTGCTGGCAAGTGGGGTGTGGTTATGGCTCATCCTCTTAGGCGCATAACCTCTCCTAAACCACAGAAGAAAAGAGAGGAGCCAGGAGGCATTATTACCACGCAGAGGACTGAAGGACTGAAACCCAGTGAGAGGAGACCCCAAATATGGACATGGACCCTGTGGCAGGACCCTACCTAAGGATGCTTGTACTTCTTTCTACGCAGCCCTGGAAACCCGGAGTGACTGAAACACTGGTGAGTGCAACATATCATTTAAAACTTACACAGGAGACCTAGAAAAGCCATTGCTTTCCTAATACTTTTGATGCACAGAATCTCTGGCTTGCTTCTGATAATGAAGCTAACAAGAGGTGGTTTATAGGAAATTTGCCTTGTCACTCTTACCAGATAGAACACATGTTTTGATTGTGGAAGTCCAAACCTAGGCTGCTGTTTTACAGTCACTGAGAAAACGGGTGTTTGGTTGTTGACAATGTTAAAAAAATAAAAGCAATTACTGGCCTTGGCCCAGGTGGCTTGGTCCTGCATTAGCATCATAGAAGTATAGAGTTGGCACACCACCCAGCAGGCAGACCAGAGAGGTGCAGGGCTGCACAGGCAGGCACAGCAACCTCAGGCACAGAGAACAGACAGGTTCAGGGAAGCACCTACTCCTGTCACCTTCTGAGGCTTGCTTAAAGGAGAAACAGCCCGCCTGGATCCCAGCTCTTCTAACAGTGTCTAGGCTGTGTTTTCTGATTTGTTTGTACTGCTGATTCTGGAACTTTCTGTGTAGCAACGTATATTCCTCACTTCTACACTCCCAATACGAAATTTTCTTCAAGTGGAATGGCAGGTATTAAACCCTTCAATTAAGAAAAAGTAAAAAAGTATCATTCAATCAGAATCTCCATCAGAGGATCTTTCTTTCCTGGAAGAATCCTTGTGACCTTTACTCTGCTAAAAAAAAAAATTTTAAGTAATTACAGGAAGGAGGGCAACCTGGTGTAAGAAAACACCTGATTATGAAAACAATGACTGCATTAACGTTCTTTGAAGATCCTCTGATATAATGAATGACCCACACTTGTTGAGAGACAATGGAGTTGCATACTTCACATAGAGTCTCTGAGTGGAATACTCATTTCACAGCTGCATGCCAGCTGCATGGTCTGTAGTAACTCCAACCCACAGGAAATGTCTGCCTTTTGTAGTCAAATTCTTTTAAGTCTCTTAATGTTGTTTAAGTCCCTTTAAATTGTTTTATGTCCCTTCCAGGAGAAAACATTTAGAAAACACATTCAAAGTACTTACTGCTAATAATCTTTGCCCATGTTAAAGTTAAGTCACAGTAATACCAATTGTGAGATTCACATACTCAAAGGAATGGTAAAGAAACGCTAAATGGAATGTCCTACAGATTCAGTAGAAAGGAAATAATCCTCTGAATTGAAAAAAATGTAATTTTGCCTATTTTATGACCATTTAAACTACTTCACTTTGGACTCAGAATTTAGTAAGAGTCTCTAGAGTAGGGAAACTTTTGGGTTTAGGATAACATGACTTCTGGTTTTGAAATGGTGAGGTCACTGCCCTGATGTTGAACAGGGCTGTGCGATACTGTCCCAGAACATCTAGCAGACAGGAGACTTCTTAAGAAAACTGCAGGTTTAGTCTGGGGACATCATTCAATGATCCGAGGCACCTCCTAGAATCCATCTACTGCACCGGTAGAGGCCAGTGCTTCTGATATGGATCCATATATTCCCTCCTGCAGTTCATAGGCCTCTGCCTTGACTGCACATAAATCCAACCACTGTATCCTCAGTATTCTGGCTTGGTAGAGCCCATAGCAGATTACACTTTGCTCAGGAGTAGAAGTATCTGTGTGTATGGAGAAGAGAACGTACACTTATAAAATGCCCTAGATGTGTTGTACTGTTTTCGAAGTTACCTACATGGTCCTCTGATTAAAGACAGGGTCTGACAGTACTGCCCAAGGGAGATGGGAGACCCAGACAAGTACAACCACAGGACTCAGTGCTTTGTGGCAGAGGTCTCTCAAAGTTTCCTTCAAGTCTTTGTATAAAGAAGGGTTCCTGGTAAGTATCTGAGAAACTGCTGCTCTATCTGTTTCTCTGTATTTTATTTCACAGAATGGTCTAATCTTGACAGACTATGCAGAAGTTACGGGTCATTTCAGAAAGTGGGGTGTGGGGCGTTGTTGAATGTAGCTGGGACAGGAATGTCTCCTGATATGAATGCTGCGGGAGCCTGCCTGGCAGCAGAGGGAAGCCTTGTTCCTAGACACTGATGCTATTGCCTAGCCTAATAGCCACCTGAACAGATGACTGAAAAGCCAACAATAGAAAAGTACAAGTACAGTTGGTAGAAGTTAAAATTTTATGCCCCCTCTCAGTGGAAAAGTTTGAAACCATAAGCCTTGCCTTATTTTTGACCAAACCCGTAACCAAGTAACGTAATTTTCTTTTCTTTATTTCAGGTCATTGGACCTGAACTCTGGGCCTGGGCACTCTCACTCAGCTGTTCAGCTCAAGGCTAGTGCTCTACCACTTGAACCACAGCTCTACTTCCGGCTTTTCCTGCTTATGTGATACTGAAGAGTCAAACCCAGTGCCTCATGCATGCAAGGCAAGCACTCTAGTGAATTCCCAGGATTTTGAATAAAGGATATCCTGATTTAGAGACAGATTTTCCACCATAGTTTTATTAGTGCATGTTAATTGTACACTGAGAGAGGTTTACTGTTATTGCTTTGTGTGCATTTAGATGGATAGGCTTGGAGCATATTTGTCCCCGCTATTCCTTTTTCCCTGTTTCTCCACGTTATCTTTTGTATCTTGTTTACTTTAATTTATATTATCCTTAGTTTGTTATTCCAAGGTATTCCAACTTAACACGCCATTTGGGGAGTGCATCTTCACCACCCTCACCACTTTCTTCATTATTTTCCATCTCTCCCAACCCTGTTTTTCATGTTCTTGTAAATTTTAGAAGGGATTTCATCTAACCTCTCATACTGTGTACAATGTACTTCAGCCACATGCCCGAATTGCCTTTTGCTTTGCTTATTTGAAACAGTCTTTCTGGAAGTTCAAAACAGGATACTCCAAAGGAGGCCTTTTAGTGAAAAGTGCATGTTGAGATAAATGTTCTCTACCAGCTGGATTTTAGTAGTTGGAAGCTTTTATGTAGTTTAAATTTTTCTTAAAAATCTGTGAAATATGTTACCAATGCTATTATCTATAAATGTACACATTACGAGTTTGATCTACGATATGAGACTTCAGCTTCCTTTAATTACAAAAGTATTTTATTGCTTTAAGTTTATTCCAAGGACATATACCTGACTGGCAAGTAAAGGAGAAAACTTTTCACAAATACAACTGAATGACTATCTCGATGAAAAGTCTTATAAAACACTCCTAGTAAATTTGCTGACCTGCATATGTGAATGATGTTTTTGCTTGTACTAGGATTTAAATTCAATGCATTACACTTGTTAGGATGGGGCCCTATCTCTTGAGCCATGTCATCCCAGCTTTTTGGGGGGTGTCCGGTCGTAGGGCCTGAACTCTAGGCCTGAACGCTATCCCTCAGCTCTTCAGCTCAATGCTAGTGCTCTACCACTTGAGGCACAGCACCACTTCTGGCTTTTTTCTTTTTGCTTATGTGGTGCTGAGGAATCAAACCCAGGGCCTCAGGCATGTAAGGCAAGCGCTCTACCACTTCCCACCCCTCAGCCCAGCTTTTTGCAGGTTCTTTTTGAAGATAGGGGGGCTTGCAGACTTTTCTGATGGTGTTGGCTTCAAACAACAATCACCCACATCTTAGTCTCTAGCTAGACAGCTAGGATTACATGCATGAGTCACAAGCCCACACACTACAGAAGACTCTCTTGAAATACAATTTGAGTCTTAGCTAACAGTATGTGTGTGCCCATGGGTTCTTCTTTTCCACATGCAAAATTTTAAGTGTTTTATTTGTTTGGAGGATGGAATCTTGCTATGTCACACAGGCTGGCCTTTAAGATGTAATCCTCCTGCTTTAGCCACCTAGGTATGAAGACTACAGTCATGTACCACCACATCCTGCTAAGTGTTTTCTTCCCTTTCAGGCATGTACATGGAGAAGAAACTTTGAACGTTGCTGAGGAGGATTTTGTTCACAGTGCATGCACCATCCTCTGTACAATTACTTTTAAAATTTGCCTTCCATGCGAATCCAGGGAGTTGGAATAGGATAGCCATGGTTTTACTACTGCAGCACAAGGATGTATTCTCCCCAGTTTCCAATTCCAAAATCTCCTTCAGAAGCCATCTCAGAACCACCTGTAACACACTGCTGACAGAACTCCAGGGGTTTTCTAACCAGCTTCTCAAAATTCTTCCGCTCTGCCTATTATCCAGTTCCAAAGGTGCTTCTATAATTTTGGGTATAGATACAGCCATGAATGGAACCACCACTCTTGCTGTCAATTTACTTTAATGCTTCATTTGTTAATGCTATATTGAAATACTTGACACTTAACATGTCACAGAGAAAAGTGGTCCATGTACCTCTCAATTTTGGAAGTTACATGTCCCAGATGAAGTGGCTTTGTCTGTTTGCCCTCTGCTGAGGGCCCCCTTGTCTAAGTCTCATCATAGCAGGTGGCATCATGGTAGGAGTGCTATCCATAGGAGAGATGATCATGTGCTGAGAAAGGAAGCCAGAGACCAGTGAGGGGTCATCTTTCTTTTTCAAACCCATCTCACAGGAACCAACTGAATTCAAGGACACCAGATTGCCTCCTTCTGAGGATGTTGTCCTAGAAAACCTGACCACCTTCTCCCTACCATCTGTTAATACCACCTTGCTGTGCAGCAAGCCTTCAGTACATGAATCCTTCAAGGAAACCACAGCAAGTGCCTAGCAGGGACTAATAACTGAAAACCGCAAGGTGCTATTTGGCTATGATATAATATTTTTAAAGGAGTTGGTCTATGCCTTGCTTAGGGAAACCTTCAGAAAATGGTCATTGGAACCATCCTTAAAGATATCCTTTATACATGCAGTAAATCATTAGCATATTCAGTATTTAGTTCCTAACCTGAAGCTACTAAATATCGATATGCCTGTGAATCATCTGGAAGATGTTTGAAACAGATAGCTGGGCACTATAGGACCATAGTAACTTCCAATTAATTAGGTCCAATGGTTTCCCAGTGGTTCTGCTGCTGCTGCAACAGCAGTAACTGTTCTGGGGAACCCTAGTTTGAGAACCACTAGCTGTAGTGAGTAGAAGTGCATGTTTGTTTGCTCTCTTCAGTACTGAGTGTTCTGTGAGTGCCTCACAACAGGGATGCCCTGGCAGCACAGATACAATGGAAGCTTGTCTTTGAGTTTCACTCTCTCACCTGTTTATCTGCAAATTCATCTTTATGCAAGTCAGGATCCCAACATGCAAAGGGCCAATTTGCATTCTAGAATTTCCTATGCTATACTTCAGCTGCTCAGTTAAAGTGGTCGCTCTGTGGTAGACGCTATAGAAATGCCTTTAGATATGACAGAACAACTCTTTTCTGGGGGAAGAAGGTACTGGGGTTTGACGTCAGAACCACCTGCTTGCTAGGCAGGCATTCTACTACCTGAGCCACACCCTCTTACCACTGTGCTTGGTTTATGCCAAGGCTAGTGTATACTTGGCTTTTGCTTGGGTTGGCCTTGAGCTGTGATCCTCTTGATCATAACCTCCTGAGTAAGAAGGCTTAGAGTCCTGTGTCATAGAGTAACTCTGACTACTTGGTCCTTGATTTTGAAAAACCAAGACAGAATATTAGAAGGAAAAAAACTTCTACTTCTGAAATGTAGGAGTTGTAAAGAAGCCTCAGAGGATGGGATGCAGATGGCACTGCCCCAGTGGGACATGGCAATATGCAGGTGAAGTTGTTACACATCCAGTGGGTAGACAGTCATTGGGATGCCCAAGTTTCTGTAGGAAGTCCACGTCAGAATCTTGCCTCAGACTCTGGGGAGATCCTCTGTGCCCACTGATGCATGTTGGAAAGCAATGCCTCTCCTTCCACACAATAGTTGTGTGCTGTTTAATCCTTCCCATCTACTGAAATCCCTTTCATCACAATTTTTCTACCTCTTGCACATCCTGAGCCATCGGTCAGTTACACATCTCATCGTGTACAGAGAAGCTTGCTCACTTTTTTCCGTTCCTGGGATTTAACTCAGGGCTGCCAGCACTCTTGCTCTTGAACTACATTCTCAGTCCTCTTCTAGATTGTTTTAAACATGCATTCCTACCCTAGTCCCCAACTGTAATGCTTCAACCTTAACCTTCCCAAGGAGCTGGGATTCTAGACATGTGCACTGATACTCAGGTGACAGACTTCTGACCAGCTAGACAAGATCCCTGGATCACCTGTGAAGAGCAAACTTAATCACTGTGTAACCAAAATTAATGTTAAATTTCATAGCGATATAATGATATATGTATCATTTTATATCTCATTTTATTCTAAATCTTTATACCTATTTAAGTCCATGAAATCTTTTCTCATATATTGTCTCATTGAATCCCCTTCTGAATTTGTGGATTCTTCCTTGTCATGAGAAAGCTCTGTAGACAAATGTGGAATGTGCCTATTAAGCCACTATGTGTCTAAGACTGTGCTGTGTTGGGTGTGCTACTGCTCATGCTCCTGTGGAATCAGATGGGATCGACTATGTTCTTTCCCTGGGAGGATGGCTCCATTCTGTATACAAAAATGATACATGTAGAATATATGATTTCCATCTATACAGCTTAGATATGTACACACTACAGTTTTCAGGATGTGTACCTCTTCAGGATATTTTGAGATTGCCTTTGCTATTAATATAGTAAAGGTAATGCACTGAAAGTTTTTAGAAAGAGTTATAAGGAGATTCAGAGAGAAGGAGAGAAACAGATATGGCTATGGCTGGCATAGTGAGGTAAGTATTGCTTTGGGTCTATGCATCATTAGCGGTGTACTCTTGAATGTACACGTGTATCTATACACATGAATGATGTTGTTATGAGTGTGTATATGTTCTCCTGTACAGATGCATGCCATCCGAATACTGATCCTACACAGAACAGTGTTAAGAACAATTGTGTTTCAAGTCAGTAGTGTTGTTTCAGGATAGTAATCTGTGTATTCTTTTCCATAGGAATTTGTGGTTTCAGTGTCTTGGAGTTCTCTGGAAATCCCTTGTACTCCTGTTGCTATGACAGTTTTGCTAAAAATGATCTCACATAATCCACGTTGTTTTTTTGGAGTCTATATGAGCCCTACAAGATCCAGCTGAACCACTTGACTTTCTGGTCCAGTTTGCTGAGGATTCTGGTTTCAGTAGAAGAACCCATAGGTAAGCTGAGCCCAGGGCCACTTTGTGCCCTGCTGTCTTCTACCTATGAGCCCTGGCTTCACATCAAACTATGGTCATACCCTTCTGCATCTTGAATTCCAATTGTGGCTTTTTCCTTCTTTTCTCGTTTCCACTGTGTTGTTCTCTCTTGGTTCCATGCTCCTTTCTCAAAGGCCTCATTCTGGACCATTCCTTGAGCCATTTCTCACTTCCTTCTGCACTTAGAGCATTAGTCATTCTTCTGGGTCAGAGTGGAATCCCCTTTGTCTAGCTCTCACTCCTGTCACACAGGGGTCCAGGCCCTCAGCAGGATGAGCTGCCTCCATTCAGACCCATCCCCACTGGATAAAAGACACCAGGGGTCTTCCCGTGGCTCTGGTCTTTCTGAAGGGAATCATGACATGTAGTGGACTTCTGCCTTCTCTGGGAAATGCCTTGTTCTGCAGCCAATCTCTTTTTCCAAAAAGACAGAACAATAAACTAGATTTTGCTTGAGTCCTCCTCCAGTGCTGCAATAACTTTCTGCAGCTTTCTCTGTTGTGGAGTCTTCTTTTGAGACAGTCCCATTAGCAAGAAGCCTGCTGTGTGAGTTGTATTCAGTTTCTCCCTGAGACTCTAAATGGCTGCCTTAACAGGCTTCCTCTGTTCCTGTATAGAGCACTCCTTGTCAGAGATCCAGTCTTCCCCCAACACTCCGGAGGAGCTATTTGGAGGAATCTCTGAGCACTGCCTTTTGTACTGAGTACATAGTGGAGGCTCCTTGAGGCTCAGGAATGGCCATGTTAACCTGTACCCTCACTCAGCCTTTGGCAGTAAGCTGAAGACCCCACTCCGAGTTGTCTGGTGGCCACACACATTGACATCATGAATGTGCCCCATCCAGCTGGAGGAGAGTTTGGGAGCAGATTGCATAGCCTATTGTTCACATGACATAGGTGTTGCAGAATTGTGTCCTGGGAAACTCCCTACCCAAATGCACAAAGTCCAAAATGGTACATAATCAGGGGATTAGGAGAGAAACAAGAGTTTCTACTATCCATGTGCTTACTCAGGTGAAGAAAATGAGGACTTTGGGTCAGGAAGGAGCCTGGATCACCATTTTCCTCTTCTATGTAGATCATTTCTCTTACAGACCCTGGTGGACATGGAAAGGCTATGTGACTGGTCAGAGTCTAAAACTCCCCTTCTTTTGATCACCTACAGCTCACTAGCTTTCTCTAAATCTTGGTTTCCTAATCTCCGCAATGGAGGTCTGTGGAACACTGGGGCTGAACTCCCTAGATTGATGAAGTTCAAGGGAATGTGGCAGAATTCTGAGGATTCCTTGGTACCAGTTTCCACTCAAAACAGCACCAAAGTTTGGAGGAGACCATGAGTCCTCCCAGACCCCATTAGGCATGTGCATTCTATTGCACACATTGTAAACACAGAAACAATCACAGGGAGGCCAGGTCACTCACTGGGGGGCCCACATCAGTGAACCAGGAGCATAGTGAACTAGAATTGACACGCAGATTGTTGCAAGTTTGCCATACTTAGCTGGTGATCTCTACACCCAAATTCTAAACATTAATTGATGAAAAGACAGAGCCTTTGCTAATAACCTCCTCCATGCTGTCAGGGAACATCCCAATTTGCCACTGGGGTAGATGTTCATGGGAGGTCAAAGACAGCTGAAAAACTGGCCAGTGACCTGTCCACAGCTGGTTGAAACTCACCTATTCTACTAGGTCTTCACTCAGTCTTGGAGTAGATCCTACCACCAATTTCTTTCTCTCTAAGGTCTTCCCTTCCCTTCCTGTGCTGATGTGATAGTTCTGATACCCTTGTATTTTAACTCACTGATTATATGAACATTCACTGTATAATCTGTTTTGTGGATTTGTCTCCTGTGGCAACTCTGGTTTGTCTATTTAGCTCATAATGATGACACATACTATGAGTGAGCAGCATAAAATACTGCTTAGATCTCAGAATGGTAACTAGATCTGTATTTTAAAAAGAAAAGTACAAGTTCAATTCACAAACCCACAATGAAAAAATCACAAGTGATGTTAGTGAAAGGGGCAACCATGAAAGAATGGGGATGAAAATATTCCAGGTGAGGAAAGCTGGCCTGCTCTGCATACAGGAAGACTGACTGGCTGAGAGCAGACAAGTGAATAGGCCCTCCGGGTCATGCCCACGGAGATCTCGGGCTTTGCCAGCCCTCGGTCATTCCTCCATTAAAATAATTACACTCTCCTAAGCCAAATGGCAAGGATCCTTTTTTTTTTAAGAATACACACTGCATTTCAAAGAATGTTTCAGCTGTGTGTGTGTCTCTGTGTGTGTTGTGTGTGTGTGTGTGTGTGTGTGTTACACCATTTCATCTTCTGAAGGCATCTCAAACTCCAGTCTCAGAAGTAGATCCTATATTTAGCAACCAAAAAAAATGTCCCTTCCTCCCCCTGAATATTTACATCAGAATGTTTTCTTGACATATGCTTTCTGTCTAGCCCTGGTTGTGTGACATTCGTACATAACTACTTATTTATGGCAGCACAGCCTGGAGTTGCCACCTGGCTCTTTTGTGGCTGACCCTGCCGTGACTTTCACATGAAAGCCAGCTGGCGATAAGCAGACACCAGTTGATTCTCCCCATTCCCTTCCCCTTCACAGCCTCCCTCTGCAGTTCACAGCCATCAGACTTTTATAGAAAACATCAGTTCAAGGATGCTTGTACTCATTATTTTTATAACAACTCTTCTCTCTGTCTCTTGTCCTGCATTTATCCTTGGAACCCCTAAGGACAATGTCAAGTTTGTTTTTCTGTTTTTATTTTTAACATAGTGGCAGTTTACAGTTTTGACCCAAATCCTGTAGATTGTTTAGAGTTGGGGCTGAGAGGAAAGCAAAGTGATGCTGTCTTTTCATTGGCCCTCACAATAGTTTTGTTTATTAAGCACCCACAGAAACAGCACAAATGTTTTGTCATTACTTAATTGGTTTCTTTTACTTACAATTTGAAATAGATGGGGTTGGGGGATTTGCCTCTAAGGCCTTGTACCTCCCTCCCCTCCACCCTGCCCCCATCTCTCACCAGGGTACCCTGGGTTCCCCAGTCTGCTCTTCTTCTAGCACTTCCTTCCATGTGTCTACAGACTAAAAAACCAAAGCACCAGCGACTCCCTGTTCAACATCAATCAGCCAAGGAATGTGTGGCCTGGAACAACCGACAGCCGCTTTGATCCTGAGTGTCCTCAGTGGGACCCTCGCCAGTGGAAAAGGAATGCTCTGAAAGGGAGAGAAAGACCCCCAAATGCAGTGGGAATTCACACCATGAAAATGTGCCAGAACCTACAAACTTGAGAGTGGACCAGATCTGTCTGAAGGGTACAAATGATGAACAACTTTAAGTTAGTTAGAGTTTGGAAGTCATTGGAAGGTACTTAAATCAGTGTATTGACACAATGGACTAAAAGAATAAGAATAACCCCAGTACCAGGCCTAGAAAAATTCCTATTGGAGCAGAGAGTTCCAGGCAAAATGAAAAGGGAGGAAAGAATCGGTCAGTTTTCAGCCCCTAAGCCAAATGCATGTTTTTGTTTTCCATACATTACTTTGTTTTGCTACCAGTCCTAGGACTTTGAACTTCAGGGTCTGGGTGCTGTCCCTGGGCTTCTGTGCATAGGGCTAGCACACTACCACTTGAGCCACATCTCTGCATTTGGTTCAACACGACCCTGCCATGGTGGCTAATTGGAGCTAAGAGTCTCATCTGCCCAAGGTGGCTTTGAATCACAATCCTTAGATTTCAGACACAGGAGTAGCTAGGATTACAGGTGTGGCACCAGTGCCTGACACATTTTTTATACTATAACATGAATCTATTCGTGGAGTCTCTGTTAAAATTATTATATTGACTATGTTAAAAAAAAAAAAAAACCCTAAACTGGCATCTACTTACTGAATAAAGAAAAAGAAGTGTCCTAATATTTGAGCACCTATTGTGTATAAGTATTACCCTATTAAATTCTTTATCTCATTTAATATTCACAATTACTCTGTGTAATAGATCTTACAGCCCCTACTTCATAGATTAAGAAACTAAGTCTCAAAGATAGGAAGGATTTGCTTGCAATATCTAAGAACTAATTTGCAAAACCATGATTTGAACTAAATTTAATCGGATTCTAAAGCCTAGCAGTCTCCCTATGGCAGTGTACATCAAAAACAATTTGAACACTCTTTGGCTGGGTTGCTCTCCACTAAGCGTGTCTTTTCTGAAATAGCCAGCATCCTGCTTCAGCCACCAGGATGCCCATTGGAGGACCACCGACCTTCCATTTGGATGTGTAGCCAAAACAGACTTTTAAAAGATTGGCCACTTTCACTGAAGAATTTATGCTTTTCTCTTTATACTCTGAGATACCACCCTGTTCATTACTTTTATCATCTGTATGACCAAAATAACTAAGGACAGTTTGGAAGGAACATATATTTTCACTCATAGCTTCAGAACACTCAGCGCATGGCCACTTGGCTCTGCTGTTCCTGGGCTCATGGTGAGGTAGAACATCATGGTGGGAGAAGCAGTGTGGAAGGGAGCTGCTCACCTCATGCCCACAGGCTAGCACTCAGGACCCTGCTCTCCAAGTATCCATCCCCGCGGTCTCTGCCCTCCAGCCAGACCTTAGCATTCAATGGTCCTGGACCACCTGCAGTCACTACAAGCTGGAGACCAAGAATTCATCACATGAACTCTTGGGGAACACATCATATTCAAACCATAACACCATCTTTGACAAACAAATCTCACTTCTCTATATTTGCCATCCTTGAGCAATAAGTCATTTTTATCTTGGTCCCCAAATCATACAATCTCCTAGGAATAAAAGATAAGAATAATTCAGTTGTGGAGGTATACAACAAAATCCGATTTAATGAGGAAAAAAAACATAATTATATTAAGTGAAAGTAAGCTAGGCCCAAAGAAACATAGGTCCCATGGTTTCCCTTATTTACAATAGCTAGTATATGTCTGAGTCAAGAAGAAAAGGTCAGATAAGGTGATGTTAGGGAAATGAACCCTAAGATATGTATTCAAATGTTTTTTTTTCTTTCATGTGATTGTTTCTAACACATTTATAAGATTATTTCTTTGTTGCTCTGTATGTCCCTCCCCCACAGTATAACCTCTGCTTTCACTGTATTTGATGTCGGTATAATTTGTGGAGGGGAAGGGGAAAAACATATCATTTAAATAGGGATACAGGTGGACCCATTGCAACAATGAGATGTACAAGTCGTTATGTCGAAAATGAACTTCATAATCTTGGTGAGGGGGTTGGGGGGAGGATTGGGTGGGGAGCGCGGGTGCAGGGTGTTAAGGGATGGGAAGGGGAAACAAAGGAGGCGGCCACAATGCTTGATAAGAAATGTACTCATTATCTTGCACATGTAATTGTTACCCCTCTGTACAGTATTTTGACAATAAAAAAGAATAATTCAGTTGTTGAGGTGTACAACTATTATCCAATTTAATGAGGAAAACAAAACATAGATGTCTGGTTTTCACCATCAAGGTGGACCCACAGCACCAAGTAGGTTAGAGTAGTGCAAAACCCAAATGCTCATCCCATTATGCAAGTCAGTGGTAAGTGATTGTTCCTGAATATGACAAATGCCAGGGGTACTCAAGCCACTACAAGCCACTACAAACAGACATTGTCCACAGACCCCTATTTCAGAATACACCATCTCAAACCTTTGTTACTCAGTAGTACTAAAAGCTGACATTCTGTGGACACTCAGCAAAGGCATGAACCATGCTCGTCACTTTCCTTCATCTAGCCGCCCTTCATCCTCAACTCCAGCCCTATTGGTTAAGTTTACTCATTAAATCTGTTCTCCATGTAAGATAACCAAGGCATATGGAGGTGCCTTCAGCTTACTTCACCAATTATTTTGCAACATCCTAGAGAACTGAATTTCTCTAATTCTCTTTGTGGTGGACCCAGTTTTCCCTCAGTTTGTTATGGACAAATTATAAAAATAGAAAATACTCAAAAAAGAAAAGACATAAAATTTGTCCTTGAGATTCAGTAGAATTATTGTATCATATTAAGATAAATGCTTAGCCTCAATTTCCCAATATCTATACATGTCACAAATGTTTGAGGATCTTGCGGGTTTGAGGGCCATATTTTGAGTAGTCCTATATCTTAAAAAGCTAATATTATAAGCTGGGTATATTCAAACGCAGATGGCTAATGCCAAAGCCTATGACATCACTCTTTTGATGTACTCTTACATAGAAAAATTGTCTAACCAGTTCCTTGCAGATTTCTAAGTATCAGCCATCAATAGTATTACCATTATTCTATTCTATGTAGTTCTCAAGTAATGAGTCCATTATTAAGGTCAGCAGTGAAGATCCTTACAGACAATTTGTACTATATGAAATTAATACCATGTGTTTTTATTGCATGAAACATAAGTTTCCTTTAGATGATAAATCCATTGATCAGAGCATATATTCCTCTTTTGAGCTATCTGATCAAGTCTGATAATAATAATGCTAATAATTGGCATTTACACATCACATTTGATAAGGATAAGGAATAAAAGTTGTATTTTCACAGGGACAATTTCTCCAGGGTGTTTATATGATACATCAGAGGAATGTTTGTTGAATAAATACTGCAACCTCTTAAATTTTCTCCTCATCAGAGACTTGTGGATAATCTGTAAGCAATTGGTATCCCCTTTGCCACAGGACTAAACTTCAGATTTAATTTCTGCAGTTGTCCATCACTTTTCCTGTCCAAAGACCATTCTACAAGAATCATGTTCTGATGGTTTTCTCGGGTGTTTAAATTAAAGAATTGAAAGCGATGCTGGAGGAAGAGAGGATTTCTGTTAAGAGTGGGAGAGAGGATGAAAGACAGGGAATCAAGTCTGCCTATAATAAGCACTTCTTTCAGTATAAACTAGAATTGGAAGTGCATGTCAGGTGGAGATTAGTTCTAAGACTCTTCATTTTTAAAATTACCCTTTTTTGCTATCCCATTTGGTTATACTTACAGAAGAGCAGATGTCAGTAAAGATCTATAATTCTCCTTCCCAATGATTGATGGAAAGGTAATGAAAAAAGTTATTTCCAAGACAAGTGTATCAGTTAGAATATTCTTTTAAGAAAATGAAAGTATATTACATAGTTACCTAATGTATCCTCAGTGTAGACTTGTAACTGGCATTATTTTTTTCCCAGGGCTGAGGACCGAACCCAGGGCCTTGCATGTGCCGGGCTGGCACCCTTCTGATGCACTAAACCCCCAGCCCCGTAGCTGGCATTATTGTATCTACTTGAAATATGGGGAAACTAAGGTGGAAATTCACTTGTGACTTCAGGCAGTTTCTCAGTATCTTTTATTTTAGAGGTGAGTCCATATAAACACGCCTCTCCTTTTTCAGTTAAATTCTTTCTACTGCTCACTAGTATGCATTTCTTATAGTCAATAATGAAAGCTCAGATACTCTAAGTCATCCACAGTCCCTCACTTGAAGGCCCCCATAGTAATTACATTGACATTCCTGCCATCCAACTTTTTATACAATTTTACTCACACAAGGCCTGGATTGTATACCTAACTTGAGTCCGGTTTCCCTTATTTCTATTACACTATGAGCAAGATATCCCTGTCGATGCCTGCTCATTTTGACCCTGGTTTATAGGAAGAACAGAGTAATAGGGTTCTGAGGTTAGGAAATGGATCCTCACAAGCCAGCCCTTAAAGGAGATCCTTGGCATGCCTTACAGCAGCGCAGGCTCTCCTTGGGCTCCGTTAGCCAGCTGCGCTGCAGTGTGGGAAAGAGGTACCTGGCCCTCTGGAACAAGCTGGGGCTTTCCCTGGCTGTTGGACAGTCTGCCTGGGCATCCTGTTCATAGAGCCAGGACTGAAGTCGGGTCATGAGGCAAGACTCCCACCACAAGGACAGCCTGGCAGTCAGCATGTTGACAGACCAGCCAGGAGCCATCTTTTGTTGTTGTTGTTTTTTAACGTGTTGTCTGGTTATACCTAGACTTCCAAGATTCATGACAGCCCTGACAAGGGGGTAAATGTTTAGCGTTGGCCAGAGGAAAGTCTCAAGGAAGGCCAGTCCTCATGCCAGAGAACTTGGATCTCCATTTCAGATCCAGGCAAGCTGAAAGGCTTAAGTTGATGGAGGGATGAGAAGGTATTTATCATAACCGCACAGGGAAGAGAGCACCCGGAGGGACATCTCCCAGAACACTAAAGGCCGGCACATGTTTGCACACAGGCACGGGCACTCACAGATCTAGACTTACAAAACAACACTCAGATTATAGACAGGAATACTTAAAATGACCAACCAACGTCACTCATGCCTAGTGTGAACCCACCCTCATTCACGCTCTCACCACTTAGGGGGGGAGCCCGTGAACGAGGTAGTGCTCTGGGCAGCGCTCAGGACCAGCCAAGCCCTTTTCCTCGAAGTGCACGTTCTTCAATACATCAGGTGTATTGTTTACAACGGCTACTTCTTGTTGTAGTTTAAAACAGGTTAGAGATATGCCAACAAGATGCATTATTTGGCCCTCTCCTGAGTCCTATTCTTCAGAAGGAAACGACAGGGTATTATTGGGCAAACTGACTAAACAGGAATTCAGATGACAGATTTGCTTATTTCATTGTTTCACATATACATTAGGTAACATCATCTTCCTAACACTAGGAAATAAACACTGAAGGATGGTGATAGATATGCAGCTTACCCTATTGGAAGAAAAAGGTTTAAAAAACAAGGACAAAAAGCGTGGCATATCAACAAAGATTGATCTAGATATAGAACGTGTATTTCAGTACTCTTTTAACACTGTACTATTTTTATTTCATAACATTTTGTAAATTTGAAATTATTTCCCAATGAAAAAAATTCCATTTTACTTTGTAAAATGAGCAAAGACATAATGTCCTCTAATCATTTCATAAACTTCACTAAGTCATATCTGATTTATGAATGTTTCATTCACCTGCTAATTCAAGAGTGCAAGATGTACCAGAGATGGTACACTAAGTTAAACCTTCCAGCACGTCTCCCTCCCCTGACATGAGCCAGATACACTTACGTTTCCTCTGTATCTACAGGAGATATATTGAAGTATAATTGTACCATTCGCTGTCCAATTTTAAATCACTTTCTCTATTAAGTACCCTGAGATCCCAGCTAGGTGATAAAAATGGAAAATGCCAGAAAATTATCCCTTTAAATACAACAGTCTCTTTCCTCTGTGTGTGTGTGTGTGTGTGTGTGTGTGTGTGTGTGTGTGTGTGTGTATGACTGGTTTTAAGGCCTGAAGTCAGGGCTTTGGTCCTGTTCCTTAGCTCTTTTGCTCAAGGCTGGTGCTCAACCACTTGAGACACAGCTCCACTTCCATCCCTCTCTTAATGCTTCATTAGAGTCTGGTTCCTGTCTACAGGCTTGCTGGCCTCCTTTCCTATCTGCTTTTGTGACTTCCTTTCTGCCTGCTCTGCTGATTTCTTCCCCTATTTCCTGACTTCGGTTAACCGATGTCAGATAGTTTTTACCATCTCCTCACTGTCTACACCACTCTCCTTCTGTTTACCAATAAATCTCTGGCATGTCAAATCTTGTCTTGGTATCTGTCTTCAGAGGATCTAGACTAACAGCCTCCTATTTTTCAAGTCATCCATAGAGAACTTAGTCACCTTTCCTAGCCTTCATCAGTAGTACATTAAAAGGCTTCTCCAATGCAGACAAGACTTTGGAGAAGATTGGAGTGGAAAAGGTAGTTGGATAATTTTAACAGGTGATGGAATCAAGTCTCCACCACAGTGCTAGCTCTACTACACAGTATAGAAACAGGCCTTGTCCCGGACTTGCAAGGATCCCACACAAACATGCTTTACTTCTGAATACAGACAGCAACGCAATAGAATGGCAACTTCCTTGATAGCTTTAACTCCCTATTTACTTCCCCAACCAGTTGTAAATGTCGACCTCGAGGATCCGAATTCCATGTTAGCTACTCTTCCTCTCCAGGCTTACGTTGCCCGCTGTCCACTTGGATTTCCACAAGTCACGAGCTCACTTCTGTTTTCTCTTGAACTGTTAACTCATTAATTCCTGGCATTGTCCTTACTAAGGTCCCAGGCCATGAGTCCTCTGCTGCACCACACACATCTGTCTCAAAGTCAGCTCCTTTGAAAGCTCCTTTCAGTCTGCTTACTTTCTTAGAAAATGGTTTCCCTCACCCCCTGGTTGTTGCCTTGCCAGCCAGCAGCTGTTTCTTCTCTGTCCCTGCAAGAATCCTACTGCTGCTGACTGGGTCTTTCCTTCTTTATCCCATTAGTCACCTAATGATATCCCTGCCGCTCAGCTTCTAAAGTTCTCCACACTGAAGCCATGGTGATTTTTCTAACAAAACGGCCGTAAGTTGTTTTGTGATGTCCTTGCATACTTTTCAAGCTCTTTTTTTCTGTATGTTGTGATAAAGCCTACAGACATTCAACTACCACCCTCACCCCCTGCCATGATGGATCTCATTCATTTTAAATAAGATTAGAGAAAAATAAGGCACCATTCAGTTCTGTAACACTGACATGGGAGAGGCCATTTTTTTATTTTGAGATCATATTTTAGAAATACAGAGATAATACACCTCATATAAAGGTACAGGATTTGCCTGGCACCAATGGCTCATGCCTCTAATCCTAACTACTCAGGAGGCTAAGATCTGAAGATCATGGTTTGAACAAAGTCAGTTCAGGCAGGGAAGTCCTGAGACTTTTTATTTCCAATTAACCAGAGAAAAAGCTGGAAGTAGCACCGTGGCTCAAGTGGTAGAGCACTAGTGGTAGAGCAAAAGAAATCTCAGTGATGGCTCTCAGGCCCTGAGTTCAAGAAAAAAAGTTTAGATTTTAAATAAGTACTGTGGCAAGTTTTGACAAATACATAATATAACCTAACACATTACAGAACTCTTTCATCATAACCCCCAAATTATACTTTAATTAGGAAATGACTTAAAAATAAATTACAGGAGAGAATGATTTAAAAATATACAATCATCCAGCACCATGGTTTTAACCCTTTACAATTAGTTCGGTGAATTTACCTTATTTTTTGTTGTTATTCCTGGGGACATACATTTTCATTTGTTGAAACATCCTTCCTCCTGATAAAAGTGATATTTAGAAACAGAGTAGATTTTAACAGAATTCCATTACCTTACCCCTAAGACATGCCAAAGCCTACCATCTATTAATCTCATAGTGATTGTCATTTCATGTTTTGTTTATTCATCTAATGTGTATGCACAAAACTCATTTGCAGATCTTCCTTGGCATGTAGTCTCTGGCCAGGTCCAGAGAGTTCCAGAGATATTTGTTGAATAAATACTCAATGTTAATGGCCTAGGTTAGTGACTTGTAAGACATATGTGAAGTTCAGACTTTATGCCAAGGCAAGATGTCCATTATGTTGTGTGTGTGTGTGTGTGTGTGTGTGTGTGTGTGTGTGTGTTTCTACAAATGCCATGATTAGATCTGTGCTTTAGAAAGGCAACTCAAAGCAGTGTAAAGACTATAAACAAGTGACAAAAATAGTTACAAGGATTGAGTTGGGCATACATGCTGTGTGTGTGTGTGTGTGTGTCTGTGTGTGTGTGTCTGTGTGTGTCTCTGTGCATGTATGTACATACTGGTCGGTCCTGCGGCTTAGACTTGGGGCCTGAGTGTTGTCCCTCAGATTTTACACTCAGGGCTCGTTTTCTACTGCTTGAGCCACAATTGCACTTGTGAGGGGTGGTTGATTGAAGAGTCTCACAGACTTTTTTGCCTGGGCTGGCATGAATCACGATCCTCAGATATCAGCCTCCTCAGTAGCTAGGATTATAGGAATGAGCCACCAATGCCCAGCTCTGTGAGGTGGTTTTTGTTGTTTTTGTTAGTCATGGGGCCTGAACTCGGCCTGGGCGCTGTTCTCAGCTCCTCAGCTCAAGGCTAGCGCTCTAACACTGAGTCACCGTTCCAGCCCAAATATGGGGTAAAAGGAGTGGAGTTCAAACAGAGTGAAAAATTCAAAATAAACTTTTTGAATTTAAATATTTTATTGGCTTCAATGCATATACACTTGAACAATTCACAAGTGAAGAGTGGAGACACTTGCTATTCTCATTATAGATGTTCTATAATCGTGTATTATGTTATTCTGAAATACATTTCTGTACTTATTGGCTGTATGTTTTCCACTACAGGACACCTCCATTTGTTCTATTAGGATTATTTTTTCCAAACAAGTTAAATGACCTTCTCTTCTTCACAGTTTGCACCGTTTCTCACCCCTCAGTATCCTATCATCATAGTAGATTAAATTACAAATGAGAAAATTCAGTGTTGCTGGTGCAGAGCATGATTTAAAAAAAAAAAAAAAAACATGCATGAATGCACCAACATATCATGTTCAATAATGGGATGACTCATTTGAGGAAATACAAACTTTTCCTGAAAAAAGTCTAAAGCATCAAATATATCAAAAATAATGTGAGTATGCTAATATGGGATTCATAAAAATACCATCTCTACTACAAAAAGCTAATACAAAACCCGTGTCATCGCTTCTCATCCTCCTTCACACGGCCCTTTCTCTGCTGACCAGTGGACTAGGAGATGTCTCTCGCTTTTGGCCCCTCCCTCATCCTAACAAGCCCTGAGAGAGTGGCGCCCAGGGCCATGTCCCCAAGTATGTGAAGGAGGGCAGGAGCCGTGCTCTGGGCGTTAGCCTCCAGGTCTCTGGATGGCAACTACCTCAAACCGATCATTTGCGTCAGTCTATAGATGAAAGGGAAGGAGGCCTGGTTGTCCGGGCCTGCATGTTCTTGGTGCTGCTGGATGCCAGGCTGCAGCAACACCACCTGCTCTGCGGTGGGGCTGTCTTGGGGGCAAGACACCCCGGCTTCTCCTGGGACAGGCTCTGCGTTGTCTTCAAGTTGCGCCTTAGACCCGTGCTCCTGCTCCTCCCCAACTTCCCCTTGCAAGGGCCCTGCCAGGTCTGCTGGGGCCTCTGCTGCAGCGGTAAGATCAGCTGCCCGCCTCAAGTACCGGCCCTCTCTGCCTTGCCCTGTCAGGCACAGTAGCAGTTCCTGCAGCTCCTTCTTCTTCTCAATCTTCTCCTGCATCAGCCGGCAGACACACTCTTCTTTCTCACGCTGCAGCTCATCCAGGACACCCATCTGCTCTTCACAGGATGCCATCTCCTCCTCCATGGCACTGATGCATTCTGACAGCAGGCTGCAGCGACGGGGGAGGTCATCCACTGGACTCTGCTGGTCCCCCTGGCCAGGAAGGTCGTAGGTGAAGCAGATCTTCAGCCGCTTTGTGGGACTCTGGCTGTCCTGCTCTCCCTCCCCAGGTGCGCTGTGGTGCCAGGTCTTGGGGTAGAGGGCCTGGCGCTCCAGCTCTGTCTGGCACTGTGCTGCCAGGTGGGCCAGGCCCTCACAGCGGGCCTGCTGCTCCTGCAGCTCACGGCTGAGCTGCGCCTTCTTAGATTCAGCGATAGATAGTGCTGCACAGTAAAAATCCCACATGGTATGTGGGTTGTCCACGTCCTCTGGGACGGTCACAGCAGGGGGAGCCGCCTCCTCCCCCTTGCCATCCCCTCTGCTCTCTCCTTCGCCTTCTCTAGGGAGAGTCAGGAGCCTCAGCTGGAACCACAGCTGCGCATTCTCCTGCCTCATGGCTTCCAGGCACGTCAGTGTGTCCTGGAACTTTGGAGGCACCATCCGGTCCTCCAATGTGCTCTGCACCTGCTTCTGCTGCAGCTGCTCCAGCAGCTGGGCCTGCCTCCTTAGGTGCTGCTGCAGGGCCTCCTTCTCAGTGCTCAGCTGCTGATGGGTGGCCAGGTGCTGCTCACAGGTGGCTCTGAGCTCCTGCAGCTGGGCCAGGGACAGGTCCTGTAGCTCTTGGGCCTCTTGGTGCTTGGATTCAGCCATCTCCTTCCATTCTTTGAACGTCTCCTCCCGCTGCTCCAGCTTCTCCTGAAGATGTTTCTTCTCCTGCTGCTCGGCGTGCAGGAGGCAGGTGAGCGAGTCCTTCTCATTGCTCAGCCTCTTCCAGCCGTCCTGCAGCTGGGCCAGCTGCTCTTTCAGCTCGCGGTTGCACACCAGCATGCGTCTCTTGCTCTCCTGCTCCTTCTCCATCGTCTCCAGGATCTTGCACCGGTCCGAGGCATGCTGTTCCCATTCCTCCACCTTCTTGTCCATTAGCCATAGCCGCTGCTGCTGCTCCAGGCTCTGGAGATGGAGGCTCTGGTTCTCCTCCACCTGGAGGTGAAGGTGCTCCTCCAGGGTCTCGAGCTCCTTCTGCAACTGCAGGGCATGAGCCTGCAGCCACTGCTCAGCCTGAGATGGTCCCACAGGGCGCTGCAACTCTGCCAGCTGTATTCTCAGCTCCACCAGCTCACCCTCCAGTTCCAACACCTGCCTGGCCCCTTGCTCTTTCTCCTCTCTCAGCCTGCCCACCTCCTCTAAGAGCTGCCAGGCCTTCTCCTTCCCTGTACACCTCTCCACCATCAGTTCTTCCTCCAGAGAGTCTCTCTCCAGCTTGAAGGTGGTGGCCAGCTCTCTCATGCTCTGGAGTTGTCTTTCCAACTCTGCGTGCTCCACCAGCACCTGCTGACACATGTGCATTTGTATATCCATGTTGGCCTTCTGCGTCAGGAGCGCGTCCAGCCTGTCCCGCAGCTCAATGTTCTCATATTCCAGTTCTTCACAGCTTCTGCTCTTCTGCTAGAGCTGCAGTGTCACGCGGTTCAGGGCTTTCATGAGCTCGAGGTTGTGGAGCTCGGTGTCAGTCTCTGTGGTGGAGATCGCAGACAGCTTCATCTCCAGCTCCCTCATGCGCTGCGCTACAGCCTGCAGGCGGCTGATGAGGTGGTCCCGCTCCAGGGCTCTTCCATCGGCCACCTGCCACATGTGGGCCAGGGCAGATTGTAAACTGGATTTTTCTGAAGCCACCATCTGCACTGATAGATTGTACTGCTCCCGCTCTGCTCCCAGTGCCTCGTGCATACAGGCGGTCTCCTCCTGCCGCTCCTGCAGCTCCTTATTCTCCTGCTTCAGTAGGTCGATCTCTCTGCAGAGCTTCTCGTTTTGTATTCTGCTGGCATCGAGGGCAAGCACCAGGTGTTGGTACCACCTTTCGAAGTCCTCGGTGGTGGAGGGACCAGGGTCACTCTTGACCCCTGCAGCTCTGACTGTGCCCAGAAGCGGGGGAGGCTCAAGGCCTGCGTGGTCTTTGGCCACACCCTCAGCTGAATGACCGTCCCCGGCGGCGTTTGTCTTGGGGTTACCTCCTTTTTTAGGCTTCTTCTTTCTCTTGGGTTCTGCAGATCCGGCAGGACCATTCCTCCGCTGGTATTCTTCCAGGAGTCTCTTTCCTGCAGCTAACTTTTTCAGTCGTGTTTGTTCAGACATCCCAGCTCTGGGACGGGGAAGATGTGGGGGCCACATTCCCAGGCTCTTGGATGTCACGTCCGTTCTCCACTCACCACCAACTATATCTACCTCGATGCACCAACTATGTCACCTCGATTCACCTCGATTTGCTCCCTCACCACTCCGTACCTCTACCTCCCTCCACGCCTGGTAGTGGTGTGAGTCAGTTGAGGGAATACCAGTGCTACTAGGCAGCATGGAAGGTGGGCGTGGCCTCTATTCTTGGATCCCATTGGTCAGCAAAACAGGACAAAAATGGGGGGGTGTGGCCAGAATCTTGTGACCGAGGCAGAATGCGGTAGTCAAAATGACAGCTGCTCCTGTGGCCCCATCCCCACACATCCTGTCCAGTTTGGTTGGCGGCAGAGTGGGACCTCCCCTGGGAAGTGGTGCATGGTTTTACAAATCAACCTTCCTGGTTCCCAGCACACAACTGTGGTCACCAGGGTTTCCACCAGACTTCCCACTGCCCTTCAGGTCTGCAGGTGTCAGACGTCTTCAGGTCTCCATGCCATGCAGTTAGTGTTGTTCGGATCATATCTGCTGACTCTGGCATTCTGATCAGGGAGGCACAGGGGTTTGCAGTGGCTTTGGTACACCCTGCTCCTGCAGGCTCTCTGGGACTGGGCAGCACAGGGACCTCCTAGGCCCAGGGCTCCGCTCCATGAGTACTGGCCATGCTGCTTTCAGCTCAGTGAGGCCATGCATAGCAAATACTTCCTAGCCTAAAGGGAGCTTGAGGCTGTGGAAATCATCTTCTTCCTACATTTCAATGAAATCTTACTGAGCAAATGTTCCCCACACTTTGGCTGTGATCGCAGAGGGTTCAGAAACACAATCACGAGAGAACTACTCCACCAGAGTAGTCAGTCATTTATTCACGCAGCCATCTGACTAGTCCCACCCAAATGCTGTCCTGTCTGTCAAGAACGCAGATTCTGGGGTCACCCTCAACCACTCCGGAGCTCTGGGCCATTGACCGCAGCACTGGCGAGGTGGGGTGGGGGATGAAATGATTGATGAGTTCATTATGTGCGGCTGGCTCTTCCTTCCCATGAAAAGCTGTGCTGGCTGTGGTGGTCCACACCTGTGATCCCAGCAGGAGAATAAATCATGGGTTCAAAACAAGCTGGAGCTACCTAGCCAGTTCAAGACTGGCCTGGGCTACAGGCCCTCAGGCTGGGGCTGTGATGCAAGGCCCAGTCATCTTTGCTGCATTGTCATTTGCTGGCTAGCCTTGCCCCGTCCTCCCCCACGACACTTCTCTCAGCACAGCACAGGTGACTCATCACACACACACACACACACACACACGCACACACACACACACACACACACACACACACACACACACACACACACCATGGCACAAAATATACTTCTAATAAGTGATTAATAATGAAGTAGAATAGAAGATTCTGTGGTTTGGGATTGAGAGGAGATTCAGAGTTGCGTTGCTGAGAAAAATTCTATCAGAGAAACACAGATCAGGCAAACTAATTTAGGACATGAAAGTGTCCAATAGGTAAATAAGCGATGAAGTGAGAATACAGATGTTGCTTCTGTGCAAATGTTTCTCCATTTGCCCATCTCTATACACTTCTCACCTTTCTTGGGGCCCCAGGACCCTTACCATTTAGGCAGCAATGTAAAGAAGTGCGCATTTCTTTTTCTCCACACAACTGTTTACCTCTTTGGGCAAAAATTTTATTCTAGGTAGTTAGATCTAGTTAAAACCCTAATGGTACTAATTGATATGACCTCCAAGTTATGGAAAAAAAGAGTGTTTTTAAAAATATATATAAATTGCTTTGGCTTATTCCCTGCTATCCCTGTCTTTGATCTTGGTGCCCTGTGTCTTGTGCATTTTTTTATCTGATTTGAGGAAGGGAAGGGGAAATCACAAAATGGTGAGACAAAGGACAACGGTTGAACCAATGCAACAGCAATGCTCACAAGACACTATGTTGGAAAGGAACTTTACAACTTGGGGTAGGGGAGGAGTCTGGAGAAGGGAAAGTGGAAGGAAACAAGGTAGGGGGTAACAGTGTTAGACAAGAAATGTACTCATTACCTTACCTATATAACCATAAGCATTCTGTACATCACCTTTACAATTGAATACAATTTTTAAAAATGCTAATGACATTTTTAGGGGAAACCACTACAGAATAGTGGCCACTTTTCTCAGAACTCTTATTTTTCTTTTCTGAAGAATGTTAGCATATTTTTTATCAGGTTGATTGATTTAGGGGTCAGATGTTTGGAGAAATATTTCTCAGCCTTCAATTTAGAATATACACAGCTACCTGAGTTTCTGAACATCCTAGTAACAAACCTGATTTTTCCCATTTATGAATAAAAAATCTCCTATTGATTTAATGTACATGAATTAAGTTTTCAACTCAGGAAGACAGTAGATTTACAAAATTTAAACAGCTATTAGTTTGCTTCGGCTTAATAGAAAGAAGGAACAAAACGTGATGTTCTCATGTCTCTATACCTCTAATGTGACTTCCCTTTAAAAGAAATTTGTCCTCTCATAAGTCATGATTCACGTTGTAAATAAGTTCATCACTTTGCATCAATTGCTTGGTATGAAGTAGCTATAGTATCTTTACGTTTAAATTCTACTTGGTAAAAGAAAAATGCAATAGAGAAAAATTGCATATTTAACATTTATGAACCATTTCTCCGGCCTTCTGGCTAATAGCCTTGTCCAGAGAATGGCAAAAACATACATAATAATGTTGATTTTATAGCCTTGTCCAGAGAATGGCAAAAACATACATAATAATGTTGATTCTTGGTCATGGTACATTCAATCCTGATTATTGCTTCCTATTTACTGACTTTACCCTTCTAAAACTTTGCTGCTATGACATAAGAATAGAATTTGAGAAAAGAATGTCTCACACTTTCACAATTAGTAAAGCTGTTTTTATCAAAATATAGTAGGTGTCAAGAAGAAGAAGGCTTATAGCTCAAATATTCAAATGAATGGTTTTTCTTGATACTAGATAGGTATTTCTAAGTGTACTGATTGTGTATTTCTTAAATAAGTCATTGTATTTAGTGGTGACTACAAAGGCTGAATAGTACAGTCAAGAACAGATAAACTGGTGGTCCATAAAAAGACAGCATTCCAAATGTTTAGCAATTTCCATGGTGCAAATATTTACTGTCTCCATCATGGCCAATTTCAGACTGCCAGAATTCAGTAATTGAACTTAAAGTTGGGAAGGAAGCTCTGCACACAATCAGCTTGTAGGGCAGGAAGATCCATCTTCAGCATTGAATAGTGGAGCACCCGTGCTTGTGTTTAATGTCTGTTTGTGCTACATGGAAGCCACATGCATTACCTACTCTTCCCATGCTCAAATTTTGTCAGACATAAAACTGGCATAGCGGTTGGCTGTGGTGGACAGAGATGGGGGGGGGGGGAGGATTGTGAGTTCAAGGTTAGCTTGAGCCACATAGTGATTTCTATGTGGTGACATCAAAGAAAGGGAGGATTAATTTTGTTACAAGTCATCATCTCTATTCTTTTGTTGAAAACTGCAAAATTCAGACACATCTACAGAGTACTTCAACCACTAGCTACACAATACTCACTTCTCAGCAGCCCTTAGAACATTCTTCATAAAAGACATACAGTAAATCTTAGCAAATAAAGGAAAGTTGAAATAAGTCCCACTATTGAAACATATTTAAGAGAATGAAACCAGAAATCCACAGCTAATGATATTACCAAAATTACGCAAACACATGAACAATGAACACATGAACAGTACTGATGACAATGACTGAAGATGGAAAGGGAGAATCTGAATAATCCTACAAGGTAGTCTAAATGAATAGACTGAATGTCAGAATGTTTGGGATACAGCAAGAGTACCACTAAGGGAAGAAACTTAGTAGAGCTGTGAGTATGTACCTTCCAGAGCCGAAAAAATGTCAGGAGGATGGGGAACAGAAAGTGAGATCTCAAAAAGCTTAATGATACACCTCAAAATGAGAAAAGAATGAGAATGCAAAATAAACAAATGTAAATAACTAGTGAAGAGGAGGAATCAAATGAATACTGAAAAAAACTGTGCAAAGTCTTGATGGAACAAATTTTGAAAAATAAGCTTTGTAACCCTGTAACATTTGTCAAAACGAAGAAAAGTGACTCAAATTAATATTAAAATTAAAAAAGGGAATGCCACAATACATTTCAATGAAAACCAAAGAATCAGGAGGAAATACTTATACTTAAAATCAAATGCCAGGAAGTGAATACTTTCCTAGATCTACCTTTTATTTTGACCTTCCTAAAATGTACCAAGAGTAAATAGTCACTTCAACAATTAGATTGATGTAGTAATGAAGAGTTGTCAAAAACAAAAAGGCCACGTCTAGATGGATTTGCTACCAATCTATGAGAACCTTAGGGAGTAACAAACACTGTTCTGATGCTCAGATCAGCAGCTGCCTCTGCCTCCCAATCAGTGCTGGCATGCCATGCATCTCCAACACTGCCACTTCTGTGTTGTGTTCCTTGTCTTTCCATGTCTTGTCATTATCTAAGTGCACTAGCAATGAGTGATTTTACTTATCAAAGGACATTCAGTAACAATGAGACATGCAGGACACTATGTGGAAAACAAACTTTACAACCTCGGCTGGTGGGGTGGGGGGAGGAGTTGGGGAAGGAAGGGATAGAACAGGAAAAACAAAGGATGAGGTAACAATGCTTGATAGGAAATGTACTCATTACCTTCCTCATTAACTGTAACCATCTGTACAGTATGCTTACAGTCAAAAAGAACAATCAGACACCTACAAGCATGTCCACATGATGAGTACATTCTAGGTAGCATAAACTGGAGGGACTCCTTGTACAAGTAGGGATATAGGAGAGGTGGTGAGGGAAACAGTTTTGCCTCCAGTGCCACATCCTTTTCCAAATCTTCCCATGGTACAAGATCAGTCCTGCTGATGGATGCATAGAATGCCAGTTTGTATATAAACCATAATTTCTTGATCTAGTGATTAATGGAAGGGCATCAGGGCTCATTCCATATATTGGCTACAGTAAATAATGCTGTAAAAAACATGATTGTGCTGATAGATTTAGTGTGACTGTTTTCTATCATTGGGTAGCGCTATGTTAAATTTTCTGTGGAAATTCTGTACTGCTTTCTAGAGTGGAAAAACAAGACTAATGTCCCACCAACAGTAATGGAGTTCCCTTTTGTCCATATTCATGCCACCATTTGTTATTGTTAATTTTCTTGATAATGGCTATTCTAATTGACATGAAGTAGAATCTCACTGTTGGTTTGACTTGCATTTCCTTTATGCCCAGACATGCAGAACATTGCTTCATGTGTCCTTCGGCCATTTTTACTTCTTGTGAGAATTCTCTCTTTAACTCATTAGCCCATTAATTAATTTAGTGGTTTATTTTTGAAGGTTTATTTCAGGAGGTTTAATATTGTGAGCTGTTCAGTATACTTGGATATTAATCCCTTGTTCAAGCCCTTTTTTAACTTGTTATATATGTCTTTGATTTCTTCTGATTCTGGATCTTTACTGAGAAAGGCTGACCTGGGTCTAGGAGCTCTCGTGTTTCCACTCCCCTTTCCTGAAATGTTTTCATGGTTTCTGTCTGATGTGATCTTTGATCCGTTTTGAATAGATTCTGGTGCAAACTGATGTGTAAAGGCTCTAGTTTCAGTTTTCTGCCAGTGCGTAGCCAATTTTGTTCCATCACCAGCTGTCTTTCTTCCAACCTATGTTGTACTGGAGCATTGAGGTGAAAGGATTTGCTTTAGGAGAAAGACATGAGAATCTGAGCACCAGGGATGCCTAGGGCTCATAAGAAACCCCTGGAAGAATCCATCTTCCCTATAGCATATTCCAGCCAGGCTAGCCCACCATTTATCAGGTGACACAAGTGTGGAGGCCTTGCTGCTTGGTGTTGGACCCTCAGTGAGAGCCTGGGGTCAGGCTGTATCTTCAGGAGAAGGATAGATTACATGTAGATCACAGAAAAAGAGGCAGCAGATGCACTAGCTGAGATACCATCAGAATCTTGTGTGCCACGTGGGACAAGCCATTTGGAGACGATTTTAGTGGGGAGATGTTAGAGACATTAGAGACTGTGGTGCTTGGTGAAGGCAAGAGAGCTGCTCAGAGTACTGATTTTGGGATCCATGCATGGATATTCTCTGCAGCTCTGGCCTGGATAACCTAGTCTGCCCCTGCTTTGCCAGGCAGAGTGGCTTGGGGTAGGGTCCACACTGAACACTGGATGGATGGGAACAGGCCTAACCCCTGTCCTATCATTGGTACTCAGGGAATTCAATGGGAAGAAGGAGAGGCCAGGCCTCAGACTCAGTTGCACACCTTATCTCCTCCCGGTGCCATCTCCTCCATTTGGGCACCTGCTTGGATCTGTACTCAGAGAATTTCTGCCAACTTCTGCAAAGTTCATGCTTCAAGAAACTAATGGCTTACCTGCAGTAGTACATGCCTGGTTGCAATGTGAAATCTTATGTCAACACACTCCTGGCCCAGATGGAGGCCCTGGAGCCCAACAAGGCTGAGTCTGAGGGTGAGAATTCAGGGGTGGGAACAGGGAGGGGAGAAGGGGAGTCAGGGCAGGGCCACACTGGGAGGCATAGTTAAGTGTGGCATAGGATTAGAAGCAAGAAGCAACCTGAAAGGCACAGTGGGTAGGAGGCATTTTAGAAGGTATCCTATTGAAAGTGAGGAACTGGAAATTTTGGGGCAGAGGGTGTCTTCTCTACCTTTGAAAACACTTAGAGCATTGTGGTAATATGAAGAATCTTATGTCCTCTTCCAGGTGTTTCACCAGCCCGAAATCCTTACGAAGAGTTGACGCCAACCCAACCTGCAGCTGTGGTTCCCTGCCTAATAGGAAAACCAGTGTCACATTCAGAGAGCCAGCTAGCTCCATCTGTGCTTCTGGTGCTGTCCCAGTGGGAGTCAAAGGCTCTAGTTCTGAGTGGGAGCCCAATTCAGATTTAGCACAAGCTTCAGTTTGTGTAGCAAGCCCAGCAGGAGAACTGGCCTCAGCTTCACAGCTGGAGTCAACTACACCTGTGGCTCTGGTGGCCACCTCAGAAGGACAACCATCATGAGCTAGCTCAGACCTACAGCCTGCTCCAAATGTGGCTCTGGTGCCCAGCTCAGCAGGAGAACCATCATCAGCTAGCTCAGACCTAGAATCTACATCTGTATCTCTGGTACCCAGCTCAACAGGAGAATAGTCATCTGATAGCACAGACCTAGAGCCTACTCCATCTGTGGCTCTGGTGCCCAGTTCAACAGGAGAACTGTCATTAGATAGCTGCAGCCTAGATCCTTGGGCTTCTGTGGCTCTGGTTCCCAGCTCAGAAGGAGAATCCTCATCAGCTAGCTCAGACCTACAGCCTACTCCACTTGGAGTTCTGGTTCCCAACTCAGCAGGAGATCGGTCATCAGATAGAACAGAACTAGAAACTACTCCATTTGTGTCTCTTGCACCCAGCTCAGCAGGAGAAACATCATCAGCTAACTGCAACCTAGAGTCTAATACCTCTCTGGCTCTGGTGCTGAGCCAGCAGCAGAACCAATACCAATGTATAGAGTCAATGTATAGAGCCAGAACCAATGTATAGAGCTGGAATAAGAGTCATCTCCAGCACCTGTTTTGAGCTGGAGCCAGATCCTGTTGAGGGTCAAGAGCCTAAGCCCTATACAGAACCTCTTTCAGAGCTGGACCCAGAAGTCCCAGGTTCCATTGATTCAGAGCCTTAGGAGGCAGCAGCTTTCTCAGGAGACCCTTCAAGTTTTTCTTGTGGTACCTCACAGAACTGGATGAACAAGGAGAAGCTGGATTTCTTGGCTTTTCCTCCTGATCTGGTAGCCAAGCAACTCACCATGATGGATGTGGTGAGGTCCTAGGCAGGGATGAAGGGAGGATGGGGTACCTGCTCTCTTCTGCTGCCTGTTCTGTAGCTGCTTCTTCCTGGGGCCACGACCTTGTCTAAATCCCAGCTCCACAATACCTAACCATGCCAGAGCAAATTTCTGACATGAAATCAAAAGAGATGAGACCCACTCCCCTCCCAGGGGCAGCCAGGCCTATAGCTCATCCTCATTCCAGGAACCCTCTCCAGCATGAGGACGTTTTAGGCTCCTATTTTATCAGAGGTTAGGGAAGACAAGACTGGCTTTAAAGGTAGACATTGCATGTGCATCAGGAGACAGGCATGAGGTGGCTATGTGAGGGCAGATGCTGCTGGTTAGTGCCATGCAGACATAGCTAAATTCAATTAGATAGACTGGGATTATATAGAGAAAATACAACTCTCACTTTTCCACCTGTTTCCTTCTATGACACTTGGGTGTTGGGTATACTAGGTGGTGAGCACACGAGACCCCGAGCTTCCCACAGGCTCAGGTCACCTTGTGCACTTCCCTAGCTCCATCTCCTACTAGTGTCATCCCAGCCTGCACCTGGCATTGCAATCTATGACAAGGCTAGGTGACACCATTCTCTTCCCCAGGAAATATTCAGAAAAGTAGTGCCGTACCAATGCCTGGACTCTATCAGGTCCATGAGTGACAAGAAAGTCAAGGAGCACTTGGCCCCAACTATCTGGGCCAACGTCACACACTTCAACAGTGTGTCATCCTGCGTAATCACAAGTTGTCTTGGGGAACACAGCATGAGGGCCCCAGACAAAGCTCTTCTGGTGCAGCAGTGGATCAAGGTGGCCTAGGTATGATCCATGGGGCGACCAAGGACTCACTATTCTAAATTTTATCCTCAGGATTTGACTGTGTTCAGAGACCTGTGTGGATCGAGTCCCACATTCCCACAGACAATCTTTCCTCTAGCAGGCCACTCACTGTCTCTGTGCTCACCCAGATCTTGGGCTGCGTAAAATCCTGCCTACTTGTCCCATACTCCCTGCTGTACTCCCTGATCTCCCACAAACCTAACTGTGAGCGGCTAAGCCAGCAACCATAGTAAAATCTAGTGTTAGAATCATCCAAATCTCAGTCTTTCTGCCCAGGAGTGCCTAGTGCTGAGGATTTCTGCTCCGTGTTTGAGATCATCTCTGACCTGCAGCAGAAACTCTTCCATCCACATCTTGGAGAGGACCTGGGTAATGGTTTCCAGGTGGGTCCTCTCTCTACAGGAGCTATGCCGGCACAAAGGCTGGCATCACCCACACTACGTTTTTGTAATCAAGGCAGAATGGCATATTGGAAATTATATAGCCCCCCATTTTGCCAGGATCAAGTACTTTCCCCAAGCCTATGTATCCGTAAGATTCGAAAGATGTATTCAGGCACTCTTGTCCAGGCACCTGGAAGTCTTGGTTTTAAAACAAAATGGAGATCCATTCTCTCATCCTCCACACCCCCCTCATTTTTCCAACTGTCACCTTCTCTTGTCTCCTCCTGTAGAGATAACTTCCGAAGATTTCAGAAACTGTCATCATAATTTCTTAAGAAAATAACCAGGCCAGGTGCAGAGAACTGCTATTCAAGGTAAGGAGAGGTGGGTGAGGGGAGGACAAGTGTTTGTTGTTAGCTCTCTGAGATTATTTTAAACAATTTCAATTCTGTGTCAGCTGGAGTAAGGAGGGAGGAGGCTGCTTAGACAGTGACCAAGAGGCCCCTCACAATAGTTGTACTGCAGGAAGACAGGGTATCTCTGGAGGACACTTGAACCCAAATTGGGGTGTCTTGCTTCCTATTGGGATTTTATATTGGCAGACTGTGTTAATGGAGTGGTTGAGTCCATTTGCCAAGACACAGGTCCCACCAGTGCCCTAGAACGCTGGCTTCTATTGCTGTCACTGTTGGATGGACTTCATTGGGGAAATTCCTACTCTGCAGTGCCACTGGGGTTCTCAGTGCTGCGCTGGGGCCAAATGGACATGGAAGTCATTGAGTTAGAGCCAAATCATCCAGGCTCTGGATGTAACGTGGGAGGCACTGTGTTGGCTCCCTAGAGCAGTAGCTGCTGCTGATCACACAAAAGCCGTGGTAGGTACTACACATCTGTGGAGAGCCTAGATGCTTTAAAAATGAAAAGGGAATGATCATCTCATTGAGTGTCTTTCCTAAACTCTCTAGCCGCTACTATGTAACAAGGAAGCAGGATTCATTTCCTCAGTCACAGGGCATAAGTGTCCGCTACTATGTAACAAGGAAGCAGGATTCATTTCCTCAGTCACAGGGCATAATTGTCCACATCAGGAATCCTGAAGAAGGCCCCAATTCAAGTGTAATAATAGAACTGACTTCCACAGGAGAATGGTAGAATATTTGTGGGGATAGAATAAAATGGCTTTAGACTTGGGCCAATGCAAGGACAAAGAATTCGGCACCTGGGCCAGGCAGAAAGCTTCAGTTTTCTTCTCTCTTTGAGCCTCAATTACTCTAGGCACCCTGGCACACACCAAGGGGCTAGAGGACAACACCTTAGTCAATAGCCTGATGAGGCTGAAGGATATTTCCCCTTGTATAGCTACAGGGCACTGGACAAGTTGCCAGCCCTCTGTTCACTATTTTCATCTGGCATATAAAGAGATGAGGAGGTTTGGGTTTATTTCACAAGGGAAGATGAGGTCCAATAGAGAAAGAGATGTTCAAGAATTCAGAAACAGCCTTGGTGCTGGTGCTAATCAGGACAGCACCACTGGTGGGGGAAGATACTGAGTACTCCCAGCCCTCTGAGGCAGGTGTATTCCCACATACCTTGCAGAAGAGGAAACAGTCACAATGAGGCCAGATTCCTCACTTGAGATCCCACACTAATGGAACTCAGCTAGAAACTGAGCTAGAACTGGCTTGCCAGGTGTTAAGCCCTTTGTCACAGACAACCAGGGAACTCTGTGCTCATGGTCTTGGATGATTGTGGATAGGAGAAAGACCTCTTGAACTCCACTCCCAATCATGGCAGGACACTTCCATAGTTGCCACCAAGTAGAAGAAGGCCAAGAGATATCTGAGGCTGTCAAAGGAGTTCGTGAGTAACTGTGCCCAATGCCCCAGCTGCGTAAGACAAGAGAGTTCGCCTGGAGATCTTTTTACCTTTTCTCCACTCCTCTATATGCACTCTGAGAAATGGGCTCCATGTCTTCAGCATTCTGGCCCTGTTTTCATTGTGGAAGAGGTGCTGGACCCACCAGAACCAGGACTATAGAGAAGCTGGGCGGCACAGGCTACACCAGCTGGGGTTCTTTAATGACAGTATGGGACATACCCTGATGCAGATGCGGTTTGGAGTTCCAACTGCAAGCGAGAAGTTCAACACAGAACTGCCATATGATCCCCAGCATACTCTAATAACGAAGCCCCTGTGGGGCTTGGGATGGCTGAGCACCTCTTGGGAGAGGATCCATGGGCCTAAATTTCCACCCATACCAATCTTACAGTTGCTAGTCAAGGACACTATTCCCTACGCAGGAATATTCCTAAAGACCTCGTGATGATTGGCACTGCCATTCAGGACTTCCTGGATGTGAGTATTCAGGGCACAGTTGCCACCCTGGGGCTAGTAAAGTCCCCCTGCTGAGGTGTTAGTTCTAGCATTCTTGAGAGCCTTCTCTCTCCTCTCTGAGCAGAACACTGCACCCGTTTTTCCCTGTTACTTTCAGAGCTGCCTGACCATAGAGACACAGGCAGATATTCAGGTGGAACAGCAAATTCCTCAAGACTGGCTAGCTGGGGAAAAGGAAATATAGCCAAGGTTGAAAGACACACAGCATGTGGTCTAGGAAAGCCATCTGTCCTGAAAACCAAGTTTCTCATAGGTTTAGGCAAGAGGGTCCCAGAACCTCAGTCCTTGGATTATCAGGTGTATTCACTGGAGTTCCGTGGACCTTTGGTAGAGAGGCTAGGCACCTCCAGCAGAAAGCTGGGTGTCTGAGGTGGGACTGAGGAGAGCATCCAGAGACTGACTGTGTAAGCAATCATGTTCAAACAAGGAGATCCTGGGTGGGAGGAAGATGAGGGGCTCCCATTGCAGAGAGCAGAAATCCATTCCCCAGCACAGCCCAGTCATGTCTCCATCCTCTCCTGTCCTAACCAGGAATTCGATGTTTTGGAGCAGGTGATGCAGCTGCAGACCACCTGCAATTATTATACCTTCACACCAGAACAACAGTGTGATGCCTGGTTCAAGAGCCTAGAGCAGCTCAGCGAGAAGGCCAGGTGAGCTGGAACCACAGGGCAACATGAGTGGGGTTGTCCCTAGGATGGAGTCCTGAGAGCCTAGGTCTCTACCTGTGTCACTGTGATGCTCTATTAGGCCAATGAGGAACTGGTATCAGGTTCTACAGTTCAGGCAGACACTGGGCGGGGCCCAAGCATGCTATTCTCTCAGCTCAAAGCCACACTTTTCCTTAGTTATGACCTGTCTCTTGCACTGGAGCTCCAGACCCAGACTAACACCAAAAGCCGTAATACCAAGCAGCGTTTCAGCATTGGCCAGGCCTGAAAGAAGTAAGTTCCTGGGCCTTGGTGGGCAGGGGCCAGGGAACATGCTGGGATGGGACACAGGAGCCAGATATCCAGGTGATTCCTTTCCATGACCAACCGTGTTCCTGGGCTGAGAGTCCTTGTTCTCTGATTCTCACTTCCTCACTGTCATGTCTCTATGGACCTTTATTTGAGGAAGGAGGAAGGTAGCTGGTGGTGGACCTAGATCCTTGACTGAGGCACCAATCACAGAGTGTCTTGGTGTCCAGAAGTTGGTTCTTCTTTCTTTGTAGAGTAAACATGCCATCTATAAAATTGTCATGCCCAGAAAACTAACCTCTATACCAGTGGAAGCTCCCAGTCCACACCATTGGATCAGGCCAAGTGTTGCCCAGACAACAGCAGTGGGGCTATTCCGGAAGTGGCCTCACACAGTAACAGGAAGCTGACTGGCTCATCTAGCTCCCACATGAACTTCAACAGGAGCCTCATCAAAGAATCCTCTGAAGTCCAGAAAAGATGACACTGGCCCTTTCCATATCCCTTCTTCCCAGTGCCAGCCTTCTCTATATCCATACTGTGATCCCCAAAATCCAGTTCCAAAATTCAGTTTCTGAAAGGCCCTAGAACTGGCTGCCACACCGGAGCACTTCTAAATGTCCTGGCTTCTCCTGACATTGTTGTGGTCCACCACAGGTCTGGGAATAAGCACTTCCAAACTCAAGTCCAGAAGCCACACTGTACTTGCCACTCTGCTCATGTCCAGGTAACACTCAGAATCACATATCTATAGTCTCCTCCTTCTGTCACAATTACACTTGAAATTGGACAGTGTCCTATCATCCAGGACTCCTGGAAGTGCCTCAGGGGCCAGCTCCTGTTGAGGGTAGAGGAATGCCCACGAGTCTTGACCTGACACCTTTCTCTGGTGCAGGTCACTACCACATTTGCCTGTGGATTCTGCAGACTTTCTTACCAAGCTTATATGACATTCAATTCTATCATCCTGCCTAGAGAATTGAAGGGACCCAGGAGATAGCCTCCCTGCCTTTTATTCATTCTAGCCTTTAGTAGGCTGCACTGAAGAGTCTCCTGTCAAGGATGACTGAGAATGAGTGTGGCTCACAACAAAGCTTAGCTCCAGACACCATAGAGGGAAGGCCTCTTCTAGAACTCTGTCTTTACTACTCAAGGGTAGACAATAAATGACCTGCCCAGTTAACATGCCACTCCATACAGAAAAAGCATCCTGGGCATTAGAGAGCACATGGATATAACTTTTGAGGCACTTGGAACTGTGTCTATTTATTGTTTGTAGTTAGCATTTGTAGAAAGAGGAGAAAGCACAGTGCTACTGATTGGGCAGGGCAATGTGTAGATATCATAAATGTATAGATAGAAAATATAGACTTGTTATTTATAATACAATGTTCTTTCTACTATAATCATTGTGGTTTTACTTTCATCTCTAGTGTAAATAAGACACTCTTCCACGTTATGTGAAATTCAAAGTATTTAGTTTGTACAGTTCAGTGGACTTTATGGAGAAGTAGAGAATGATGCCACCATTTCCCTCTCTAATGAAGGAGGGTATGGCCACCCTGCAGAGACCAAGAGTTCAAATCTGTTTCACTAAACTGGTTGCTGCCATGATATGATGCAAGCAATTCTGGGACTGGAGGTTTGGGTCTCTTTAACAATAATATTTCCAGGGAAACAGCAATGACACTCAAGGTTGGAGGAGGTGTTTTTGACTATCCCTACATAACTTGCTGCCTCTGGGAAGGGATCAGATTTAAAAGTCAGGGGAGTACTTCATGGAAAGGGACCCTGCTGAAATTGAGGAGTTAAGGGAACGTCTCTAGGCCAGTGATGACAAGAGACAATGGAACAGAAAAATCAGTGAAATCACTCACAGAGATTAACAGGCACCACAAAATTCATTTAAAAATGTCACCAGAAAAATAGGAGACTGCAGCCTTCCACAAGGTACTAACCCAGCTGAGGAGGAGTGTCAATCAGGTTTCCCTGGCCAAACCACTATGCATAATGTAAGAGAAATATATACTATAGTGTATATCAATAGAATGGCATGGTGGAATTATTTACTTGCTTATCTTTTTTATGAGAGAGAGAGAGAGAGAGAGGACTTTCTATTTAGTCCAAGATGTCTTCAAACACTTCCCCCTGCATCAACCTCAGGAGTGCTGGTATGGAGGTGGTACAGCCCTCTGACACCCACTCAGGCTCCCTCTGTGCGGGTCTGGGTCAGTCCCCTGTATTCCTGCTGGGTCCCTGCCTCTTCCTGGTCCCTTTGCACCCTGCCTTGCTGTCCTCCTCTGATTTGGTATCAACTTTCTCAGGTGTTGCCACATCTCCCACTACATGTGGTGGACACTCACCCAGTCACTGTCCAGCCAAGTAAGGGTGCCTACCCATGGTGTAGCACTCTAACTACTGCTGCTATTTTTCAGCTCTGGCTTACTTTCCTTTAATTTCTCTCTCCTAAATCAGTGAACTATCAAGTCTGCACTGGGCCTGAGCTGCTTTTTCATGGCACCTACTCCCTGCAGCCCAGCCTTTCCCATCTTCCCAGTGTCAGCTAACCCATGGGCCCAGGCAGTTCATGGCTGCCCTCTAGATCCCAGCTTCACCTGACAGTGACAGAAAGATGGCAGCCAGGACCCCATTTTGTCTCTCCTGGGGTGCTCTGCTGGTCAACATTTTCCCCTGGGTCCACATCACCTGTAACTGCTATAACTGCATGTCCTCTTTCCTTGGTGTTGTAGGGAGATGCTGCCATGGGGTACCCTGGGGTCCCTGCTGCCCACCCCTGCAATCATCCCTGCTATGGGGCATGAGGAAGCATTTGGCCTGTTCTGAATCCTGCTGCATATGCCAATTGTGATGCAAATTGATCCAGATTCTTGGAAATTTTATTGAGTACAGTTTAGTACAACCACAGAATGTTTATTTTGGGATATAGTTTTTTAAATCCATGCTGGCAACAGAGGTGAAGAAAGAGATATAAGCTTACCCTACTGAGCTTTATTCACTTTGCTATCAATGTGGATACTTGCTTCCTGATAAGCTCATTAATATTTGAGAAATACAAAAGGTAAATAAGTATATGTTGCTCATAATCTAAGATTTCATTGAGACATAGAACAAATCCAAATCAGCAGCAGAGCCTTAACTTTTTTAGTACAATGGTTAGTGCTGGCAAGTGAAGATTTGGGCATAAACAGTAAGGAAAATAATTTTCTTCTCCACAAACTTTCAACACATTAAAGCATTATTTGTTTGAACATTATTTTCAAATTAGGAGTTATGTTGATTTTTGTGTCATTTCTGGGATAGAACTCAGGACGACAAGCTCTTCCTTAGCTTATTCACTCAAGACTTGAGCTCTGCCATTGATCTATAGTTTAACCTTTGTCCTTTGACTGATTAATGGGAGATGAGTTAAGAATTTCTACAGTTTATCTACTCAGGCTGGCCCCAAACTGCAGTCCTCAGATTTCAGCTTTCTGCTTACCTAGCATTACATAATGAGCCATAAGTGATTTGAAGTTAATGAATGTATATGTGGTACTCAGTGTCTGCCCTCTGTTTCTGAGCTTTTTTCTTTTCTTTCTCCTTCCTTTCTTCCTTCCTTGCCAGCTTCCTTCCTTCCTTCCTTCTTATTCTCTCTTTCTTTCTTCCTTTCTTTCTTTCTATCTTTCCTTCTTTCTTTCTTTTTCTTTGTTTTTTTTCTTTCTGTCTTTCTTGCTTGCTTTTTTTCTTTCTATCTTTCCTTATTCTTTGCTAAAAGCTAGTGACCTATCAATTGATCCACAGATCTACTTTTGGCTTCATGGGGTCAATCAAAAATAAGAGGTTCATAGTCTATGTCAGAAAAACAAACTTTAGGTCTTTAGGAAAATGGCAGAGGAGAATCTGGAGGCTAAACAAGCTGTTGCATAGAAAGCAGTTTTAGAGGTCCAGTGAACAGTCCTAAGCCAGAGAATCACACCACGTGTGCCATCACAGGACAGAGAGTTAGGCCAGAGAGGGAAAATGCAGGCAAGGAGACAGATCTGAGCACTTGCCAGCAGCTGCTGCTGTGGTGGCAGTGGTGGCGGCAGCAGCCGTGTCCACCATACCTGCAAAACAGAGAGTCTGGGACGAAGGAGCCAGACGCAGCGGGCAAGCAGATTCTACTCAACACCAGCAAGAACCGACAAGGAGCAGACATCTTCATCCTGCAGTTCGCAGACCAGAGACGACCCAGGAAACAAGACTCGGTGTGAGTAGAAGCCTAACGTCCTCACTCCTTCTCAGGGAGCAGAGGAGGGAAGGCCACCCCTCCCCACCCCAGTACCAGAGATCTCCATCTTGGATAATGACAAAGCTCAGCGGAGATGCCAGCTTCAACTCAGGCCTTGGAAGAAAACTAGGGTCATTTAGCAGGTCACAAGAACCTAAGCTGACCTGCCAGACTCAGCTCCACCCAGGGAAAAGTCACCCAGCTCGGGCGGCAGCACCAGGAGTGGCTTTCTTCACTGAGTAATCAGAGCCAGAGGCTGCCCTTCCCTATAGCAGCCTTGACAATCAATTGAAATTCAGTAAACATAAACCCTGAGAGTGGCTCCAGGCTGGACTCTGTGACTTTCTAACAAACTAGCTCCTGGGAAAAGCTACTGTTTGCTGAAATGCCTCAACTCTACCCAGAACCTAGCCTCATCACAGCATCTCCAAACTTGAGGAAAAAGCCATCTTCCTCTTTTGTGATACTCAAAGCAGATCTCCCTCCCATTGAACTAACCTGGGAGGAGGATCACAAAATCCTGGGTAAAGCAGAGCATTTTTCTGCCTGTTCAAACAAACTGACTTAAGAAACCAAACCAAGCCACAGGAAAAACAAACACCACAAACAGACCAGAGACTCCAACAAAAGGCTGGTTAAGGACACACGGGAGATACAGGATTTTTCCGACACCTCCCAAAAAAACACAAAGACTTTTTTTCCTTTTTTTTTTTCGTACCTTTCATAAAAAATTTTTTCTAAGACTTTTTTTAATTTTAATTTTTACCTTTTTAGAAAAAATTGTTTTCTAGTAAGTTTTTTTCCTCTTATAATTTTTATTTTAGGGGTATATGTATGTGTGTGTTTTTATTTATTTTTTTTCATTTTAAAAAATTATTTTTTGTTTTTTGTTTAACTCTGCTGAACTTCAGATCTTTTTATCTTTCTTTCTTATCATTTACACCTTTTCTTCTCTTTCGTTCTTCTTTATGTGACTTAATTGTTGTTCTGCACATCCTCAGATAAACCTGTAGTCGATTTTTAGACCTTAACCCCATTTTGCACACAATCCACAAATTTATTACTCAATTCAAAACCTCTTAGACTTAAATTCCTTAATATAGCAGTACTACTTCTTGAAAGCTATATAATATTTTAAGTATTTTTATTTGTAATTTTTCACATCTCCTTTATAGCCCTCCCCTTCTCTCATTATATCCATGTTCTTCTCTGAATATTTTGTTTTCGTTTCTGCATAATATTTTTAATTTTTACTTTTGTATTTTTTCTGGTCTCTTCTTTTCCTCCTTTCTATTTCTTCTTTTTTTCTCTATACTTTCATCCTATCCAGCCTATTTCCTGCTTTGAGATTAGGATTTAGTTAAGTTAACTCTCCCTGTGTCTTCCCACATCACTCTATTTCTATTCCTCACACCAATACTCCTCCAACTCTTCAATGAAATTGAAAGAGAAAGTTCACTACGGAACACATTCTATGAAGCCAGCATAACCCTCATCCCAAAACTCAGCAGGGACTCATCAAAGAAAGAGAACTATAGACCCATTTCTTTGATGAACATTGACGCAAAACTTCTCAACAAAATTTTGGCCAATCGACTTCAGCAATTCTTCCAAAAAATCATACACCACGATCAAACAGGATTCATTTCAGGGATGCAAAGCTGGTTCAATATATGTAAATCAACTAATATCATTCATCACATCAGCAGGAGCAAGGATAAGAACCACCTGGTTATATCAATAGATGCAGAAAAAGCATTCGACAAGATCCAAAACCGCTTTATGATGAAGGTTTTGGAAAAATTAGGAATCCATGGAACATGCTTCAATACAATAAAGGCTGTATGTGACAAACCTACAGCAAGCATTACACTTAATGGTGAAAAACCTAAAGCCATTTCCTCTTAACTCAGGAATGAGACTAGGATGTCCACTCTCTCCACTTCTCTTCAATCTAGTATTAGAATGCCTAGCTACAGCAATAAGACAAAATGCAAACATAAAGGATATCCAAATAGGGAAAGAAGAAATACTACTCTCGCTCTTTGCAGATGACATGATCTTGTATTTAAAGAATCCCATACACTCCACTTCCAAATTACTCAACCTAATTCAAAACTTTGGCAAAGTAGCAGGGTATAAAATTAAGCCCCCAAAATCAATGGCTTTTCTGTATGCCAACAATGAGAAAAGTGTGGCTGAATTTACGAAAGCACCTCCATTTGTAATAGCCCCACAAAAAATAAAATACTTAGGAATTAACTTAACCAAAGAAGTGAAGGACCTCTATGATGAAAACTTTAAAAACTTGAAAAAGGAAATCAAAACAGAACTTAGAAAGTGGCAAAAACTCCCATGCTCCTGGGTTGGAAAGATTAAAATCGTGAAAATGGCAATACTTCCCAAGGCTATCTACAAATTCAATGCGATACCTATCAAAATTCCAACCTCATTCTTCAAGGAAATAGAAGAGGCAACCCAAAAATTCATATGGAACAATAAAAGACCCCGAATAGCAAAACAAACCTTGGAAACAATCCTCAATCCAACGGAAAGAACACTGCTGGAGGAATATCAATACCAAATTTCAAACTGTACTATAATGCCATAGTAATCAAAACAGCTTGGTACTCGCACAAGAACAGACCTCAAGACCAATGGAATAGAATTGAAAACCCAGAAATGAACCTACAGACTATAGCCATCTAATCTTTGATAAGGGAGCTAAAAAAACTAGAATGGAAGAAAGACAGCCTCTTCAGTAAATGATACTGGCAAAATTGGTTAACTACTTGTAGAAAACTAAAGCTAGATCCTGATATATCACCCTGCACCAGAATCAACTCCAAGTGGATCAAAGACCTCGGAGTCAAAGCAAACAATCTGAAAACATCACAGGATGGAATAGGAGAAACCCTAGATCTCCTTGGCACAGGCCGAAATTTTCTTTTTTTTATGAATTCCATAAGTTTTTTTAAATATTATTACTATTTTTTAATTTTTATTTTTTGTGAACATACTGTACAGAGGGGTTACAATTACATGGGCAGGTTAATGCGTACATTTCTTATCAACCATTGCAGCCTCCTCCTCCTTTGTTTACCCTTCACATCCCTTCCCAGCCTCCCCCCCCCACCCGATCCCCCTGCCGCCATCCCCACTATTCTTGAAGGCCTTCAAAGCAGAGCTCACACCAATATTCCTCCAACTCTTCAATGAAATTGAAAGAGAAAGTTCACTACCGAACACATTCTATGAAGCCAGCATAACCCTCATCCCAAAACCAGGCAGGGACTCATCAAAGAAAGAGAACTATAGACCATTTCTTTGTTGAACATTGACGCAAAACTTCTCAACAAAACATTGGCCAACCGACTTCAACAATTCATCCAAAAAATCATACACCACGATCAAACAGGATTCATTTCAGGGATGCAAAGCTGGTTCAATATACGAAATTTTCTTAATAGAGACCCAGAAGCACAACAAATCAAAGAAAGGTTGAACAAATGGGATTGCATGAAGTTACAGAGCTTCTACATGGCAAAGGACATAGCTAGCCCACAGATTGGGAGAAGATCTTCACTAGCCATACAATGGACAAGGATTTCATATCTAAAATATACTTGGAACTCAAAAAATTAAATCCCCCAAAAACAAATCATCAAAGAAACAACTGCCCAATAAATAAGTGCGCTAAAAACTTAAAGAGAAACTTCTCTGAAGAAGAAAGAAGGATGGCCAATAGACACATGAAGAAATGCTCAACCTCCCTAGCCATAAAAAAAAATGCAAATCAAAACAACATTAAGATACCACCTCACCCCAGTTAGAATGGCAAAAATCAAGAACTCTAATAACAGCAGATGCTACAGGGGATGTGTACAGAAGGGAACCTTACTTCATTGTTGGTGGGAATGTAAACTTGTTCAACCACTTTGGAAAGCGGTATGGAGGTTCCTCAAAAGACTTCACATAGAGCTCCCCTATGACCCAGCAATCCCACTTTTGGGCATTTACCCAAATGTTTACAACAACACTAAAGCTACCAGCACAACTATGTTTATTACAGCCTTATTTACTATAGCTAAGATATGGAACCAACCCAGATGCCCCTCAGTAGATGAATGGATCAAGAAAATGTGGTATATATACACAATGGAATTCTATGCCTCCATCAGGAAGAATGACATTGCCCCATGTGTTAGGAAATGGGAAGACTTGGAAAAAATTATATGAAATGAAGTAAGCCAGGCCCAAAGAAACATAGGTCCCATGGTTTCCCTCATTTGCAATAACTAGTTTATATATGTATGTCTGAGACAAGCAGAAATGGTCAAAGGCTATGTACATATCACCATATAAGATGATGATACGTGAAATGAACTCCAAAATAGGGAAACAAGTGGTTTTATTTTCTTTAGTGCTATTGTTTAAAACAGATTTATAATGAACAATGTGTTTTTTTTTTGTTTCTTTTGTATGTTCCTCCCCTATAGTATAGGGGAGTTGGTTCAGGTGCCCTGCATCTTGGATACACATTTTTCTAATTTGGGAATGGGAAGGGAAAAAACAAAATGCTTAAATAGGTATACAGGTTGTCACATTGTAACAATGAGATGTACAAGGCACTAATTTGAAAATGAACTTTAGAACTTGGTGGGAGAGGGAGGAGTTGTGGGGGTAGGAGGGAAGGGCTGGTAGGGGAAAACAAAGGAGGAGGCAACAATGCTGGATAAGAAATGTACTCCTTACCTTGCTCATGCAATGGTAACTTCTCTGTACAGCAATTCACACAAAAAAATTTAATTAAAAAAAAGATAAATAAAGGAAGCCATGTGCTAGGGGCTCATGCATATAATTCGAGCTACTCAGGAGGCTGAGATCTGAGGATCTCGGTTCAAAGCCAACCAGGGCAAGAAAGGCAGTGAGTCATTTATCACCAATACACCCATAAGAAGGTGTGCTGTGGTTCAAGTGGTAGAGCGTAACGTTGAGGTGAAGAGCTCTGGAAAAGCGGCCAGGGGCAGAATTCAAGCCCCATTCTCAACAAAGAAACGGTGAGTAGATTGATAGATAGATAGATAGATACATATATACATACATACATACATACACACACACGTACATACATACATACATACATAGTTAGATACATAGATGAAAAAAGAAAACAAAAGAAAAGAAAAGAATAGCAACAAAGAAAAAACTATTTCCATTTCCTGCACAATATTATTTCCAAATTATTTGCCAGTTGAAGCTTGGATAAATCTGGGTTGTGGAGCCCATAATCCCTTAGGATGGATGGTACCTGAATTTTCTGATTTATAAACTAAGAAATTAGAAATTATTGATTTCTACTACTAATTAATTTTGCAAGTAATTAATGCCTACGAAAGAGTACTGTCCTCCAAACAGTCCTTAATATAGCAAAATCTGAATACTGTTTCCAAGGGCTCTGATGCCTAATTTGTGGGTCTGTATCCAGAACTAATTTGTTTATTTAGAAAGAAGGGAGAGCCTCTCATGAGCTGCTAGCATTGACATCCAAGCCTTGATGTTTAAGTGAGGAGGACAAGTCAGATAGTTGACATGGTACCTGACAGGGAGGAGGGAAGTGCAAGAGCACCTACATCAGGACTTGTGGAGTTTTACTGGGGAGGTACAGACATCATTTCTCAACTACATCCTCTATGCATAGCCCTGCACATAGGTATTGCAGTGTGCTTAGTAAAATAGAAAGCATCTGTAAACTTTAGAGCCTAGTTGCTAAGATCTAATCATTTGCTTCAACAAAAATCTGTGTTCAAATACTCAAAATGTTACTAAGTGCAATGATGCAGTTCTTTTTTCTAATTAATTATCCCTTAAGGAGTTTCAGTTCCATAAGTCAGGTTAGAAGTCCAGTGCATCTTGATCAATGTTACTATTTCCACCATCTTTCCTCAGCCCATTCCTATCCTCAAGTTACAGTGTTCAAATTTTACACAATGTACATTGCATATAATGACTGCATTTGCTCATTTGCCCTCTCTCCCTTTGTGTGTCCCCCTGCTTGCCCTAGCCAAGAACCACTTCTTTGTACCAGAATCTCAAACAAGGCCAGACATTGTGGTACCTGTGCATATCCCCCAGCACTAGAAGGATGATAAAGGACAATAGAAACCTACCTAAGCGGCCTCAAACAAAACCCACTGCCCATTCTTAAATGGATTGTGATGCTAGTTGTTTGTAAGGGCTTCTTACTAATTATGTTTTTTATTTTGAAACAACTTTAAACTTGCAGAAAAGTTGGATTGAGGGAACAAAACAATTTCCATAAAGATCAATTTGCTTTGTTAGTGTGTGTGTGTGTGTGTGTGTGTGTGTGTGTGTGTGTGTGTGTGTGTGTGTGTGTGTGTGTGTGTGTTTGCTCCTGGGCTTGAACTCAAAGCCTAGGCATTGCCCCAAGCTTCTTTGCTCAAGGCTAGTGCTCTACCCCTTGAGCCAGAGCTCCTCATCTAGCGTTTTTGTTTTTATGGTGATTGGACATAAAACTCTCACGGCTTTCTCTGCTTCGATTAGTTTCAAACCATGATCCTCTGATCTCAGTCTTCTGAGCAATTAGATAACAAGTGTTACTACCAACAGCAGGTTCTGTATGCTTTATAAAAACCTATCTTCTCCATGGTACTTTGAGAAAAGCTGCAATGTTAATACCGAGATAATATTATTTTACTGGACGAATAAAATTGTGGAACTTGTTATGTACTATTCAATGCTTTGATCCATGCATGACTCATGGAAAGGTTCAACCAAACTAATCAGTGTATGTGTTATGAAACACATACAGTCTACTCTCTGAGTAATTTCCTGGTAAACTGTATATTCTTAATAGCTGTAGTTGCCATAACAGGCAAGTGTCTAGAGACAAGTGGGTAATATTATCTTGTCTTTAATATTAACAATATTATTATTAATACCAATCTTATTAATAATATTAGTATTAATACCAATCTTACTCTTAACAATTCACATTTTTTTTTAACACCATCCTTCCCACACTGCTTCAGGAATCAGATTTCCCAGTGTTCTCCATTCTATGACAGAGTTTCATCTTTCATGACAAGGCTGATACTTATCTAACACCTTCTTTCCCTGTTCTACTGTCTGTCTAAACAGCCCTCATGTGGTAGGTGGAAGTCTGTTGAGTTCTGGCTGAGAGTAAATAGCCTTGACTAAAATTCCTACTACAATTTTGTAATTACTATTTAAAGTTAAAAATGTGGAATGAAGGCTGGGAATGTGGCTTTGTGGTACAATGCTTGCCTAGGATGTATGAAGAACTGAGTGTGATCCTCATTGCTACATAAACAGACAAAGACAGAAGTGGCGCTGTGGCTCACGTGGTACAGTGTTGGCCTTGAGAAAAAGAAAACAAAAAACAAACAAACTCAGGGATAGTGACCAGGCCTTGAGTTCACTGCCAGGACTGGAAAAAATGAGGAATGAAAATATTACAATAGAGCTCTGGCCTCCCTGAGGTCAATATTACCATGGGGCGGGGAACAAAGCTAGAAATTAGACTTGACAGTTTCTTGTCCTTGGAAGTTGTACACTTGAAATGTTAGACGAGAAATGACTAAATGCCCCAAATTCATGGTCCTACCGGTTAGTATTACAGTCTTCAATAATTTATTGATACTGTTCTTTTCTTTTTCACATGTCCATCTTTCTGTGGAAGGCCTACAAATGACTGCATAGAAATGAAAGATTCAGCATATTCCCAGAGTGTAGCCCTGGAAGCAGCCTCTCCCACAGGGCAGCCACATCCCTACATCCCACATCCCTGCAGCTTTCCACAACTGCAATTAATCAACCTTGAACACTTCACTTCGAACCTATGGTGAGGAGAGGCTATTAGCTTGCCAATTAAACTGCATGACTGAATTCACTAATAAAGTAAGAAACCAGCTGAGTCCCCTGTGCCAGGGCCCATTTGTTGAAGCAGGAACCACAGTCACAGGTAAACCCAGGTCTCTACAGGTAAGGAAGCTGCAGTGGACTGGTTTAGAAATGCTATCTACACATGCCAGGGTCAAACAAGCTTTCTCTAAAACTTAATAAAATATTAAAGAGAGACCAGGAAATATATAAGCATTGGCCTGATGAATATTGGGGAGCTCAAGGCAGTTTGAGAGCAAACTCTCACCTAACATCACCTCAACATAACATAACAAGGCATAACATCAAACCAAACAAAGCACAACGATGGCATTCTAAAAGGGGCAAGATGAATGGATGCCTCCTACTCACTAGCAGTGCCGATCAGTCGTTCTTGAGCTCTTCTGCTAGTCATCAAATATTGCAGATCTGTAAAGTCCATGTAAGATGAAGTGGTGCATGCCTGTAATTCCAGCACTCAGGAGGCTGAGATATGAAAACTGTAATTTCAAGTCCAGATCGAGGCTACATTGGGAGACTATCTCAAAAAGAATAAAGAAAAGTTCCATGTAGAAGCCAAAAGGAGTCCAGTATTTGGTAATTAATTGGTCATCTCACACAAGAGATTGGTCCCACAACTCACCTATTGTTAGTGGCTTAGGCGGCTTCTCCACTGTCCCCCACCTCCTCCCTTCTCAGTCTATTCACAGAAGCCTTAGCTGAATAAAATACCAGGATTCAAAATAAAAGTACTTCTAGACGGTCCCATTGCACAGAGCCAGGTTCTAAAGCCCAGGGGTCCCATACACAGACAGCCTTTCCACATGTTAGCTATAGGGCTGGGATGAGCATTCAGGAAGAAATCTAGTAAGGACTGACCGATTTCCCTCCATGCTCCATCTCATGCTAGAAGGTAATCAAGGGTCCTACAATGGTATTACTGCCTCATGTAATTCTATAAAGAGGCAATAGCAAGTGATACAATTTTCATGGTTTGCTCATTGGGCACTTCACAATTGAGAGAACCACCAGGAAGACTGCATTTTTAGGTAAATTTTGAAAAGCTAAGGAAGAAAACCAAGAAAAACACAACTCACTATCTTCCTCTGAGGTACCAAGGCCCTTCCAGATGTCACAGTGACAAGAAACAGCTGTGTTTCTGTATAATGTGTAGAACAGAAGCTTTAAGGCCTAGCCTTGATGTATAACATTTTGTGAAGTAATAGCATTAACCTGAGATGAATATAACTGCCAGATAGAAAAATTTTACATCTTAGGTCTGGGAAGGTGGCTCAGTGGTAGAGCGCTTGCCTTGCATGCATGAGGCCCTGGGTTCGATTCCTCAGTAACACAGAAGCAAAATAGAAAAATGCCGGAAGGGGCGCTATGGCTCAAGCGGTAGAGCTGAGGAGCTGAAGAGCTGAGGGACAGCTCCCAGGCCCAGTGTACAGGCCCCACGACTGGACACACACAAAAAAAGAAAACTTTTACATCTCATTTGCATACATCAATAGTGAATATCCATTGGCATAGCATGAGGCAAGGATTGATAATTGTGCCAATGAATAATCACATGTGAAAACATATAAAATCATACCACAAACACTAATCCCATGAGCTTACCAAACATAACAGATCTTTTGTTTGGTGCAACTATAAAAGGAGTAATACCTAGTACAGGGACACAGCAGCACGCACTGCCCAGTATCAGACCATACAGCTTATGTGTCAAGGATTTACCAGTGCCTAAGTCCCAACTCTATCCTGGAAGTTTCAGCTCAGGTCAATCCTCAGCTTGATTTCACCCACTCACTTATTCTCCAGATGAAGTGTGCCTGAAAATCATCTCTAGAACCAAACTCAACTCTTCTTGAAATAAGTTGTGTACCTTGAACCAGAATGTCACTGGAAACAACTCTGATTTTTGACACCACGTGGCCTCAACAGCTCAGTGACAGCTCTGTTACTGGGCAGTATCTTATCTGGCCATAAGCTCTTGTCCTTAGGCAAGGCCTCTTGAAACCCTGTGCCCACCATTTTAACCCTTTCCTAGCCTACATTGGTCGATACTTCCATTAATTGGAAGTGTAAGGTATGGTCTGAGAATTGATATTACTAATTAGGGGTAGAATAAAAATCGACTATGTTGTTAGTGCCCTAGGATCTTAAGTGTTTCGTGAATTAATGTCAAGCAAATCAACATATATTTCTAATTCATAACTACTTAATAAAATTTGATATTATATATAACATTGCTCACAACACAGGGTTTCTTCAACACAATCCACATCTGCAGCCCCTCTGTGGCTGTTTTGGCAGTGTGCTTTGCAGATGAGGAAAACACCATCATTTTAGGATCCTGTGAGGCTTCTATTAAAGAGTAATTCCATTTTAGTGATATCCATTCCAGGATTTAGACTGTCCTTATCAATGGCCTACCTGGATAATACTTTTAATGGGGGAAGACATACTGCAAGTTCCTATCTTATTTCAATATAATCCTTGTTCACCTCTAGCAGAATCCTGACACACAGGCAGATCCTTCCCAAGGGAGATGAAAGGCTGACAGAAATTCACAGGTGTAGGCTGGGCCCACCTTCCTCTGACCAGTGATTAATAAAAATGACCACTGTTCCTTTTGCCCCAGGGTGGACACTGACCTAAAATACTTTCTCATTTCACAAAAAGGAGACTACCAAATGAAAACTGAAAATAAGTTCATGTCTTCTCGAATTTTATAAGAACAAGAGCAGAGATACATAGAGGACAAATTCTAAGTGGGCTAATGTGAAATACAAGATAGTCCCATTCTTCAGGAGGTATAGAGGTCAAGCAAAAACACTACATTGAAACTTGTGCCAAGCCAATCTTCTCTCCAAGGCAACGGTAATATTTTTTCAAATGCGATGTCATCTAGATACATGCCTTCCTCTCCCCATAATGACTCATTATACCTTATCCCCCATTGTGTACTCACAATCCACAAATTTATTACTCAATTCAAAACCTCTTAGACTTAAATTCCTTAATAGCAGTACTATCTCTTTATACCTATATAATATTTGAAGTATTTTTATTTTTAAGTTTTTCACATTTCCTTTATATCCCTCCCCTTCTCTCATTATATCCATGTTCTTCTCTGAATATTTTGTGTTCGTGGCTGCATAATATTTTTAATTTTTACTTTTGTATTTTTTCTGTTCTCTTTTTTTCCTCCTTTCTCTTTCTTCTTTTTTTCTCTCTCTATACTTTCATCCTATCCAACCTATTTCCTGTTTTGAGATTAGGACTTAACTCTCCCTGTGCCTTCCCACATCACTCTATTCCTATTTTTTACCCACATCTCTCCCTAAACCTAAGAATTTCTGGTTTACCAAATTCTTTGCGGTTTGTAGCCCATTAATATATAGTTGTTTGATATTGAATAGAGGTATCTGTTGAACTAGATTGTACCTGCAGACTATTGATTATGCAAATTCACACTTTGGTTGATGCTTGCCTTAAGTTAGTGCTCTAGCACAAAACTGGTGTTATTTTCATCCCAAATGGGCAGAGTAAGCTGGAAAATCACAAGAAAAATGGCAAGTCCAGGTATCTCAACTGCCACTTATGCTAATCAAGGGCCAGAACAGTTAATGAATAATCCAGAGGAGAGTTCCCAAATAGCTCTAAAACACTGCTGGCAAACATGATAAATGTAAAGATTGAAAACATACAAAGGACTCTGTGTGAGCGTGATAGGGAGAGAGAGGAGGTAATCCAAAGTTTTATACAGGAATATCATGAGCTTGAGGAAGCTACTCAAAAACTGATACATGATTTCCATGCGCAGCTTGAGAATACTCAAAGAGAAAGGCAGGAATGGCATGAGCAGGCTGAGAACACTCAAAGAGAATAACAGGAATGACATGAATGTGAGGAAGCTAAGCAAAGACTAATACAGGAATTGAGAGAGCAGGATGAGAATACACAAAGATCACAAAAGGCATTCATGGAATCCATTAACAAAGAGCTGAAGGAAGTCAGGGAGACCACAAAGGGAATGATGACTGGAACCCAACAGAAGGAATGAGAGTCTAAGGAAACCATAACCAATCAACTAAGTGATTTAAGAATAAACATTGAACACCAAATTAAGGAAGTAAAGAAGTTCATACAAGATCTAAAACAAAGCTTCAACAAAGAATTTAAAGCCAACAAAGATGACCAATTAGAAGGAAAAGAAATAAAAAACAAAGTAGAAAGTCTTGACAGCAGGTTAGACCATGCAGAAGTTCGAATCTCGGGGAATAAAGACAGCCTAGATATTATAGAGAAAGAACATACAACCATCTAAGACAAGTCCAAGAAATATGATAGACCTATCCAACACTTAGAAGACACCATCAGAAGGCCTAATCTAAGGATAATGGGTGTAGAGGAGTACCTAGAAACAGAAGTTAATGGTCTAGGAAATTTGTTTAACAGGATCCTCACAGAGAACTTCCCAAACATGCAAAAAGATAAGCCTATTCAGATACGAGAAGCTTTTAGAATTCCAAATAGACCAGACCAGAAAAATACATCCCAACGTCACATTATAATCCACACAGGATCAACTCAGACCAAGGAAAAGATCCTTAAAGCTGTCAAGGAGAAAAGATTAATCACCTATAAAGAGAAACCAATTAGAATCACCTCAGATTTCTCAGCAGAGACAATCAAAGCCAGAAGAGCCTGGAATGATGTATGCCAAGCCCTAAAAACAAACAACTATCAACCAAGTATACTGTACCCAGCTAAACTCTTCTTCATAAATGATGACCAAATAAGAACCTTCCATAGCATAGAAAAATTGAAACAATATATCTCTACCAAACCAGCACTACAAAAGATTCTTAAAGATGTCCTACACATAGAAAACCAACAAGACCACAATAAAGGCCAAGAAATTGCACCCAAACTGAGAATCCAAGAACCATAGGAAGAACCCAGTTTTCGCAGCCCCCAAGAAGGTGGATAACATGGCAGGAACTCCCAAATACCTCTAAGTCCTATCTCTCCACATTAACGGACTTACTTCTCCAATTAAGTGAGAGAGACGGTCTAGTTGGATTAAAAAGCAAGATCCTTCTATCTGTTGCCTTCAGGAGTCACTTCTTGCCCATAAAAAAAACACATTTTCAATGTTAAAGGCTAGAACAAAATCTACCAAGCAAACAGCCTCCATAAACAGGCGGGAGTTGCAAACAAAATATCAGATAAAATAGACTTCAAATTAAAATTTGTGAGAAGAGATAAAGAAGGTCGCTACATACTAATTAAGGGATCTCTCCTTCAGGAAGATATTACAATTCTAAATCTCTATTCGCCAAACAACAGACCACCCAAATTTATCCAAGAAACACTACTTTCCCTCAAATCCCACATAGATCCAAAGATAACAATTGTTGGGGATTTTAACACACCACTCTCCCCACTAGATAGAACAACTCGACAAAAACTCAAAAGAGAAACCACAGATCTAAACAACGGCATAGACCAACTAGATTTAACAGACATCTACCAAATATTTTACCCAGCAGCATCAGAATACACGTTTTTCTCAGCAGCACATGGAACATTTTTAAAATAGACCACATTTTAGGCCACAAAGCAAACTTCAGAAACATTGAAGTTATACCATGCATTCACTCTGACCACAAGGGAATAACATTAGAACTCAACACCAAAAGCCACCAAAGAAAGTCCGGTATCACATGGAGGCTGAACAACACACTGCTGAATCACGAGTGGGTCAAGGAAGAGATTAGAAAGGAAATTCAAATGTTCATGCTATTCAACAAAAATGAACACACAAATTACCAGCTTCTCTGGGACACAGCAAAGGCAGTACTCAGAAGAAAGTTCATACCTCTGAGCTCCTACATCAAAAAACTGGAAAGATCTGAAACCAACAATTTAATGACACATCTAAACCTCCTTGAAAAAGAGCAGCAAGATAAACCCCAATACAGTAGACGGAAAGAAATAATTAAAATTAAATCTGAATTAAATGAATAAGAACCAAAAAAATCTACACAAAGAATCAACAAAACAAAGAGTTGGTTCTTTGAAAAAATTAACAAAATTGAGAGACCCTTAGCAAATCTTATCAGAAAAAGAAGAGAACACACCCAAATAAATAAACTCAGAGATAAGAATGGAAACATCACCACAGAAACAACCAATATTCAGAACATTATAAGGGAATACTTCTCAAAACTTTATGCTAATAAGTTTGAAAACTTGGCAGAAATGGACCTTTTCTTAGCAAATATTGACATACCAAAACTAAACCAAGATGAGTTAAACCATCTTAACAGGCCCATATCAAGCATTGAAATAGAAAAAGCAATAAGAGACCTTCCAGGTAAGAAAAGTCCAGGACCAGATGGTTTTACAGCGGAATTTTACAAGGCCTTCAAAGCAGAGCTCACACCAATACTCCTCCAACCCTTCAATGAAATTGAAAGAGAAAGTTCACTACGGAACACATTCTATGAAGCCATCAAAACCCTCATCCCCAAACCAGGCAGGGACTCATCAAAGAAAGAGAACTATAGACCCATTTCTTTGATGAACATTGATGCAAAACTTCTCAACAAAATTTTGGCCAATCGACTTCAACAATTCATCCAAAAAATCATACACCACGATCAAACAGGATTCATTTCAGGGATGCAAAGCTAGTTCAATATACGCAAATCAACTAATATTATTCATCACATCAACAGGAGCAAGGATAAGAACCACATGGTTATCTCAATTGATGTAGAAAAAGCATTCGACAAGATCCAACACTCCTTTATGATGAAGGTTTTGGAAAAATTAGGAATCCATGGAACATTCCTCAATACAATAAAGGCTGTATACGACAAACCTACAGCAAGCATTATACTTAATGGTGAAAAACCTAAAGCCATTTCCTCTTAACTCAGGAATGAGACTAGGATGTCCACTCTCTCCACTTCTCTTCAATCTAGTATTAGAATGCCTAGCTACAGCAATAAGACAAGATGCAAACATAAATGATATCCAAATAGGGAAAGAAGAAATACTACTCTCGCTCTTTGCAGATGACATGATCTTGTATTTAAAGAATCCCATACACTCCACGTCCAAATTACTCAAGCTGATTCAAAACTTTGGCAAAGTAGCAGGGTATAAAATTGAGCCCCCAAAATCAATGGCTTTTCTGTATGCCAACAATGAGAAAAGTGTGGCTGAAATTAGGAAAGCACCTCCATTTGTAATAGCCCCACAAAAAATAAAATACCTAGGAATTAACTTTACCAAAGAAGTGTAGGACCTCTATGATGAAAACTCTAAAAACTTGAAAAAGGAAATCAAAACAGAACTTAGAAAGTGGCAAAAACTCCCATGCTCCTGGATTGGAAAGATTAACATCGTGAAAATAGCAATACGTCGCAAGGCTTTCTACAAATTCAATGCGACACCTATCAAAATTGCAAACTCATTCTTCAAGGAAATAGTAGAGGCAATCCAAAAATTCTTATGCAACAATAAAAGACCCCGAATAGCAAAAACAATCCTCAACGGAAAGAACACTGCTGGAGGAATATCAATACAAATTTCAAACTCTACTCTAAAGCCATATTAATCAAAACAGCTTGGTACTGGCACAAGAACAGACCTCAGGACCAATGCAATAGAATTGAAAACCCAGAAATGAACCTACAGACATAGCCATCTAATCTTCGATAAGGGAGATAAAAAAATAGAATGGAAGAAAGACAGCCTCTTCAGTAAATGCTGCTAGCAAAATTGGTTAACTACTTGTAGAAAACTAAAGCTAGATCCTGATATACCACCCTGCACTAGAATCAACTCCAAGTGGATCAAAGACCTCGGAGTCAAAGCAAACACTCTGAAAACATTACAGGATGGAATAGGAGAAACTCTAGGTCTCCTTGGTGCAGACCGAAATTTTCTTAATAGAGACCCAGAAGCACAACAAATCCAAGAAAGGTCGGACAAATGGGATTGCATGAAATTACAGAGCTTCTGCATGGCAAAGGACATAGCTAGCAAGATCATTAGAAAGCCCACAGACTGGGAGAAGATCTTCACTAGCCATACAATGCACAAGAGTCTCATATCTAAAATATACTAAGAACTCAAAAAATTAAATCCTCCAACAACAAATCCTCAAAGACACAGATGCCCAATAAATAAGTGGGCTAAAGACTTAAAGAGAAACTTCTCTGAAGAAGAAAGAAGGATGGCCAATAGACACATGAAGAAATGTTCAACATCCCTAGCCATAAAAAAAATGCAAATCAAAACAACATTAAGATGCCACCTCACCCCAGTTAGAATGGCTATAATCAAGAACTCTATTAACAACAGATGCTAGAGGGGATGTGGACAGAAGGGAACCTTACTTCATTGTTGGTGGGAATGTAAACTTGTTCAACCACTTTGGAAAGCAGTTTGGAGGTTCCTCAAAAGACTTCACATAGAGCTCCCCTATGACCCAGCAATCCCACTCTTAGGCATTTACCCAAATGTTTACAAACAAGACCACACTAAAGCTACCAGCACAACTATTTTTATTGCAGCATTATTTACTATAGCTAAGATATGGAACCAACCCAGATGCCCCTCAGTAGATGAATGGATCAAGAAAATGTGGTATATATACATAATGGAATTCTATGCCTCCATCAGAAAGAATGACATTGCCCCATTTGTTAGGAAATGGAAAAAATTGGAAAAAATTATATTAAATGAAGTAAGCCAGGCCCAAAGAAACATAGGTCCCATGGTTTCCCTTATTTGCAATATCTACTATATGTATGAGTCAAGCGGAAAAGGTCAGATAATTGGATGTTAGGAAAAGGAACCCTTAGATATGTATTTTAATGTTTTTTTTTCATGTATTTGTTTCTAACGCATTTATAAGATTATCTCTTTGTTGCTTTGTATGTCCCTCCCCCAGAGTATAACCCCTGCTTTCACTATATTTGATGTCAGTATAATTTGTGGAGGAGATGGGGAAAAACAAGTCGTTTAAGGATACAGGTGGACCTGTTGCAGCAATGAGAAGTACAAGTTGTCATGTCGAAAACGAGCTTTCCAACGTTGGGGGGGGGGGGAGAATTAGGTAGGGGGTCGGGGGAGAGGCTGGGAAGGGATGTGAAGTGTAAACAAAGGAGGAGGCTGCAATGCTTGATAAAAAAATGTACGCAATATCCTGCCCATGAAATTGTAACCCCTCTGTATAGTATGTTCACAAAAATAAAATTAAATTAAATTAAATTAAAAAAAGAAATAATGACACGGTCCCATTTGGTCAGAAATGAAAAGACTTGGGAAAAAAATCGTATTAAGTGAAGTAAACGAGACCCAAAGTAGACCCAAAGAAATATATCTCATGATTTTCCTTTTTTGCAATAATGAGTATATGTCTAGAATAATCTTATCAGATGAGCGTCAAAGCTCAAAATCTTTGTATACATGACTATATAAGATGATGCTGAGAGAAATGAACCCCAAGATGTGGACACAAGTGGTTTTTGGTTTTTGGTTGTTGTTTTAAAATACAATGTGGTTTTGGTTTTTGTTTCTTTCATCTGTTCTTCTTCCTGTGGTATAACTCTGTTGTCATTGTATTTGATTTTGGTACTTTGCATCTTGTATATATATTTATCTAATTTGGGGAGGGGAAGGGGAATAGGAAATGTTGAAACCAGGACACAGGATGGCCCATTGCAACAATGATACTCACAAGACACTTTACAAGTTTGTTGGAGGTAGGAGTGGGGGAGATGGGGAGAGAAGGGATAATAAAAGAGAAATAAGGAGGAAATAACAATGCTCAACAAGAAATGTGCTGCTTACCTTACTGATGTAACTATAACTCCTCTGTACAGCATCTTTACAAAAAATATTTAAAAATCAAAAATTTGAAAGTATAAAAACATAAAAAGTAATTTGATGCTGTTGTTAACCAATGACAACCAAAAATGCCTGTATATTTCAACAGATATAGTATTCTTAACTTTTTATTTTTATTGTAAAAGTGATGTACAAAGGGGTTACAAGCACATGAGTCAAGTAAAGAGTATGTTTCTTTTTGGACAATGTCATCCCTTGTTTCCTTCGATTTTTCTCTCCCATGTTCACTCACAAGTTGTACAATTCATTTTCAACAGAGTGCCTAGAGAATTGCTACGTTTTTCACCCTTTGCCCTTCCATTACTGTGTCCTCTTTTTCTTACCAAAGATAGATTGACTGATTGCAACAATGAAATGTACAAAAAGCTATGTGGAAAAATGAACTTTACAATTTAGAGGGTGGGGTGGTGGGGATGGGGTTATAGCTAAGGGAGGAAAGGCATGGTAGGAGAAAAACCAAAGGAGGCAATAATGCTGGATAAGAAATGTATTCCTTACCTTGCTCATGAAATTGTAACCTCTCTGTACAACATTTCACACAAAAAATACTTAACTGAAAAAGAGAAATAAAGGAAGCCAGGTGCTCGTGGTTCATGCATATAATTCTAGCTACTCAGGAGGCTGAGATATGAGGATCTCGGTTCAAAGCCAACCAAGGCAAGAAAGGCAGTGAGACTCTTATCACCAATACACCCCCAGGAAGGTGTGCTGTGGTTCAACTGGTAGAGCGTAACCTTGAGGAGAAGAGCTCAGGAAAAATGGCCAGGCACAGAATTCAAGTCCCATCTCCAACAAAAATATGGTGGGTAGATAGATAGATAAATACATACATACATACATACATACATACATACATACATACATATATACATAACATAGATAAAAAAGAAGAGAAAAGAAAAGAATAGCAACAAAGAAAAAACTCTTATTTCCATTTCCTGCACAACATTATTTCCAAATTATTTGCCAGTTGAAACTTGGATAAATCTGGGTTGTGGATCCCATGATCCCTTAGGATGACCTGTACCTGAATTTTCTGATTTATAAGCTAAGAAATTAGAAATTACTGATTTTTACTAGTAATTAATGCCTGTAAAAGAGTACTGTCCTCCAAACAGTCCTTAATATAGCAAAATCTGAATACTGTTTCCAAGGGCTCTGATGCCTAATCTGTATCCAGAACTAATTTGTTTATTTAGAAAGAAGGGAGAGCCTCTCATGAGCTGCTAACATTGACATCCAAGCCTTGATGTTTAAGTGAGGAGGACAAGTCAGATAGTTGACATGGTACCTGACAGGGAGGAGGGAAGTGCAAGAGCACCTACATCAGGACTTGTGGAGTTTTACTGGGGAGGTACAGATATCATTTCTCAACTACATCCTCTATGCATAGCCCTGCACATAGGTATAGCTGTGTGCTTAGTAAAATAGAAAGCATCTGTAAGTTTTAGAGCCTAGATGCTAAGATCTACTCATTTGCTTCAACAAAAATCTGTGTTCAAATACTCAAAATGTTGCTAAGTGCAATGATGCAGTTCTTTTTCTAATTTATTATCCCTTAAGGAGTTTCAGTTCCATAAGTCAGGGTAGAAGCACAGTGCATCTTGATCAATGTCACTCTTTCCACCATTTTCTCTCATCCTTCCTCAGCCCATCCTTATCCTCAAGTTAGAGTTCAAATTTTACACAATGTACATTGCATATAATGACTGCATTTGCTCATTTGCCCTCTCTCCCTTTGTGTGTCCCCCTGCTTGCCCTAGCCAAGAACCACTTCTTTGTTCCAGAATCTCAAATAAGGCCAGACATTGTGGTACCTGCGTATATACTCCAGCACTAGAAGGCTGATAGAGGACAATAGAAACCTACCTAAGCTGCCTCAAACAAAACCCACTGCCCATTCTTAAATGGATTGTGATGCTAGTTGTTTGTAAGGGCTTGTTTTTATTTATTTTTTTTATTTGGAACAACTTAAACTTGCAGAAAAGTTGGATTGAGGGAACAAAACAATTTCCATAAAGATCAATTTGCTTTGTTAGTGTGTGTGTGTGTGTGTGTGTGTGTGTGTGTGTGTGTGTGTGTGTGTGTGTGTGTGTTTTCCTGGGGCTTGAACTCAAGGCCTAGGCATTGCCCCAAGCTTCTTTGCTCAAGGCTAGTGCTCTACCACTTGAGCCAGAGCTCCTCATCTAGCTTTTTTGTTTTAATGGTGATTGGACATAAAACTCTCCTGGCTTTCTCTGCTTAGGCTAGTTTCAAACCATGATCCTCTGATCTCAGTCTTCTGAGTAATTAGATTACAAGTGTTACTACCAACACCAGACTCTGTATGCTTCATAAAAACCTATCTTCTCCATGGTACTTTGAGAAAAACTGTGATGTTAATATGGAGATAATATTATTTTACTGGACAAATAAAAATTGTGTAACTTGTTATGTACTATTCAATGCTTTGATCCATGCGTGACTCATGGAAAGGTTCAACCAAACTAATCAGTGTATGTGTTATGAGAACACATACAGTCTACTCTCTGAGTAATTGCCAAGTGAACTGAATATTCTTAATAGCTATAGTTGCCATAACAGGCAAGTGTCTAGGGATAAGTGGCGAAATATTAACAATATTATCTTGTCCTTAATAGTAACAATATTAATATTAATATTACTACCAATCTTATTATTAATATTAGTATTAACACCAATCTTACTCAAAAGACTCCACATTTTGTTAACACCATTCTTCCCACACTGCTTCAGGAATCAGATTTCCCAGTGTTCTCCATTCTGTGACAGAGTTTCATCTTTCATGACAAGGCTGATACTTATCTAACACCTTCCTTCCCTGTTCTTCTCTGCCTAAACACCCCATATGTGGTAGGTGGAAGTCTGTTGGGTTTTGACTGAGAGTACATAGCCTTGACTAAAATTCCTACTATAATTTTGTAATTACTATTTAAAGTTAAAAATGTGGAATGAAGGCTGGGAATGTGGCTTCGTGGTACAATGCTTGCCTAGCATGTATGAAGAACTGAGTGTGATCCTCATTGCTACATAAACAGACAAAGACAGAAGTGGCGCTGTGGCTCACGTAGTACAGTGCTGGCCTTGAGAAAAAGAAAACAAAAAACAAACAAACTCAGGGATAGTAACCAGGTCCTGAGTTCACTGCCAGGACTGGAAAAAATGAGGAATGAAAATATTACAATAGAGCTCTGGCCTCCCTGAGGTCAATATTACATTGGGGCGGAGGACAAAGCTAGAAATTAGGCTTGACAGTTTCTTGTCCTTGGAAGTTGTACACTTGAAATGTTAGATGAGAATGGCTAAATGCCGCAAATTCTCACGGTCCTACTGGTTAGTATTACAATCCTCAATAATTTATTGATACTGTTCTTTTCTTTTGCACATGTCCATCTTTCTGTGGAAGCCCTACAAATGAGTGCATAGAAATGAAAGGTTCAGCATGTTCCCAGAGTGTAGCCCTGGAAGCAGCCTCTCCCACAGGGCAGCCACATCCCTACATCCCACATCCCTGCAGCTTTCCACAACTGCAATTAATCAACCTTGAACACTTCACCTCCAACCTATGGTGAGGAGAGGCTATTAACTTGCCTATTAAACTGCTTGACTGAATTCACTAATAAAGTAAGAAACCAGCTGAGTCCCCTCTGCCTGGGGCCATTTGTTGAAGCAGGAACCACAGCCACAGGTAAACCCAGGTCTCTGCAGGTAAGGAAGCTGCAGTGGACTGGTTTAGAAATGCTATCTACACATGCCAGGGTCAAACAAGCTTTCTCTAAAACTTAATAAAATATTAAAGAGAGACCAGGAAATATATAAGCATTGGACTGGTGAATATTGGGGAGCTCAAGGCAGTTTGGAAGCCAACTCTCACTTAACATCACGTCAACATAACATAACAAGGCATAACATCAAACCAAACAAAGCACACTAATGGCATTTTAAAAGGGGCAAGGTGAATGGCTGCCTCCTACTCACTAGCAGTGCCGATCAGTCATTCTCAAGCTGTTCTGCTACTCTTATCAAATATTGCAGATCTGTAAAGTCCATGTAAGATGTAGAGGTGCACGCCTGTAATTCCAGCACTCAGGAGGCTGAGATAGGAAGACTATAATTTCAAGTCCAGGTCAAGGCTACATTGGGAGACTATCTCAAAAAGAAAAAAGACAAGTTCTATGTAGAAGCCAAAGGGAGTCCAGCATTTGGTAATTACTTGGTTACCTCACACAAAAGACTGGTCCCACAACTTGCCTATTGTTAGTGGCTTAGGCTGCTTCTCCACTGTCCCCCACCTCCTCCCTTCTCACCCATTCACAGAAGCCTTAGCTGAATTAAATACCAGGATTCAAAATGAAAGTACTTCTAGAAGCTCCCATGGCACAGAGCAAGCTTCTAAAGCCCAGGGGGCCCCATATGAGACAGCCTTTCCACATATTAGCTCTAGGGCTGTGATGAACATTCAGGAAGAAATCTAGTAAGTACTGACTGATTTCTCTCCATGCTCCATCTCATGCTGGAAGGCAATCAAGGCTCCTACAATGGTATTTTAATGGCTTGCTCATTGGGCACTTCACAGTTAACAGAGCCAACATGAAGTTTGCATTTGTAGGTAAATTTTGAAAAGCTAAGGAAGAAAACCAAGAAAAACACAACTCACTATCTTCCTCTGAGGTACCAAGGCCCTTCCAGATGTCACAGTGACAAGAAACAGCTGTGTTTCTGTATAATGTGTAGAACAGAAGCTTTAAGGCCTAGCCTTGATCTATATCATTTTGTGAAGTAATAGCGTTAATCTGAAATGAATATGATTGCCAGATAGAAAAATTTTACATCTCAGGGCTGAGAAGGTGGCTCAGTGGTAGAGCGCTTGCCTTGCATGCATGAGGCCCTGGGTTCGATTCCTCAGCACCACAGAACCAAACAAGAAAAAAGCCAGAAGGGGTGCTGTGGCTCAAGTGGTAGAGCGCTAGCCTTGAGCTGAAGAGCTGAGGGACAGCGCCCAGGCCCAGAGTTCTGGCCCCACGACCAGACAGCCCCCCCCAAAAAAAAGAAACAAAAAGTTTACATCTTATTTGCATACATCAACAGTGAATATCCATTGGCACAGCATGAGGCAAGAACTGATAAATAATTTGTGCCAATAATCACATGTGCAAATATATAAAATCATACCACAGACACTAAGCCCATGAGCTTACCAAACATAACAGATCTTTTCTTTGGTGCAATTCCATCATGTAAACTATAAAAGGAGTAATACCTAGTACAGGGACGCACACATTGACCCAGTATCAGACTATCCAGCTTATGTGTCAAGGATTTACAAGTGCCTAAGTCCCAACTCTATCCTGGAAGTTTCAGCTCACGTCATTCCTCAGCTTGATTTCGCCCACTCACTTATTCTTCAGGATGAAGTGTGCCTGAAAATCATCTTTAGATCCAAACTCAACTCTTCTTGAAATAAGTTGTGTACCTTGAACCAGAATGTCACTGGAAACAACTCTGATTTTTGACACCACCTGGCCTCAACAGCTCAGTGACAGCTCTGTTACTGGGCAGTATCTTATCTGGCCATAAGCTCTTGCCCTTAGGCAAGGCCTCTTGAAATCCTGTGCCCACCAGTTTAACCCTTTCTTAGCCTACATTGCTCGTTACCTCAATTAATTGGAAGTGTAAGGTGTGGTCGGAGAATTAATATTAATAATTCAGGGTAGAATAAAATAGACTACATTGTTAGTGCCCTAGGCTCTTAAGTGTTTGGTGAATTAACGTGAAGCAAATGAACATATATTTCTAATTCATGGCTACTTAATAAAATTTGATATTATATATGACATTGCTCACAACACAGGGTTTCTTCACCACAATCCCAATTCTTCAGCCCCTCTGTGGCTGTCTTGGCAGTGTGCTTTGCAAATGAGGAAAACACACCATCATTTTTGGATACTGTGAGGCTTCTATTGAAGGGTAATTCCATTTTAGTGGTACCCAGTCCAGGAATTAGACTGTCCTTATCAATTGCCTACATGGATAATACTTTCAATGGGGGAAAACATACTGCAAGTTCCTATCTTAGTTCGATGTAACCGCTTGCTCACCTCTAGCAGAATCCTGACACACAGGAAGATGCTTCCCAAGAGAGATGAAAGGCTGACAGAAATTCACAGGTGTGGGCTGGGCCCACCTTCCTCTCACCAGTGATTACTAAAAATAACCACTGGCCCTGCTGACCCAGGATGGACACTGCCCTAAAATACTCATTTCACAAAAAGGAGACTCACTATGTGAAAAGTGAAAGTAAGTTCATATTTTCCTGAAGTTTTAATAAGAACAAGAGCAGAGATATACAGAGGACAAATTCTAAGTGGGCTAATGTGAAATACAAGATAGTCCCACATGATAGGCCACTGTAATAGTGTTTCAAATGGGATGTCGTGCCTTCCTCTACCATTAATGACTCATTAGGGTTCCAGAACATGATATGGCAAGTGGGGAGAGGGTGAGGGAAGCAGGGTCTTCCTTCAAAATCGAAGGTGTCTACAGGAAAGAGACAATTAGCTCAATACCTGCTCCCAGGACACCTGCTCAGACCTCTGGGCTTAACCCTGAGGCTTCTTTACCACTCTGACTATTTCATGGAGAGTTAAAGCCTTTGCTGTAGCTCTTTTTTCTTAGGAAACAATTTCAGTTATTCGCATGCAACATGAATGGATGTACCCTGTTTTAGACTGGTCTAAGTGCTGGCTGACTGACTTCTCTGTGCCTCCAGCAATTTTCCAGAGCACAAGCTGTGGAGAAAGACCTGCTGTGCCAAAGACTATATACAGCCAAAAAGCTATCTGTTTGACTCATCCTACAGGAACTAAAGCAAGTCCAGCCTGTTCTCATCACAGGAACTCTAGGAAAATCACAATAAACGATTTCAAACATACTCTCAGAGTATATATTAAATGATACTAATATGTTACCTCTCTACCATCACCAGCTTTTTAATTATGGATTTTTTAAATCAGTTTTAGGGCCTGAACTCTTGGCGGGGGCGATATCCAACAACACTTCAGACCTGGAGCCACAGAACATCTTCTGGCTTTTTCTGCTTATGTAGTGCTCAGGAATTATCAGGTCATCTTGCATGCAAGGCAAGTACTCTACCACTGAACCACCTTCCCAGCCCCATTAGATAATTCTCAATCTCCCTAATCTGTCATTTGAATATATGAAGAAGCCCCCAAATAGAAGATAAACTTTGCATAGTCATTTAATAGACATGTTATAATATGTCAAACATGAGTTGTTTACATTAAATATATTAGAAATAAGTGGAAATTCTACTTTTAAATTTTTCTTCCTATTGTTTATAGCCTCTACAGTACCCAGTCCTCAAAGCAAGGGACCAGACTGTTAAATTTCTTTCTCTGAAGGTCAGAAACAGAAGACACAAGCCTTGAGTCTCTTTAAACTAACTTCAGTCTTTACTCGTTTACTATAATAATTTGGAAGCCATTAGGAAGTGGAAATGTTAGAAAAGAAATTATTATTTTGAAAATATAACTTTAGTAGGCATTGGGCGTCATCAAAATGCATTGTAGTCAAAACCTGACAACTAAGGAATTCAAATGTGTTTGTACATCTACTTAGTAGGAGGAAAGAAAGAAAACAAGAAAGAAGGAAAGAAAAGAAAGAGTAACAGGACTTGTGAGTTCATAATGCATTCAATTGTTTAATCAACTAAAGTGTTATTTGCTCAATAGGAAAAGCAATGTATTTAGTAAAGCTAGATTGGCATGAATAGATTAATACATCTTCTGAGAGTGATCCTGTAGCTCCCTTCACATGGTTAGCGTGGACAGGAATCCTTATTTTCAATGATACATTTCTGGCTTCCTCCCACTGAGGTAGTGGGACTCAGGCATCACCCTATCACAAGCCACGGCTCCTACACATCACAGAGGCATCATGTGCTACCTTGGTTACTTTACCCAGCTGTTCTGAAACTGCCTCATGGCTTTTCTTTGTTTATTTTAGTTTTGGTGATATTTTTCTTATGATCAGCTCACTTGACCAGTCACATGCTATTTTAAAACGAAATACTTTAAAATTAAAAACGATGAAATAATTGGAAATAATCTATGACCACCAATATTTCTTTTCTGACTGAGTTTTCCTCATCAGCATTTATTGTCATTCAATACAGGGAAAAGATACAAAACAAAATAAACACAAAGTTTTAGCAAGAAGAAGCTAACAAATGATAACTTGGTGGGTCCTTTTCTTAAATTTCAGTATAACTAGTTTTGCAGCTATATGGAAAATAGCTAAGAATATAAAATCTTTGGAAGACACCAGAGTGGATTGACAATAGCAGACTCACCATCTGTCCTATGTAGACTAGCAAATCCAGGGCCGTGGCTGCTGGACAGCTCTGAGCTGCTGCTGAAGGATACCAAGCGCAAGGCAGAGGTCAGTGAAGCATCGCTCTTGTCTGTACAACAACAACAAAAGACATCATCATCCCTCACAGGCTAGAGACACACTGAGAAAAATTTTCCAACTCTCTACTTTCTCACCTCCCTTCTTTTTTAATTAAGAGGTAGAAAAACGCTTGAATTTGTAGCAAACATCAGTTTTCACTGAGATATGCTAGTAACTGCTAACTACAGGCTCTCATTGATTATTAAAACCTGATGTGTAGCATTTGTTCTTTCTCATGGTGGAAGTATTTCAATTTGACCAGAATTGAACCTGTCCACAGGATAGGTTGGAAAGAGATGCACAGTTTCACATATCACATGGCATTTTCTCCATGCACATACATATGTAAATAGCCATTGTGCTTAAAACATAGGTGTCATGAAATCAATAACTAGTGGAGAGGTTTGAGAATTTACTTTCATTTTGCTTAACTGGAAGTTTATATAATTTTATTTTGAAAAACGACTGGTTTGTAAAAGTAATGATTGGCTCTGTATTGAAAGTTTCTACACTTCCCTAAAACTATCTAAGGATTCATTGGAAGCCCAGTCCAGAGCCAAAGAAAATTTTTCATGCATTTCAAACAGCCCTACATGGCTCAGAGTTTGGAAACAAGTGACACAGGTTTGCCAATGACCTCTAAAGAGTGAGAAAATCCTTCGAGGCACGGTTCACATAACGAACAAAATTATTTACACTATTTACACCAGAAAGGGGTCCTGTGACTACGTTGTCCTGGGCTAGATACCCAGAACCAAGAGCAGCCTCGACCATGAAGCCTCCAAGTCTCCAGTAGGCAGCCCCGATCTTATTAGTTCGTCTGCAAACCACAAATTAGTCGGTTGTTCTGCTACCTCCAACCCCAGACCTCCAAAGCTGCAAAGCTCCGAAGGGGAAGGCTTTTCCTTTTCTTCCCTTCCTCCTTCTCTGCAGCCTCTCTGCTCTCCACAGGCCTGCCCCGCCTGCGCAGGAGGCGCCTCTCCACAGGCCGCTCCAGAGAAAGGTCCCAGACGGCCCCTCGAGGAGGCCCCGAATGACCTCTGGAGGCCGTCCCGGATGGCTGTGGAGGCTGGCCTGCCTCCTCAGGCCTGCCCTGCGCTACTCGGCAGGCTGTCCCTGCTGTCGCCTCTCTTCACTCAGTGTCTCCCCTCTCCCTTGTTCTACTTCTTCCTTGCTCTCTCTCCCCCACCCTCCTCAGGACTCCCCTCAGGACTCTCCTCAGGACCCTCCTCAGGACTCTCCACAGGACTCTCCACAGGACTCTCCTCAGGACTCTCCTCAGGACTCTCCTCAGGATTCCCCTCAGGACTCTCCACAGGACTCTCCTCAGGACTCTCCTCAGGATTCCCCTCAGGACTCTTGGTCTCTCCCCTACTCTCCCCTTCTCGGTCTTCCCTCAGGACTCCTAACAGGCAGCCTATGTATAGGCTGCGCCCCTCCCCTTTCGGAGGCTTGCCCCGCCCCTTCGGCGGCATGGCACGCCCCTCCTGTGGCACACCACGCGGGGCGGGGCCAGCTTCTCGATGTCCCGCCTCCTCCGGTGGCCCGGCTGTGCAGCAGTGAGGCTCACCTCTTGATTCCCGCCCCCTTCAGCCGGCCGGGCCACGGAGCCATGCAGATTATCGGGGCCCCACTTATTATCGGGGCCACGCTGGTTATTACAACATCATTTCCATTTTCACTCACCAGGGCCTCAGGCTCAGCCTTTCCTCCGGTCATGGGTGCGCACGGCACACAGGTCAGCACCAGCTGTGTCTGTTACCAGGGTAACCACAGTCTCCACTGTGGCTGACACACTGTTCGCTCTTCTCATCCATTCAAAATAGCACACTTCACACACTCAGCGTGCAATTTGTTATGTGATGCGCTGATTGATATCTATGGATGCCGATCACACAACAGTTTCTACGCTCAACAGCTTCAGTCTCAGGGCTTTTCTTTGCAGCCCTCTCTACATGTGTCGGGCCTTTACGAGTGTTACTCTGAGACCATGTTCACAGGACCGGTAAACTTCTAACATGCTCCTGGCACAAGGAAGTGTAAATAAAACCCAATTGTGGGCTGGGAAGGTGGCTCAGTGGTAGAGTGCTTGCCTTGCATGCATGAGGCCCTGGGTTCGATTCCTCAGCACCACATAAGCGAAAAGAAAAATGCCGGAAATGGCGCTGTGGCTCAAGTGGTAGAGTGCTAGTCTTGAGCTGAAAAGCTGAGGGACAGCGCCCAGGCCCAGAGTTCATGTCTCAAGACCGGACCCAAAAAAATTAACAAAAGAAAAAAGAAAACCTAATTGTTGAAGTATTACTGTGGAAAATGGAAATTTCAGAACATTCTGGAAGGGAGAGGTTTTCTGCAGGCATAACAGTGGAAGGAACTCAGGTGCAATGATGTCTTCAGCAGACCAGTCTACCCCATTCCTTTTGTGTACAAAGGGATCCCAGGAAGGGAATCAACCTCTCCAAACACATGGCATTGGCTGAGGCCGAGTGGGGATTCATTTCCTTCCCTGTTTAACTGAGCCACCTGCTCCATATTTCCCCCCTACACCTTTCTTTTTCATGGCCTCTGGAAACAGCAGTCCAGCCCCCTCTCTGTCCCCTCTGCTCACGTAGTAATAATCTCGTCATTGCTGATTCCAGAACCAGACTACAGAAAGCTCTGGGCTAGGCACCAGGTGTCTGACCTTAGAATGCTTCTCACTTTCCCAAAGCCTGGATTTTCTCATCCACACAAGTTACTGAGAATCTCACACGGCTCACAAGGCTTGCTTTGCCTATTTCATGATGGTGAAACAACTCACCACACATTCAGTCCCCTGACATTTTCTGTGAGGACATTGTCCCCATGTAGGGAACGCTTATGATTTTGTCCTGTCTTCATATTCATTTTTAACTGTAATTGAACTACTCCTAACAGAGGCTGGGCCTGCTCACTGTGACATCCTTTCCAAAGGGGTCCAGATGGCAGCAAGAGCAAAACAGACAGATCTCGCTCCACTTTCCTCCAACTCCTTTTACAGAAACCACTCAGACATTTGTACTCACAATAAACCTGACTACATTCAGTTCCTTCTGAACTACCACATCCATGCTTCACACTCCAGGATAGAGCAACCCTGGGGCCCTATTTGGATATCACTTTGGGCACAATAAAAGCACAAAGATGTAGGGCCCCTCTCTTTCTCTGCCAGTACCCTCTGACCTCCATGTTTTCTCTCTCCCTGACTGTGCCCTGAGATAAATACCCTTTGTTTGTGATTCCTGATCTTCCTTTCCTTTATAGCTTCATTCACCCCTCTCCTCTGTGACCTGCCTAACTTCTCAGCTGTGCTCCTGACCTCCCTGTCCACGCTATGCCCTAGCCTTTCCTGTCCTTTCTCTCTTCTGGGCTCTGACTTCCTTGACTGCGATGAGCCCTCCACTCTGAGTCCTGTCTACTGTGCCTCACGACCTCCCTCTCCTCTCTTTTCTGTCACCTCCTGACCTTCCTGATGTCTTTTGCCTATATCCCCTGAACTGTATCTTCTGCTGGCTCTGCCCCCAGCCTCTTTGTCCTCTGTTAGTGCTCCTTGTTCACTCTGTCCTCTCTCTATCATGGCCCCTGCCTGTGTGCTCTCTGCTGTGGTTTTGATCTCCCTTTCCTTCTCTGCTGTGCCCTGTCACCTTCACTGTTATCTGATATAACCTCTGACTCTCCTCACATCTGCTTTCTATGCCCTCTAACTTCATATCCTCTCTCACTTCTCCATATTCTCCCAACTATGATCCTCAACCTCCATGTCTTTGCTTTCTATCTGTTCACCTTGTCTTTCTTGTCTTGTCTCTCTGCTATGACACCTGGACCAATCAGCCCCCTCTCCTCCACTTCTGTTCAGGACCCCTGTGTTTAACCTATAGGCATATCTCACTCCACAGAATACAAAGTTTACTAAACCTCTAGAATGTTCTTCTCTGGTTCTGTTATTGAGTCTGGTCTGTAATCTGAGCCCTGATGTGGAGGCCACAAGCTGAGTTCATACAAACTCTAAGAAAGACCAGATAACATCCATGCTATGAAACCACATTTCTATTTTCCTAACACAAAGTATGCAAAGCTTAGTGCAGAAAAAGAAATAATACCTATGCTGACACAGTCTTCCCTTGAGAGGAACAATTTGATCAAGTTTTAATGAATTATCACTTATTTTACACTCTAAATAAGAGGCTTTAGAATCAACTCACATAATTGACTGCTAGTCACTTAGGAAAATGGAAGGGTTCACAAGGTGACACTTTCCATAAGTCCTGACAGGAACACTGCTAATTACATACAGCACTGACTCTAGCTGGCTGACATGCACACCACTGCAGGCTCGGGAGCCTCTGACATTCTCTTCAAAAGTTGATAAGAAATTCGGTCCCTCTGCTCATATCTGTAACTCTGACTACTCAGGAAGCTGAAGACTGAAGAGCCCAGTTCAAACTCAGCCTAGGAAGGAAAGTTCCTGAGACTTTTATCTCCAATCAACCACCAGAAAGCTACAAGTGTATGTGTGACTCAAGTGCTAAAGCAATAGCCTTGAGTAGAAAAACTAGGGGGTAAGTGACAGTAGCCAGGCCCTGAGTTCAAGTTGCAGTACCAGAACACACACAAAAAAGACCTCTTTTTGTTTTCTTTCTCTTGCTTCATCAGAAAAAATCTCTATACGAAAAACTGATGATGAGCCTTATTGATAAATAAAATTTCTTTTTCAATGGACGAATTCTGAAAACCTTCAGAAGAAAAGAACCATTTCTAGTTATTTCTTTTTAACAAGTGAACTGTCAAAACCAATTGGAGAACCATCACCTTAGGGGAGAAACAAGCTAGGTAGAAATCATAAGCTTGTAATCACACATGAAACTAGAGATTGCTACAACTAGGATTGAGCAATTTACTTCTCTCCATAAAACATAGTGCAAAGTGTGTCCTTATGAAAAAAATGCCAGTTTCCCAATTCACTCACTCCCTCTGAGGTTTAAATGTACTCAGGACACATTTCTGAGAAGCATAACAATTCTAAAGGAAAAGAGAAGCTCTTCATTCAGCAAAAAAACAGGTTGCAATCAAGTGAGGTGACTCTCAAATCACTGCCAATGCAGCTTAAATAAAGCAGGTCATTTCCATAAGGAACCAGATTTAATCTTTATTTCCTCAACTTGCATTATACTGCTTGACCCACAGTTGACATTTGATGAGTATTTCCTGAACTACACCGACCACTGATCTAAGAACTTCTGTACAACTTTCTAAAACTCTCTGTTATCTACCCTATATATCACTCTGAACACATATTGACCATAAATATGCGTCTTTAATGGGCTGAAATAACCCTAAAAGGAGAGCTGTGCCGTCCTCATTTGCCAGGCCAGATGGGAGGTAGAGGAGTGACAGCACCAGTCAAGACAGAAGAGTCTAGGAACAAGGCTTACCTCTGCAGCCAGGCAGGCTCCCACAGCATTCACATCAGGACACATTCCCATCCCAGCTACATTCAACAACCCACCACACCCCACTTTTTGACAGGACCCATAACTTCTGCATAGTCTGTCAAGATTGGGTCCTTTTGTGAAATAAAATACAGAGAATAGGCAAAGCAGCAGTGTCTGCTTTTAAACACAGACTTGAAGGAGACTTTGAGAGCCCACTGCCCCAAAGCACTGAGTCCTGTGGCTGCACTTGCCTAGGCCTCCCAGGTCCTCTGGGTAGGACTATCAGACCCTGTCATTAATCAGAGAACCCTGTCAGGTAATTTCAAAAGCAATATAAAACATCTAGGGTATGTTACAAACATACAGTCTCTTCTCCATGTACACATATACTTCCATTCATGAAATTGTGATTTGCAAAATGTAATCTGCTTTGGGCTCTACCAATCCAGAATATTAAAGATACACTGGGCGGGTATATGTACAGTCAAGGGAGAAGGCTGTGTATAGAGGGAGGAAATATATGTATTCACATCAGAAGCACAGGGCTCTATCTGTGCAATGGATGGACTTCTAGGAATCACTTGTAGGGGTCACTCAATGATGTCAGCAGGGCCAGACTTAACCTGCAGTTTTCTTAGGACATCTCCTGTCTGCAAGAGGTTCTAGGACAGTACCACTCAGCCCGATTCCACATCAGTGACAGTGACCTCACAGTTTCAAAACAGAAGTCATGTTATGTTAAACCCAAACTTTCCCAATTCTGTAGTTTCTACGAAAATCTCAGATTCTATTGTGAAATGGTTTAAATGGCCACAGAACAATATATTATTCAATTTCTTTAATCCAGAGGATTATTTCCATTCTATAGAATCTGGAAAGCCACTTCCTTTCCTGTTGCTTCACAATTCCATTGAAATTCTGGTCTAAACAATGAACTATGTGGATCCCAAGAAAACTATTGTTATTTTCTAATATTTTAGTGTGGACAAAGATTATTACCAGTAAGCATTTGGATGTGTTTTGCAAATATTTTCTCCTTGCAGGGTATTTTAAAAAATAATAAAAAACGTGAGTAGAAATGGCAGACATGTGGTATGGGTCTTAGTTTCTCTTTGGAGTGCCGTGAACCAGAACACAAGGTAGAGATCTCATGAACAGAGAACTTGGGATCTGGTTTGTGAAACACCCCCTCCTTACCAGGGCCAAGCAGTGAGCTGTGCAAGAATCTTCCTCAGGTGAGAAGTACGCTCAGACATCTGGGGTGGAAGCATAGCACATCTTGGGGGACAGGAGACACCCACTAGCCAGGACATGTGGCAGTTGCAGGTTCTGTAAAGTGTTGTACCCTCTCCCTCACAGATGCCTGAGCAGCCACTTCTGACCTTCACAGTGGCTGCAAAGAGCCAAAACCGCACAGGAGAACACAAAGGAAGATACCAAGCATTTCAGGAAGGCACATTCCCAGGGCAAGAGCCAGAGTTAAGAAGGGTTCAACAAGCTAGAGAGAAGCCTGGGGAAGAAATGAGGAAAGGAGAAAACTCAAGGGCTGGAATTTCCAGAAGACTCTCAGATTCCAACAGTGCTGCCTAACATCACTGTCTATGCACATGTGACTCCCACCCCGGTACAGCTGTGTGCTCCACACAGAGACTAGCATGGTTTAACAAATCAACAGTCGAGGAATAAGAATCACAGTTGTCCAGGCCACATTGATCTGACAAATTCAGCACAATAATTCCAACTAATGGAAAGTAAGTGATATTGAAAGAAGTTATCCTTTTACATTATTTTTTAAAGGGGGAGGGAGTTTAAGTTGCTAATAACCAGTGACCTTAATAGCTAAAAATCAGAGAAATTATTTATAGAGATATAACTTTGTATAAAGTTGAGCCATGTCAATATACTCTAGGAAGATGTTTTAATTTTGTTTGTTTTTTTGTTTCTTTGGGAGGTTGAACTCAGAACCTCATGCTCATGTTTTTTCCACTCAAGTCTGGTGCTCTACTATTTAAGCCATACCTACACTTTGGGAATTTTTTGCTAGTTAAATGGAGATAAGAGTCACAAGGCAATGGATGAGCAAATGCTGCAAGATTCTCACTGCACACTATGTTGAAAATGAACTATAGAGCTGTGAGTGGGGATGGGAGGAAAAACTAGGACAGAGAGAGAGAAGGGATGACATTGACCAAAAAGGAATACTTTTTACCTGAGTTGTGTAACTGTAAACACTCTACGTATCACCTCGATAATACAGTAAACATTTTTAAAGTCAAATCATTAATCTCAGTTTTAAAAAGAATTTAAGAAAGTCTCAGATGGTGGTGCTTCCCGTTACCTGTCTGTTCTCTGTGCCTAAGGAGGCTGTGCCCACCTGACAGCCCTGCACCTCTCTGGTCTGCTTACTGGGTAGAGAGCCAACTCCATACACCTATGATGCTAATGCAGGACCAAGCCACCTGGGCCAGGACCAGTGATTTCTTTTAGTAACAAAGTTCCTGGAAGATTCATCCACACCAAAACACCAGTGAGGACACTGGCCTGATCTTCCTGTCCAGCAATCCCATCTTATTCTCTCATCTCTCAACATGCCTGTTAACCTTACCACAACGAGAGCTTTCTTGGGGACTGCAAGACACCTGGGCTCCCAGAGTCAAAAGTACTTTCATCTTCCGGACTTAGGAGGGCTAATCAACTATAAACCACCTCGTGCTAGCTTCATTTTCAGAAGCAGGTCAGCCACGGTTTTCATAAAAGTTTATAGTAATGCAATGGCATTTTCTGTTTCTGATACAGTTGTAAATGATTTTCTACACTCACGAATGTATCCCGCTACTCCTGGGTTCCAGGTCTGCATAGAAAGAATCACGAGCATCCTGAACAGGGCGGTAGGGCCATATCCGCGTCTGAGTGTCCTCCACTGTCCATCACTCCAGTCCTCCGCTTGGTGCTAATGCCTCCTTGCTGCTCTCTTCTCTTGTGTGTTTCAAGTAGCCAGAGCACACCAAAAATAAGCTTCAACCTGTAAACCCCACCCCAACCCTCCAGCACACTGCTCTGTGCCCTGGAGCCTGCTGAGCCTCCAACCCAGATGCTCCTAGGGACACTATCGCCACTTAGTGCCGCGAGTGCCTCTGCTGGTGTCCGCGAGGAAGTGCAGACCAGACATAAACCCCGCACATTTGCCAGGCTGAGCCTGGCCAGAAGACCTTAGAGACTCAACTGTGCTCACACACTGGGTCCAGTCCATACCTCCTCTTCAACAGTTCAATATGCTTCGGACTAAGGAAGTGAGTTATGAGCTGAGTGATATTTGCATACAGTACAAAATATTGAGCACTCCCTTTAAACTTGCATATTCATTTAAAATGAGAGGTTAGGACAGAATAAACTACTGTGGCTTTAAGGAAATAATTACATAGAACAAAAGCGTGTCTAGGGTTAGCACTTTACTATGTCGATTCCAGCTGGGAATGAGAGTTCTACACTAAATGACTAAAAAACTATGAATTTCTGGGCACCACTAGCTCATGTCTGTAATCCTACCTACTCAAAAGCAGAGATCTTAGGATCACAGATTGAAGCCAGCCTAGGCAGCAAAGCATGTAAGAATTTTATCTCCAATTTATCACACAGATACCTCTCTCCAAGAGTGGAGCTGTGCAGAGCACTACCCTTGAGCACAAAAACACAAAGGACAGCACCCAGAACCTGACTTCAAGTCCTAGATTTGGCACAGAATAATGAATTGAAAATAAACCTAATTTGAATATGGCAGAGGACATCAACTGGAATTTTTCCACAGCAGATATACAGCCCCATGAAACATCACTAGTATTTAGGAAAAGGCCAAACCACAGGGTCTCACCACTTTACATCCACTAGGATAGCTGTTATAAAGCAAGCAGAAGCAAGTGGAGCTGTGGCTCAAGTGTTACACTGTTAGCCTTCAGCAAAAAGCTCAGGAAGAGGCTTCTGCCCTGGGTTCAATCCCAAGGTCAGCACACATGAAAAACCACACAAAAGAGAAAGTTGAGGTTGGTAGTAACTGGAAGAACATGGAGCCCTAGTTCCTTGCTAGTTTTTTATTTAGGTTGTTTTGTTTGGCAATAGTATGATTTGAACTCAGGACCACATTAGGCAGAGTTAGGGTCCCATTATTTTTATGGCTCTTTAGTTATTTTTCAGATCTTTTTCAGTTATCATTGTGATAGTTTTCCTCAGAGAGGCTTTGGACTCCAGTCCTCTACTTCTGTCTCCTGCTTAGCTGGGATTACAGATGAGAGACCGAGTCATCATAGGCCATTATTCCATTTCAGCAGGAAGCATCTAGACATTGACAATAACTCTTTTTAAAGAAGTTGCTGGGTACAATCGCGAGTGAGGAAAATGTAATAGGACCTGACATCTGAATATGTTTACATGTGAGGATTTAGTTCATGACTAGACCAAGATGCCTCCAATTACTTGAATTTTTCAAAGGCAGCATTTTTCTCTTCTTTCTCACTCTCCTATCGCCCCACCCACACACCTACTTGCCATTCCCTAGAAGAGGAAATTCGGGATGATTCTCATACCTTGAGTCAAGGTCAACACACTCCTCTCCTTATCTTGCTTTCCAAGGTATTGAAGGAACATTTAGGATGATGACTACATCTCTGGAGACTGCTGGTTAACACATTTGGAAATAATCAGGCCCAAGAACACCATTTGGCTGGACCTTCATTCCTCAGCACTTAAATCCATCAGGAAGTCCATGCTCCTAGGTGTGTCCATAAAAACCTCTTTTTTCCCCTACCCACAAGTTCTGCTCTTCTTTCTCAGACAATAGCTCAAGTAGGTCTCATTTTGCCTGCAAATTAATATACCTTTATTACCTTTACGCTAAGACATTAATCTCACTGACATTGAATTGACATTGAATTCAGGGAACTGAATTTTCAGTAACACAGGAGAGTTGGGAGCTGCAGACTACAAAGCAAAGTGAAAAACACAAATTGCAGAGTAAACTCTAAATTTTCAAAACTGGTAACGATATAGACTATAAGCAGTGATCTCCAAAGAAACAGGTAATATCTGAGTCAAGGGGAAAGGCACAGGAAATGGATGGAAGAATGCCTCTGACAGGTTGAGCAGGTGAATTTGGAGGTAGGAATCTAGAGGGCCCAAGAATGAAGGACTTGCTGAGCTAGTGCCAGTGGTAGGGCTTTGTGACACATCACTCTTTCCCCTTTGTGACTTAGTAGAAAACCAGGCCTTTGTGATGTAGGCCTTCATTTACTATATATTGCCGAAGAAACTCCCAGAGCTCAGTTGCTCAAGAGCAATAGTGCGATTCAGATGATGGAGAATCCTCTCTTGTCACTGAAAAGCGTTGCTATTCCATGGCTGAGCCCTGAACTCGCCACCTTTGCAATGGATATGATCCTTGCCATTGTGGGTGGGGTGGGGCTCTACCTCCTGCTACTGCTACTTCCCTGCTTCAAGGAAAATCCATCCTCACCAACACCTGAGAGAAAGAACAAACTGACTAAGGTAAGATCTCTAAGGGCAGACCACCCAAAAATAGGTAGGTAGGTAGGTACGTAGATAGATAGAGATAGATAGATAGATAGATAGATAGATAGATAGATAGATAGATAGATAGATAGATAGATAGACACACACACACACACATTGGAATTTTACTTATCAGTTAGAGTGATACTGTAGCATTTGTATAGGAATAGAAGACTTGGGAAAATTAAGTGAATTAAGTCAGTCCCAGAGAGACAAAGGATCCATGTTTTCCTTGATATGTGGAAGGTAGATTTAGTGTATATACACATGTGTACACAAATGTATTGACTGAGATATGGTAGAGTCAAAGGAGATCTTAAAGTGGAATTTATTAGAAAGCCAAAAGCCCAAGTTCAGTAAAATAGAAAAATCAGAAATGTGTTGTTGACAGGGTGGGGAGGGGTCAAAGGGAAAGGGGGGTATTCAATGGAGAAGAGGGGGATATGTAGACAAGAATCCAATATATAATCTATCACAGTAAGAAAGGGCTGAGTGGGGGGTGGGGGGGAGGGACACACTGCAGAAAGAATTAACAATTATACCACTTTGTGAAATAGCAACTCCTGTGTACAACTGCTTGATAATTTTTTAAATGGTTCTTTAGTTTACTGATGTTTGCACTTCTCAAAAACAAGTAACAAAGCCTCTAGAGGGGAAATTCCAGAAAAAAAGAGAGACATCTTCTCCTAGGAACTATCAGCATACAGGGCACAATGTCAGTAGCATTAGGTAGTATTCTGAGTTCTCAGAACAGCTGTGTGGAGTCCAGCAAGTACCAGGGTTAATTCAAACCCTGAAACTCAGCAACCAAGGACTGAGGTCCTGAGAGCTGAGGACTTGAACACTCAATCCTATGTCACAGCAGGTGCCTGAAAACTGCACTTTCCCCAGTGTTAGGCTTATTAGCCGACTGTTCAAGGCCCATGTCAACCTCCCACCAGAGGCTAAGGTCACCTTTGGACTCAGAAAGGAAAAGCCAACCTGGAAGCTGAGAGGCACCTGGAAATCAGGTTCTTGGTCCTTAGAACAGAAAAAGCACTGAGGTGATCTTTGTTGTCTATCTCATATAAGAGAAACAGAAATGAGCTGGGAAGGTGGCTCAGTGATAGAGCACTTGCCTTGCATAGGTGAGGCCCTGGGTTCGATTCCTTACACCACATAAGCAAAAAGCAAAATGCCAGAAGTGGTGCTGTGGCTCAAGTGGTAGAGTGCTAGCCGTGAGCTGAAGAGTGCCCAGGCCCAGAGTTCAGGCCCCATGAACCAGACCCTGCCCCCAAAAAAGAAAGAAAAACAGAAATAATTAGCAGCCACACTAACTGTGAAGAAAGGAAATGCAGGGACATAGGTGAAGACATCATTTTATCCAGAAACACCAAATATCTTAAACTTGTCTAGGGAAAGGAAAAGAGTAAAGAGGTCTAAGTCACGTTTTTCTCATCTCTCAGTATCCTGTGGAGAAACGAGGCCAGATCAAGTGCAGGAAGAAACGTGCTGCTCTGAAAGGTAGGCTCCGCACGTTCTCCCAAGGGGATTTGATCTCGGTCTCTGTCAGCAAGAGTCAGGCCACCAAGTATTTCAGTGTGTAAAACCTTAGGAGGAGAGTCCTGGGAAAGAAACCAGAACTGGAGACATTTTTCAGGTTCTCTGCATGGAATGAAGCTGCGACATGCATCATAACAAATGGGAGGAGCTGAGAGGCTGTGAGGTCACACTGATGATGTGCAGGTGTGTCACACAGGGCAGGGCTAAGAGGCTGTGAGGTCACACTGATGATGTGTAGGTGTGTCACACAGGGCAGGGCTATGAGGCTGTGAGGTAGCACTGATGATGTGGATGTGTGTCACACAGGGCAGGGCTAAGAGGCTGTGAGGTCACAGTGATGATGTGGATGTGTGTCACACAGGAGGAGGGGCTGAGAGGCTGTGAGGTCACACTGATGATGTGGATGTGTGTCACACAGGAGGAGGGGCTGAGAGGCTGTGGAGTCACACTGATGATGTGGAGGTGTGTCACACAGGAGGAGGGGCTGAGAGGCTGTGAGGTCACACTGATGATGTGGATGTGTGTCACACAGCGGGAGGGGCTGAGAGGCTGTGAGGTCACACTGATGATGTGGAGGTGTGTCACACAGGAGGAGGGGCTGAGAGGCTGTGAGGTCACACTGATGATGTGGAGGTGTGTCACACAGGGGGAGGGGCTGAGAGGCTGAGAGGTAACACTGACTTGATGAGGAGCTGGGAACTTCAAACCCACATGTGGCCCAATTCAATTCCCTAAAAACTGTATTAGCAATGAGATGTCCTTTTTCCGGGTGCCCCAAGAGGTGGTGCAGATGATGGAGGTTTGCAGGCCGGTGGTCCCTTGTAAATAAAGAAGCACTACCCCTCTATATGCCCTCTTAGCACTGGTACACATCTGGCGGCCATGGATACAGATCTGGGATCCAATGTGATCTTCCATGTTCTTTAATAGACAGATGTTTCCTTCAGCCTCCTGTAGGTTCCAGAGGCCCTCCCTTATCTGCCCTAACCACCATCTGTTTCTAGTTTGCAGAGAGATTCGGGAAGAGCTTGAGGAGATGCATGACTTAGCTTCCTTTCTGAGTAGGTAAGGTTTTCCACATGTCCCTGTGCCTGCATTTCTACCCCAGAGAATGGAATTTTCTTGGGGTTGAGGAAGACTTCAGGTTGGCCTGGGATGTGGCGGAAGCCACAGGATGTAGAAAAGCAAGGGCTGTGTAAATGACAGGGTGTGGTACTGTGGGTGCCATGGACAGCAGGTAAATACCCTTGTCCATACTGGGACTGTCTGTTGCTGAATGAAGTTTGTCTCCTGTCTCCTACAGCACCCTAGGGAAACTCGATGACACTGGAAGCTTTCAGCGTTTCTTAAAAGGAGATGCCTTAGGTGAAGTTTTCAACTCAGAATCTGCTACAGCCCTCCCATCAGCGAGGGACTCTGAGGAGGACACTTTCTCCAGCACTGTGTCCCTGAAGGCTTCCCCATCTCCTTCACCCCAGGGCTTGCAGCCTCTGGCCTCTACCTTGTCACCAGTCCACATGGGTTCCTCAGTTTCTGTTGAGTCACACTCATCCCAGAGTGTGTCTCAGCCTCCGGAGCCGTCGATTGCTCTAGGAGAAGGGTCTTTTCCCTGTTCTCATTTTCCTCCAACTGTGGCCTGCACTCCACCCAGGCACGACTCAAACTCGGGTCTTCCCCCATGTGACATCAGGGAAGTCCCACCAGAAACCACCCCACAGAGCTCTCCAACCAACAGCTCTCAGGTGCCTTCTCCTATCCCAACCCTCAACTCTGATCTCCTGGATTTTCCAGACAGAGTGATTAGTAAGAGGGAAAAGCTGAAATCAGCTTCTCAGGAGAAAGAACACCCTCTGGATTCTCGGGGGAACATGATGAAGTCACTAGGCAGTGCACAAGACACTGCCATCCCTCAGCCCTTCTGGAACACCGAGGGAAAACCACAGCAGCTTCCTGATTCTCAGGAACTGTTTTTCCCCATGGTCTTGCAGAAATGCTGCCAACTGTTCTGGGGCCTTCCCTTCCTGCACAGCGAGTCTCTGGTGGCTCCTGTCCAAATGTCTGGTCATCCACTAGACTTACCCTTTGTTTTATTCAATAATTTCTTGCACTTAGTGCCGGTACAAGTCCAAGCTAAAGTACCTCCACCGTACTTTCTACCACAGCCTTTACAGCACCATTTGGTCAAATCACAACCCTTCACTCCAACCGTATCCTGGCCTCAGCCTTCCTCAGTGGCTGAGATCCAGACCTATGCCCATGGCACCTTCTGTACACCAATACAATCCTGTCCTTCACCTCCAGTGAGGTCCTGTACTATCCCACCTGTTGTTCAACAATTAGACCATCATCTCAAGAAGAAACACCTACAATGTCATAGAACTTTACCCTCTGTGGTCAAACAGTCTCACAAAACCTTTAGTCAAGATCAGGGTACCTGGAACCAGAGAGGCTTTAGTGATGATTCCAGTGATTTTATTAGCCTAGAGATGAGGAAAAAGCTGGAACATCACCTCCAAGGGAGGATCCTACAGCACCTATGTAAAACAAATCACAAGATCCAGCTGTCACCTAAGAATTTGACAGGAACAGATCAGACAGACCACAAACATGCATTTTTACAACACTCTACATCTGTAGAGAATTGTTACCGGAATAAAACAACCCCAGAGTGTCCAGTATCCCAAGGATGGAAGAACTCTAGAACGGATCTGCAATTCTCTATGAGGAGAGTAGTGAGAGCTCTAGACAGGGATGCAGAAAGCTCCTCAGGGGATTTTCTAGAGGCCAAAACACAGAAAAAATTAGAAAGCGACATGATGAGACCAAGTAGTGATTCAGGATATTTTCCCCCAACTCATTCAAATAAGAACTATCTAGGAGAAACCCCAATAGCACATCTCATCACTAAATGGGAGCAGATCAGTAGCGACAAGCTCCCTATGCATGTTAGTCATTACCGGGGCAAGACAAATCATGCCTTGCCCGCCCGTGGTAACTCCAACTCTAGCAAGAACACTGGCGGAGAACCACCCTTAAATACCAGGGAAACCTGCAAGAGCTCCTCCCAGGAGGTTTCCCACATTGATGCTGCCACTCAACAGCTACTAGATGTGCATATCAAGAAGCTTTGGGCAAAGCACCAGTGGGGCTTATGCCTAAAAATTCTCAAACCGATAAACATCCTTACTCTGAAAAAGGCTCCCCCTTTACCAACTTCACAGGGAGCTTCACCCTACATGGCCTGTAGTAACTTCAAGGCCTATCACACAGTGAAGGAGGGTGCATGCCAGAGAGAAGCCCTTCCCAAAGAACAAAAGAGCAAAGAAAGAGAAAAAACTGAAGGCCATGCCTTACAACCTTCTCAACCTCCTTCACAACCTGAAACCCCGAGGGGAACACAGGATAATCATAACTGTGGTCCCTTGGAGGTCTCTCCTAGTGGAGAGGAAGGTAGACTGCTTTCTGAGACTCCATCTTGTATCTTACTAGGAAGAAAGTGGCACCATAACATTGTGCCAGGATCAGAAGGAAGCAGTTTAGAAACAACAAATAGCCCAGAAATGGGCATGTCTGCGACAAATGAAAAAGAAAACCTCTGCCACAGTGTGTCCATTAAAGAGGTCTTTGTTGCACCCAATTCTGAGTACACAGAAGGTCTCATGGAAATGGGAGAGTATAAAAAGCCCACTAACCTGGATTTCAATAACTTGAAACTCAGAAATTCAGAAGTACTGAGGACCACTGAAACACTATTACCACCCAGAATTTCAATTTCCAACTATCCACTTGATTCATACTTTAAAGAACACACAGGATCAACCAGTACAAGCGAAAGCACCCCTTTTGATGATATCCTTCAGGACTGCAATGCTGACCCATTCCTGCAAGGTGGTGCCCCCGAGATGCTGATTGCTGACGACATGTTTGCTTCTCAGAGCTCTCTAACTAGCTCAGAGAACCTTTCTGGAAGCAGCACATCCACTTTCTATGAGCGACGCACTCCCTTGCCAAAGGGAGTGCAAATCACGAAGCAGCAAGAACCTAAGACATCTAAACTCCAGCAGCCATGGTACAGCAAAATGTTTCATGGGCATAATGAGACACAGAGCTGTGAGAGGCCCAAAGCTCCAACACAGAAGGCAAAGCCAGCAGGAATGAGGCCCTCACAAGGCTGGAAGCTGAACTCTCCTGCCCAGGTTAGGAAAACAAGAACTGTGAAGAACTCCAGCCTACCTGTGTCAGAGAAAGCACAGCATCCCCTGGAGAGTCAGTTCGGAAACCGAATAATGAAGTTTTTTATGTCTATTTTCCCTAGAAAAGTCTACAGTCAGGCAGACACACTGTCAAATTCAAAAATCCAGTCAGCCAATAGCAAGAACCAAGACTTAACAACAAGCAGAATCCAAGACAGTGGAGGGCCTGAAGCCCAGACACTCAAGAACACCATTGGGTGAATCCTAGAAGAAGAAATTCACCTTAGGCCTTCTGCCTCCAACAAAACTTTCCACAAAGAATTTCAAGCCCTCACAGATAGACATTCCCACTCCCACATGGCTCCTCCTTACCAAGAAGGAGTCCAAATGAAGACCAGCAGGGTCTCTTCCCCAAACCAGCCCCACTGGCCATAGCTGTCCTCTCAATGACAGAAGTCTCTCAAACCATAACAACACTGGGACAGACTTGCTTCCCAGAAAGCCTGTGTCTCTACTCAGCCATGCCTGCCAGCATAGGCCAAGGGAGACACATGTCCCAGGGCAGCATACCCATTGCCCAGGGCAATGTCCTCAGGGTGGGTTAGGCAGTCATGCATATTATGCTTAGCATGTACTTCCTTGTGAGGCTCATTTTTGTGAGGACTAACTCCAGTCCATGCAAAGCAAATCTGCTTTTTGTGAATGAGTACAATCTCTGTCTCCCCCTCAAATACATATTGCTTAATACAGTCTTTGTGTGTCATGAGATGTACTGACTTCTCTTTGTGCCTTCGGCTGGTGTAAGGATGGGCACTCTGTGGTCTTCCTCAAAGAACCTTCTAGAAGGGATGGGCAAATGACATAATGCTAGTGAAGACTCAGCCTCTATCCCCCCTTTTCCCTATCCTGTTATTTAATCAGTACAAAAACTTCACAAAGCCTTTTGGGGTTGTCAGGATGAGGAAGCCTGGGAAGACAGCTTACTGGGATGTTCCTCAAACTAATGAACTTGGTTCGGATGGAACATTATCTGTTGTACTTGCGGGCTATTCATCTAGGACAGAATGTTGACTAGAAAAGCCTATGTTTGTCTTATATCTGCCATTAACACTTCTCTGGGAATCTTCACAGAAGCTGTCTCAGCCACTGGAGGATAGGGGTCTGTAGGGAAAGCCATGCTGCCATTCATGTCTAGTGATCCTTGGTGCTGTTGGGTCACTGGTTTGGGTTGCATTGAATTCCAGAAAGCATAGAAACAGATCAATCAGCCTGTTCTCCAGAATGTTGGCTGTTGACTAATGGTTTATTGAGACTTTTGGAATTAGATACTAAAGCCTTTTGTTGTTCCTTTTGCTGGAATGTAGAATCCTAATCATGGATGGAGAATAGTGTAGTTGGTTTGAGAGAAAGTATGGGATGTTGGCCTTGTCCTGATCTGAGCCACTTTGGGGGACAAGATTTTGATCTCAGACTCAGGAGTGAGTTGGTTTGCAGGCAGGAGCCCCAGGTGCCCAGCAATGTACCTGCATATTCTTTAAAGCTCTATAAGCTGAAAGTTGAACTAAGAATGTGTTACAGGAAACAAATTTGAGTTGTTTCTTCTATGGACTCAGGCAGTGTACACCAGAAACTGCACAGAGAGCCTAGGCCCAGTGCTGGTAGGTACATTTCTGCAACACGTGGTTTTAACATAAATCAACATACCATTTTGAATTAAGCAGTGACAGTACAATGATCCCTGCTGATCCACCTTATTAAAAAAAGGGTATGTTGACTAGGGTCCGGTATAAATACAACTTTATAATCCCAGTATCAATTAACAGATGGTATCCAAAAAATCATACCTTCCTTTCTGAAGGTTGGTGACAACACTGAGAATGTGTGGGTTTGTTTTTTTTTTTAACATGGACCATCTGATGCTGGGAAGGAATGTGAGAGGATCTGAGCAGAGGATGTTCCCCTTGCATCACATGACTCCACATCGACATCAGTCCAGGCTTGTTCTGTTGTGTTGTATCTCCTTCCAAAAGCTACTATCATTTCAGACAAGCTTTGATATTCAATCAGTTATATCAATATTGAAGAGCCCATGGGCACATTCTATTGGAATCTTACCTTTGTCCTAGTAACATCCATAATATATCTGCAGGAACCTTTGTTTAAATAGAAACAATACTGGCTTAAAAATAGATCACTGTATGTTGAAAATGAACTTTACAACTTGTAGGTGGGTATGGACGGGAAAAACAATTGTCCAAAGGAAATGTACCCTTTACCTGATATTTGTAACTATAAACCCTCTGTGCATCACCTTTATAATTAAATAAAATTATATGACATGAAAAAAAACCATCACTTGCCCCTTTTAGGCCTAACGCCATTTGGAAGCCAAAATAAATTCAGAACACGAGGCATGTTTAAGGAAATTTGTGTTTTTCTTTGTTATGATTTTTTTTGCTTCATATCAGACCCATACTGGGTGCTGAAGAAAAGATAGGAACACTATCATGATTTATGATTCTAAAAATATATAAGAAATGTTACTGTCAAGATTTGCATCAAACATAAGTGATTTAAGAGTAAATATCTAATTAATGTTTCAAGGTTTTCATTTATATTAAATTGCCCATGTCATTTCAACAAATGTTATTAATGCAATTACACACAAACACACACACATACACATACACACACACACACACACACACACACACAAATACACACTACTCCACTGTAATCCACGTTTTATATCATTGGCCTTGGTGGTTTGGTTGTTTTCTCCTAGTTTCTACAAATGAGAGAAAACTATGTGATATATGTGTTTGTGGGAATGGCCTATTTCACCAAATATGAAGATCTCCAGGGCTATACAATTTTTAGCAACCTACATCATTTCATTCTTAATGACCAAGTAGTGGATACTTTCCTTATCTGTTTTCAAAATAAGATGGCAAATACATGAACAATTGTTCAACATTTTTAGGCATAAAGGAAATACAAATCAAAACCACAACAAGAATGGTTATCTCAAGAAAACCAATAAGAGCCGGGCACCAGTGGCTCAGGCCTGTAATCCTAGCTACTCATAAGGATGACATCTTAGGCTCATGGTTTGAAGCCAGCAGGGGCAGAAAAGTCCATGAGAGATTTAAAAAGCTAGAAGTGGTACTCTGACTCAAGTGCCAGAAGACTATTCTTCAGCAGTGAATCTCAGGGACAATGCCAAAACCCTGATTTCAAGCCCCAGAGTCAGCACACACACACACACACACACACACACACACACACACACACACACACACACACACACACGCACACACGCACGCACACAAGAAATATAACAAATGCTAGTGAGGATGCAGAGGGAACAGAATTCTTATTTACTGTTGGTGGGAAGGTAAACTAATCTATTGAAATTAGTTTGGAGTTTTCTCAAAAACCAAAACCAGACCTCATATATAATCCATCCATACCACTCTAGGAACAGACCTCCCTCCTCAAAGAAAATCAGTCAGCTTACTATGGAGATATCTGTACAACCATGTTGTGAGATGCACAAAGAGAAATAGCCAAATCATCAAACCTCTCCCAAGTTTTACAAAACAATTCCTTGATTAAGAAACAGTGGATTTTCTATCGTGTGCTATTTGGCCATGTGCACATTGAAAATAGAGGTCCTATTTAGTATCTTTAAAGCAAAGCTAAATATTATTTTTTATGTCATCCCTTTCATTGTTCTCCATCATCCCCTCTCAACACCATTTCTTATCTAAATTTTCTAAGTTGTGCACTGAATTTTATGACTGCCTTATCCCCTCCTTGCCTCACTTCATTTGTTTACTTCTTTCATTTTATCCCACTACCCCTACCTTTAGAGTACTTTTTCCTGGTGTTTATTTTGTTTGTCCATGAATTTGTCCTTCTGAGGAATTGTACCCTTAGGGTTCTCCCCTGGATCTAGTAAATATTGGTTTTTAATTGTATACTTTTTTAATTTACTTATTTTCCTAAAGCCTAAACCATAAATTTATGGTAAGGAAGTGGGAAATAAATATGATCCCTTTTCACAAGATAATCCCTAATATACTCAGTTATTAACTGCATGGAAAACATTAGACACATTCCTGATCTACCAACAGATAGTAAACTGATGAGTTGAGCAAAATATCAATTACTCAGTATTAGGAAGGCTGAAAACTACAGTGTAGAAACTAATGGTTCAATCATATCTGTTTATATTAAATCACATCATTCTGAAATTTCACTCTTGGTAAATTGAAATCAAAGTTGAAACCACAGCAGTGTGTCTAGTGCCTCCAATGTGTACAGGGTGTATGGGATATGCATGACTTTACAACCCATGGTTTCAGAATGTGAGATTTAGAGAGAGTGGGCTTTCTGTGTGGAAATTAATACTTAGTCAAGCACTTGTGAGGAAGAGCAAAGAGACATAAGTCATCTCTGTTACTTCCTAGTTAATTACCTACCTCTGGCAAGATCATGTCCTTGTCACCATACCTGCACTCAGTGTTCATGACTGATGTCACCTACAGCTAGGAGGCAGTAGTATCTGAAATCCTTCACAGTTCCTTAAGTAGCAAGACTGTGGAAACAAAAAGACAACCAACAAAAGCAAAATGTAGAATGACTTAGAATGAAACCCTCACAAAATTTACTGTGAATAGATTTTTCTGATTGTTTGGGGGATGGAGATCTCAATGAATTATAGCTTGTAGGGAAGGACATTAAGAAAGAAAATAAAGATGAATATCACAGACTGTTCATTTGTCATCAATTTTGCAGATTTCATCAGCTATACTTTATATGAGAAATATGAATGAACTTTTAATTTATAGCAATTTAATGTTAATGTTGAACATTGAAAGCTTGTTCATGTTTCAAGGTGTGAAAAGTTAAAATTATATTGAATTGGGGTTCTCTTGCAAACAGTGTATCTGACACCAAATCTCAGACATCAAACGACCTCTAGAAGAACCTCTGAGACAGATTTCAAAAGTAAATTCTAGGAGCATTTGATTCTGTGTAAAATAACACCAAGCCATTGCTATCTCTAAAATAACCAGATTTTTCTTTTAGACAACTGGAAAAACTGGAAAAACTGACCAAAATATAGTGACATGTCAGGGGTCACAATGTGCAACCCTTAGGATGGGGCCTCTCTCCTCCTGCTCTGGAGGAATGCCTGGGTCTCAGCACAGGTCTCTAATCCCTGCACTCAGGGCCCTTCAAAGACTCTTCTGTTACATGTATTGCTAGTGACATTGTGAGAAATAATTATTTAACAATGCTACATGAACATATGCATAAATTAAATGAAGAAATGGAACCACAAAAAATAGGCAAAATCTGGAAGGTACAAAATGTGGGTTATGTAATTGGTCAATCATATTTCCTACGTGTTGAAATGATACTGGGGAGCAAGAAGATGGTTAAGTTCATGTATCACCGACCTAAACTATGCCCGATAACTCTCTAATGGAGTTCAGGTACCAAGTATGAGTCAGTGATCAGCTGCTGTGTATAAACTACTTAGAACAAGTTGTGATATTTGCAATAGGCCTGATTTTTAAATAAAAACTCTGGAAGCCCAATGATTACAACATAAATGAGAAGCTAAGAGAATAAGATGTCACACAGTAACAATCTACTAATCAGCCAGGCGCTAGTGACTCACCCGGAATCCTAGCTACTCAGGAGGCTGAGATCTGAGGATCTCGGTTTTAAGCCAGCCTGGGCAGGAAAGTATGTAAGACTCTTACCTCCAATAAACCACCAGAAAACCAGAAGTAGTGCTGGAACTCAAGCGGTACAACACTTGCATTGAGCTGAAGAGCTGAGGGTCAGTGCCCAAGCCCAAAGTTCTAGCCCAACAACTGACAAAAAAAATCTACAAATCCCATAATGTAGAGAAAGGGCATTTTAACCAGCATTTTCCTCACTAGATCAGGCTTAGAATTTTCAAAACCCAAAGCAACTGCCTGTATGAGTCACAATAATCAGGATACTCACTCATATTTTATACAATATAGTTGACATCAGAATCTTGTACATTACCACAATTAATATGTTCACTTGTGATGGTTAAGAAATACAGTGAATTCAGGTCCTAATTAACCTCTCTAATTCAAAATACTCGAAAATGGGAGAAAAATACTGATTTCTATAGTTAAACCACCATGATTTACAACAATGAACTTACATGCAGCAGCATTAAATTTAAGTTGTACTTCCTAAACAAGTTCATCTTTCACTGAAAAATAGTTTTACCCCTTAAAGAGTACAAGAAAATTTGAGTTTAACTATATTAGCATTAAATCACTTGATGTGGGTTTTTTGATAATAGCAAAAGCAACATATTCAAGTAGTACTAGCATGAATAGATTAATACATCTCCAAAGAATCATCCCATAAATCCCTTCACAACATTACATTACCATGAAAGGTAATCCTTACTTTCTTTTTATTAAATTAATTTTTTACATTATCTTTAAGTAGTTGTAGAAAGGAGTTGCCATTTCACGGAGGGTTTTCTAAATGCAATGTATCTTGGTCAATGTCACCCATTCAAAATTCTCAACCACTCTGTCCACACCTCTTCCCTCACTCTTCCTAATTTTCTAGGTAATACATCTGCATTTTCTTACCCCTCTCTTCTTCATTCCTCTACCCTTGGCTCTAGCCCATCCCTTTGAGTACAGGCTTCCTGTGGAGTCCTTCTATTCAATGGTATATTTCTAACCTCCCACAGAGGTCCTGGGACTTTGTCCCTGGCACTAGACATAGCACCTTCACAGCATAGAGGTGTCATGATGTGTCTTGGCTTTCTCCCTGTAGCTCTGATATGGGCTCATATATATTTTAAATTCCTCAGTTTTAGTTTTTCATAAGTACCTCATTTGTCTAGTCAACTTTCTCTAACCTGTTTATCAACTCAAAAGGGATGACATACTTGGAAATAATGTATAAATTCCAATGATCCTTTCCAACCTCAGTTTCCTTTAATAGCACTTATTGTCATTCAGTAAAAGGAAAAGTTAGCCAAACCACAGACAAATGCATACTAAGCAAGAAAAAAAAGCTATAAATTATATCATAACAATTGTCTTCAATTTCATTAAATACAGTGTAATTGAATTTATAGCTCTAAGAATGAAAAATAGCTAAGAGCAAAGAACACTTTCTGAGGGAGTTCAGGGCAAATTTACAAGAGGACAACAGGAAACTTACCACAGGCTGAGGTTGCTGTACAGCTGGCTAGACGCTGCTACTTACGGACACCTGAAGCAAGCACCACCATAGCTGAAGACAAAAAAATCATCATGCACAGATTAACAGACACATTAATAGATATTGGTGGTTGCATATTTTCCCTCAATTCTCTGCTCTGAAATTCTTAATGCTCCCTGTGTACTGACAAGGTTTGTAGGGCATTGTTTAACGGAAGCAATGATTCCTATTGAAGTCTTCTTCCTGATTATAAAGTAAATAGTTTTAATATTTTTTATTTTTTACTATTTACTATATTTTTACTATACTTTACTATTTACTATATTTTTTATTATTTTAATATTTTTAATGCTCTCCTTTCTTTTCCTCCTTCTTTCTCACCTTTTTAGTTAACAGAAAAATGACCAAACTTGTAGGAATCCTCAATCTGATGAAGATATGCTAGTAAATCTGTAAGAACAGGCTCTCAAGGAAAATTAAAACCCTGATTTATACCATTTGTTATTTGTATGAGTTCACACCTTCACCCCAAATTCAATCTGATCCTTAATGACCTCAAGGTTGGAAAGTGATGCTCAGTTTCACTTTCTGTATGACTTTTCCTCCAAGCTGTTGGAAGATAGGTGAACGTCTATAGAGCTGAAAGCATAGGCAGTTGTCATGAAATAAGGAAGCAGTGGTGAAGTTTGCAAATTTACCTTATATTTTTTCTACTATTATATTATTTAATTTTAAATAAGGACTGGATTGAAAAATACATGAAAGGTAATGATTGGTTCATCCTCACTAATGAAAACTGCAATTAATACACAACTTTTAAGTAAAAAATATTAAAAACTATTTACTTTATAATCAGGAAGAAGACTTCAATAGGAATCATTGCTTCTGTTAAACATTGCCCTAAAAACCTTGTCAGTACACAGGGAGCATTAAGAATTTCAGAGCAGAGAATTGAGAGAAAATATGCAACCATCAACATTTCTAGTTAATGTCATTATAAACCTAGAAAATCCAGAATATTTGGTCAACTTTTGGCTCAATATTTCTAGCTAGATCTAAAATTCAAAGTAACAAAGAATAATATGTACACACAAAAGTATTTGTGTTTGTGCAAAAACAGACTGTTAGATGATAAATAATACTGAAATGTATTACATTTTAATTAAAAGTGAAATACATTACATCTGTAAATAAACATGAAAAAATCCAACTCACCAAAAGCTGATGAATGTTAGGACATAAGTAGAACATGGTCAGTCTGGTTATAGTATATAGGCTGTGAAACACGAATGTGAGACTTCTTTGAACACTTAACACACTCTTTAGGAATAACTGACAGGATTGTAAAGCAGGTACTTCGGTGCAGGGTATGGGTATTCGCAGTAATGGGAAAGTTGCACAGAGGGGATGAAAGACGGTGAATATGCTTGAAATACTTCATGTATATGTTTCAAAATGGAATATGATCTCATTCAAACTTTTGAGAAGGGGAGGAGGGGAAACAGGAAGGTGACTGGTTGAATTTGTACAAAGTATATTGTATTCATATATGGCCATATAAATATGAAAGTACTTTGTAATGATCAACAACTAATTGATGCTAATAAACATGCAAATTAAAAGCTGGATATATTCAAAATATCAATACAGAAAATAGATATGAGAATTTAAAATGACAACAAAAATATAAAAAATATATGAGAAAGCAAATTGTTGGTACTTGCCTGTTATCCTACCAATTCAGGAGGTTGAGATCTGAGGACCAGAGTTTGAAGCCAGCTCAACCAGAAAAGCCTCTGTGAAACACCATGTAAATCACTCCCCTCCAAGCTGGATTTCAGCGTCATCGGCCTTTGTTTCTAGTGTTTCGCAGAGGTTCTCACCTGGCACCTCCCAGGACTTGCGGGCACACTCACATGAGCCCTCAGGAGCCTCAGGCCAGGTACAGCCTCAGGGCCCAAGACCGCCTGGCCTTCACATCTGAACCAACGACAGCCATCTACAGTGTATAACACAGTTCTCCTCAAGGACCACAAGGTACACTTCCCAGCCCTCCTCCAGGCCTATGCCTGTCCCAACCGCCAGAATAAACAGTCCCCGGAAGTGCTAACTTGACGTGCAAACTGAGCGTCCTCACGTACAAATGTTAACCAATCATGGTGTGGCATAGGGACATGATTCACTGCCCAATAGGGATGTCCCACCGCACCTTTCATTTACATAAATTGGTCAGGGGAAATCTAGTTAGGAGCTTTCTCTATATGAGCCAGCTTCTCTACTACTTATTAAAACAATTTTTTTCCCCCAGAAGAAATTCTCTTATCCTGTTTTGCAAGATGCTTATGTGTTTTTTTTCTTTAATAAGGCCTCCCTTTTTATCTTCTTTTCTAGTCAATTCTTTAGATGTGATCATTTTTCCACTTTTACCATTAATTATTCTCCACTCCTAAAAATTCTGTGTCTTGCTCAACGTTATCAAGCCATTATTATGCTGCCCCAAATTTTGTAAATGTTAACAAAAAATCCCTATTGATTAAAAAAATTGTAAGTTTGAGTACTCTGTTTTGGTGGTGTCTTCAGTAGCCAGTTGCTAGTGCATTAATCTAACCAGAAGTTTCAGTGTTTTCTCACAACTTCCAGAGAAATTAACTAATTGCCCAAACACATGAGAGTCTTACATCTGAGTCATACAGTTCAAGGACCACGCAGTCATGGAAACTGCTATGGATTCCAAATGAGGTTCACAGCTCCAAGACTTACAAGATATCAACACTAATTCCTCCAGCACAGATAGTCATTAGCATAATATTTGCTAACAAATCATTTCAAAGTCCTTTAAGGAATCAATTATTTCTTTTCCATGTGGGTAAGTGAGGTTCTAGAAGGAAGAGAGAACTGTGGGATTAGTCTCAGTTGGAAGGGATGAGTGAGAATGTTGAAAAGGGTAACATTGATCAAGATGAACTGTATTCATAAACTGCTTCAGTGAATGTCAACTGCTTTGTACAATACATAAATATTATTAAAATATTCAAAAAGAAAAGAATAGTTGAGTTTCTAGACTCTGTAATATGCTCACTGGCACCTGGAAGGAAGCATTAAGTTGCATGGTAGGATTTTATCCCTTGAGTAAACAATGTACACCTTGGCCATGGTTGCCTCATTGCATGGACAGAGTGCATAAGACAAGTATCGGGAACTACACAGGGAATAGGAAAATAATAAAGAAAAGATGAGGCTGGGCACTAGTGTTTCACAACTATAATCCTAGCTAATCAGAAAACTGAGATCTGAAGATCACAGTTTGAAGCCAGCCCATGCAGGAAAAGCCATTAGACTCTAATCTCCCACAAACTACTCAGAAAAAGCTAGAGTGCTCAGAAAAAAATCTCAAGTGGTAGTGTGCTAGCCTTGAGTGAAAGGAGCTCAAGGACAGCGCCTAGGCCCCGAGTTCAAGCCTCAGGACAGGCAAATAAAAGGACAAGTAAAAATCCAAAAAGTTCATCCAATGGTGCAGGTTTAAAATCAAGTCTGGTTTGGGGAAGGGAATGACAAAATGCTGAAAGAAGAACAAAAGATGACCCATTACAAGAATGATACACAAAAGACACTATATCAGAAATGAACTTTACATCTTCGGGGGTGGTGGAGGATAGGAAGGGAAAGGATAGTGGGGAAAACAACCAAGGACAACTTTCAGACTGAAATGTATCAAAATGTCACAGAAAATCTGACTATCGCCATCATTGACTGCAATGAGAAATTTCATCCAAGACACAAATTGTATTCAGAGTTATAACAAAGTTTATTCAAAATATTTATTAGGATAGAAGGAGAGTCTCAGAGGTGAAAGTGTGTCATACGAAAACTCCAGAAGGACAACCAAATCAACCCAATACAGGCCTTTATTGAACTTTAAGTGGTTTCAGTTCAATAAGTCAATCAGGCCCATCCTGCAGCAGATGATGGACATGACAGTTTCATAGAATTACTACACATCTGAAGAATTACTGTGTGCAAGCAATTACTCATGAATGCCTAAGAACTTCCACCAGAACATATAAAAGTGCCATGAGACCAGGTGGTGATGGTTGAGATCTGGGAATCACAATTTGAAGCTTGCCTGGGTAGGGAAGTCCAGACACTCCAATACCCAATTAACCACTAAAAAGTAGGGTCAGCAATGCCTTGTCATGATGTCTTCCCAGGTTTCCTCATCCACACATCTTAAAGCCTTTCTGAAGTTTGTTTCTGTAGGGACTAAACAATGGACAGGTAAGAAACAGTAAAGGATCTGGGATGAGCTTGGAGTCATCAGTGGCACCATCCCATGTGCCCATCTATTCTAGTTACTTTCCTGAAGAATAGATAATAACAGTCCCTACCCTAACCTGCAGAGCAGAGAAGCCACTACCTTGGAGGAAAAGGGAGGCTGTACTACGAAGTAACCAACATCTGGATAGGAAGAAAAATCAGTACTGAGTGGATGCACAGGTTTAAAAAATTGGCATTGCTGTGCATGATGTGACATTTTTCTTGAAGAACACGTTTGCACAAAGAATTTCAGATTCCTGTAAGTAGATATTCCCACTATCACATGGTTTCTTCCTACTTAGGACAAAATCAAGAACAGTAGAGTCTATTTCCATTAAACCAGCCCCAGTGGTCATGGCCATTCTACCAATGATAGGCAGATTCCATACTGGGACAGCACTGGGACAGCCTTGCCTCCCAGAAAGTCTATCTCCCTAGTCAGTCATCCTGCCAGCACAGTCTGATGCCTCAGGCCAGCATGTGCACTGTCCACACCACCGTCACCGTGTCAGCGGTGTTTGGTCATCTTCCTCAGATAATTTTGTGACAGCGGCTGAAAACTGACTTTCTCTCCCAGCATCCACCAAACAGTGCTTATGGAATGACTGTTCTTCACCCACCCCAATCTCCATGAATATTCCGTTTGTAGAATGGCTTGACTCTGACATTCTGCCTGACTGGATATTAGAATGCAGGGAGCCCACCTCACTTTTTGCCCTTACCAAGGAACATTGACATTAAAAATCTTTCTCTGGCTCTTCAAATGCCTCTCTGGAGGCTGCCTCATTTCTTTGGCACAGGTAGAGACTTGTTCTTAGAATTTCTCTTTTTTCACCTGGGCAGTAAGGTTCAGCTTCCAGCCTTGTGACAACCTCATTCCTGCAGGCTCTTCTTCATGCAGTCTGAGTCTGGGTCTTTCAAAGCTCTATAATCAGGTACATGAAACAACTTGCTACACCATGGTCCTGGAGGTGGGAATCTTGTGTCCTGTGGTTTCTAGATGTGCCACTCCCTAGTAATGGAGGGCATGATCCACAGGAAGTGGATATGCAGCTACCAGAAGAGTAGTCAGAGAGGCCTGTGAAACCAGTGTGTTTGCAGCAAGTAGCCTCTCAGGGCCCAAGTCTAGCAGTGCAGTCCCATAGGATGACATCACTGGCTGACTTTGCTGTTCAGGCATGAGACTCATGGATGCTTGCAAACCATATTCTGGAGGGGATGGCGTTTTAATGATCTCAAAATTCTAACACTCGAAGGATCAAATTAAAGGCTCCCCTGTTGACTGCTCAGATAGAAGAAGGCTATTCTTCATTCTCTGACATGTCACTGTTACTACAAATGTACAGCCAACATAATCCTCCAAATTGACACATATGTCAAAGGCTTTCTTTTTTCTGTGGGTCAAACATGCCTGTTGCTGGTTCCAGAGTGCTTCCCTTAGATCTGGGAACAGTATCACTCTTTCAAGTTCTTCCCTCAAGGCTGTGAAATCGGGGCTGAGAAAGCAAGCTGCTTCCTCTCTAATGGAGAAACCACAGAAGAACCACAGATGTAAGAACAGAAAGTTCCTCTCTTCTTGGTAAGGGGGACATCTACTATGGACCCTGAAATTCTGTACCACATGCAACTAGCAATGACTGTGAAATGTTTATTCATTATTACCCACGCATGCTATAGGATTATTATTAAATTAGGCTCTCTCTGGCATATGGTCTTGTAACAAATGGTATTAATTATCTTCATTAACCATCTTCTGAAAAATTTGTTAATTTTGAGTTTAGATCCTCATTTATAAAGAAAATGAAAGTTTAATGAAATTGTGATTCCATCGCACGCTAGCCAGAATCAGGAAACAACAACAAATGCTGGTGAGAATATAGGGGAAATGTGGAAGAGCACAAACAAACAAAAGAAACAAAAAATCACATTCTACATTAAACGCAACAGTGACAAAGATAGAACCTCCTGTGTACCTTTCTTGGAGTTCATTTCACTGAGCAGCATCTTATATGGTCATATGTGCATAGCTTTTGAGCTTTTCTGCGTGCCTAGACACTTTTTTAAAGATGTGAAGAGGGACTATTTTTGAAGAGGAGGACCAGTAGGAGGAAGAAGAAGGAAAAAAGGGGAGGATCACTAAGAGAATATCATTAAAAGAGCAGGTACAACTATGAAATTTTCATATTTAAACCCATTATTTCATACAGTTAATTAAGAATAAAGTGATACTTGAAAAGAGTTTTTTTTTATGAAGGGCCAGGGACATATCTCATTAACAGTGTGCTAGTTCTTTAATAAACCATAAAGTCTCCGGGTTTGCAAGCAGCAGTACAACCTAAATGTAACCTCTGCTGGGGACCCCTGCTGTACATTTCCCAACTGAATACCAGTGTTGATGTTGCACTGTCTCCCCCATCCACCTTTCTGTGCCTTTTACAGTATAATATAATGTTTGAAGATTGTCTAGATTGGACCTAATATTTTTTGTTTGTATGGCAACTCCCATATGTCCTTGTCTACAGTGTATCTATCCAACTACATGAAACTTACCAGAACACGAAAATATACCAATTTTTAAAATTTTCACTGGTTTCCTATCTTAGCTCTGAGTCATTTAAGACTTCTCCTTGGCTCACTCCACAGGCCAGCATCACAGTGAGCAGAACAAACTGTATAAAAACGCTCATTCACAATGAATGACCCCAATTTACCTGATAATCTGAGTATCAGTTTTGTATTTTTCTGCTGGGCAGGGTGAGAAAGAGGAGGAGGTTCCCATCTCGTCTGGGACAAGCACACAGGATCTCATTAACTTGAGCATAGACAGAGAAGCACAAACTAAACCAAATACCCACAAAGTACCCATCACCCAAAAGAACAGACAGGATGTTTACAATCCTCCTAACTTAAAATACCAAGCAAGAGCTGACATCTTATAGAAAAACCTCCTAAGGAGTGAAATCAGGCTTGCTATGATGCTCTTTTCTGAGCAGACTCACTTATTTTCATGTTTATAGACTCCTAAACATACATTTATGTTTCAGCCTATTTTATTTTTTTCAGGCTTATTAAACACACTTTGTTTTTTCCCACAGTTACAGGAAACAAAAACACAAGCACAAGTCTCACATGAGTTTCACACAAACCATTCCATTGTATTTCTCCTAGGCACTGCATGTATACACACAGCCCTTCATGATAGAAAATTATATCTTACCATATGTGTCATGCTTTCCCATACATTGGGAATATCCACTAGCTCAAAATCTCTAAGCTACATGAAGATGCTGATAACCAAATATATACTACTGCAATTTAATTTACCAGTAAAGGTTGTAGTTTTTACTTTCTCAGGGACAAATTTTCAATGACAAGACAGCAACAAGCTGTGGGTAAAAGTTGTTGGCAGAGTTGTATGAAATTACTGCATACACTTTGTTATATGAGGCATAAAGAACAGAGTATACTAAGAATAGCATTTCTAAGAGCTTGTTATCAGATCTATACTACTAAATGATTATCAAGAAGCTATGTTCCCTCTACTTAACATACCCCTACAGAACAGCCAGAAGATACATTCACCAATGCTTCTCATGAAATTTGAATCTGAGGACACCCACACACAGCTCTTTTTCTCTGTGTGGGCTTCCTTCCATCTTTCACCACCACATAATGAACCAGTCCTGGCAAACACTGCCCAAAGGGAGCATAATGAATCTATGCTCAAGATGCGTATTTTTCTCCCCATTTAAACATATAGTCATAAATTGGCTAGTTCACTGGATTTACCAAACACTATCACCTTGGTATATCTATAGAGCATCATATTATGCTATGAAATAATGAACTCTGGTATTGAACACTAGTGTTTACCAAAAACATCTTTCTTCCAGACATGGACAGGGTAGCCCCTTGCCTCACCTCCTCTTCTCCCTCTTCTCCACTCCAGTGACTAGGTTTAGGACTATGGAAGCTCCAAAGGTACATTCACAACAGTTCCAGAAACAAAACAGTTCTTCCAAAAACAAAACAAAACATTTATGTAGGGATTTTGTCTTCTAATATAATTTATGCATTGGGACTTACCCTTTCACATGTAACTGTATGAACTAAAATAATTGCACATACAGAATGAGGGCTAAACCAGCTGGATCAATCTAGCATGCAGGGCTTCTCCCCTAATTCACCATCCTTAACCCATCCCAATCAAAATGCCACCCAGTAAAGGCTAGTGGGAATAATCTCTAAGATATCAGGTTCACAATTCCATTCTGCCTAAAATATATAAAGTGTGTTCCTTTCACCTGTAGCTTTCCCACTGGTAGTGCACTTATAAACATCTGCAAGGAATACATATTCCCCAAAGGGACTTGATTCCACTCTACCTATAATAGCAATGAAAGAATGGCAGGTAATTAAGGAAGGTCATCATTTGGGAGTATTTTAATCTAGATATTCTCCCATCTCTATCAGCCAGTGGTCAGGTTTATTCATCTAGAAGATTTTGAAGGAAGTTTTTTTTAAACTATTTCTCCTCCTAAGAGATTTTCAGAGCCCTCTTTCCCACGAATTTTAATACAATGTATACTCAATGTATTTGTCTATTCCCTCCAGGGAAGCCTCTTTAACATTAGGCAAAAGAAGATGTAAATTTTGACTTGTTTGTCCTTTATATACACTGTGCACATCTAAGAAAAAAAAAGTCTGGATTTGTTGAGAGCAGCTCATTCCCATCTGTGCACAAGCTAGTGATTCTTGGAAGAAGGCCAATTTTCACACTGACAGCCACATGCTATACAGGGCACCACCGTGGAGAAAAACCCCTGCATCCAGTAAGTTGCAGCTCAGTGGTTCCACTCACCATTCAAACCTTGTGGACCCTGTCACTGTTCTAATCTGCTTAAAATATACAAGAAATTTTACCTTCTTTTGTGGTAGATGAAAACAATTCACCTTGCTTCAATGGTTGAATCCATTTGGCTGCACAAAAGGAGATTCTGATTGCTTTTATATATTTTCATTCTCTTTAGGTAATTGTACCAAGGAGTTACCATTCAGCAGAGCAGTTTATGAATACAGTGCCTCTTGATCAATGTCACTCCTTATAACATTCTCACCAACCACTTCAACCCCATCCCTTCCCTCACTTTTCTTACTTTTAAGGAATCCCTTTTTCTCTGCAGTCCTTTTAGCTGATTGTCTATATAGAAGTTGTAGTCTTTTAGCTGATTGCTCATTATGTGACTGTAGTCCAATTAAATGTCTATTCAATCACAATCACAAAACAATTTTCTTGCTTGTCTACATTTGTGGAGAGGTAAGTAATCAAGCTGGAAAGGGGATTTTTAACTATTTTGTAAGACTGGATGTAGCAAATCACCCCTTAACCCCACATTCAATGTGTCTCAGAAGAAAAAGACACCCATCAACTATCAGAGGAATTTTTGAGATCCTCTGAGAAAGTGTTTGGCACCCTGTCAAACATTGTTCATTAAAAACTCTCTGCATGGGGCTGGGAAGGCGGCTCAGTCGTAGAGTGCTTGCCTTGCATGCCTGAGGCCCTGGGTTTGATTCCTCAGCACCACATAAGCAAAAATAAAAAAGCCGGAAGTGGCCTTGTGGCTCACGTGGTAGAACGTGGTAGAACGCTAGCCTTGAGCTGAAGAGCTGAGGGACAGCCTCCAGGCCCAGAGTTCAGACCCCACGACCAGACCAAAAAAAAAAAAACAAAAAAACCCAAAACAAGAAAACTCTCTGCATAACCAAGAGAAAATTCAGGGGGAAAAAAAAACAGTCACAGTGACTCAGTTATAGAGAGTAATAGACAATAGACTTAATATTGTCTGGCTAATATATTCAAGAAAGAGAAAAACAAGAGGATGAAAGAGGATTTGTGTTTGTCTCTCTGTGTGTTGATTCTGAGGCTTGAAATGAGGGCCTGTGCTCTCTCCTTGAGCTTTTTTGTTCAAGGCTAGCATTCTACCTCTTGAGCCACAGCTTCAGTTGTACCTTTCTTCAGTGGTTAACTGTAGATAAGAGTTTCATGGAAGTTATTGCCCAACCACACTCAGCCTCCTAAGAAGTTATGATTACAGGCATAGCCACCAAAACCTGCTAAAAAAAGAGGATTTTTTCCTTTTATGATTCCTTATTATTATTATTATCTTTTATTGTTATTATAAAGATGATTATAGAGGTGTTATCTTTTCATAAGTTCAGTAACGAGTCCTTTTCCTTTCACAATATCTGCTCTTCCATCACTCAAATACAGGATTTTTATGAGAGAACTGGCATAAAATTCAGACAGATACCAGTGGCTCAATTGCAAACCTAGCTACTCAGAAGGATGAGATGGGAGGATTAATTCTTCAAAATGCAGAATCATACTTAGGTACTATATACACATGTACACATACACCATTGAATACTAGCATATAAACCTCAACTGTTGAACATACTTCCAAATGACCACAAATCCACTACACAATAGTGTACTAAAAATCTTACCATCCTTCCTAAAAGCTGTTAGACTCAAACTTGAGACCCCTGAGCAATTCCCAGAGACCACGTCCAATGAGAACAGCAAAAAAGTCGTTTCTTTGCAAGCTGGAGCCTGAACTTATAATCGACACCGACACAGTGGGTCAGTGTTGTGAGCCCCAACCACATGATCAGCACGTTTTTTTTTTTTTTAATTGTGAAAATGCTGTACAGAGGGGTTACTATAACATGGCCAAGATGAGTACATTTCTTTGTTTCCTCTTCCCATCCCTTCCCATCCTCACTCTCCCCACCACTAAATCCTCATTCTCCACTCTACCCCCCTCACCAAAGTTGTAAAGTTCATTTTTAGACCTAACGACTTGTACATCTCATTGTTGCAATGAGTCCCCCTCTATCCCTATTTAAACCACTTGTTTTTTCCCTTCTCCTCCACAAACTATAACAACATCAAATACGGTGAAAGCAGGGACTATACCATGGGGGAGGGACATACAAAGCATCATAGAAATCATCTTATAAATATATTAGAAACAATCACCTGAAAGAAAAAAACATTTGAATACATATCTTAGGGTTCATTTCCCTAACATCAACTTATCTGACCTTTTCTGCTTGATTCAGACATATATTAGTTATTGCAAATAAGGGAAACCATGGGACCTATGTTTCTTTGGGCCTGGATTACTTCACTTAATATAATTTTTTCCAAGTCTTTCCATTTTCTAACAAATGTGGCAATGTCATTCTTTCTGATGGAGGCATGGAATTTCTTGATCCATTCATCTACTGAGGCATCTGGATTGGTTCCATATCTTAGCTATGGTAAATAATGCTGCAATAAACATAGGATTTTTATAGGGTTTCTAGCAAGAGGAGGGGCTTCCATTCTAACAGTTACATGATTGGTTTAAGTTTCGCAGGTTTCTACATAATTGGATAGTATTTCACGGGCAAGTTTCAGGGTAGGCTCACTGGTTATGGGCATAATCATTTTCAGTAAGGGTAGGGGCTTTCCAACTTAGAGAATACAGGATTGGTTAAATCATACATAGCAAGAAGATCATTGGTTGGAATACATAAGGCTAACCATAGAAATGCAGGCCACTATATATTTTTTAACTGTTTATGATCTGACAGCTGCTTTTTCCAGGAACTTGACAAACCCGTCCATTTTTCAGTAACTGGGGTCGTGTTTCCTTTTGTCTAACTGGCAGTTACTAGGGGTATAATTGTACTTTCGATTGTGGGTTTTCTGAGAACTTTTCCAAAAATCTTTTTCTTATCAGAAATATTTATCTTATCAGATAAATATAAATCATAATCACAATGAGATACCAGTTCATAAGTATTAGGATAACCATTGAATGGAAAGAAAGAGAAAGAGGAGAAAAAGTGTGGGAGGAAGGAAAAGAGGAAATAAGAGAAAGGAGAGAGAGGGAATGAGAATAGGAAGGAAGGGAGGGAAGAAGGAAAAAATACTGAAGAGGTGATTAGAACTGGAAACCTGTACAATGCTGGTGTTAATGAAAATGGTACATCTACTGTGGAAATTGCAGAATAAATCAAGCATATAATTATATCTAGCAGTTCCAGTCCCAAATGAATCAAAAGTAGAAATATGAGTAGAGATTTGTACATTTAATATGCTAAGAATTTTATTAATAGTATAAAAATGTGCAAACAATCCAACACTCAAATAAACAAGGAATGGTTCTATGTATAATAAAAATATTACTCACCCTTGAAAGAAAGAATATTCTGGCAGATGCTACAACATGGATGAATCTAGTTATTATTATGCTAAATGAATTATAGCGAGAGACAAAAGACAAATACTATGTTGGTCTACTCATGTAGAACTTAGACTATTCTATTTAGCTCTAGCAGAATACAGCAGATTGTGTATGTGATTCTGTGTATGGGTATGAGAAGTATATTGCTTTGCAGATATGGAGACTGAGAAATTCAATATCAAGATGCCAGCATCTGGGAAGGGCCTTCCTTTGGGCTTCTACCATGAGAGAGGGTATCATATTGCAGAAGGGCTGAGGATGAATATGACAGACAAAGTGGAGCTGATCATGTCAGAGGGCTGAACAGGGCTGACTGTGGGTCTAGTCACAGTTCAAAAGGTAGAGAAGACCTCAGGCCACTTAGTAGACCTGAGAATTTAAAGCCTGATTTAGGTATCAGGAACAGGAGCTTTCAGGACCGTGGCCTTCAGAGAGGTACATGGCAGAGTGAACCTGCATAGCTTCAATCTCAGGTTGAGCATCCCAAACCCTCAGAGGCTTGGTGGGAAGATGTGATAGAATAGGGATCCTTTCAAGAAAAAGATCACAAGTAGACACAACCTGCAGGAACAAGAACTTCTGCCCTAATACTAACACTGGGGATGTCAGAGAAGGACGGCAGGTTGTGGAGGAATGAAACCCAGGGTGGCTATAAGATCCTCAGAAGATCTCCTGTTGTGCAGTTCACTCAGGCTCAGGGTCTGGCCTAGTTGGATAGGACAGGTGGATCCCTGAAAACTATATTGTGATGTTCATTCCTTCTTGTCTATTACAACCAAGTAACATCCCCCAATTCCCAAAAAAATGTGCAGAGGGTGAAACAGATGCCATATCCTTGGACAGGCACTACCCAGATTTCCACATGAACTGACCCAAATCTGAGCCCGGAGCTCCACAAGCTGCCTGCTCCTGACCAGGTGCTTGTACTGGGGTTCAGACGTACATTTGTTTGAGTACATGACCATGTATTCATGAATGGGACAGTAGTTTGTGACATTGGAGGCTGTTGTGGGAAGCTGTGGCAATGTGGGGTGCTGTCTTCCCAGTTTGTCTGGGAGGGCTATTCCAGAAGGTTTCACTCAAGAAGGAGAGATGCTAAGGCACAACTTATCTATTGCCTGATATGTATTGGTCAAGAAATTGTCAGGTGGTCTCTGAACTTTTGGGAATCTCATTGTCCATAGTGAGATCAGACATCTCATTTAGTGAGGTTTTTGCCTGAATGACACAGCTTGAGCCAAACATTACCCTTGCAGACTTTGCTTCAACACTTAGAGTTCTGGGCAGGACATCCTTCATGTTGATAGCTTGACCACATTCCTCCAGTTCTCTCTTTAAGTCAAGCCACATCCTTAAACCTTTACAATTCTTTGGATAAAGATTTGAAAAAATAGTTTGAATATTTCAATCATCAAGATGATCCTAATTTTCCAGACTAGACAAAGAAGGCTGCTAAAAGCATGTGTCCCATGAGATCCCAGCTTCCCTTCTCTTCTAGACTTTACAAAATGGATCCTTCTCTGTGGCTGGTCATCCTTTGCTAGGGATTGGCCTCAGCTTTTCCATTGCTTGCTCGTCCTTTGCATGGATAATGGATGGAGTGGGAGACAAAGCAGAGGAAAAGCTACAGCACAGTGGGGGTAACATCTATGTGTTCAGAGGGACCCAAAGACATAATTCTTGCTGATGGAACTGCATAGCCAAAGAGTAGCTTCTAGAAGCCAGATCTTATAAAGGCAGTAACCTAATGCTAATCATAGAGCACAATATGGGGCGACATCCTGCTCTTTTCTGACTGTAAAGAATAGCTTCCAAAAGTGCACCACATCCTGGCCAGAGTCTCTCTCCAGCTTTTTCAGCAGGACAATTTGGTGAACAGTGCTGGGTTTAAATAGAAAAAGCAATTATCACTTGTAGTCTTTCCTAAGATGAAGAGGACAGCACTATGGAGGAGAACATGAAAATGAATGAATTGCACAATGCAGAATACACCCAAGGGAAACTTGGCTTTACCTTGTCGATGAATGCCTTGGGAGTCATGGTAAATGTCGTGTGCATTGCTTGCTCTCTTCATTTCTACACAAAATGGTCTTACTTTTCAATATTTCCTTTTCTCCTCTTGGAGGACCACCAAAGAACTAAAACAGGTAAAGTAAGTCTTTCAGCACAATTGGAACAATGAGGGACAGATGTATCTGGAACTTCTATTTGGTGAGATGCTGGTATCTGTGGACTGGAGAGAGAAAGGCTTAGTGACAAGGTAATTTCTTTGTGGCTTTGTATGTCCCTCCACCACAGTATAAGCCCTGTTTTCACTGTATTTGATGTTGGTATAATTTGGGGAGGGGAAGGAACAAACCAATTGTTTAAGTAGGGATACAGGTGGACCCAATGTATCAATGATATGTACAAGACGTTATGTCGAAAAATGAACTTTACAACTTTGGCGCTGATGGGGGGGGGGCGAAGGGTTGGGGGGAGACAGGAACGTATGGTAAAGGGAAACAAATGAGGAGGCAATAAAGCTTGATAAGAAATGTACTCGTTACCTTGTTCATGTAATTGTAATCCCTCTGTATGGTATTTTCACAATAAAAATGTTAGCAACTATTAATCTATAGGAATTCCCTATTTGATGAATAGCAGTATGCTTCTTCTGCTAGCCCTTCAATGTTTATTTTCAATTATCTTTAGCAAAAGGTAACACAGAGGAGAGCATTGTTACCTTTTCGTCTTTTGCAGTGAATCTTAATGATGTGCTAAGCATCATTTGGATAACCAGGCAATGACCTCTTTGGAAAATAAAAACTTCTCTCTGGTTTGAAAAAGAAAAAAGAAACATGAGCAGATTTTCTGTTTCAGATCAAGTATTACCTTTGCATGGCTATAACACAGGGATCTCTACACACACACTTATTTCTATTGAGACACCCTTGTGTCTCATCTGTGTCCAGTTTATGTCTACATCACTTTGGCAGTTAAATACCTGTTCTGTTAAAAACCCTCCTGGGTTAATTCCTGCTTTTCCAAAAGGAAGATACAAGTTCAACATACTACAGCAAGAGGAACTAATTCAAACTGAATAAGAAAAGTGTGTTCAATGAATCAATATGGTCTATCTGTAGAATATTATAGGAAAAAATTCAGAGTCCAGAAGAGGGCAGAGCAGTTGTGTGCATGTGCACACATGTTTATCAGATAGTGTGTGGGTCATTTAAAAATCATGAGCAACGCCAGGATAGTACTTCTGTTAGCCTGCCCTCCCCCATTCTGTGTTGGTATCCTCCATTACAGTTCCACAGGCCCTGCCCAAAACCAGTTGATCAGGCCAGGCCTAAGCACAATTGGTTTCTCTGCCCTGGTTGTTCCTTTCACTTCACTTCCCAGAGTCACATGTTATCCCTATCCTGCAGCTGTCGCCATAAATTGTTGCCCCACCATAATGGCATGCCTTGCCTTCATGTACCTCACTACTCCACAACTCACACAAACCAGAACACAGACTATTCCCTGTCCACAGGCTCTGTTTCTATGAAGCGACCTTACACAAAGACAGGCTGCCATCCCTACCTGAGAGGGTCAGCTTGCCAGCTTGCTGACATTACACTTTGCTGTACATGATTTAGTATCCATGTGATCTTCCACGCTTAGGCACTCATTGGTGCCATTAGTCGGAACTAGGTTACCCTAGTGGTCCTTGCTCTTCCCCTCAGGAAATTTGAGCAGACGCAGGGTGGCCATCTCAGGCCCACCCACAGGACCACTGAGGTGATTGCGTCATGACTGAGTGCCTTTTCTACCTCTACAAGTCACCAATCTGACATTTTTTCTGGGTGAGTAAGCATTTAGTGTCAGGGTTGGGAGTTCACAAGGGTGAAAACCTGGTACCAAGTTCTGAGCCCTTCCAGTGAGTCTTAGGCCTCTAGCTGTTTTATATACCCTGGGGGATCCAACAATCCTGACCCTCCTGTTCCTTCCCTTTGTGTTTAGGACGAGCAATTGTGGGTGATGACTCCTCTTGCTGCCTGCTCCCTGTGATAGTTGACCAGACTCCCACTGGGGTTGCCCATGGATCTCTCCCATCAACTCTGCACACTCACTCTGGGAGGAGCCCAATCCCAAATTCCTCAGGATTCCCCTCTGGGCTGCCTTTACACAAACTAGAGGCCCTTAAGCTTTTGCCTGAGATTACACCTCATGAACTTAGACACATAATCGAATTGAGCCCCAATATTCACTGGGCAATGGGACAGTAGACACTTTATGGGACCTGTATAATTGATGTAAGCACTCAGAAATATGGAAAGAAATCATCCATGTACAAAGCTTTTCTTCTCTCTCTGCCACTGTGCTAGGGCCCTTGAGAGTTGCTACATGGGGAGGGTCACAAGGACACCAAATCTGGGTTCCCTCTCAATACTAGCCATCCTGCCTAAATGTTTTCTTAGCCAAAACGATTTCTCTCCATGCTCCCCCTCTTATGTTCTGGGCCTTTTTCCACTTTTTTTCCATTAACTTCATTTTCCCCCTTTGCATTCAGTAAACTGTTCTCTTTAAGCGTACTCCTCCTGTATCTACCTTCTTGTGTAGCTGGTCCAAGTTGGGGTGGTTGCAATCCTCAAAAGGTAAAGCAAGAGTGTCTTTAAATGTAGTCACTGCAACAAGCTAACCGCCCTGCTTGAACTCCATCACTGACAGTCCCTGGCCAGCAAACACATAGGGGCCAGGTTCTCCTTTTACTTCTCTCTCCTTTTCTCACCCAAAATCCATAAGGGGAGCAGTTATATGTCATACCTCAAATAAACCAGTCCTTTGTCTTTCCTGAATCTACTCACTTCAGAAGCTGGATGTCCAATACATCTCTTCAGACAAAACTCCTCTAAGAGTTTACTTTAGGCACTAGGAGGAACCCTCTCTCACCGCAGTTCTCTACAGACCCTGGAGATCCACACCCACCTAGGAAGAGACAAAGGCCCCATGGTGGGTTTTCACATGATCCCACTCTTCCACCAAGCTTATGCCTTCTTCATTCCTGTAGGTATTTAAAGGTCAGTTTATATGCTAATATGTCCTATTCCCAATTTTTTAAAAAAAGTTAGACTAGTATATAGATTTTGCTTGTTTTTTATACATTAACTATACGGTACTATCATGCAATTGGCAAAATGTATTTTGAAAACTGCAATTCCAGAAAACATAACCAATTCTCATTTTTCTAAAAAATTCAAGCATACTTTATTTTGTACCCAAATGTGTTTGTGTGTAAACATGTTCAAAGTAATCTTATAAAAATTGTCATTATGTTGTAAAATTGTTTTCTACTCACATTGCTTACATTTTCAACAGGTACTCCTTAAAATTTTATTTAAACTCTAAAATATCAATATGGCCTATGTTGAGGTGGGGGTCAAACAAGGGGATTGAACTCTGGGCTGTCCCTCAGCTCTGCAGCTCAAGGCTAGCACTCTACCACTTGAGCCACTATGCTACTTTCAGTTTTCTGAGTGGTTTATTGGAGATAACAATTTCACAGACTTTTCTGTCTGGGCTGGCTTTGAACCAGGATCCTAAGATCTCAGCTAGGATTACAGGTATGAGCCACTGGTACTCATCCAATATGACTTTTTAAAGATGTCCAACTGTCCCAATCACTCACTTTAGAAAGGTAAAACTAAAGTCTATGAGCTGTTCATGGTCAAGATTTGGAACTTAACTAGTACACTCACAAAGTTTTTTCAATTATTTGAGAAAACAAACTGAATTCAGAAACACATTTTCAAAAATGTATAAATTACATGAATTGATTATAAATGCATCTGCCTTCATTTTCAATGCAGCTGATCATAGACTATTCATAAGGAAGATTTTGCAATATACATTCCCTTCATGAAGGCAGAAGATGTTTGAAGCATTATTTTTTTTAATCGATAATGGTTCTTGAATTCTGGGCCTGCATGCTCTCCCTCAGCTCTTCAACTCAAGGCTAGCATGCTACCACTTGAGCTACCTCACCACTTCTGTTTTTCAGGTGTTGTATTGGATATAAGAACTTCATGGACTTTCCTGCCTGGTCTGGCTTTGAATCATGATCCTCAGATCTCAGCCTCCTGAGCAGCTAGGATTACAGGCATGAAGCACCAGCGCCAGGCTTGAAGCATTCTTCACAACACAACTGGTCTGGTCAGGAGGATCAGCTGTCAGGATGTGTCTCACTCATGGAATTGGCTGTTTCTCTTTCAGTATGTTTCTTTTTGGGCCAGGGATTCCATGGCCTGTAAATAATTTTGTGTCCTGGCAAATATCTAAGAGGAGGTACTGGACCAGAAGAGTTGAGAGGCGCAATTCTGGGTCATGAGCAGTGGGTAACCTGTTTTGAAAAGGCTATGCTGAAAACACAGATTACAAGGCTCTGAGAATGGGTGGGAACAGTCCTCAGGGGATTGTAGAAAACTTGACAAAAGTGAGCTTTCTGCATAGATTTGTCAAGTCTGTCTACAGCACAACTGTAATCTCTCAATAGATGGGGTCAGAGGCACAGGGATGCCCACGTAGAGGTGGCAAGTGGCAGGGCCTGCATGGGAAGGCATAAGGTAGCACAGCAAGCAGTACAGGGTGCCCAGGACGCACAGGGAGAGGTGATGGGCGCGGCAGTACCGGTGCGCAGCAGCAAGCAGAGAGGGGCGGCAGAGGGAAACAGGGGAGGGCAGCCGCTGGCAACTGGAAAAAACAAGGCAGGCGGCGCCATGCAGATAGCGGGGAAGGCAGGAGATGGCAGCCACCAGTGGTGCAGCCAGCTGCGGAGACGGTTGCTTGGCCGTTTGCTGACACTGGTGGCATGTGGTGGCCCGTGGCGGGTGGCGGGTGGTGACAGTTGAGTCCCGTGGCTGTGAGTCAGTCAGGGGAGGGAGAGGCAGGGTGAGCAGCAGGGGAGGTGGCTGGGCAGGAGGCAGAAGATGGAGGAGGACGGCAGTGGGCAGTCGCAGGGGCGGTGGAAATCAGCAGCCTGCATAACCGCAGCACGACAAGATGCTGGACACAGGCTCCGGAAGTGGGTGGCGAGCTGCGAGATCAGCGGCAACTGGTCACACCTATGGCACACAGCGGCAAGCCGCACGCGCTGGATAGAGAGCTGTGCGCGGTCTAAACGGCACGATCGTCGGTGGCAAGCTCTGCAGCAGGCGGCCTGTGAAGCGCTGCTTCACACAGCACGGCTGGCCACAAGCTACTGCAGGTGGCGGCCAGCTGTGGTAGGCGACAGCAAGTGGTCAGAGGCTGCAGGACGTGACAGGTGTCAGGTGGTGGCACACAGCAGCAATTGGAGTGCCGAGTTCAGCGGAGGTCAGTGACTGTGGGCATGAATGGGAGCAAGGACGCCCACTGCTGGTGGGGCCCTGCAATGGCTTGAGCTGCCAAATCAGGTCCCGGTTCTGGTGCCAACACACTCTTGTCTCTGCATGCTCAGAACTGTGAACCATCGAATCCTCTGGATCTGGGCACAACCTAGGCCCTGGCACTGGCCAATCCTCGACTTCTGGTCCTGCAGCTCTGGGAGACCTACCTAGCCAATCCTCAGCTACTCACCCAGAGCTTCCCTGAGACTTCAGCCAGCTCTTGGCTCCATGCTGCCCTGAGACACAGGTGGTTGCTCAACTACTCATCCTCTTGTGCCTGGAGACCTTTCTTGGCCCTCAGCTGCTCAGCCCAGCTATTCTAAGACCCATCCCCAGTTCTTTGCTCAGGTTTTCCCTGAGAGCCTTACTGACTATTATCCTTTCTTCCAGGGCTTCCTGGAGATTCCAGCAGGCACTTGTACCCTTGGTCTGGGCTTCCTTGTGACCAACTCAGCACTCAGTCCCTAGTCACAAGCTGCCTTGAGACCCTGATGTACTACTCTTAGCCCCTTGCCTCATGCTTCAACGAGAATCAAGCAGCCTACAACTTGAGTGACCTAAGACTTCCCTGGCCCCAGGCCATCTGAGACCTACCAGATCCTCAGTCCCTCACCTCGTGTTGCTGATGAGAGCATGCTGGGACCTTGTCCCCATACCCCAGGCTTCACCAAGACATGGGAAATCCCTAGGGACCTGGTCCTTGGCTTCTTTGAGACCCTGACTGATCCTTAGTTGCCCCAAGCTGCTCTGAGACCCTGCTGGCTAGTTCCTGGCCTGTCATGCCAGCTGCCCCCTCTCCTGCTAGGCTGGCCCATAGCCTCTTGACCTGTTATTTAGATGGAGTGAAATGCACTCCACCTGCCAGATGCCCCTCCATGACCTAGCGTCTGTGCTCACTGCACTCACAAAATATGCCTCCTTATCTACTTATCCATGCTCATGTCATCACCCAAATTCTACTAGCCCAAGGAAGAAAAACACAGGCAATAAAATCACTAAATGTGACTGGTGGCATTGCCTTCCCTACAGACCTTTAGCATCCAGTGGCTGAGACAGCTTCTGTGACAATCCTCAGAGAAGTATTAATGGCAGATGGAGGATAAAAATACTTTGTGCACATTGTGTAGCCAGTAAGTTATACAAAATTGCTCCAAAGAACAAGTTCTAACAGGTTAAAAAACATCTGAGTAAACTCTCTTGCCATGTTTTCTCACCGTGACAAATCATAAAGGCTTTCCGAAGTTCATATTGTAGTGACTGAATGGAGGCTCCTAAGGTGAGATGAGATGAGATATGTAGGCTGGGGTGAGTCTTCAGTGGCGTTAGCTCACGTGCCCCATCCTTCTCAAGAAAGAAGCTGCATTTTGGAAGCCCAAATCCTGACCATCCTTACTCTGAGTGGTGTCACAAAGAAAACACAAAATGTCTCATGAGGAAAAAGTTTGTATTAAAAAGCAAGACACAATTGAGGAGGGAGACTTCATCAGTAAGCTGAGAATGTTCTTATACACAAAGAGATTTGCTGTGCATGGACAGGAGTTTCTCCTGAGAAAATGCACTTTGCAAGGAACTATGTAAGAAGCATAGTATGTATGACTGCCCACTAATAGAATAAGAGGACAGTGTAATGGGAAGTGTGTATGCAGGCCTGAGACATGTTTCCCTATGCTGGCAGGCATGGCAGAGGAGATACACAGGCTTTTTGAAGGCAAATCTGTCCCAGGGTAGTTATTGTTTGAGACTCTCCTGTCATTATCAGAATGGCTATGTCCAGTGGGGCTGGTTGGCAAAAGGGACTCTGCTCTTCTTTACTTGGCTTCCTTCTAGGTAAAAGGTTCCATGGGGTAGTGAGAAAGGTGAGCCATATGATAGTGGGAATGTTGAGAGAGGGGAGGCTAAAATACTGCTTTCTGCAATGTTTTCTTGGAGACATAAGACTCATGTTGAAATCCCATTTTCTTCTGTATGATTCATCCAACAGTACTCGGGCATGTCTGTTCTTCAAGAACTCCACTGTCCTTGAACATTCTGCTTGTGGTTAAATTAAGTCTTGCTTCTGGGTACTGGCTGACTGGATCTTTGAATTTTCCAGTGACTTTACCTGATTTTAGTCTTTTGTAGGAAAAATTGACAAAAAATTATTTATCTGGTTCCTGAATGACTCTCTGGAGGATGCTGTCCTTTCTCCAGTACAGATAAGGAAGAGATCTTCCTTGTGGTATTTATCTTCCAGAACTGGACAGGAGGATTCAGTTCCTGGCCTTGTGAGGGCCTCATTCCTGTAAGCTTTTCCTTCTGGATTCTAGCTTTGGGTCTCTGATATCTCTCTTTTTCATCAGGTCCATTAACCATCTTGCTCTACCATGAGTCCTGGAAGCTGGATGTCTTGGCATCCTGTTGCTTCTTCATGCATCCTCTTCTTGGCTCTGCAGAGCTTAATTCATAGGAAGTGGGTGGAAGGCAGCATATATGCTGCAAGCAGCACCGTGGGGGCATACAGTCTCCACGGAATGTGTTAGCATCACATCCTGTATGATATGATAAAAAGCTGGACTCTCACTTTACTGCTTGACTATTCCTGTTCTTTTGGGCAGGATCCTTGGAAATAGAAATTATGGACGGGAATGGTGTTTGAGTGGTCTTCGGAAGTTCTAAGCTCCTAAGATACAAATTATTGGAGTTTCTGTGGACTGGCAAGATAATGGGCAGTATCTCTTCACCCTCTGCCATTTTCCTGAGATCTTTTGTCCTTTCAGATGTGGATTCAACAAAGATCATTCCTACTGACATACTGTGGCAGAGGCTATTTTTATGTCTCAGACATGCCCATTACTGGGTTTGTAGACGGTTCTAGACTACTTTCCTCTGAACATAGGACAATTTCATCATGTTGCTACTTTCTTCCTACAAGACTATTCAATGTGGACTAAGAAAACAGTCCACCTTCCCCTTTCCAGTTGGATAGAACTCTGAGGGAACACAGTTGTGAATATAGTGTTCATTCCTCTCAGGGTTTCATGTGATGAAGGTCGTTGAGAATGCAGTGTGCCATGACCTTCAGTTTTTCTGTCCCTTTATTTTATGGCATTTTGTGAAGAGTTTCTCCCTGGAACGGGACCCACATGACTGTGGGATTGGTCTTTAATTCACTACATGTCAGGTTCAGAGATGCTCCCTGTGACATTGGGGAACTTTTTACAGAGTAAGGTGATTTGAGACTCTAGGCACAAGCCCTATTAGTGCTTCAGCCAAAGGCTTTTAATATGAGCTTCCTGTAGCTGTCAAGGGGCAGCATCAAAGTGGGAAACTTCCGTGGAGGAGCTCTTGTAGATTTCTCTAGTCTCTAAGTGTGGATCTCTGACAGTTTCCAGGCTAGATTGGAGTGTTTTGCTGGGGCAGAGGGGGCCGGTCCCAAGGTCTGGTCTGTCATGTCTCTGAAATGGCTAATGTGCATAGGGACTTTGTCCCTACTGATCTGCTCCCATATTGTTATGAAACCTGATTGTATGTTATTTTTCTAAGCAGTTTTTGTTTTAATGATTCGGAGAAATGTATTCTGAACCCTTACTTGATGGTCCATTCAAATCACTTTCTAATTCTCTCTGTTTTGACATCTAGGAAATTCACCAAGGAGATTTCTGTCTCCTTATGCAGATCTCTCAATATCCTGCTCTTACAATTTAGCAGGTCTTTTTGGAGTTCTCTCATTCCTGAAATACTTCTGAGTACTGTGAAGTTGCATTCTGTATATTCTGGCAACTATCATCTGCAAATATGGAGTTCTATAAACTTCTATGCTTGTCGTCTGCCTAGTCTGTTAACGGGAATTTCCCATCAGGAGACAGCTGGATCTTGAATTGTGTTCTCTAGGTACTGCAGGAGCCTCACTTGGAGATGATTTTCTAATTTGTTCTTTAACTCAAAGCTGAGAAAATCACTGGGATTGTTGATAAATCCTCTCTTTTGCCAGGGGCCCTTATCATGAGTGAAAGCTTTGTGAAAATGTTAGAACATAGAGGGTAAAATCCTGTGACTTTTCCTGGTGCTTTGTTACAAGGTCATTTTCTATTTTCTACCTGTTCAACAGCAGGTAGACTAAGACATGTGTCCTTTCTCTGGACTGTAAGGCCACAAAATGTGCAGGTCCTCATTGGAGCTGAATAAAATGCTAGGAATGGTACACATGGGCAAGGGCCTCAGACTCAGCCAAAAAGGAGGAGGGGCTGGGGCAAAGTTGGCATGAAGTATTGAGATTGGACCGAGTGAGGCATCATGGCTGGGTGAAAGAACTGTACAGAAACTTTCATCTGAACGTGTATCCATGTATTTAGAGAATCTGTTGAACAAAATAGAGGATAAGTCTAATGGATGACCAGACATCTTGACAGGGACACATTGTTCAGAAAGGGAAGGACCCCAAGACTTTGGGGGAAAATACCTCCTAAGAATCAGGAAACTGCTGTGTTTCCCTTTGTGTTCCAGAAGGGCTGAGGGAAGGCAATGCCTTTTTCACTTCTCAATGACTGCATCCTGTTCCCCAGATCATCCAGAGGGATTTCTCTCTCTTGACCAGCTTTCAGCTTTGCTCTTTCACATCACTATTTCTGGCAGATCTAGGATATCTCAGTTGAGGCCTGGTATAGAGGAAGGCACCCCGGAGATGCTGGCAGGAGGGCTCAGTGGGGAGCTTTCTTGTGGGACTTCCCTGAAGTTCCATGGAAGTTTGAGTCAGGTTGAGTGCAGTGCAGGCCACAGGTTGAGGAGAATGAGAAGGGGGAGAAGAATGTGCAAGTGAGCACAATAAATGTGCTTTAGAGCAATCAAAGGTTCTAGAGGTTGAAACACATTCTGGGATGAGTGTGACCCAACAGAAACAGAGGAACACATCTACACTAGTGACAAGATAGAGGCCAGAGTCTGAGAAAACTCACGTGAAGGAGATGGAGGAGTCTTCAGGGACAAACTGCTAGACAAGATGTCCTCCTCAGAGTGCCTAGGTGACTCTTCGGCTGTAGCAGATTCTGAGTTGAGAACTTCATCCAGGGCATCTCCTTTTAAGAAGTGCTAAAAGCTGCTGGTGTCATTGAGCTTCTCTAGTGGGCTGTAGGAGACAGTAGATAAACTTCATTCCACACTTGGCAAGGTTGATTACCTGTTATCAATGACTCCCACTGAAGCACACCCTGGTTATTTATACAGCAAAGCACGACCTTTTATCCTTTGTTATTGGGCCCTCTAGATTCCCCCCTCCAAGTTCACCTGCTCAACCTGTCAGAGGCAGGTGGAAAAGACAGGAGCACACCCATTTTCTGTGCCTTCCTCCTTGAGCACCAATATTAGCTGTTCTTTGGAGATCACTATTTGAAGTCCATATTTTGCACAGTTTTTGAAAATGTAGACTTTGGAAACTGCTGTTTCACATAGCTTTGTCGTCTTAAGATGATCTCTATCTGCATCTCCCAACTTTCTCATGTTACTGTCAATTCACAGATAGTGATGACATTAGTATTTTAGGTAAAGGAAATAGAGTCTTACTAATTTTCAGGCTGGGTAGGATAGGACAGCTTTTATGGAAAGGCCCAGGAGCTTGGACTTCCTGATGGGTTTAAGTGTTGAGGCCTCATGTTTGGCCTAATAGTGGTCTTGGGCCTGCTCATTCTAAATGTGCTGACCATTAATCTCTGGAGATGTATTTGTTTTCCTGAATGTTCCTTCAGTACCTTGGAAAGCAAGATAAGTAGAGGAGTGTGGTAACTTTGCCTGGAGCTATACAAACCATCCTGAATATCTGCTCTTGGGGAATTGCAAGGGGTTGGATGGTGGGGGGACAACAGTGTGAGAAAGACAAGAAAAAGCTGGCTTGTAAAAACATATAACTGAAAGCATCCTGGTTCTTTCATGATCTAACACCTCATACGTGAATACATTTAGATATCGGTTCCCGTTACATTTGCTTACTCTCAAATTTACACACCAATTTCTTTGAAAAGGGGTATTATAGATGTCTTGCTGTTTCCTTTTGAAGTGAGTGATCCCTGGATATCTTAGTGTCTCACATCTGCAATCCTAGCTAAGCAGAAGACACAGGTAGAAGATTGAAATTCAAGCTGGCTTTCTGGAAAAAATTACAGAAAAATAACTAAAAAGCAAGAAAAAATGGAGCCCTAGGTCTGCCTAGTTCCAAATGACTGCCAAAAAAATTTTAAACAAAAGAAAAAGCATGGAATTAGGGTTTGATTTTTTTCTTCACATTTCCACCAACATCGATTTTCTGCTTTATTTTGTTTTGGGTATGCTTGTTGTGGGGCCTGAGCCGTGAGCCTAGGCATTGTCTCTGAGGTTTTTCTCAGGGCTAGCATTCTGCCACTTAAGCCATATAACAGTTATCCTAGTGAACATAAAGGAGTACTACCGTATGGTTTGTTTTATAACGACTGGTGATGTTTCATGAAGTTGTACAAATACACTGTAAAAATTCCAGTTGATGTGCTCTTCCATTTTCAAATTAGGTTTATTTTTTATTTTTTTAATGTATTTTGTTATTTTTATGCCTTTCCTGAAGCTTAAACTCTGTTTCTGAGCTTCTTTTTCTCAAGGCTAGTGTTTGAGCCACAGCTTCACTATGGATTGTGTGTGTGTGTATGTGTATATGTGTGTGTGTGTGTGTGAGAGAGAGAGAGAGAGAGAGAGACAGAGACAGAAAGAGAGAGACAGAAAGAGACAGAAAGAAAGAGAGAGATACTAATTGACATAAGCTCTCATGTGCTTTCCTGAACAGCTAGGTTCAATCTGTGATCCTCAGATCTTAGCCTTCTGAGTTGCTAAGATTACAGGCATGAGCCACCAGTTCCTAGCAGTTCATAAATTTCTGTTCATTTAGTGACTATTGCCCTCAAGTTTCCAAGCAGAAATAGGCAATATAAAACACTAACACTATTTTGTTCTAGGTCAGTATTTTCTTAAGCCACAATAGTTAATTCTGTCCTAACCTTTCACTTTCAACTAATTTCCTATTTACTAAAGTCAATGCTTGATATCATTGTGCTGTGCAAGACTAATGCACAGGCATCTCTCATCTCATAACTGACCTCCTTAGAGTGAAGTAGACTGAACTGTGGAGGAATTTATAGTGAGCGTCATTCTATGATCACAGCTATTTATAAGTTCTCCTTGCCAGTTTCCTAGCCTGGCAAGTGGTGAGGGATTTTGTGGTCTGGTATGCACATCTTCGTGGACACCACCAGGCCAATATCAGCACTGCAGCAGCCACCACCAAGAGCCACAGGCTCGCTTGACTCAGCATGTACAATGTAGTGTGCTGGCAAGTGGGGTGTGGTTATGGCTCGTCCTCTTTGGCGCATAACCTCTCCTAAACCACAGAAGAAAAGAGAGGAGCCAGGAGGCATTATTACCACGCAGAGGACTGAAGGACTGAAACCCAGTGAGAGGAGACCCCAACTATGGACATGGACCCTATGGCAGGAGCCTACCTAAGGATGCTTGTACTACTTTCTACGCAGCCCTGGAACCCCGGAGTGACTGAAACACTGGTGAGTGCAACATATCATTGCTTTCCTAATACTTTTGATGCACAGAATCTCTGGCTTGCTTCTGATAATGAAGCTAACAAGAGGTGGTTTATAGGAAATTTGCCTTGTCACTCTACCAGATAGAAAACATGTTTTGATTGTGGAAGTCCAAACCTAGGCTGCTGTTTTACAGTCACTGAGAAAACGGGTGTTTGGTTGTTGACAATGTTAAAAAAATAAAAGCAATTACTGGCCCTGGCCCAGGTGGCTTGGTCCTGCATTAGCATCATAGAAGTATAGAGTTGGCACACCACCCAGCAGGCAGACCAGAGAGGTGCAGGGCTGCACAGGCAAGCACAGCATCCTCAGGCACAGAGAACAGACAGGTTCAGGGAAGCACCTACTCCTGTCACCTTCTGAGGCTTGCTTAAAGGAGAAACAGCCCACCTGGATCCCAGCTCTTCTAACAGTGTCTAGGCTGTGTTTTCTGATTTGTTTGTACTGCTGATTCTGGAACTTTCTGTGTAGCAACGTATATTCCTCACTTCTACACTCCCAATACGAAATTTTCTTCAAGTGGAGTGGCAGGTATTAAACCCTTCAATTAAGAAAAAGTAAAAAAGTATCATTCAATCAGAATCTCCATCAGAGGATCTTTCTTTCCTGGAAGAACCCTTGTGACCTTTACTCTGCTAAAAAAAAAATTTTTAAGTAATTACAGGAAGGAGGGCAACCTGGTGTAAGAAAACACCTGATTATGAAAACAATGACTGCATTAACATTCTTTGAAGATCCTGTGATATAATGAATGACCCACACTTGTTGAGAGACAATGGAGTTGCATACTTCACATAGAGTCTCTGAGTGGAATACTCATTTCACAGCTGCATGGTCTGTAGTAACTCCAACCCACAGGAAATGTCTGCCTTTTGTAGTCAAATTTTTTTAAGTCTCTTAATATTGTTTAAGTCCCTTTAAATTGTTCTATGTCTCTTCTAGGAGAAAACATTTAGAAAACACATCCAAAGTACTTACTGCTAATAATCTTTGCCCATCTTCAAGTTAAGTCACAGTAATACCAATTGTGAGATTCACATACTCAAAGAAATTGTAAAGAAATACTAAATGGAATATCCTACAGATTCAGTAGAAAGGAAATAATCCTCTGAATTGAAAAAAAATGGAATTTTGGATATTTTGTGACCATTTAAACAACTTCACTTTGGACTCTGAGAATTTAGTAAGAGTCTCTGGAATAGGGAAACTTTTGGATTTAGGATAACATGACTTCTGGTTTTGAAATGGGGAGGTCACTGCCCTGATGTTGAGCAGGGCTGTGCGATACTGTCCCAGAACATCTAGCAGACAGGAGACTTCTTAAGAAAACTGCAGGTTTAGTCTGAGGACATCATTCAATGATCCGAGGCACCTCCTAGAATCCATCCACTGCACCCGTAGAGGCCAGTGCTTCTGATGTGGATCCATATATTCCCTCCTGCAGTTCATAAGCCTCTGCCTTGACTGCACATATACCCACCCTCTATATCCTCAACATTCTGGCTTGGTAGAGCCCATAGCAGATTACACTTTGCTCATGAGTGGAAGTATCTGTGTGTATGGAGAAGAGAATGTACACTTGTAAAATGCCCTGGATGTGTTGTACTGTTTTCGAAGTTACCTACATGGTCCTCTGATTAATGACAGGGTCTGACAGTACTGCCCAAGGGAGATGGGAGACCCAGACAAGTACAACCACAGGACTCAGTGCTTTGTGGCAGAGGTCTCTCAAAGTTTCCTTCAAGTCTTTGTATAAAGAAGGGTTCCTGGTAAGTATCTGAGAAACTGCTGCTCTAACTGTTTCTCTGTATTTTATTTCACAGAATAGTCTAATCTTGACAGACTATGCAGAAGTTATGGGTCATTTCAGAAAGTGGGGTGTGATCCGTTGTTGAATGTAGCTGGGACAGGAATGTCTCCTGATATGAATGCTGCGGGAGCCTGCCTGGCAGCAGAGGGAAGCCTTGTTCCTAGATGCTGATGCTATTGCCTAGCCTAATAGCCACCTGAACAGATGACTGAAAAGCCAATAATAGAAAAGGACAAGTAGAGTTGGTAGAAGTTAAAATTTTATGCCCCCTCTCAGTGGAAAAGTTTGAAATCAGAAGCCTTGCCTTATTTTTGACCAAACCCGTAACCAAGTAACGTAATTTTCTTTTCTTTATTTCAGGTCATTGGACCTGAACTCTGGGCCTGGGCACTCTCCCTCAGCTGTTCAGCTCAAGGCTAGTGCTCTACCACTTGACCCACAGCTCTACTTCCGGCTTTTCCTGCTTATGTGATACTGAAGAGTCAAACCCAGGGCCTCATGCATGCAAGGCAAGCACTCTAGTGAATTCCCAGGATTTTGAATAAAGGATATCCTGATTTAGAGACAGATTTTCCACCATAGTTTTATTAGTGCATGTTAATTGAACACTGAGAGAGGTTTACTGTTATTGCTTTGTGTGCATTTAGATGGATAGGCTTGGAGCATATTTGTCCCCGCTATTCCTTTTTCCCTGTTTCTCCACGTTATCTTTTGTATCTTGTTTACTTTAATTTATATTATCCTTAGTTTGTTATTCCAAGGTATTCCAACTTAACACGCCATTTGGGGAGTGCATCTTCACCACCCTCACCACTTTCTTCATTATTTTCCATCCCTCCCAACCCTGTTTTTCATGTTCTTGTAAATTTTAGAAGGGATTTCATCTAACCTCTCATACTGTGTACAATGTACTTCAGCCACATGCCCGAATTGCCTTTTGCTTTCCTTATTTGAAACAGTCTTTCTGGAAGTTCAAAACAGGATACTCCAAAGCAGGCCTTTTAGTGAAAAGTGCATGTTGAGATAAATGTTCTCTACCAGCTGGATTTTAGTAGTTGGAAGCTTTTATGTAGTTTAAATTTTTCTTAAAAATCTGTGAAATAAGTTACCAATGCTATTATCTATAAATGTACACATTACGAGTGTGATCTACAATATGAGACTTCAGCTTCCTTTAATTACAAAAGTATTTTATTGCTTTAAGTTTATTCCAAGGACATTTACCTGACTGGCAAGTAAAGGAGAAAACTTTTCACAAATACAACTGAATGACTATCTCGATGAAAAGTCTTATAAAACACTCCTAGTAAATTTGCTGAACTGCATATGTGAATGATGTTTTTTGCTTGTACTAGGATTTAAATTCAATGTATTACACTTGTTAGGATGGGGCCCCATCTCTTGAGGCATGTCATCCCAGGTTTTTGGGGGGTGTCCGGTCGTAGGGCCTGAACTCTACGCCTGAACGCTATCCCTCAGCTCTTCAGCTCAATGCTAGTGCTCTACCACTTGAGCCACAGCACCACTTCTGGCTTTTTTCTTTTTGCTTATGTGGTGCTGAGGAATCAAACCCAGGGCCTCAGGCATGTAAGGCAAGCGCTCTACCACTTCCTACCCCTCAGCCCAGCTTTTTGCAGGTTCTTTTTGAAGATAGGGGGGCTTGCAGACTTTTCTGATGGTGTTGGCTTCAAACAACAATCACCCACATCTTAGTCTCTAGCTAGACAGCTAGGATTACATACATGAGTCACAAGCCCACACACTACAGAAGACTCTCTTGAAATACAATTTGAGTCTTAGCTAATAGTATAAGTGTGCCCATGGGTTCTTCTTTTCCACATGCAAAATTTTAAGTGTTTTATTTGTTTGGAGGATGGAATCTTGCTATGTCACAGAGGCTGGCCTTTAAGTTGTAATCCTCCTGCTTTAGCCTCCTAGGTATGAAGACTACAGTCATGTACCACCACATCCTGCTAAGTGTTTTCTTCCCTTTCAGGCATGTACATGGAGAAGAAACTTTGAATGTTGCTGAGGAGGATTTTGTTCACAGTGCATGCACCATCCTCTGTACAATTAATTTTAAAATTTGCCTTCCATGCGAATCCAGGGAGTTAGAATAGGATAGCCATGGTTTTACTACTGCAGCACAAGGATGTATTCTCCCCAGTTTCCAATTCCAAAATCTCCTTCAGAAGCCATCTCAGAACCACCTGTAACACACTGCTGACAGAACTCCAGGGTTTTTCTAACCAGCTTCTCAAAATTCTTCCGCTCTGCCTATTATCCAGTTCCAAAGGTGCTTCTATAATTTTGGGTATAGATACAGCCATGAATGGAACCACCACTCTTGCTGTCAATTTACTTTAATGCTTCATTTGTTAATGCTATATTGAAATACTTGACACTTAACATGTCACAGAGAAAAGTGGTCCATGTACCTCTTAGTTTTGGAAGTTACATGTCCCAGATGAAGTGGCTTTGTCTGTTTGCCCTCTGCCGAGGGCCCCCTTGTCTAAGTCTCATCATAGCAGGTGGCATCATGGTAGGAGTGCTATCCATAGGAGAGATGATCATGTGCTGAGAAAGGAAGCCAGAGACCAGTGAGGGGTCATCTTTCTTTTTCAAACCCATCTCACAGGAACCAACTGAATTCAAGGACACCAGATTGCCTCCTTCTGAGGATGTTGTCCTAGAAAACCTGACCACCTTCTCCCTACCATCTGTTAATACCACCTTGCTGTGCAGCAAGCCTTCAGTACATGAATCCTTCAAGGAAACCACAGCAAGTGCCTAGCAGGGACTAATAACTGAAAACCGCAAGGTGCTATTTGGCTATGATATAATATTTTTAAAGGAGTTGGTCTATGCCTTGCTTAGGGAAACCTTCAGAAAATGGTCATTGGAACCATCCTTAAAGATATCCTTTATACATGCAGTAAATCATTAGCATATTCAGTATTTAGTTCCTAACCTGAAGCTACTAAATATCGATATGCCTGTGAATCATCTGGAAGATGTTTGAAACAGATCAGGGCACTATAGGACCATAGTAACTTCCAATTAATTAGGTCCAATGGTTTCCCAGTGGTTCTGCTGCTGCTGCAACAGCAGTAACTGTTCTGGGGAACCCTAGTTTGAGAACCACTAGCTGTAGTGAGTAGAAGTGCATGTTTGTTTGCTCTCTTCAGTACTGAGTGTTCTGTGAGTGCCTCACAACAGGGATGCCCTGGCAGCACAGATACAATGGAAGCTTGTCTTTGAGTTTCACTCTCTCACCTGTTTATCTGCAAATTCATCTTTATGCAAGTCAGGATCCCAACATGCAAAGGGCCAATTTGCATTCTAGAATTTCCTATGCTATACTTCAGCTGCTTAGTTAAAGTGGTCGCTCTGTGCTAGAGGCTATAGAAATGCCTTTAGATATGACAGAACAACTCTTTTCTGGGGGAAGAAGGTACTGGGGTTTGACGTCAGAACCACCTGCTTGCTAGGCAGGCATTCTACCACCTGAGCCACACCCTCTTACCACTGTGCTTGGTTTATGCCAAGGCTAGTGTATACTTGGCTTTTGCTTGGGTTGGCCTTGAGCTGTGATCCTCCTGATCATAACCTCCTGAGTAAGAAGGCTTAGAGTCCTGTGTCATAGAGTAACTCTGACTACTTGGTCCTTGATTTTGAAAAACTAAGACAGAATATTAGAAGGAAAGAAACTTCTACTTCTGAAATGTAGGAGCTGTAAAGAAGCCTCAGAGGATGGGATGCAGATGGCACTGCCCCAGTGGGACATGGCAATATGCAGGTGAAGTTGTTACACATCCAGTGGGTAGACAGTCATTGGGATGCCCAAGTTTCTGTAGGAAGTCCACGTCAGAATCTTGCCTCAGACTCTGGGGAGATCCTCTGTGCCCACTGATGCATGTTGGAAAGCAATGCCTCTCCTTCCACACAATAGTTGTGTGCTGTTTAATCCTTCCCATCTACTGAAATCCCTTTCATCACAATTTTTCTACCTCTTGCACATCCTGAGCCATCTGTCAGTTACACATCTCATCGTGTACAGAGAAGCTTGCTCACTTTTTTCCTGTTCCTGGGATTTAACTCAGGGCTGCCAGCACTCTTGCTCTTGAACTACATTCTCACTCCTCTTCTAGATAGTTTTAAACATGCATTCCTACCCTAGTCCACAACTGTAATGCTTCAACCTTAACCTTCCCAAGGAGCTGGGATTCTAGACATGTGCACTGATACTCAGGTGACAGACTTCTGACCAGCTAGACAAGATCCCTGGATCACCTGTGAAGAGCAAACTTAATCACTGTGTAACCAAAATTAATGTTAAATTTCATAGCGATATAATGATATATGTATCATTTTATATCTCATTTTATTCTAAATCTTTATACCTATTTAAGTCCATGAAATCTTTTCTCATATATTGTCTCATTGAATCCCCTTGTGAATTTGTGGATTCTTCCTTGTCATGAGAAAGCTCTGTAGACAAATGTGGAATGTGCCTATTAAGCCACTATGTGTCTAAGACTGTGCTGTGTTGGTGTGCTACTGCTCATGCTCCTGTGGAATCAGATGGGATCGACTATGTTCTTTCCCTGGGAGGATGGCTCCATTCTGTATACAAAAATGATACATGTAGAGTATATGATTTCCACCTATACAGCTTAGATATGTACACACTACAGTTTTCAGGATGTGTACCTCTTCAGGATATTTTGAGATTGCCTTTGCTATTAATATAGTAAAGGTAATGCACTGAAAGTTTTTAGAAAGAGTTATAAGGAGATTCAGAGAGAAGCAGAGAAACAGATATGGCTATGGCTGGCATAGTGAGGTAAGTATTGCTTTGGGTCTATGCATCATTAGCGGTGTACTCTTGAATGTACACGTGTATCTATACACATGAATGATGTTGTTATGAGTGTGTATATGTTCTCCTGTACAGATGCATGCCATACGAATACTGATCATACACAGAACAGTGTTAAGAACAATTGTGTTTGAAGTCAGTAGTGTTGTTTCAGGATAGCAATCTCTATTTTCTTTTCCATAGGAATTTGTGGTTTCAGTGTCTTGGAGTTCTCTGGAAATTCCTTGTACTCCTGTTGCTATGACAGTTTTGCTAAAAATGATCTCAAATAATCCACGTTGTTTTTTTGGAGTCTATATGAGCCCTACAAGATCCAGCTGAACCACTTGACTTTCTGGTTCAGTTTGCTGAGGATTCTGGTTTCAGTAGAAGAACCCATAGGTAAGCTGAGCCCAGGGCCACTTTCTGCCCTATGAGTCCTGGCTTCACATCAAACTATGGTCATACCCCTCTGCATCTTGAATTCCAACTGTGGTTTTTCCTTCTTTTCTCGTTTCCACTGTGTGTTGTTCTCTCTTGGTTCCATGCTCCTTTCTCAAAGGCCTCATTCTGGACCATTCCTTGAGCCATTTCTCACTTCCTTCTGCACTTAGAGCATTGGTCATTCTTCTGGGTCAAAGTGGAATCCCCTTTGTCTAGCTCTCACTCCTGTCACACAGGGGTCCAGGACCTCAGCAGCATGAGCTGCCTCCATTCAGGGCCATCCCCACTGGATAAAAGACACCAGGGGTCTTCACATGGCTCTGGTCTTTCTAAAGGGAATCATGACATGTAGTGGACTTCTTTTGTTTTCTATAACAGAAGAATCTGCCTTCTCTGGGAAGTGCCTTGTTCTGCAGCCAATCTCTTGTTCCAAAAAGACAGAGCAATAAACTAGATTTTGCTTGAGTCCTCCTCCAGTGCTGCAATAACTTTCTGCAGCTTTCTCTGTTGTGGAGTCTTCTTTTGAGACAGTCCCATTAGCAAGAAGCCTGCTGTGTGAGTTGTATTCAGTTTCTCCCTGAGACTCTAAATGGCTGCCTTAACAGGCTTCCTCTGTTCCTGTATAGAGCACCCCTTGTCAGAGATCCAGTCTTCCCCCAACACTCCGGAGGAGCTATTTGGAGGAATCTCTGAGCACTGCCTTTTGTACTGAGTACATAGTGGAGGCTCCTTGAGGCTCAGGAATGGCCATGTTAACCTGTACCCTCACTCAGCCTTTGGCAGTAAGCTGAAGACCCCACTCCGAGTTGTCTGGTGGCCACACACATTGACATCATGAATGTGCCCCATCCAGTTGGAGGAGAGTTTGGGAGCAGATTGCATAGCCTATTGTTCACATGACATAGGTGTCTGCAAAATTGTGTCCTGGGAAACTCCCTACCCAAATGCACAAAGTCCAAAATTGTACATAATCAGGGGATTGGGAGAGAAACAAGAGTTTCTACTATCCATGTGCTTACTCAGGTGAAGAAAATGAGGACTTTGGGTCAGGAAGGAGCCTGGATCACCATTTTCCTCTTCTATGTAGATCATTTCTCTTACAGACCCTAATGGACATGGAAAGGCTATGTGACTGGTCAGAGTCTAAAACTCCCCTTCTCTTGATCACCTGCAGCTCACTAGCTTTCTCTAAATCTTGGTTTCCTGATCTCCGCAATGGAGGTCTGTGGAACACTGGGGCTGAACTCCCTAGATTGATGAAGTTCAAGGGAATGTGGCAGAATTCTGAGGAGTCCTTGGTACCAGTTTCCACTCAAAACAGCACCAAAGTTTGGGGGAGACCAAGAGTCCTCCCAGACCCCATTAGGCATGTGCATTCTATTGCACACATTGTAAACACAGAAACAATCACAGGGAGGCCAGGTCACTCACTGGGGGGCCCACATCAGTGGACCAGGAGCATAGTGAACTAGAATTGACACGCAGATTGTTGCAAGTTTGCCATACTTAGCTGGTGATCTCTACACCCAAATTCTAAACATTAATTGATGAAAAGACAGAGCCTTTGCTAATAACCTCCTCCATGCTGTCAGGGAACATCCCAATTTGCCACTGGGGTAGATGTTCATGGGAGGTCAAAGACAGCTGAAAAACTGGGCAGTGACCTATACACAGCTGGTTGAAACTCACCTATTCTACTAGGTCTTCACTCAGTGTTGGAGTAGATCCTACCACCAATTTCTTTCTCTCTAAGGTCTTCCCTTCCCTTCCTGTGCTGATGTGATAGTTCTGATACCCTTGTATTGTAACTCACTGATTATGTGAACATTCACTGTATAATCTGTTTTGTGGAAATGTCTTCTGTGGCAACGCTGGTTTGTCTATTTAGCTCATAATGATGACACATACTATGAGTGAGCAGCATAAAATACTGCTTAGATCTCAGAATGGTAACTAGATCTGTATTTTAAAAAGAAAAGTACAAGTTCAATTCACAAACCCACAATGAAAAAATCACAAGTGATGTTAGTGAAAGGGGCAACCATGAAAGAATGGGGATGAAAATATTCGAGGTGAGGAAAGCTGGCCTGCTGTGCATACAGGAAGGCTGACTGGCTGAGAGCAGACAAGTGAATAGACCCTCCGGGTCATGCCCAAGGTGATCTCGGGCTTTGCCAGCCCTCGGTCATTCCTCCATTAAAATAATTACACTCTCCTAAGCCAAATGGCAAGGATCCTTTGTTTTTAAGAATACACACTGCATTTCAAAGAATGTTTCAGCTGTGTGTGTGTGTGTGTGTGTGTGTGTGTGTGTGTGTGTGTGTGTTACACCATTTCATCTTCTGAAGGCATCTCAAACTCCAGTCTCAGAAGTAGTTCCTATATTTAGCAACCAAAAACAATGTTCCTTCCTCCCCCTGAATATTTACATCAGAATGTTTTCTTGACATATGCTTTCTGTCTAGCCCTGGTTGTGTGACATTCGTACATAACTACTTATTTATGGCAGCACAGCCTGGAGTTGCCACCTGGCTCGTTTGTGGCTGACCCTGCCGTGACTTTCACATGAAAGCCAGCTGACGATAAGCAGACACCAGTTGATTCTCCCCATTCCTTTCCTCTTCACAGCCTCCCTCTGCAGTTCACAGCCATCAGACTTTTATAGAAAACATCAGTTCAAGGATGCTTGAACTCATTATTTTTATAACAACTCTTCTCTCTGTCTCTTGTCCTGCATTTAGACTTGGAACCCCTAAGGAAAATGTCAAGTTTGTTTTTCTGTTTTTATTTTTAACATAGTGGCAGTTTACAGTTTTGACCCAAATCCTGTAGATTGTTTAGAGTTGGGGCTGAGAAGAAAGCAAAGTGATGCTGTCTTTTCATTGGCCCTCACAATAGTTTTGGTTATTAAACACCCACAGAAACAGCACAAATGTTTTGTCATTACTTAATTGGTTTCTTTTACTTACAATTTGAAATAGATGGGGTTGGGGGATTTGCCTCTAAGGCCTTGTCCCTCGCTCCCCTCCACCCTGCCCCCATCTCTCACCAGGGTACCCTGGGTTCCCCAGTCTGCTCTTCTTCTAGCACTTTCTTCCATGTGTCCACAGACTAAAAAGCCAAAGCACCAGTGACTCTCTGCTCAACATCAATCAGCCAAGGAATGTGTGGCCTGGAAAAACCGACAGCCGCTCTGATCCTGAGTGTCCTCAGTGGGACCCTCACCAGTGGAAAAGGAATGCTCTGAAAGGGAGAGAAAGACCCCCAAATGCAGTGGGAATTCACACCACGAAAATGTGCCAGAACCTACAGACTTGTGAGTTGGACCAGATCTGTCTGAAGGGTACAAATGATGAACCACTTTAAGTTAGTTAGAGTTTGGAAGTCATTGGAAGGTACTTAAATCAGTGTATTGACACAATGGACTAAAAGGATAAGAATAACCCCCGTCCCATGCCTAGAAAAATTCCTATTGGAGCAGAGAGTTCCAGGCAAAATGAAAAGGGAGGAAAGAATCGGTCAGTTTTCAGCCCCTAAGCCGAATGCATGTTTTTTGTTTTCCATACATTACTTTGTTTTGCTGCCAGTCCTAGGACTTTGAACTTCAGGGTCTGGGTGCTGTCCCTGGGCTTTTGTGCATAGGACTAGCACATTACCACTTGAGCCACATCTCTGCATTTGGTTCCACACGTCCCTGCCATGGTGGCTAATTGGAGCTAAGAGTCTCATCTGCCCAAGGTGGCTTTGAATCACAATCCTTAGATTTGAGCCACAGGAGTAGCTAGGATTACAGGTCTGGCACCAGTGCCTGGCACATATTTTATACTATAGCATGAATCTATTCGTGGAGTCTCTGTTAAAATTATTATATTGACTACGTTAAAAAAAAAAACCCTAAACTGGCATCTACTTACTGAATAAAGAAAAAGAAGTGTCTTAATATTTGAGCACCTATTGTGTATAAGTATTACCCTATTAAATTCTTTATCTCATTTAATCTTCACAATTACTCTGTGTAATAGATCTTACAGCCCCTACTTCATAGATTAAGAAACTAAGTCTCAAAGATAGGAAGGATTTGCTTGCAATATCTAAGAACTAATTTGCAAAACCATGATTTGAACTAAATTTAATCGGATTCTAAAGCCTAGTGGTCTCCCTATGGCAGTGTACAGCAAAAACAATTTGAACACTCTTTGGCTGAGTTGCTCTCAGCTATGTGTGTCTTTTCTGAAATAGCGAGCATCCTGCTTCAGCCACCAGGATGCCCATTGGAGGACCACTGACCTTCCATTTGGATGTGTAGCCAAAACAGACTTTTAAAAGATTGGCCACTTTGACTGAAGAATTTATGCTTTTCTCTTTACACTCTGAGATACCACCCTGTTCATTACTTTTATCATCTGTGTGACCAAAATAACTAAGGACAGTTTGGAAGGAAGATATGTTTTCACACATAGCTTCAGAAGACTCAGCGCATGGCCACTTGGCCCTGCTGTTCCTCGGCTCATGGTGAGGTGGAACCTCATGGTGGGAGAAGCAGTGTGGAAGGGAGCTGCTCACCTCATGCCCACAGGCTAGCACTCAGGACCCTGCTCTCCAAGGATCCATCCCAGCGGTCTCTGCCCTCCAGCCAGGCCTTAGCATTCAATGGTCCTGGATCACCTGCAGTCACTACAAGCTGGAGACCAAGAATTCATCACATGAACTCTTGGGGAACACATCATATTCCAACCATAACACCATCTTTGACAAACAAATCTCACTTCTCTATATTTGCCATCCTTGAGCAATAAGTCATTTTTATCTTGGTCCCCAAATCATACAATCTCCTAGGAATAAAAGATAAGAATAATTCAGTTGTGGAGGTCTACAACAAAATCCGATTTAATAGGGAAAAAAACATAATTATATTAAGTGAAGTAAGCTAGGCCCAAAGAAACATAGGTCCCATGGTTTCCCTTATTTACAATAGCTAGTATATGTCTGAGTCAAGAAGAAAAGGTCAGATAAGGTGATGTTAGGGAAATGAACCCTAAGATATGTATTCAAATGTTTTTTTTTCTTTCATGTGATTGTTTCTAACACATTTATAAGATTATTTCTTTGTTGCTCTGTATGTCCCTCCCCCACAGTATAACCTCTGCTTTCACTGTATTTGATGTCGGTATAATTTGTGGAGGGGAAGGGGAAAAACATATCATTTAAATAGGGATACAGGTGGACCCATTGCAACAATGAGATGTACAAGTCGTTATGTCGAAAATGAACTTCATAATCTTGGTGAGGGGGTTGGGGGGAGGATTGGGTGGGGAGGGCGGGTGCAGGGTGTGAAGGGATGGGAAGGGGAAACAAAGGAGGCGGCCACAATGCTTGATAAGAAATGTACTCATTATCTTGCACATGTAATTGTTACCACTCTGTACAGTATTTTGACAATAAAAAAGAATAATTCAGTTGTTGAGGTCTACAACTATTATCCGATTTAATGAGGAAAACAAAACATAGAAGTCTGGTTTTCACCATCAAGGTGGACCCACAGCACCAAGTAGGTTAGAGTAGTGCAAAACCCAAATGCTCATCCCATTATGCAAGTCAGTGGTAAGTGATTGTTCCCGAATATGACAAATGCCAGGGGTACTCAAGCCACTACAAGCCACTACAAACAGACATTGTCCACAGACCCCTATTTCAGAATACACCATCTCAAACCTTTGTTACTCAGTAGTACTAAAAGCTGACATTCTGTGGACACTCAGCAAAGGCATGAACCATGCTCGTCACTTTCCTTCATCTAGCCGCCCTTCATCCTCAACTCCAGCCCTATTGGTTAAGTTTACTCATTAAATCTGTTCTCCATGTAAGATAACCAAGGCATATGGAGGTGCCTTCAGCTTACTTCACCAATTATTTTCCAACATCCTAGAGAACAGAATTCTCTAATTCTCTTTGTGGTGGACCCAGTTTTCCCTCAGTTTGTTATGGACAAATTATAAAAATAGAAAATACTCAAAAAAGAAAAGACATAAAATTTGTCCTTGAGATTCTGTAGAATTATTGTGTCATATTAAGATAAGTGCTTAGCCTCAATTTCCCAATGTCTATACATGTCACAAATGTTTGAGGATCTTGCGGGTTTGAGGACCATATTTTGAGTAGTCCTATACCTTAAAAAGCTAATATTATAAGCTGGGTATATTCAAAGGCAGATGGCTAATGCCAAGGCCTATGACATCACTCTTTCGATGTACTCTTACATAGAAAAATTGTCTAACCAGTTCCTTGCAGATTTCTAAGTATCAGCCATCAATAGTATCACCATTATTCTATTCTATGTAGTTCTCAAGTAATGCGTCCATTATTAAGGTCAGCAGTGAAGATCCTTACAGACAATTTGTACTATATGAAATTAATACCATGTGTTTTTTATTGCATGAAACATAAGTTTCCTTTAGATGATAAATCCATTGATCAGAGCATATACTCCTCTTTTGAGCTATCTGATCAAGTCTGATAATAATAATAATGCTAATAATTGGCATTTACACATCACATTTGATAAGGATAAGGAATAAAAGTTGTATTTTCACAGGGACAATTTCTCCAGGGTGTTTATATGATACATCAGAGGAATGTTTGTTGAATAAATACTGCAACCTCTTAAATTTTCTCCTCATCAGAGACTTGTGGATAATCTGTAAGCAATTGGTATCCCCTTTGCCACAGGACTAAACTTCAGATTTAATTTCTGCAGTTGTCCATCACTTTTCCTGTCCAAAGACCATTCTACAAGAATCATGTTCTGATGGTTTTCTCAGGTGTTTAAATTCAAGAATTGAAAGCGATGCTGGAGGAAGAGAGGATTTCTGTTAAGAGTGGGAGAGAGGATGAAAGGCAGGGAATCAAGTCTGCCTATAATAAGCACTTCTTTCAGTATAAACTAGAATTGGAAGTGCATGTCAGGTGGAGATTAGTTCTAAGACTCTTCATTTTTAAAATTACCCTTTTTTGCTATCCCATTTGGTTATACTTACAGAAGAGCAGATGTCAGTAAAGATCTATAATTCTCCTTCCCCATGATTGATGGAAAGGTAATGAAAAAAGTTATTTCCAAGACAAGTGTATCAGTTAGAATATTCTTTTAAGAAAATGAAAGTATATTACATAGTTACCTAATGTATCCTCAGTGTAGACTTGTAACTGGCATTATTTTTTTCCCAGGGCTGAGGACCGAACCCAGGGCCTTGCATGTGCTGGGCTGGCACCCTTCTGATGCACTAAACCCCCAGCCCCGTAACTGGCATTATTGTATCTAAATTCACTTGTGACTTCAGGCAGTTTCTCAGTACCTTTTATTTTAGAGGTGAGTCCATATAAACACGCCTCTCCTTTTTCAGTTAAATTCTTTCTACTGCTCACTAATATGCATTTCTTATAGTCAATAATGAAAGCTCAGATACTCTAAGTCATCCACAGTCCCTCACTTGAAGGCCCCCATAGTAATTACATTGACATTCCTGCCATCCAACTTTTTATACAATTTTACTCACCTAAGGCCTGGATTGTATACCTAACTTGAGTCCGGTTTCCCTTATTTCTATTACACTATGAGCAAGATATCCCTGTCGATGCCTGCTCATTTTGACCCTGGTTTATAGGAAGAACAGAGTAATAGGTTTCTGAGGTTAGGAAATGGATCCTCACAAGCCAGCCCTTAAAGGAGATCCTTGGCATGCTTTACAGCAGCGCAGGCTCTCCTTGGGCTCCGTTAGCCAGCTGCGCTGCAGTGTGGGAAAGAGGTACCTGGCCCTCTGGAACAAGCTGGGGCTTTCCCTGGCTGTTGGACAGTCTGCCTGGGCATCCTGCTCATAGAGCCAGGACTGAAGTTGGGTCATGAGGCAAGACTCCCACCACAAGGACAGCCTGGCAGTCAGCATGTTGACAGACCAGCCAGGAGCCATCTTTTGTTGTTGTTGTTTTTTAACGTGTTGTCTGGTTATACCTAGACTTCCAAGATTCATGACAGCCCTGACAAGGGGGTAAATGTTTAGCGTTGGCCAGAGGAAAGTCTCAAGGAAGGCCAGTCCTCATGCCAGAGAATTTGGATCTCCATTTCAGATCCAGGCAAGCTGAAAGGCTTAAGTTGATGGAGGGATGAGAAGGTATTTATCATAACCGCACAGGGAAGGGAGCACCCGGAGGGACACTCCCAGTACACTTAAGGCCGGCACATGTTTGCACACAGGCACGGGAGCTCACAGATCTAGACTTACAAAACAACACTCAGATTATAGACAGGAATACTTAAAATGACCAAGACCAACGTCACTCATGCCTAGTGTGAACCCACCCTCATTCATGCTCTCACCACTTATGGGGGGAGCCCGTGAACGAGGTAGTGCTCTGGGCAGTGCTCAGGACCAGCCAAGCCCTTTTCCTCGAAGTGCACGTTCTTCAATACATCAGGTGTATTGTTTATAACGGCTACTTCTTGTTGTAGTTTAAAACAGGTTAGAGATATGCCAACAAGATGCATTATTTGGCCCTCTCCTGAGTCCTATTCTTCAGAAGGAAACGACAGGGTATTATTGGGCAAACTGACTAAACAGGAATTCAGATGACAGATTTGCTTATTTCATTGTTTCAAATATACATTAGGTAACATCATCTTCCTACCACTAGGAAATATACACTGAAGGATGGTGATAGATATGCAGCTTACCCTATTGGAAGAAAAAGGTTTAAAAAACAACGACAAAAAGCGTGGCATATCAACAAAGATTGATCTAGATATAGAACGTGTATTTCAGTACTCTTTTAACACTGTACTATTTTTATTTCATAACATTTTGTAAATTTGAAATTATTTCCCAATGAAAAAAAATCCATTTTATAAACTTCACTAAGTCATATCTGATTTATGAATGTTTCATTCACCTGCTAATTCAAGAGTGTAAGATATACCAGAGATGGTACACTAAGGTAAACCTTCCAGCACGTCTCCCTCCCCTGACATGAGCCAGATACACTTACGTTTCCTCTGTATCTACAGGAGATATATTGAAGTATAATTGTACCATTCGCTGTCCAATTTTAAATCACTTTCTCTATTAAGTACCCTGAGATCCCAGCTAGGTGATAAAAATGGAAAATGCCAGAAAATTACCCTTTTAAATACAACCCTCTCTTTCCTCTGTGTGTGTGTGTTTGTGTGTATGTGTGTGTGTGTGTGTGTGTGTGTGTGTGTGTGTGTGTGTGTGTGTGTGTGTATGACTGGTTTTAAGGCCTGAAGTCAGGGCTTTGGTCCTGTTCCTTAGCTCTTTTGCTCAAGGCTGGTGCTCAACCACTTGAGACACAGCTCCACTTCCATCCCTCTCTTAATGCTTCATTAGAGTCTGGTTCCTGTCTACAGGCTTGCTGGCCTCCTTTCCTATCTGCTTTTGTGACTTCCTTTCTGCCTGCTTTGCTGATTTCTTCCCCTCCTTCCTGACTTCGGTTTACCGAGATCAGATAGTTTTTCCCATCTCCTCACTGTCTACACCTCTCCTTCTAGTTTCCCAATAAGTCTCTGGCATGTCAAATCTTGTCTTGGTATCTGTCTTCAGAGGATCTAGACTAACAGCCTCCTATTTTTAAAGTCATCCATAGAGAACTAAGGTATTACACTTAGTCACCTTTCCTAGCCTTCATCAGTAGTACATTAAAAGGCTTCTCCAATGCAGACAAGACTTTGAAGAAGATTGGAGTGGAAGAGGTAGCTGGATAATTTTAATAGGTGATGGAATCAAATCTCCACCACAGTGCTAGCTCTACTGCATAGTATAGAAACAGGCCTTGTCCCGGACTTGCAAGGATCCCACACAAACATGCTTTACTTCTGACTACAGACAGCAACGCAATAGAATGGCAACTTCCTTGATAGCTTTAACTCCCTATTTGCTTCCCCAACCGGTTGTAAATGTCGACCTAGAGGACCTGAATTCCATGTTAGCTATTCTTCCTCTCTAGGCTTACGTTTTTCGTTGCCCACAGCCCACTTGGATTTCTACAAGTCATGAGCTCACTTCTGTTTTCTCTTGAACTGTAACTCATTAATTCCTTCTGTTGTCCTTACTAAGGTCCCAGGCCATGAGTCCTCTGCTGCACCACACACATCCATCTCAAAGTTAGCTCCTTTGAAAGCTCCTTTCAGTCTGCTTACTTTCTTTTTTTGTTTGTTTTTTTTTTTTTTGTCGGTCGTGGGGCTTGAACTCTGGGCCTGGGCACTGTCCCTCAGCTCTTCAGCTCAAGGCGAGCGCCCTACCACGTGAGCTACAGCGCCACTTCCGGTTTTCTGGTGGTTTATTGGAGATAGGAGTCTCACGGTCTCTCCTGCCTGGGTTGGCTTTGAACCGTGATCCTCAGATCTCAGCCTCCTGAGTAGCTAGGATTACAGGCGTGAGCCACCAGCGCCGGGCTTGCTTACTTTCTTAAAAAATGGTTTCCCCCACGCCCTGGTTGTTGCCTTGCCAGCCAGCAGCTGTTTCTTCTCTGTCCCTGCAAGAATCCTACTGCTGCTGACTGGGTTTTTCCTTCTTTATCCCATTAGTCACCTAATGATATCCCTGCCGCTCAGCCTCTAAAGTCCTCCACAATGAAGCCATGGTGATTTTTCTAACAACACGGCCGTAAGTTGTTTTGTGATGTCCTTGCATATTTTTCAAGCTCTTTTTTTCTGTATGTTGTGATAAAGCCTACAGACATTCAACAACCACCCTCACCCCCTGCTATGATGGATCTCATTCATTTTAAATAAGATTAGAGAAAAATAAGGCACCATTCAGTTCTGTAACACTGACATAGGAGAGGCCATTTTTTAATTTTGAGATCATATTTTAGAAATACAGAGATAATATACCTCATATAAAGGTACAGGATTTGCCTGGCACCAGTGGCTCATGCCTCTAATCCTAACTACTCAGGAGGCTAAGATCTGAAGATCATAGTTTGAACAAAGTCAGTTCAGGCAGGGAAGTCCTGAGACTTTTTATTTCCAATTAATCACAGAAAAAGCTGGAAGTAGCACTGTGGCTCAAGTGGTAGAGCACTAACCTTGAGCAAAAGAAATCTCAGTGATGGCTCTCAGGCCCTGAGTTCAAGCCCCAGGACTGGCAAAAAAAGTTTAGATTTTAAATAAGTACTGTGGCAAGTTTTGACAAATACATAATATACCCTAACACATTATAGAACTCTTTCATCAGACCCCCCCCCAATTATACTTTAATTAGGAAATGACTTAAAAATAAATTGCAGGAGAGAATGATTTAAAAATATAAAATCATACAGCACCATTGTTTTAACCCTTTACAATTAGTTCAGTGAATTTACCTTATTTTTTGTTGTTTTTCCTGGGGATATACATTTTCATTTGTTGAAACATCCTTCCTCCTGATAAAAGTGATATTTAGAAACAGAGTAGATTTTAACAGAATTCCATTACCTTACCCCTAAGACATGCCAAAGCCTACCATCTATTAATCTCGTAGTGATTGTCATTTCATGTTTTGTTTATTTGTCTAGTGTGTATGCACAAAACTCATTTGCAGATCTTCCTTGGCATGTAGTCTCTGGCCAGGTCCAGAGAGTTCCAGAGATATTTGTTGAATAAATACACAATGTTAATGGCCTAGGTTAGTGACTTGTAAGTCATATGTGAAGTTCAGACTTTATGCCAAGGCAAGATGTCCATTATGTTGTGTGTATGTGTGTGTGTGTGTGTGTGTGTGTGTTTCCACAAATGCCATGATTAGATCTGTGCTTTAGAAAGGCAACTCAAAGCAGTGTAAAGACTATAAACAAGTGACAAAAATAGTTACAAGGATTGAGTTGGGCATACATGGTATGTGTGTGTATGTGTGTCTGTGTGTGTGTCTGTGTGTGTGTGTGTGTGTGTGTGTGTGTGTGTGTGTGTGCCTCTGTGCATGTATGTACATACTGGTCTGTCCTGCGGCTTAGACTTGGGGCCTGAGTGTTGTCCCTCAGATTTTACACTCAGGGCTCGTGTTCTACTGCTTGACCCACAATTGCACTTGTGAGGGGTGGTTGATTGAAGAGTCTCACAGACTTTTTTGCCTGGGCTGGCATTGAATCAGGATCCTCAGATATCAGCCTCCTCAGTAGCTAGGATTATAGGAATGAGACACTAATGCCCAGCTCTATGAGGTGGTTTTTGTTGTTTTTGTCAGTCATGGGGCCTGAACTCTGGGCCTGGGCGCTGTTCTCAGCTCCTCAGCTCAAGGCTAGCGCTCTAACACTGAGCCACCGTTCCAGCCCAAATATAGGGTAAAAGGAGTGGAGTTCAAACAGAGTGAAAAATTCAAAATAACCTTTTTGAATTTAAATATTTTATTGGCTTCAATGCATATACACTTGAACAATTCACAAGTGAAGAATGGAGACACTTACTATTCTCATTGTAGATGTTCTATAATCGTGTATTATGTTATTCTGAAATACATTTCTGTACTTTTTGGCTGTATGTTTTCCACTACAGGACACCTCCATTTGTTCTATTAGGATTATTTTTCCAAACGAGTTGAATGACCTTTTCTTTTTCTTCACAGTTTGCACAGTTTCTCACCCCTCAGTATCCTATCATCATAGTAGATTAAAATACAAATGAGAAAATTCAGTGTTGCTGGTGCAGAGCATGATTTAAAAAAAAAAAAAACATGCATGAATGCACCAACATATCATGTTCAATAATGGGATGACTCATTTGAGGAAATACAAACTTTTCCTGAAAAAAGTCTAAAGCATCAAATATATCAAAAATAATGTGAGTATGCTAATACGGGATTCATAAAAATACCATCTCTACTACAATAAGCTAAAACAAAACCCGTGTCATCGCTTCCCATCCTCCTTTACAGGGCCCCTTCTCTGCTGACCAGTGGACTAGGAGATGTCTCTCGCTTTTGGCGCCTCCCTCATCCTAACAAGCCCTGAGAGAGTGGCACCCAGCGGCCATGTCCTCAAGTATGTGAAGGAGGGCAGGAGCCTGCTCTGGGCGTTCGCCCCCAGGTCTCTGGATGGCAACTACCTCAAACCGATCATTTGCGTCAGTCTATAGATGAAAGGGAAGGAGGCCTGGTTGTCCGGGCCTGCATGTTCTTGGTGCTGCTGGATGCCAGGCTGCAGCAACACCACCTGCTCTGTGGTGGGGCTGTCTTGGGGGCATGACACCCCGGCTTCTCCTGGGGCAGGCTCCGTGTTGTCTTCAAGTTGCGCCTTAGACCCGTGCTCCTGCTCCTCCCCAACTTCCCCTTGCAAGGGCCCCAGCAGGTCTGCTGGGGCCTCTGCAGCAGGGGGAAGGTCAGCGGCCCGCCTCGAGTCCCAGCCCTCTCTGCCCTGCCCTGTCAGGCACAGTAGCAGTTCCTGCAGCTCCTTCTTCTTCTCCATCTTCTCCTGCATCAGCCGGCGGACACACTCTTCTTTCTCACGCTGCAGCTCATCCAGGACGCCCATCTGCTCTTCACAGGACGCCATCTCCTCCTCAATGACACCGATGCATTCTGACAGCAGGCTGCAGCGACGGGGGAGGTCGTCCGCTGGACTCTGCTGGTCCACCTGGCCAGACAGGTCGTAGATGAAGCAGATCTTCAGCCGCTTTGTGGGACTCTGGCTGTCCTGCTCTCCCTCCCCAGGTGCGCTGTGGTGCCAGGTCTTGGGGTAGAGGGCCTGGCGCTCCAGCTCTGTCTGGCACTGTGCTGCCAGGTGGGCCAGGCCCTCACAGCGGGCCTGCTGATCCTGCAGCTCACGGCTGAGCTGCGCCTTCTTAGATTCAGCGATGGATAGTGCTGCACAGTAAAAATCCCACATGGTATGTGGGTTGTCCACGTCCTCTGGGACGGTCACAGCAGGGGGAGCCGCCTCCTCCCCCTTGTCATCCCCTCTGCTCACTTCTTCGCCTTCTCTAGGGAGAGTCAGGAGCCTCAGCTGGGACCGCAGCTGCGCATTCTCCTGCCTCATGGCTTCCAGGCACGTCAGTGTGTCCTGGAACTTTGGAGGCACCATCCGGTCCTCCAATGTGCTCTGCACCTGCTTCTGCTGCAGCTGCTCCAGCAGCTGGGCCTGAATCCTTAGGTGCTGCTGCAGGGCCTCCTTCTCCGTGCTCAGCTGCTGATGGGTGGCCAGGTGCTGCTCACAGGTGGCTCTGAGCTCCTGCAGCTGGGCCAGGGACTGGTCCTGCAGCTCTTGGGCCTCTTGGTGCTTGGATTCAGCCATCTCCTTCCATTCTTTGAACGTCTCCTCCCGCTGCTCCAGCTTCTCCTGAAGATGTTTCTTCTCCTGCTGCTCGGCGTGCAGGAGGCAGGCGAGCGAGTCCTTCTCATTGCTCAGCCTCTGCCAGGCGTCCTGCAGCTGGGCCAGCTGCTCTTTCAGCTCGCGGTTGCACACTAGCATGCGTCTCTTGCTCTCCTGCTCCTTCTCCATCGTCTCCAGGATCTTGCACCGGTCCGAGGCATGCTGTTCCCATTCCTCCACCTTCTCCAGTAGCCATAGCCGCTGCTGCTGCTCCAGGCTCTGGAGATGGAGGCTCTGGTTCTCCTCCACCTGGAGGTGAAGGTGCTCCTCCAGGGTCTCGAGCTCCTTCTGCAACTGCAGGGCCTGAGCCTGCAGCCACTGCTCAGCCTGAGATGGCCCCGCAGGGCGCTGCAGCTCTGCCAGCTGCACTCTCAGCTCCACCAGCTCCCCCTCCAGTTCCAACACCTGCCTGGCCCCTTGCTCTTTCTCCTCTCTCAGCCTGCCCACCTCCTCTAAGAGCTGCCAGGCCTTCTCCTTCCCTGTACACCTCTCCACCATCAGTTCTTCCTCCAGAGAGTCTCTCTCCAGCTTGAAGGTGGTGGCCAGCTCTCTCATGCTCTGGAGTTGTCTTTCCAACTCTGCGTGCTCCACCAGCACCTGCTGACACATGTGCATTTGTATATCCATGTTGCCCTTCTGCGTCAGGAGCGCGCCCAGCCTGTCCCGCAGCTCAATGTTCTCATATTCCAGTTCTTCACAGCTTCTGCTCTTCTGCTGGAGCTGCAGTGTCACGCGGTTCAGGGCTTTCATGAGCTCGAGGTTGTGGAGCTCGGTGTCAGTCTCTGTGGTGGAGATCGCAGACAGCTTCATCTCCAGCTCCCTCATGCGCTGCGCTACAGCCTGCAGGCGGCTGATGAGGTGGTCCTGCTCCAGGGCTCTTCCATCGGCCACCTGCCACATGTGGGCCAGGGCAGATTGTAAACTGGATTTTTCTGAAGCCACCATCTGCACTGATAGATTGTACTGCTCCTGCTCTGCTCCCAGTGCCTCCTGCATACAGGCGGTCTCCTCCTGCCGCTCCTGCAGCTCCTTATTCTCCTGCTTCAGTAGGTCGATCTCTCTGCAGAGCTTCTCCTTTTGTATTCTGCTGGCATCGAGGGCAAGCACCAGGTGTTGGTAGCACATTTCGAGGTCCTCGGTGGTGGAGGGACCTGGGTCACTCTTGACCCCGGCAGCTCTGACTGTGCCCAGAAGCGGGGGAGGCTCAAGGCCTGCGTGGTCTTTGGCCACACCCTCAGCTGAATGACCATCCCCGGCGGCATTTGTCTTGGGGTTACCTCCTTTTTTAGTCTTCTTCTTTCTCTTGGGTTCTGCAGATCCGGCAGGACCATTCCTCCGCTGGTATTCTTCCAAGAGTCTCTTTCCTGCGGCTAACTTTTTCAGTCGTGTTTGTTCAGACATCGCAGCTCTGGGACGGGGAAGATGTGGGGGCCACATTCCCAGGCTCTTGGATGTCACGTCCGTTCTCCACTCACCACCAACTATATCTACCTCGATGCACCAACTATGTCACCTCGATTCACCTCGATTTGCTCCCTCACCACTCCGTACCTCTACCTCCCTCCACGCCTGGTAGTGGTGTGAGTCAGTTGAGGGAATACCAGTGCTACTAGGCAGCATGGAAGGTGGGCGTGGCCTCTATTCTTGGATCCCATTGGTCAGAAAAACAGGGGAAAAATGGGGGGGGTGGCCAGAATCTTGTGACCCAGGCAGAATGGGGTAGTCAAAATGACAGCTGCTCCTGTGGCCCCATCCCCACACATCCTGTCCAGTTTGGTTGGCGGCAGAGTGGGACCTCCCCTGGGAAGTGGTGCATGGTTTTACAAGTCACCCTTCCTGGTTCCCAGCACACAACTGTGGTCACCAGGGTTTCCACCAGACTTCCCACTGCCCTTCAGGTCTGCAGGTGTCAGACGTCTTCAGGTCTCCATGCCATGCAGTTAGTGTTGTTCGGATCATATCTGCTGACTCTGGCATTCTCATCAGGGAGGCGCAGGGGTTTGCAGTGGCTTTGGTACACCCTGCTCCTGCAGGCTCTCTGGGACTGGGCAGCACAGGGACTTCCTAGGCCCAGGGCTCCTCTCCATGAGTACTGGCCATGCTGCCTTCAGCTCAGTGAGGCCATGCATAGCAAATACTTCCTAGCCTAAAGGGAGCTTGAGGCTGTGGCAATCATCTTCTTCCTACATTTCAGTGAAATCTTACTGAGCAAATGTTCCCCACACTTTGGCTGTGATCACAGAGGGTTCAGAAACACAATCACTTGAGAACTACTCCTCCAGAGTAAAGTCAGTCAGTTAGCCACGCAGCAGTCTGACTAGTCCCACCCAAATGCTGTCCTGTCTGTCAAGAACGCAGCTTCTGGGGTCACCCTCAACCACTCCGGAGCCCTGGGCCATTGACCGCAGCACTGGCGAGGTGGGGTGGGGGCTGAAGGGATTGATGAGTTCATTTTGTGCAGCTGGCTTTTCCTTCCCATGAAAAGCTGTGCTGGCTGTGGTGGTCCACACCTGTGATCCCAGCAGGAGAATAAATCATGGGTTCAAAACAAGCTGGAGCTACATAGCCAGTTCAAGACTGGCCTGGGCTACAGGCCCTCAGGCTGGGGCTGTGATGGCAAGGCCCAGTCATCTTTGCTGCATTGTCATTTGCTGGCTAGCCTCCCCCCCTCCACTCCAGGACCCCTCCCCCAGCACAGCACATGTGACTCATGACACACACACACACCACGGTACAAAATATACTTCTAATAAGTGATTAATAATGAAGTAGAATATAAGATTCTGTGGTTTGGGATTGAGAGGAGATTCAGAGTTGCGTTGCTGAGAAAAATTCTATCAGAGAAACATAGATCAGGCAAATTAATTTAGGACATGAACGTGTCCAATAGGTAAATAAGCGATGAAGTGAGAATACAGATGTTGCTTCTGTGCAAATGTTTCTCCATTTGCCCATCTCTATACACTTCTCACCTTTCTTGGGGACCCAGAACCCTTACCATTTAGGCAGCAATATAAAGAAATGCACATTTCTTTTTCTCCACACAACTGTTTACCTCTTTGGGCAAAAATCTTATTCTAGGTACAATTAGACCTAGGTGAAAACCTAATGGCATTAATTGAAATGACCTCCAAGATAGGGAAAAAAGAGTGTTTTTAAAAAAATATATGAAGTCAACTCCAAATGGATCAAAGACCTCGGAGTCAAAGCAGACACTCTGAAAACATTACAGGATGGAATAGGAGAAACTCTAGGTCTCCTTGGCACAGGCCGAAAATTTCTTAATAGAGACCCAGAAACACAACAAATCAAAGAAAATTTGGAGAAATGGGATTGCATGAAGTTGCAGAGCTTCTGCATGGCAAAGGACATAGCTAGCAAGATCAATAGAAAGCCCACGGGTTGGGAGAATATCTTCACTAGCCATACAATGGACAAGGGTCTCATATCTAAAATATACTTGGAACTCAAAAAATTAAATCCCCCAACAACAAATCCTCAAAGAAACAACTGCCCAATAAATAAGTGGGCTAAAGACTTAGAGAAACTTCTCTGAAGAAAGAAGGATGGCCAATAGATACATGAAGAAATGCTCAACCTCCCTAGCCATAAAAGAAATGCAAATCAAAACAACATTGAGATACCACCTCACCCCAGTTAGAATGGAAAAAATCAAGAACTCTAAAAACAACAGATGCTGGAGGGGATGTGGACAGAAGGGAACCTTACTTCATTGTTGGTGGGAGTGTAAACTTGTTCAACCACTTTAGAAAGCAGTATGGAGGTTCCTCAAAAGACTTCACATAGAGCTCCCCTATGACCCAGCAATCCCACTCTTGGGCATTTACCCAAATGTTTACAAACAAGACCAAACTAAAGCTACCAGCACAACTATGTTTATTGCAGCATTATTTATTATAGCTAAGATATGGAACCAACCCAGATGCCCCTCAGTAGATGAATGGATCAAGAAAATGTGGTATATATACACAATGGAATGCTATGCCTCCCTCAGAAAGAATGACATTGCCCCATTTGTTAGGAAATGGAAAGGCTTGGAAAAAATTATATTAAGTGAAGTAAGCCAAGCCCAAAGAAACATATATCCAAGGTTTTCCTTATTTGCAATATCTAGTTTATGTATGAGTCAAGCGGAAAAGGTCAGATAATGTGATGTTAGGAAAATGAATCCTTAGATATGTATTTAAATTTTTTCATGCATTTGTTTCTAACGCATTTATAAGATTATTTCTTTGTTGATTTGTATGTCCCTCCTCCATAGTATAACCCCTGCTTTCACTATATTTGATATCTGTATAATTTGTGGAGGAGAAGGGGAAATACAAGTTGTTTAAGGATACAGGTGGACCCGTTGCAACAATGAGAAGTACAAGTTGTCATGTCGAAAATGAACTTTACAACTTTGGTGGGGGGGAGGATTGGGGGGGGGCAGGGGGAGGCAGGGAAGGGATGTGAAGGGTAAACAAAGGAAGAGGCTGCAATGCTTGATAAGGAATGTACTCATTATCTTGCCTGCCTGGATCCCAGCTCTTCTAACAGTGTCTAGGCTGTGTTTTCTGATTTGTTTGTACTGCTGATTCTGGAATTTTCTGTGTAGCAATGCACATTTCTCACTTCTACACTGACAGCATGAAATTCTCTTTAAGTGGAGTGGCAAGAATTTGACCCTACAATTAGGAAAAAGTCCAAAAAATTTCATTCAATCAGAATCTCCATCAGAGGATCTTTCTTTCCTGAAGGATTCCTTGTGTCCTTCGCTCTGCTAAAACTTTTTTAAAAAGGATTTACAAGAAGGAGGGCAACCTGGTGTAATAAAACTCCTGCTTATGAAAACAATGACTGCAATAACATTCTTTGAAGATACTCTGACATAATTAATGATCCACACTTGTTCAGAGATAATGGAGTGGCATACTTACAAATAGAGTCTCTGTGTTAGGAATTCTCATTCCACAGTTGCATGCCAGCTGTGTATTTCTCTGTATTGTATTTCACAGAACGATCTGATCTTAACAGACTATACAGAAGTTATGGGTCGTTTCAGAAAGTGGGGTGTGGTGGGTTGTTGAATGTAGATGGGATGGGAATGTGTCCTGATGTCAATTCTCTGGGAGCCTGCCTGGCAGGAGATGGAAGCCTTGTTCTTAGTCTCTGCAGTCCTGATTCCTGCTGTCACTCCTCTATCTCCCATCTGTCCTGGCAATTGAGGACTGCATAGCTGTCCTCTTGGGATGAATTTAGCCCTTTAAATCTGAATATTTAAGCTCAATGTGCCAAGGATAATATCCCACATAGATAATCGATTTTAGATAGTTGGACAAGGGCTCCCAGAGAGGTGGTCAGTCTAATTATGGAAATACTCATCAAAAGACAGCTATGTGCCAACCAGTGTAATGAAAGCTGAGGAAATAAAGATTAAATCTGCTTCCTTATGAAAATGTCCTGTCTTATTTAAGGTGCGCTGGCGGTGATTTTGATATCACCTCACTTGTTTGCAATCTGTTTCTTTTGGTGTATGCAGGGGCTAGTGGCCAGTGGCTAGGTGAGAATGAGAAATAAACTGGTTAAAATTGGCCTTTCCAACAAGTTGAAAACCTCTACTCTGCGGACACATGAGCAGGAAACTCAGCGAGGACATATCCCTTTCTCTACTTCTCTAGTTCTCCATTCACCAGAGGTTCAGTAGAGTCAAAAATGTTTGCACTATGTTAAAACCATGAAGCAATAGACTTGATGCTATTGCCTAGCCTAATAGTCACCTGAACAGATGACTGAAAAACCAACAATTGAAAAGGACAGGTACAGTTGGTAGAAGTTAAAATTTTATGCCACCTCTCAGTGTAAAGGTTTAAAATCACAGTTGTTTTCCCTTTGTGGTGCTTAATATTTAATCCCAAGCCTTGTCCTATTTTTTATCAAAACCCCTAACCAAGTAATGTCATTTTTTGTTGCTCTTGGGGCCTGGACTCTGGGCCTGAGCACTGTCCCTCAGCTCTTCAGTTCAAGGCTAGTGCTCTACAACTTGAGCCACGGCGCCACTTCCTGCTTTTTCTGCTTATTTGGTGCTGGAGAATCAAGCCCAGGGCCTCATGCATGCAAGGCAAGCACTCTAGTGAATTCACAGGTTTTGCACCACATTTTTATTAGGGCATGGTAATTGTACATTGAGAAGGGTTTGCTGTTATTTCTTTGTGCGCATATGATAGATAGGCTTTAAGCATATTTGTCTTCCCATTCCTCTTTTTTATTCCCTGTAGCTCTACTTTATTCTTTGAATCTTGATTATTTTAATTTATATTATCATTAATTAGATATACCAAGGTAATCCAATTCAACATGCCATTTGGAGAGTGCATATTGACTAACATCACCCATTTCATCAATATCTTTCATCTCTCTCAATCCAACATTTCCATCTTCTTGTAAGTTTTAGCAGAAATTTCATCATAACCTTCTCATACATGTGTGCAATGTACTTCAGTCCCACTCCCTACTTGCCTTTTGCTTTCCTTATTTATCACAGTCTTACTGGAAGTTCCAAACAGGATACAACACAGGAAGCCTTTTAATGAAAAGCTGATGTTGACCTAGATGTTCTCCATGAGTTGGATTTTAGTAGTTGGAAGCTTTTCTATACTTTAAATTTTTCTTAAAAATATAATCAAGAACTCTAATAACAACAGATGCTGGGGGGATGTGGACAGAAGAGAATGTTACTGCATTGTTGGTGAAAGTGTGAATTTGTTCAACCACTTTGGAAAGTAGTATGGAGGTTCCTCAAAAGACTCCACATAGAGCTCCCCTATGACCCAGCAATCCCACTCTTGGGCATTTACCCAAATGATCACAAACAAGACCACACTAAAGCTACCAGCACAACTATGTTTACTGCACCACTATTGACCATAGCTAAGATATAGAACCAACCCAGATGCCCCTCAGTAGATGAATGGATAAAAGAAAATGTGGTATATAGACACAATGGAATTCTATGCCTCCGTCAAAAAGAATGACATTGCACCATTTGTTTGGAAATGGAAAGACTTGGAAAAAATTATATTAAGTGAAGTAAGTCAAGCCCAAAGAAACATAGGTCCCATGGTTTCCCTTATTTGCAATAAATGGTGTATGTCTGAGACAAGCAGAAACAGTCAGATAAGTTGATGTTAGGTGAAATGAACCCCAAGATAAGGATTCAAATGGTTTTTCTTTCTTGCTATTGTTTCTAACATATTTATAAGATGATTTCTTTGTTGCTTTGTATGTCCCTCCCCCATGGTATAACCCCTGTTTTCACTGTATTTGATGTTGGTATAATTTGGGGAGGGGAAGGGAAAATACAAATTGTTTAAATAGGGATACAGGTGGACCCATTGCAACAGTGAGATGTACAAGACATTATGTCAAAAAACAAATTTTACAACTTTTGTGTGAGGGTGGGGGGGGGTGCAAGAAGTGGCCAGGGTTGTGGTAGATGGGAAGGGATGTAAGGAGAAATAAAGAAGGAGGCAACAATGCTTGATAAGAAATGTACTCATTACCTTACCCATGTAATTGTAACCCCTCTGTTTGGTATTTTCACAATAAAAAAAAAAGAGTCTATCTGAAGGTCCTCTGCCAATTAATGAGAATTAACTTTGAAACCACTAGAATCTTCAACAACAGAGACCTGGGTGACATCTTAGGACACATCCACATAGGAATTTTTTCCCAATTGGCCAAATTAACATTCTCCTCCTATGCAAGTCTCATAGCTATGATACATCAACTGTGCAGCAATCAGCAGTTGAAAAATGTAATTTTTGCTGTCTACCATCAGCTCAGCATCAGAAACACCTTATAAAACAATGGGCCTGATGGGTGCGGTGGCTCATGTCTCTAATCCTAGCTATTCACGAGGATGAGATCTGAGGATCGTAGTTCAAAGCCAGCGTGGGCAGGATAGTCTATAAGACTCTTATCTCCAATGAACTATCAGAAAACCAGAAGTGGAACACTGGTTCAAGTGGTAGAGCGCTAGCCTTGAGCTGAAAAGCTTAGGGACTGTGCCCAGGCCCAAAATTCAGGACTCATGACTGACAAAAACAAAAACAAAAAAAATTAAAGGCTGAATTAAGGTCACACTCACCATCTTCTACTGAAACTCAGATGAGATATTATTTTTTTCTGTATAAGAAACCCCTATTAGTGACCTGGCTGTCTAAAGCCTTTTAAGTCTGTAGCCGAAAGCTTTAAATTCAGAAACAAGTGTTTATCAAGTTTTTAAACAAGCGTTTGTTTATCACTTTTTACTATTTAACAAATTAATTCTATCATTAATTGTCAATTAGTGACAATTCTCCAAGATTTGAAATAAACATGAAGGGAAAAGGCTAACAAAAATACTGTCTCAAGATATGAAAAGGAAAAAAAGGATTTGAAAGAAAATGTGAATTACATTCATAACTTTTTCCTGGAACACTGTCCTGGAACTTGAACACAGGGTCTGGGTACTGTCCCTGAGTGTTAGCCCAATGAGCTCCCTTCACATAGTTTAGTACACTCATTCTGCTCTCCACAGCTTTGTATACCCCCTTCCTAAGCAACACAAGGTCCATTTAGTAAAGGCAGTGAATAATCAGCCTCCAAACTTGGGATGGAACTTCTCTGAGGCAGCTACCACCACATAAGGCAACAAGAGCCCCTTAGAGTGACCTTCAGGTGTGGGCAGCTGTAGGACCCCTTATCTACTATTTGCACAGCAGCCATAAATCCTAGTCTGCCATGATGAAGCCCTTGGCCCACAGGTCTACACCAGGGTCTCTGCCTCCTTGCCCCTTCTAGCCCCTCCTAAACCTTCTAGGTTATATAGTTCATCTCAGACAATAGCTGGTGCTTCTTCTCACTTCTTCCTTGTGAGAAAGGGTCTTTCCAGCCCCTTTCCTGGCAATAAACCTTTCTTTGTTCTCTGCCTGGATGTCTGCATGATTTTCTGGCAAAGTCCAAATAATCTAACATTGTGTATAAGGCTAGCTAGCACTTTACCACTTGGACCATGGTGTGACTTCTGGCTTTTTCTAAGTAGTTTATTGGAGATAAGAAACTCAGACTTTTCTACTAGGCTGGCTTCAAATCAGGATTCTCAGATCTCCATCTCCTGGGTAGGTAAGATTACAGGCATGAGCCACCAATGCCCACCTTTCTAAATATGTCTTTATTCTATGTTTAAATAAACATTCAACAAAAGTAAGGTATTTCTAACAGTTGCTCTCCAATACTAGCAAACAGATCATTAGTTTCTTCCTTTTGCCTTCCAGTAATTTCCAAATGCTTTAAAACTTCTTTTTATAATTTCTAGAAACATCACTTCTAGAAACATCACTTCAAAAGTGTAAACTAACAAACAAAAAGGAATTCTGATAGGTGATAGGAAAGTACAATGGCAGTATAGGCCAGCACATGATATCTTTTATTTTTGCCAGTCCTCACTTGAACTCAGGGCCTAAGCACGGTCCCTCAAGGCTAGCACTTTAGCACTTGAACCACAGTGCCACTTCCAGCTTTTTCTGTTTATATGGTACTGAGGAATAGAACCCAGGGTTTAATGCATGCTAGGCAAGCACTCTATCACTAAGCCACATTCTCAGCTCTCTAATTTTTTAAAGAAAAAACTAAGAACTCATGGCTTCAGCTGAAGTTCCGCCAAATTAAGCTAGGAATGGGTGGAAGGGCTCGCCCAGTACCTTTTGCCTGGTTAGAGGACATCAGAAGCCAGCTATATATTCATCTCCTCAGAGTCCATGGTTTGGGAAGAAAGTCTCAGGCATGGAAAGAAAGTCCCAGAGATGGATAAATCTTAGCTGTCAATCAGAAGACACCCTTCTGATTCTTACTGATGTGTTGTGGATGGTGAGCTCACTTAGTCAGAGAGATTTCAGCCTCAGCTCCAGCTTTTTCAATATCTGCTTTGTTCTTGGGGTACAGCCATCTTTGTTGATAAATGTGTACAGCTATTGCAGTAAGGCAAACCAAGATAAATACCACGGCTGCTGTCCCACCTGGTGAGAGAAAAGAACAGGCGATAATTATCAGAGATCAACTAGGAACTTGGACCAAACCAGAGGGTCTACGTGCCATCAGAGAACATTATTTCTAAATCTTGACAAACTGCAGCAGCTTTGTGATTTCTACATATATACAGTTAGACTGAATTGCATTTCAGCTAATGCCCTCACAGTTAAATGCAAAAATATGACATAAATCTTTAGTCATGTTCCACTTCACATCAATAACCAGTAATTTCAATTAGAAGTGTGTATTTCTGTCAGAGTAATTTAAGGTTGTTAGAATGGCAAAAATCAAGAACTCTAATAACAACAGATGCTGGAGGGGATTTGGACAGAAGGGAACCTTACTGCATTGTTCATGGGAGTGCAAACTTGTTCAACCACTTTGGAAAGTAGTATGGAGGTTCCTCAAAAGACTCCACAGAGAGCTCCCCTATGACCCAGCAATCCCACTCTTGGGCACTTACCCAAATGATCATAAATAAGACCATACTAAAGCTACCAGCACAACTATGTTTATTGCACCATTATTGACCATAGCTAAGATATGGAACCAACCCAGATGCCCCTCAGTAGATGAATGGATCAAGAAAATGTGGTATATAGACACAATGGAATTCTATGCCTCCGTCAAAAAGAATGACATTGCACCATTTGTTTGGAAATGGAAAGACTTGGAAAAAATTATATTAAGTGAAGTAAGCCATGCCCAAAGAAACATAAGTCCCATGGTTTCCCTTATTTGCAATAACTAGTGTATGTCTGAGACAAGCAGAAACAGTCAGATAAGTTGATGTTAGGTGAAATGAACCCCAAGATAAGGATTCAAATGGTTTTTCTTTCTTGCTATTGTTTCTAACATATTTATAAGATGATTTCTTTGTTGCTTTGTATGTCCCTCACCCATGGTATAACCCCTGTCTTCACTGTATTTGATGTTGGTATAATTTGTGGAAGGGAAGGGCAAAAACAAACCGTTTAAATAGGGATACACGTGGACCCATTGCAACAATGAGATGTACAAGACGTTATGTCAAAAAACGAACTTTATAACTTTGGCTGTGGGTGGGAGGGTGGGAGGTTAGGAAGGGAGGAGCAGGGGAAGGGGGGTGGGAGGGGAGATGGGAAGGGAGGGGAAGGGGAAACAAAGGAGGAGGCAACAATGCTTGATAAGAAATGTACTCATTATCTTGCCCGTGTAATTGTAACCCCTCTGTACGGTATTTTCACAATTAAAAAAAAGGTTGTTGTATAAACACTTGAATAAAATATTACTTTGATGCTGCTATTCTATTGAATTACAATTATTTGATATAGATGGCATTCACCCCTATGTGGCCCAATGTCTTCCTCCTAGGGTTCATGCCTTATTTCACCCTTTTGTTTATAGGACAGAGGTTAGTAGTTGTACTTAATGATATGCATAATATGCCACTGTGTGACAAAGTTGGTGGCAAGTGTCTTGCTAGTCAAAGCCAGCAGCCAGTCTACAGATTCTAGGTACTATCATCGAGGTACTAACTCAACATGAGCTAACAAAACACCAGGAAATCTCTACCAATGACCAGCACCTAAGGAGAAGTGGACAACACGTCCCTGAAGTAAACAACACATCCATGCATCCTTGGCTGACTCTTGCCTTGCAGCCTATAAGAGCTCAAGCACAGTATAGTAACCTATAGAAACTGTAAGAGAATGTGACTGGTGTTAGTCTAAGTGGGTAGTAATTTACCATGAAGCAATAAGTAGCTAATATGCCAAACTATAAAGAACATTTCCTGCTGGAAATGTTTATTTTTGTTGTTATTGTTTTTTTTTCTTTTTATGGTATGAGTTTGAGCTCAGGCTATGTACTTATTAGCAAGCACTGTAGCACTGGCTACAGTCAGGCTTCCAACCCTTGTAACTAGGATTATAAGCAGGAGCCACCACCACTGGCTTGCTTCAGCTACTTTTATAGAGAGTTCTAAGGGCTTTGCATTGGAATTATTATATTTAAGTTCAAAGACTGGTAAATATGCTAACAATAATCAAGCTATTTGATGACAATTGCTTTCAACATTACAGGAGCGCAGCAGTACATCCCCACATTCATATATGTGACTGGATGCTTTTAATTCTGGCTCACTTTATTGTTTTGTTTATTGGCTTTATGTGGTTTAATGAAGTCCGAAAATATTAATCTTCACTCACCATGTACAAAGTCTGAGATTATTTGAATGTGACTGTGTTTCTGAAAGATTTTCACTCCTGTCTTTCAGTCTGTCTGAATGACCTCTCTACCCATCCACTGTGCTCCCTAAGAGCTTGGGTTTGCCAGGTTTTACTTTTTCTAGTGTAGCTACTCCTTTAGCTATCTTTCCTTTTGCAAGAAACAAATGTCATATAAAATACAGCATCCAGGGAAATCGTCAGTTGAGATAATTCTTTTTATAGATTGAATATTTTACATGTAGATAGATTTGGTGAGTTAAAGAAAGGGCTGAAAATTCTACATGAGCACCACCCTGGAAGTCAATATACTCTACCCAGCCATGCCCTGATCAAAGGCAGATACAAGAGAACTGGAGAGACTGGTACACTCAGCTGGTTATGTCCTGAGAGGTTCTGAATTCTACTTGTCTATTCTATCTATGAGGAACCAAGTAAGGATCCTCAGGGGACTCACTAATGTGACTCCTTTCCTTTGAAATCTGGCTAATACTATTCACCAAGAACTCAAAATTCAAAGACCAGATCTTTTGTGCCACGATCAGTTTGACTATGAACTCTGATGTCTTCAATAAGAAATTAGCAACTATGCAATTTTATTTTCCAGAAAAAGCAGTGCTTTATTGTGGGTAGGAATTTGTTATTATTATTATCTTTACGTAATTGTACAAAGGAGTTATTTAACAAAGAAGTTTATGAATATATTGCATCTTGATGAGTGCCACCCCTTTCAGCATTCTTATCTATGAGATTTCATAACTATGACTTGCATTTTATTTTGAAAATACTGACCTCATTTATATTAAATTAGTTTTGCATTATAATGAACACTTCTGCTAAAAAAATAAAATGATTTGAGATCACTACCTAAAATTTGATGATGATGATGATGATGATGATGATGATGATTAGTCACTTTTAGAATTTGAACCCAAGACTTGATGCTGCCCCTGCTCAAAGCTAGCATCCGAACACTTTTAGCCACAGCTCCATTTCCAGTTTTCTGACGGTTAATTAGAGATAAAAGTCTCACAGACTTTCCTGCCAGGCTAGCTTGAACTGTGATCCTCAGATCTCAGCTTCCTGAGTAGCTAGGAGTATGAGCTTAAGCCACCAGGGCCAGCATTCACTTATCTTTTAGCTAACTCATGTTATATTTATGAGGTCTTTGTTATTCTTGGAATTGCAAAACAGAGGTCTCATTAAATATGTCCTGCATACTTAACTCATTGCAAAATTAAAAGTAGTTGAGAGAAAAGGTGAAAATATTTAACGATTTGTGCTGACACTGTAAAATGTCTGAATTCTCCCCATTCTCTCTGACATCCACGTGGATTCACATAAAAGTAATATTTATAGTGTGTGGATGAGGTATATAGCCCTGCATCTGAATGCTGGGGTTTCAGGAGGTGCCACCCAACTCTGAATTATCATCTCATTTGAGAAAGCAAATGGCTCACAGTCACCACTGTCTGCAATAATTAAAGCAAGAGACTGTAAAATGTTAGCTCTCTTGGGGAAAATGGTCCCTTCCCTTTGTTTTCTCTCTTTATGAAACAGCACATAGAAGCCTTCCCCTTTGTTCTCTCTTGGCACCTGACTGCACGTGGCCCTCCTTAGAAGTTCTTGCCCAGCACCTGTAACCCAAGTAAGTGGTGCACCCACCCCTGCGTTCACTTCCACATTCACTGTGGTCACACTCCTTCTCATCTTCCCCTGTATAATCTCTCTCTGCCATTAGTTCCCATTCTGCACGCCTACATCTACATCTGGTGCCGGCTAGAGGCTTGGTTCTCCAGTAGTCTCTCTGCCTGATCCAAGGGATGGTCTCCTTTCAGCAACCCTTATATAAACACCTTTGAATGAGAAGGGAGAATGTCATGTCATATTTGCTTTCTGAGTCAACCTGGGTAAATTCTGACTCAGGCACCATATTGTATACACAATCAGGATAGTATTTGATGTTCATACACTTTCTTCAATTTGAAAAAGTCCCTTCACCCCAAAACATTTTAATATGGTGTTAAAGTAAAATATGCTGAGAGAAGCAGGTAGACTAAATGTGTGTGTGTGTGTGTGTGTGTGCCCTTGTCCTGGGGCTTGAACTCAGAGCCTGGGTTCTGTCCCTGAGCTTTTGTGCTTGAGGCTAGCTCTCTACCACTTGAGCCGCAGCTCCACTTTCAGCTTTTGTAGTTCTTAACTGGAAATAAGAGTCTCAAGGACATTCCTGGCTGGCTGGCTTTGAAACATAACCTTCAATTTTATTCCTCCTAAATAGCCAGGATTACAGGTGTGAGCCACTGACATCAGTTGACTACATGTGTTTTAAAACATAAAAATCTGAATCCTGTTTCAGGCTGTGGAAAACTACTTGCCAACTCAGTATTATGTACAAAGCACCACAAAAACACTTTTTTTTTGGGGGGGGGGGTGTTAGCATGGTTCCATTTGTCTCCAAAAGCAAAAATACATCCAGCCAAGAACTAAAAGATTTGTTTTCTCTCCAAACAGGAGAGCTACAGATTTTAAGCATATGTAAGATCTCTTAAGGAACCACAAGGGACATTTTAAATGAAAAGCTTGTCAATATTCTTTAGTTTGGCTACTATTCTTTTGAGAGTGTGTTGGGGTAACATATCACTTCCATTTACTCAATTGTTGCTTAAGGAGTGGGACTCCTTAAATTAAGTTAAACATCAAGGAATTTGCGATGATTGACTTTGACCTTACTAATCTGCAATGACTCTTTATAGATATCTTTCATTTTATGCTAACACCATCCTTTACCTCCGATGGCAGAAGAATCCCTCTATTTGCATTAACTAAGGGTTCTCCCTCATTGCTTGAGCCAGAACCTACAGTAGGAAAAGGGAGAAAGAGGAGTGTACTGAAGTAATTTCCAAGGATTGGAAGAACCCAGAATGCAGTGTGAATTGAGTGTGAAAAGAGAACAAAGGAAGAGAGAGAGGAAGGAAAAGAGGAAGGAAGAAAGGAAGGCAGGGAGGGAGGGAAGGAAGATAGAAGGAAGTAAGAAATAAAAAGAAAATAAAGAGAATAAAGGAAAGAGAAAGAATGGAAAGGAACAGAAAAGAGGGAGCAAGAAATGAGAAAGAAAGGAACAAAGGAAAGAAGGAAGGAAGGAAGGAAGGAAGGAAGGAAAGGAAAGGAAGGAAGGAAGGAAGGAAGGAAGAAAGAAAGAAAGAAAGAAAGAAAGAAAGAAAGAAAGAAAGAAAGAAAGAAAGAAAGAAAGAAAGAAAGAAAGAAAGAAAGAAAGAAAGAGAAGGAAGGAAGGAAGGAAGGAAGCAAAGAAGGAAGAGACCAGATAATAAGCAGGCAAGGGCCACGCACCTGCACCCTCTGTGAAGCTGGGCATAAGTTCCCACGCTGAGGAGCCAGGTCTTGATCCCTCCATGCAGCTGGTGGCAGCAATGACTGAGCCAAGGATGGTGACTTGGGCAGCTCCTCCTGGGTGCAGAGCTGCCTTCAGTGGAGTAGCACCACCAAAGCTCACAGCTGAGAGGCAGCCAGTGAAGCCACGTGTTGCTGCCAGCTGTGTGTCTGTGTCCACTCCTGGGAGCTCTGCTGGCAAAAGGTGGGGGGGACAGCAATCAGGATCATGGAGGTGCTGTGGAGCTGAATAGACCTGATATCAAGTCCAAGCACCCTGAGTTCCTTGTCTCCTCATCCTTAAGGAAAGGCCCAGAGCCAGGGAGGCCTCAGTGACAGATTGGAAAGTAACTTTGGCCAAGGTACCAAACCCTTCCCAGATGCATCCAGGAGATGAAAACAAGGGAGTTCCTAGGACACTTTGATTTTCAAGTGATCATCATTTCAATGCGTTGTTTCAGGGGGTTAAAGCCAGTGATCTTGGCAAAACAAAATGCCTCTTTGAGGGCAGTAGCCCTCTTGGAAATTTCCTTTGTTCAATTCTATAGGTTTTAACCAGATGCTGGTGGCTCACTCATGTAATCCTAGTTATCCAGAAGGCTGAGATCTGAGGATCAGAGATGGAAGCCAGCCTGGGCAGGAAAGCCTGTAACACTCTTATCTCCAAGTAACTACCAAAAAGCCATTTATACATCTGTGATTCAAGTAGGAGAGTGCTAGCCTTGAGAAAATAAAAAAAAATCCTCAGGGACAGCACCCTATCTAAATTAACTTTATTTAATTATCATACAATCTATTTTATTGAATTGACTTTAACTTTATTGAAATTAATTAACAAATATTTTGATTAATTTAAAAATTAGATTAATTAATTGGACTATAATAATTTTAATTAAATTAATTGGTTTTAAATGAATGTTCCTGCAGATACCAGGGCTTTAAATCAAAACTTTGCGCTTGTGCTGAGTTTTCTTGCTCAACTGGTGCTCTACCAGTTGAACCACACCTCCAGCTTTTGCTGATGAAGTCTCCCAGACCTTTAAGCTAGATTGGCCTTGAACCAGGGTTGTCTAGGTCTCACCCTCCTGAATAGCTCCAGTTACAAGCATGAACCACTAGGTGCCCCACTCAATTCTGTTGGTTTTGCCAATCTGGCCGGCTGTTCATAACTCAGAAGTACGACCCAAACATTGGATCATCCTTTCCTCTTTACCTGGTGGCCTCTGTTTCCTTTTCCACATACTCTGAATTGTCCTGTCCCCACCCTAGGATCCTACCTTTACCCCCAAACAACAAAGTTAGTTAATTACTACAAGACTCAAGAGAAGAGACACTAGAGACCTAACACAAGAGACAAAGCATCCCTTTATTATTGATTTCAGTGATGATGATATTTGCCTTTCCTTGTGCTCAATGGGTATAAAATCTAAACAGAGAGTTGGAGTTAAACCTCAAGTGTTTAAATATCAGGTAGGAAAGCATCTTCTGCCCAGCAGAGAAATCTGTTCCAGCATGCCAGGTATCCTAATACCTGGGCTTTGCTGACATTCTCCTTCCTCATTCACTGTGAAAAACAATCCTTTTGGTATTTTTTTCCTAACAATCAGCAAATAGCTACCAAGAATTCACCAAATGTGCTAACTTTGTAAGTGCTCTCATGTTAATGATTGTAGCATAAAGAAATGAGTACTTTTATTCTTATTTTATAGTAGCCTATAGTTCAGAATTTAGTTACAAGCCTATAGGTCGCTGAGGCTGCTTAGGTAGAAGAACTGGAATCTAGGTCCCTTCTTTCTCAACAAGGTATTCTCCTTTTTGTTCTGTTACATCTTTCAGATATGTTCATAATTGATGACATTGAGAGAAGATAGGTAATTGGCATCATTGGGTTTTTTTTAACTTACCTGTTCTAGGGCTTAACCTCAGGGACTGGGAAGTGTCCTTGAGCTTTTTTGCTCAAGGCTAGTGCTCTACCAGTTGAGTCACAGCTCTACTTCTGTTTTTTGGAAGCTAATTGGAGATAAGAGTCTCATAGACATTTCCTGCCAGGCTTGCTTGGAACTGTGACCTTAGAGCCTCCTGAGTAGCTAGAATTGGAGGTGAGAGCCTCCAATACCCCACAGGATCATGCACTATTCTTCCCACTATAATAAGTGTATGTGCCTTTCCACAGTCCATATGTGTATTTTGGTTAGTTAATAACATTTTTTAAGTTCCAGTCGATACTCTCAAGTTATATCCATTCTGTCTTCATGTTATAGCTAAATTCTCAGCAGTCTTGATTTATTTGAAGATTTCAGTAACACTGCTGTTTTGACTCCATTTTCTGACAACATAACATGAATGAAAAAAGTCATTTAATTTAGTTCTATATTATGTGCAATAAGCTTTGAAAAAATTTAAAATGAGTGAGGACTCAGAGGACTTAGATTTCATGAGTGACATGCTTTTTCTGCCATTCATAAGCAGCTGGAACTGGCTTTTGAACAGAGGCAGTGAAACTCAGAGGGCACTGCATTTGACTCCACTTCACACCAACTTTACCCAATGCAATTGTTATAGAGGTCACCCTCCTTGGATTGCCCCCTGTCCTCACATAACAGGTAGTTGGTGCCTGGTGGGCAGCCTGTTCTAATGCTGCTGCACACCAGCATCTACTTTAGTGTGTGTTATACTGGACACATGCAACAGATACATAAAATACACAATCCTATTGTTATACAACGCACGTTGCTGTGAAGAATTTAGTGCTGAAGTCATTGTGAAAGTGTGACACTCTCAAAGTATGGTCTGATGAGAATTTTATTCACCTGAGCCGGAACTGGGCACTGTCCATTTAGCTTTTTCATTGAAGGCTGGTATTCTGCCATTTCAGCCACAACTCCACTTTTTGGTGGTTAGTGGAGATAAGAGTCTCACCAGTTTCCCTGCCTGTGTCACTTGTGCCCAGCTGATGAGAATCTTATGTAACATTTATTTCATCAACTCAAGCTAAAAATAAACTTCCATAGCTGATTCATGCTACTAATTTTTACTGTGTATGGTTTACAGAATATCAAGGTTTCTAGAGACATCTCCCTCATTGCCAGTAAACAAAAAAGTGTGACAGATGACAGGTTCAAAATGGAGTGGCTGTGTCAACCCTGACCAAAAGGGAGCACAAGCAAATAAAGCCAGCAGATTATGAGGGGTTCTCAGGCATGATCATCTGGTAGTAACTATCACAAAAACACTGCACCAGAGTCACACACTTGCCCACCACAACCTTTCTAAGCAAGAAGTTCTGAAAGGACATCTGTCTGTTCAACCTCAGATCCATATTGCACCTGTTATCCACTGGAGCTGAGCATCAGTGGCTCATATCTATAAACCCAGGTATTCCAGAGGCTGATAGTTGAGGACTGCACTTTGAAGCCAACCCAGACAGAAAAGTCTTTAATTTTTTATTTTCTTCATTTTTATTTTTATTTTTTGGTCTGGAACTCGAACTGGGTACCTGATATATTCACTCATTGGCTCATTGTATGAACTGAGCCACATCTGCACTCTCTCTCCACCAAACTCTTTTTTTTGGGGGGGGGGGGGGTCCGGTAGTGGGCCTGAACTCTAGGCCTGGGTGCTGTCCCTCAGCTCTTCAGCTCAAAGCTAGTGCTCTACCATTTGAGCCACAGTGCCACTTCCGGCTTTTTTTTTTTTTTGCTTATGTGGTGCTAAGGAATCGAACCCAGGGCCTCATGCATGCAAGGCAAGCACTCTACCACTGAGCCACCTTCCCAGCACCTCCACCAAACTCTTTATCTCCATTTGAACACTAAAAAGCCATAACTGACACTGTGGCGCAAGTGAAGAGTGCTAGCCTTGAGCAAAAAGGCAGAAAGCTCAGGGACAGTGCCTAAGCCTGAGTTCCAGCTCCAGGATCAGCTCACATGCATGTGTGTGTGTAGGGGGGGTGTGTGCACACGCACACACACACACACACACACACACACACACATCTTCCATTTGCCTCAAGCACTTTGAATATCACCATAGTTTACTATGGTATATATACTATCTATTTCCATTGCAATGCCTAGCAAATGAATATCCTTATTCGTTGTAGAATTTATTTGGGTAGTGGAATACTTTATATTGTCATTAGGTTAAGCAACATATTCTGATGCTTATACTCTTTGGAAGCATTTCTTGAATTTAATTCCAAGTCATTCTTTATTCTACTCATTTTGACTCCATTGTTTCAGTCTGTCATCCTTGGAGGACAAATATTTTGCAGCCTTAATCCTTCTGGCTAGAAGAGAATAGTCTCTTCTGAGAGGAAAACAAGTGTGGTTAAAACTACTGAGTTTACACACTTATTGACTTTAATCCCTACAAAAGGGTATTTGCTATATAAAGTACCACTGAAAGCAACTACAAGTGTGCCATGATGCTTATGCTATTATAAAGATTAATATCATTCCAGGTTGATTACCTGAGACGTTAGAGAACTTTTTGCATTATATATTCCTGGTAGACTTTAAGTATACTGATGTAAAATGAGCTTAGGCCCCTACAAAGATTATTGTAAATTTAGAATATTCTTTAAGAATAACTTTATATTTTTGAGCTCAGAAAATATACACTTTCAAAGAAAGGTTTTTAAAAGTCTTTGCTTAACATATTTTAGAGAATTCAAGAAGAAATAAAATGGGAAAATACTGCAAGAACAAGAAAGTTCTTGTAAAGATGAATGACTGAAAAAAAAATACCACAACATAATTAAAAGCCCTAGCTATTGAACAAAATAGTACAAAATAAAATAAAATACTTTCTTTGTCAATGTCTGAAATAAGGTCCACGAAGGTATGGGAATAGAGTACATGTAAGGCAGACATTAGACTAATTCATAAATTAAGACTAATTTTGTGAAATTTTATTTTTAAAGATAAGTGAGCCTCACCTCTGCAGTTAGTTCTATTACCGGAGAAAGAAACATTAGTAGTTCATTACATTTGTCTCTATTGAAGATCTACTAAATATACATATATACTAAATATACATATACTAAAATACATATACTAAAATACATATATAATATTTGGATTTATGTATGAGTGGATTTATATCTGCCCATCATTTAGCCGTAATGATGAGCATTATATACACATATGTACTTATGTGCACAGATGTAAAGTACACATGTAAATTTGCCATTTCTTGTCTTCATATTTTTTCTCTTTTAGATCATGATTTTGCCTCTTTTCTTTTTGGCAGTACTAGGGATTGAACTCAGGGCATTGTGCTTGCAAAGTTGGCACTGTCGTACTCAAGCCATACCTCCAGCATCTATTAAAAGAAGTTACATTGGAGGTAGGGTTTTGCTTCATGCCCAGGCTGGGCTGGACTGCTAGCCTCCTACTGTGTTTCCCTTGTCACAGAGATCATAGGAACTGCCATGTTCCCAGCTACTGTGCTTCCCTTGCACTTAGGAGAATAGGTGCCACTGGCCCCAGCCACTGAATGAGATGACATCTCTCAAACTTTTATGCCTGGGCTTCTCTCAAACCATGATCCCCAAATCTGTGTCCCTGAAGTAGAAAGGATTACAGGCATTATCCAGCATGCCCGGTTGTGACTCAGTTTCAGTTGAAGTAATTACCTAGTATTTCCCTTAGATAGGATGCATGGTTAATATTCAATCCTCAAATAACCTTTAACCTTGTCAGAGGGATTATTGCCTTTACTTCTAATTCTCTTTCTGGCTTACCAATTATTCAAGTTAGAATTCCTAGATATGATTCCCAAATACCTCTTACTTGTTCTCCTAGTTTTTCCTTCTTGGTCGTACTCTGTGGTTTGAGATATTTATCTACTCTATTCCAAGCTACTGCTTAAAAATAATTAGTGATGATTCTTTTCTTTACATCACTACTCAGGGAACTTCTTATAAATTATATTTAACTTCACTTAGATCTCTTTGATTCCAAATTTCATCTTAGTTACTTTTGTCTTTGTCAATAATGTTTTAGGGATAGGGGGATGGCTCAAGTGGCAGAACACTTTCCTAGCATGAGGAAAGTCCTCAATACCTCCCCTTGAAATAAAAGTTCTTTTCAGTGTTGAAAATTGTATTTGTTGTTTGCTTTCCCTCTTTCTCATCCACATCCTCATGTTTGGCTAGAACCTTTTTGGCAGAGAATTATTTATCTCCTTATCTTTTGACCTGCTCACTATACCTCCATGGGAGAGGATTTTTAAGTGTCACATGGGTCCTGATCATGTGGAATGTATAGCTACTATGCCACAGTCATCAACAAAAGACCTTCAGGCAAGCAGTTCATCCTCACTCCATGAGGGACAGTAAGAATGGATGCAGTCATGCGGAGTGCTGTCCAACTTCTCTTCGTATTACTGTTCTCTGGAAGCCACACTTTGCTTAGGATCCACAGGCTTCATGCTCCCCCTCCTTATATGTCTCTTTACCATATTGCTGTGATTCCTCCAGCCCAAGGTCACAGCTCTCTCATTTCTATCCTTCTTCTGTAGGCCAGGCCCAAGCAACCCTTATCCAGGAGCACAAGTGAGTTGAACCTAGACTGGAGACAACAACCTGAACTGCCATTGTTCCAAACTAAGCATACACAGGAATCAGCATCACAGTGAATGGAACTCTGCTTACAAAGATAAAGAGAATAAATGGAAAATTTCACCAAGATTGAAAAATATAAGAAGGGTTTTAGGAGAATATTTAGTAGATAATTAGTAAGTGGCACTGCAATGGGCCATTGTCTCCTATCTTGAGAGCCCTGAAAGACCAATGAGAAGTCAGAGGAGAGGTACAGTGAGACCCCAGGCAAGAAGGGGATTCAAAGACTGAGTGGATCTTGCAGCAATGCAAAGATCACAAAGTATGGACTGAGGGTGAGCATAGCACCCACTGCAATTGTGAATAGCACTGACTTTCAATACAAACAAATTTCACCCTCTTTTCCCTTTGAAAAACTTCTCTTGAGAAAGGTTCCGGGAAGATGGCAGAGGAGAAGCTGGAGGCTAAAGAAGCTCTCGCATAGAAAGCAGTTTTAGAGCTCCAGTGAACAGTCCTAAGCCAGAGAATCACACCAAGTGTGCCATCACAGGACAGAGAGTTAGGCCAGAGAGGGAAAAATACAGGCAAGGACACAGATCTGACCACTTGCCAGCAGATGCCGCTGCGGTGGCAGCAGTGGGAGCGGCGGCCGTAGCTGCCATACCTGCAACACAGAGAGTCCGGGATGAAGGAACCAGACGCTGCGGGCGAGCAGATTCTAGTCAACACTAGCAAGAACCGACAAGGAGCAGACATCTTCATCCTGCATTTTGAAGACCAGAGACGACCCAGGAACCAAGACTCGGCTTGAGTAGAAGCCTGACACCTCACTCTTTCTCAGGGAGCAGAGGAGGGAAGGTCATCCCTCTCCCCCCCCCCCTCCAGTTTCGGAGATCTCCATCTTGGATACTGACAAAGCTCGGCGGAGCTGCTAGCTCCAACTCAGGCCTTGGGAGAAAACTACAGTCATTTAGCAGGTCACAAGAACCTAACCCAACCTGTCAGAATCAGCTCCACCCAGAGAAAAGTCACCAGCTCGGGCGCCAGCCCCAGGAGTGGCTTTCTTCACTGAGTAATCAGAGCCAGAGGCTGCCCCTGCCTTTAGCAGCCTTGACAATCAATTGAAATTCAGTAAACATAAACCCTGAGAGTGGCTCCAGGCTGGACTCTGTGACTTTCTAACAAACTAGCTCCTGGGAAAAGCTACTGTTTGCTGAAAGGCCTCAACTCTACCCAGAACCTAGCCTCATCACAGCATCTCCAAACTTGAGGAAAAAGCCATCTTCCTCTTTTGTGATACTCAAAGCAGATCTCCCTCACATTGAACTAACCTGGGAGGAGGATCACAAAATCCTGGGTAAAGCAGAGCATTTTTCTGCCTATTCAAACAAACTGACTTAAGAAACCAACCAAGCCACAGGAAAATCAAACACCACAAGTAGACCAGAGACTCCAACAAGAGGGTGGTTACGGACACAAGGGAGATACAGGATTTTCCCCACCCCTCCCAAAAAAATCAAAGAATTTTTTTCTTTTTTTTCTTTTTGTACTTTTTATAAAAAAAAAATTTCTATGCAAATCAAAACAACATTGAGATATCACCTCACTCCAGTTAGAACAGCAAAAATCAAGAACTCTAACAACAGATGCTGGAGGGGATGTGGACAGAAAGGAACCTTACTTCATTGTTGGTGGGAATGTAAACTTGTTCAACCACTTTGGAAAGCAGTATGGAGGTTCCTCAAAAGACTTCACATAGAACTCCCCTATGACCCAGCAATCCCACTTTTGGGCATTTACCCTAATGTTTACAAACAAGACCACACTAAAGCTACCAGCACAACTATGTTTATTGCAGCATTATTTACCATAGCTAAGATATGGAACCAACCCAGATGCCCCTCAGTAGATGAATGGATCAAGAAAATGTGGTATATATACACAATGGAATTCTATGCCTCCATCAGAAAGAATGACATTGCCCCATTTGTTAGGAAATGGAAAAACTTGGAAAAAATTATATTAAGTGAAGTAAGCCAGGCCCAAAGAAACATAGGTCCCATGGTTTCCCTAATTTGCAATATCTAATAGATGTATGAGTCAAGCGGAAAAGGTCAGATAATGTGATGTCAGGAAAATGAACCCTTAGATGTGTATTTTAATGTTTTTTTCTTTCATGCATGTGTTTCTAATGCATTTATAAGATTATCTCTTTGTTGCTTTGTATGTCCCTCCCCCACAGTATAACCCCTGCTTTCTCTATATTTGATGTCAGTATAACTTGTGGAGGAGATGGGGAAAAACCAGGTGTTTAAGGATACAGGTGGACCTGTTGCAACAATGAGAAGTACAAGTTGTCATGTCCAAAACGAGCTTTACAATGTCGGTGCGGGGGGGGGGGGGGGTGGGGGGGGAAGGGGGAGGAAGGAGAAGGATTGGGATTGGGGGGGAGGGGGGAGGCTGGGAAGGGATGTGTAGGGTAAACAAAGGAGGAGGCTGCAATGCTTGGTATGAAATGTACGCATTATCCTGCCCATGTAAGTGTAACCCCTCTGTACAGTATGTTCACAAATAAAATTAAATTGAATTAAAAAAAATTTCTAAAACTTTTGTTTTTAATTTTTCATTTTTACCTTTTTTGAAAAAAATTGTTTTCTAGTCACTTTTTTCCTCTTATAATTTATATTTTAGGGATGTGTGTGTGCACTTTTCTTTCTTTTTTCTTTAAAAAAAATTTTTTTGTTATTGAACTTCTGATCTTCTTTCTTTTTCTTTTCACCTTTTCTTCTCTTTCATTCTTCTTTATGTGACTTAATTGTTGTTCTGCACATCCTCAGATATACCCGTAGCTGATTATTAGATCTTATCCCCATTGTGTACACACTTAATCCACAAATTTATTACTCAATTCAAAACCTCTTAGACTTAAATTCCTTAATAGCAGTACTACATCTTTATACCTATATAATATTTTAAGTATTTTTATTTTTAAGTTTTTCACATGTCCTTTATATCCCTCCCCTTCTCTCATTATATCCACGTTCTTCTCTGAATATTTTGTTTTCCATTGTGCATAATATTTTTAATTTTTATTTTTCTATTTTTTCTGGTCTCTTTTTTTCCCTTTCTCTTTCTTCTTTATTTCTCTCTCTCTACTTTCATCCTAACCAACATATTTTCTGCTTTGAGATTAGGACTTAGTTAACTCTCCCTGTGCCTACCCACATCTTTCTATTCCTATTTTTTACCCACATCTCTCCCTAAACCTAATGATTTCTGGTTTGCCAAATTCTTTTTTGCGGTTCATAGCCCATTAATATATAGTTGTTTGTGATGAATAGATATACCTGTTGAACTAGATTGTATCTGCAGACTATTCACTGTGCAAATACAGACTTTGGTTGATGCTTCCCTTAGGATACTGTTCTAGCACAAAACTGGTGTTATTTTCATCCCAAATGGGCAGAGTAAGCCAGAAAAACACAAGAAAAATGGCAAGTCCGGGTATCTCAACTCCCCCTAATGATAATCAGGGAACAGATAATGAATAACCCAGAGGAGAGTTCCCAAATAGCTCGACAAACATTGCTGGCAAACATGATAAATGAAAAGATTGAAACCATACAAAGGACTCTCTATGAGCATGATAGGGAGAGAGAGGAGGCAAACAAAAGGTCAATGGAGGCAAACAAAAGGTCAATACAGGAAAAGATTGAAAACCTACAAAGGACTCTGGATGAGCATGATAGGGAGATAGAGGAGTCAAACCAAAGGTTTATACAGGAATATCATGAGCATGAGGAAGCTACTCAAAAACTGATACAGGATTTGCATGAGTAGCTTGATAATACTCAAAGAGAAAGGCAGGAATGGCATGAGCAGGCTGAGAACACTCAAAGAGAACTACAGGAATGGCATGAATGGGAGAAAGCTAAGCAAAGAGTAATACAGGAATTGAAAGAGCAGGATGAGAATACACAAAGATCACTAAAGGCATTCATGGAATCCATTAACAAAGAGCTGAGGGAACTCAGGGAGACCACAAAGGAAATGATGAATGGAAACCAACAGAAGGAATGGGAGTACAAGGAAACCATAACCAATCAACTAAGTGATTTGAGAATAAACACTGAACACCAAATTAAGGAAGTAAAGAAGTTCATACAAGATCTAAAACAAAGCTGCAGCAAAGAATTTGAAGCCATCAAAGTTGACCAATTAGAAGGAAAAGAAATAAAAAACAAAGTAGAAAGTCTTGACAGAAGGTTAGACCATGCAGAAGATCGAATCTCTGGGATTGAAGACAGCCTAGATATTATAGAGAAAGAACATACAACCATCCAAGACAAGTCCTAGAAATATGATAGATCTATCCAATACTTAGAAGACACCATCAGAAGGCCTAATCTGAGGATAATAGGTGTAGAGGAGCAACTAGAAACAGAAGTTAATGGTCAAGGAAATTTGTTTAACAGGATCCTAGCAGAGAAATTCCCAAACATGCAAAAAGATAGGCCTATTCAGATACATGAAGCTTTTAGAACTCCAAATAGACCAGACCAGAATAGGACATCCCACCATGACATTATAATCCACACAGGATCAATTCAGACCAAGGAAAAGATCCTTAAAGGTGTCAAGGAGAAAAGATTAATCAACTACAAAGGAAAACAATTAGAATCACCTCAGATTTCTCAGCAGAGACAATCAAAGCAAGAAGAGCCTGGAATGATTTATGCCATGCCCTAAAGACAAACAACTATCAACCAAGAATACTGTACTCAGCTAAACTCTCCTTCATAACTGAAGACCAAATAAAACACATCCATAGCAAAGAAAAATTGAAACAATACATCTCCACCAAACCAGCCCTACAAAAGATTCTTAAAGATGTCCTACACATAGAAAACCAACAAGAAAACAATAAAGGCAAAGAAACTGCACCCAAACTGAGAATCCAAGAACCATAAGAAAAAACCTGTTTTCGCAGCCCCCAAGAAGGTGGATAACATGCCAGGAACTCCCAAATACCTCTCAGTCTTATCTCTCAACATTAACAGAATTAATTCTCCAATTAAGCGACATAGACTTTCTAGTTGGATTAGAAAGCAAGATCCTTCTATCTGCTGCCTTCAAGAGTCACATCTTGCCCATAAAAACAAACACATTTTCAAAGTTAAAGGCTGGAACAAAATCTACCAAGCAAACGGCCCCCATATACAGGCGGGAGTTGCAATCCTAATATCAGATAAAATACACTTCAAAGTAAATTCGTGAGAAGAGATAAAGAAGGTCGCTACATACTAATTAAGGGATCTCTCCTTCAGGAGGATATTATAATTCTAAATATCTATTCACCAAACAACAGAACACCCAAATTTATCCAAGAAACACTACTTTCCCTCAAATCTCACATAGATCCAAAGACATGTTGGCGATTTAAACACACGACTCTCCCCACTAGATAGATCAACTCGGCAAAAATTCAACAGAGAAACTGCAGATCTAAAAAACTGCATAGATCAACTAGATTTAACAGATATCTACCGAATATTTCACCCAGCAGCATCAGAATACACGTTTTTTTCCCAGCAGCACCTGGAATTTTCTAAAATAGACCACATTTTAGGCCACAAAGCAAACTTGTCTAAATTCAGAAACCTTGCATTCTCTCTGACCACAAGTGAATAAAATTAGAACTCAACACAAAAAGGCACCAAAGAAAGTCTGGTAACACATGGAGGCTGAACAACACACTGCTGAATCACGAGTGGGTCATGGAAGTGATTAGAAAGGAAATGCAAATGTTCATGATATTCAACAAAAATGGGCACACAAATTACCAGCTCCTCTGGGACACAGCAAAGGCAGTACTAAGAGGATGTTTATAGCTCTGAGTTCCTACATCAACAAATTGGAGAGATCTGAAACCAACAATTAAATGAGACATCTGAACCTCCTTGAAAAAGAGAAGCAAGATAAACCCCAATCAAATAGACAGAAAGAAATAATAAAAATTAAATCAGAATTAAATGTATTAGACTCCAAAAAAACTATAGAAAGAATCAACAAAACAAAGAGTTGGTTCTTCGAAAAAATTAACAAAATTGACAGACCCTTAGCAATCTTATCAGAAAAAGAAGAGAACATACCCAAATTAATAAACTCAGAGATGAGAATGGAAACATCACCACAGAAACAACTAAGATTCAGAATATTATAAGGGAATACTTCTCAAAACTTTATGCTAATTAGTTTGAGGACTTGACAGAAATGGACCTTTTCCTAGCAAATATTGACATGCCAAAACTAAACCAAGATGCTTTAAACCATCTTAACAGGCCCATATCAAGCATTGAAATAGAAACAGCAATAAGAGACCTTCCATCTAAGAAAAGTCCTGGACCCAAAGGTTTTACAGCAGAATTCTACAAGGCTTTCAAAGCAGAGCTCACACCAATACTCCTCCAACTCTTCAATGAAATTGAAAGAGAAAGTTCACTAACGAACACATTCAACGAAGCCAACATAACGCTCATCCAAAAACCAGGCAGGGACTCATCAAAGAAAGAGAACTATAGACCCATTTCTTTGATGAACATTGATGCAAAACTTCTCAACAAAATTTTGGCCAATCGACTTCAACAATTCATCCAAAAAATCATACACCACGATCAAACAGGATTCATTTCAGGGATTCAAAGCTGGTTCAATATACGCAAATCAACTAATATTATTCATCACATCAACAGGAGCAAGGATAAGAACCACATGGTTATCTCAATTGATGTAGAAAAAGCATTCGACAAGATCCAACACTCCTTTATGATGAAGTTTTTGGAAAAATTAGGAATCCATGGAACATTCCTCAATACAATAAAGGCTGTATACGACAAACCTACAGCCAGCATTATACTCAATGGTGAAAAACTAAAGCCATTTCCTCTTAACTCAGGAACAAGACAAGGATGCCCACTCTCTCCACTTCTCTTCAATCTAGTATTAGAATGCCTAGCTACAGCAATAAGACAAGATGCAGACATAAAGGGGATCCAAATAGGGAAAGAAGAAATAAAACTCTCCCTCTTTGCAGATGACATGATCTTGTATTTAAAGAATCCCATAGACTCCACTCCCAAATTACTCAAGCTGATTCAAAACTTTGGCAAAGTAGCAGGTTATAAAATTAACCCCCAAAAATCAATGGCTTTTCTGTATGCCAACAATGAGAAAAGTGTGGCTGAAATTAGGAAAGCAACTCCATTTGTAATAGCCCCACAAAAAATTAAATACCTAGGAATTAACTTAACTAAAGAAGTGAAGGACCTATATGATGAAAACTTTAAAATCTTGAAAAAGGAAATCAACACAGAACTTAAAAAATGGCAAAGCCTCCCAGGCTCCTGGATTGGAAAGATTAACATCGTGAAAATGGCAATACTTCCCAAGGCTATCTACAAATTCAACGCAATACCTATCCAAATTCCAACCTCATTCTTCAAGGAAATAGAAGAGGCAATCCAAAAATTCATATGGAACAATAAAAGACCCCGAATAGCAAAAATGCTCCTGAATGGAAAGAACACTGCTGGAGGAATATCAATACCAAATTTCAAACTCTACTATAAAGCCATAGTAATCAAAACAGCTTGGTATTGGCATAAGAACAGACGTTAGGACCAATGGAATAGAATTGAAAACCCAGAAATGAACCTACAGACCTATAGCCATCTAATCTTCGATAAGGGAGCTAAAACAATAGAATGGAAGAAAGACAACCTCTTCAGTAAATGGTGCTGGCAAAATTGGTTAACAACATGTAGAAAACTTAAGCTAGATCCGTATATATCACCCTGCACCAGAATCAACTCCAAATGGATCAAAGACCTTGAACTCAAAGCAGACACTCTGAAAACATTACAGGATGGAATAGGAGAAACCCTAGGTCTCCTTGGCTCAGGCCGAAATTTTCTGAATAGAGACTCGGAAACACAACAAATCAAAGAAAGGTTGGACAAATGGGATTGCATAAGGTTGCAGAGCTTCTGCAGGGCAAATGACATAGCTAGCAAGATCAATAGAAAACCCACGGATTGGGAGAAGATCTTTACTAGCCATACAACGGACAAGGGTCTCATATCTAAAATATACTTGGAACTCAAAAAATTAAACCCCCCAACAACAAATCCTCAAAGAAACAACTGCCCAATAAATAAGTGGGCGAAAGACTTAAAGAGAAACTTCTCTGAAGAAGAAAGAAGGATGGCCAATAGACACATGAAGAAATGTTCAACATCCCTAGCCATAAAAGAAATGCAAATCAAAACAACATTGAGATATCACCTCACTCCAGTTAGAATGGCAAAAATCAAGAACTCTAACAACAACAGATGCTGGAGGGGATGTGGACAGAAAGGAACCTTACTTCATTGTTGGTGGGAATGTAAACTTGTTCAACCACTTTGGAAAGCAGTATAGAGGTTCCTCAAAAGACTTCACATAGAGCTCCCCTATGACCCAGCAATCCCACTTTTGGGCATTTACCCTAATGTTTACAAACAAGACCACACTAAAGCTACCAGCACAACTATGTTTATTGCAGCATTATTTACCATAGCTAAGATATGGAACCAACCCAGATGCCCCTCAGTAGATGAATGGATCAAGAAAATGTGGTATATATACACAATGGAATTCTATGCCTCCATCAGAAAGAATGACATTGCCCCATTTGTTAGGAAATGGAAAAACTTGGAAAAAATTATATTAAGTGAAGTAAGCCAGGCCCAAAGAAACGTAGGTCCCATGGTTTCCCTTATTTGTAATATCTAGTATATGTATGAGTCAAGCGGAAAAGGTCAGATAATGTGATGTCAGGAAAATGAACCCTTAGATGTGTATTTTAATGTTTTTTTCTTTCATGCATGTGTTTCTAACACATTTATAAGATTATCTCTTTGTTGCTTTGTATGTCCCTCCCCCACAGTATAACCCCTGCTTTCACTATATTTGATGTCAGTATAACTTGTGGAGGAGATGGGGAAAAACCAGTTGTTTAAGCATACAGGTGGACCTGTTGCAACAATGAGAAGTACAAGTTGTCATGTCCAAAAGGAGCTTTACAACGTTGGTGTGGTGCGGGGGGGGGGGGGGGGGGGGGGAGGAGAAGGATTGGGATTAGGGGGGGAGGGGGGAGGCTGGGAAGGGATGTGAAGGGTAAACAAAGGAGGAGGCTGCAATGCTTGGTAAGAAATGTACGCTTATCCTGCCCATGTAACTGTAACTCCTCTGTACAGTATGTTCACAAATTAAATTAAATTAAATTAAAAAAAAATTTAATCCCCCATAACAAATCCTCAAAGAAACAACTGCCCAATAAATAAGTGGGCTAAAGGCTTAAAGAGAAACTTCTCTGAAGAAGAAAGAAGGATGGCCAATAGACACATGAAGAAATGCTCAACCTCCCTAGCCATAAAAGAAATGCAAATCAAAACAACATTGAGATACCACCTCACCCCAGTTAGAATTGCAAAAATCAAGAACTCTAACAACAACAGATGTTGGAGGGGTTGTGGACAGAAGCAAACCTTACTTCTTTGTTGGTGGGAGTGTAAACTTGTTCAACCACCTCAAAGGACTCCACATAGAGCTCCCCTATGACCCAAAAATCCCACTTTTGGGCATTTACCCAAATGTTTACAAACAAGACCACACTAAAACTACCAGCACAACTATGTTTATTGCAGCATTATTTGCTATAGCTAAGATATGGAACCAACCTACATGCCCCTCAGTAGATGAATGGATCAAGAAAATGTGGTATATATACACAATGGAATTCTATGCCTCCATCAGAAAGAATGACATTGCCCCATTTGTTAGGAAATGGAAAGACTTGGAAAAATTATATTAAGTGAAGTAAGCCAAGCCCAAAGAAACGTAGGTCCCATGGTTTTCCTTATGTGCAATATCTAGTATATGTCTGAGTCAAGCAGAAAAGGTCAGATAAGGTGATGTTAAGGAAATGTACCCTAAGATATGTATTCAAATATTTTTTTTCTTTCATGCGATTGTTTCTGACACATTTATAAGATTATTTCTTTGTTGCTTTGCATGTCCCTAACCCCACAATATAACCCCTGCTTTCACTGTATTTGATGTTGGTATAATTTGTGGAGGGGAAGGGGAAAAACAAGTTGTTTAAATAAGGATACTGTTAGACCCGTTGCAACAATGAGAAGTACAAATTGTTATGTCGAAAATGAACTTTACAACTTTGGTGGGGGGGGGGGAGGTTAGGGAGGGGTCAGGGAGAGGATTAGAAGGGATGGGAAGGGGAAACAAAGGAGGAGGCTACAATACTTGATAAGAAATGTACTCATTATCTTGCCCATGTAATTGTAACCCCTCTGTACAGTATTTTCACAATAAAAAATAAATAAAAATTTAAAAAAAAGAAAAACTTCTCTTGAAATCCCCAATGAACCAGGTTGGGATATTTACTCTAAAGTGTGAATGGTTTTATTCAAGAGCAAGATGGGATGTGAAAGAGAATTAGAAAGATTTAGCATTCAGAGGCTCTGACATGGAGCTGGGGAATCTCAAGGGGACTGAATAAGCAAGTCTCTGTCACAACACTGAGTACAGTTAATGAGTCAAATGCAACAAACATGAACAGTAATAAGGCTGCTGTCGTGGAAGAACTGACAAAGATTGCTCACATAAGATTTTAGGATTTTTTCATGTGGTTTAGTGACGATCGTTCTTCTAATAAATACTTATATAAGCTAATTAGTTTGATTTAGCCATTCTACAATGTGTATGAACTTTAAAACATTATAATTTAACCGAATTAGTACATTTTTTTGTCTATCACAAACTTAAGTAAGGAGGCTACGGTCTGAGGACCATGGTTCAAAGTCAGACTGAGCAGAATAGCTGAAAGTAGAACTGTGACTCAAGTGGTATAGCACTAGCTTTGAGCAAAAGAAATTCGGAGATAGTGCCCAGGCCGTGAGTTGAAACCCCAGTACCATCTCACACAGACACACACACACACACACACACACACTGAAAAACTTGGTCATAATTTAGGACAAAGCTCTTTTAAAAGGTAATAGCTCCCTCTTTACACTATTTGTTGGTCTATTTTAGTACATATTAGTGGAATGACTAGCAACCCATCTCTAAATGTGAACACGTGTCAAAGCTTGTTTAAACACATAATACCATCATTTTTATAATGATTTTTCCAACTCATTCTTTCACTAGAATTTTACATACATATATATTATTTATTTTGAAATTCAAAATGTAATGTTTTAAAACACATTTATGTTGTGTGTTGTTCAAATTTGGGTAAATATAAACAGCCGATCAAAAAATTTGAATGAAAAAATGGAATTGTTTTCTATAACTACAAAGAAATAACACAATCAGAACAGAAACAATCTGTGTGTGTGTGTGTGTGTGTGTGTGTGTGTGTGTGTGTGTGTGTGTGTGTGATGGTACTAGGATTTGAACTCAAGGCTGGTCCTGGGTTAATTGGAGATAAGAGTTTCATGGACTTGCTTGAACACTGATCCTCAGATCTCAGCCTCCCGAACAGCTGCAGAAGCAATCCTAAACCTATCAAAAACATGAAAATTTGTGCTAGCTTTTGATTTAAGATTTGTGTTCGTAGGTGAAGATGAAATAAATGCTTATTGTTTTAATTAACTGAATTGTTCTGGCCTATAAAGTTCTTCACTAAATTTCAAGTTTAATTCTTACAGCTCCTATGGCATGCTTTTGAATATAACATTCATGAATAACAACATTAACATCTTCAATTCTATGGTTTGTCCTCTACAATTAACTGGTATGAAATTTAAAGTTTATATGATAACACATATTATTCTACGTTATTACTTATATCCCCATCATATAATGTATGTTTCTATTATCTACTGTATCTTCTTTCAAAGACATTAAAATTTAAAGCCAAATTATCTCTAAACACAGTCTTTTGTCAACTTTATTTATGAAAGGAAACTTCCTACCTGGTGGTATGAAGGTTTATGAACATCGCTTATTCTCCTGTAAGACACTGGAAGTGACAGAGTGGAGAACTCTGTGTGTGTGTGTGTGTGTGTGTGTGTGTGTGTGTGTGTGTGTGTGTTTTCTATGTTTGTCCCCATGCCTGGAAAAAAGTTTGTGATTTTAAAAACAAACACATATTCACAAATATTAATTGTAAGTATATATGGAATTCAGGGTGGTAATATTTGTTTATTTATTTTTGAAGGTACTAGGCCTTGAACTCAGGGAGTTCACACTCTTGCTCAGCTTTTTCACTCATGGCTGGCACTATACTACTTAACCATATCTCCACTTCTGGCTTTTTGCTGATTTTTCAGATATAAGACTTGTAGATTTGTCTACTCAGAGGGTTTCTGAGCATGTATTCTTTTTTTAACTTTTTTTTTTACTGAGCCTGTATTCTTACATCTCAGCCTTCTTATTAGCTAGGATTACAGAAGTCACATCATATGTCAAAATGGTGAGGTTTTTTAAATATTGTATGAAATGACCAAATTAAGACAACCAACTGACCAACATTCAGTATCTACCCTTTCAGTGACTATAATCAAGATGGTATCTCAAAAGAACAGAGCCTAATTTTCCTGAGGCTGTATATAAGCATGTCTCATGTAGAAACATTCTTCCACTTACCTGAAATTGTCCCCAACGCAAGGCATCTGACAGCACTGAATTCTGTCCCTGATGACAGGATGGCTTGTTTCCTTGCATACTTGTCAACCTTTTAAATGGTCCACAGGAAGCAGACATCAAAATGTGAGCAATTTTGATGGGAAGAGTATTGAAATCCAAGAAAAATGAATAAAGATAAACTATATGTTAGTGCTATCAGAAAGAATTAAAAAACAGCTTCCAGAAAGAGATGATATTCTCCATAAATAATATCTTCAGTAATTCAGATTCTGTTTTTCCCCATTATCTATCTGTTTCCTCTATTTTTCTTCAAAGTTTATTTATGACTAGTATAATACACAAAGAAATACAACAAGTTACTTAAAATCAAATGGTATTTTTGAATAGTTAATGCATTTCTAAAAATATACTCTCAGTTAAAACAAGGTCTTGATTTTTTTTCTCTCATGTAGGCAATGCTATAGCCTTTGTTTTTTTTTAATCCAGGGGGAATGGACTCCCCATAGAAATAGTGCCATTAGTTACCACAGTAAACTAGACACTTCCCTGCATGTAAAGTAAAACCAGTGAGGAGAGGTTGGTATTTTAGGACAGAACTGGATATTGAACTTGGGGATGTGCTCACTAGGCATTGGCTCTATCTTTTGAGTCACCTACCCAATCCTGAGGTTGGTATTTTAAATGGTCAAATATTAGTAATAATTTTGACAGTCTGATTGTTACCAAAACACCTTGATTACAAGTTATGTCTCATCAAATGGAAAAACAGTGCTGACTATGTATCTCTATTATTAAGGTGTAGAATCTTAAATATGTTACTTTCAGTTAAAGCTGTCATCACTGAACTGCTGTCTCACCTCTACAAAGATCACAGATGCTGCTCTGTGAATCTTCAAGTGGTGAAGGTGCCCATCAGCCAGATTTTTAAAATCAAAGTCCAACACATCAGCCTCTTTGTGTCTATCCAGCTTGTACCTTACCTGCAAACTTCCTGAAAAAGAAGTCAATGGTCTTTTAAATAAAAACAGAACTTTATAAAAACTGTCAAAACCAGTGATTTTTTTGACCAACTGACAGATAAAAGGTAGGTATACTGAAGCATATTAAAACAAGTGAACACAGTTTGAGTTCCTTGAACATTTATTTGGGTATACTGTGAGGCTTGACTCCCTACGCTATTACCCCAGACACATACAGATGCCAGGAACAAACCCAGGTTTGCACAGATGTCCTAAACGCAGGCAGGCCAATCTGACATGAGCCTGGCTGTGACCACTCTATTGTGGGCCTAGGCTGCAAGTCTCTGAGGCCCAGCTGCAAGGCCAGGAAAGATTTAAGAGATTGGAAGACAGAACTGGACCCTGTTAAGGTCAAACCATCTAGGCAAGACAGATGTAGAGCTGTTGAGCATTTAAAATGCTTGAGATCTTGGATAAGGGTTCTTTGCCCTCACTTATAGTCAACCCCCTCACCCTTCATACTAAACAGATTCCATAAAAACCTTGACTCCTCCTGCCCCCAACACAGTCTCCAAGCCTGAGGGAAGGCTCTGCTCAATAAACAGTGTTCCTCAATAAATAGTCCTAGCCTGTAGAAAATGGAGTCTGGCCTGTTTCCTTCCTTTCTCCTCCATTTTCCTAACAAACTGACATTTACTTTTGCTGCAATGATCGTTTAGGAGCACTTCTAGGGAAAAGTTCTGAATCCATTTCAAAACTAACAACCAGCCAGGTGCTGGTGACTCATGCCTGTTATCCTAGTTACTCTAGAGGCTGAGATCTGAGGATCAAGGTTTGAAGCCAGCCCAGGCAGACAAGTCCTTGAGATTCTAATACTCCAATTAGCCACCAAAAACCTAGAAGCAGAGTTGTGGCTCACATATCCTTGAGGGAAGAAGCTAAGTGACAGTGACCAGGCATTAGTTCAAACCCCACTACTGGTGGAAGTGGTGGAGGGGGGAGCTAGGACCAAATCAGTTACAACAGGAACAAGCAGTCTCTTCTAAGTTCTCTGATTTTCTTTAACTGAATGCAAGAGATATCAACTGACCCCTGCCTCTAACCCTAGTTTCTATAATTTCTTTTAAACTGATTTATTTTAATGCATTATAAATGTACTGATAGAATTTATAAATGAATCATATGACTCATTCACTAGGATTTTTCCCCCAATTTTTTGTCAGAACTCCATAATGGGGAAAAGGAACATGTGGTTTGTCACCTTTACCTCTTTCAGTCCACACAGAGCACATCCCTTCAAGCTGCCTGAAGCAGGCCCAGTTTCCCCCAGAACCCTGAAACCAGGTCATGTATGCAAGCTTGGAAAGCCCTCTGTCCCTAAGATTTTTAGTCAATATACCACTTGAAACACAGCTCCCTTTCCAGGTTTGTCCTGGCTAATTGTATGGACTTTGCTACACTCCTGTGCTAGCTTCCAACCTTGATACTCAGATCTCAGCGTTCTGAGTAGCTACGATTACAAGGGTTAGCCACTGTCACTCAGCTGAATCATTGATTTTTTGTTTTTGTTAATCATGGGGCTTGAACTCAGGGTCTGGGAAATGTACCTGAGCTTTTCACTCAAGGCTAGTGCTCTACCACTTTGAACCATACCTCTGCTTCCAGTTTTCTAGTAGTTAATTGGAGGTAATAATCTCATGGACTTTCCTGCCTAGGCTGGCATCAAACTACAATCCTCAGATTTCAGCCTTCTGGATGGGGAGATGGGAAAGGGAAACAAAGGAGGAGGCAACAATGCTTGATAAGAAATGTACTCATTACCTTGCCCATTTAATTGTAACCCCTGTGCACAATATTTTCACAATAAAAAATTTAACATTTTTTTGAAAAAAAATAAAAATAAAAAAGATCTCAACCTCCTGAGTAGCTAGGGTTACAGGCATGAACCACTGGTGCCCAACTAATCACTGACTTTTTTAGCATTACTGGAAAATAGCCCAACCCCAGTAAAATGCACACTGTGGGCCCATTGCTAACTGTCCTGGCTGGTTTCCTGGCCACAGCACCATGGTCATAGTTTTCTGATTCAGCCTGTGGATGTAACGCTGAGGACACTCACCATCAGGAGTGAGGACAACTGTAAGGTGTTCCTCAAAGAAAGAGCTCACATAGAGCAGTAAACTGGGCGCCCCTGTGGTTCGGAAGCTCAGCGTGGCTATTTCTCTGGTCAGCTTGAGCTCTTCATGAGATGATTCTGCTAAGGATCTGGAGCTGTTACTGAAGGTGTTATTGTCATGTTCTTGAAAATTGTAGATCACTGATGAACTGGCTCCAAAGTATGCAGAAACCTCTGGACAACCCACATTTTTGTTAAGTTAGCATGGTCTAAGTGTAAGACATTTGTGTGATGCGTATTTGGAAAAAAATTCAAGTCTTTAATATTCTAAAAGAGAAAATACTAATGGCATTTTGGCTATTTTATGCTGCTTTACATTTTAAGACAAAAATGGAAATACTGGTTATTTGATATATCAAATAAATATTAGATATAGATAACTAGGTCCCTATAGTCCTAGAACTCAGAATTTCTAACAATGAGCATATTATTGTTAATGTCACAAAAATATTTCAGCTTTGATTCACATACAATTAATTTTCTAATTTAAATATGCAATTTGAGGCCACTGCTCTCCTCCAGGCAATGCCCTGGAGAAAGCAGATAAGACCTATCAGTGCTGCTAGAAGTAGCCACGGGCTTCTCAAAAATAGATTCATATGTCCTTCCAAATCTTTACATGATTTAGGACAGAAATAATTGGATTTCAAATCATCATGTAGAATTTTCTTTTCTTCATAGCATCAAATAAATGCCAGAATCATGTCTATGTAAGATGCAACCTAAAAGATGCTTTGGTTGGGCCCTGTGAATTAAGTTAAAGCTAAATATTCACCCTCCCCCATCCCTCTTTGCATTTGTGGCCTTCGATCTGAGCTATTTCCTGGGCAAGCAGCTAGTGACAAAAGGCAAACTATCCCTCAAACAAGCAATGCCTTATTATTATCTTAAAAGAAAACAGTCGTGGGCTGGGAAGGTGGCTCAGTGATAGAGTGCTTGCCTTGCATGTATGAGGCCCTGGGTTCAATTCCTCAGCACCACAAAAGCAGAAAAAGTCAGAAGTGGTGCTGTGGCTCAAGTGATAGAGTGCTAGCCTTGAGCTGAAGAGCTGAGGGACAGTGCCTAGGCCCAGAGTTCATGCTCTATGACTGACAAAAAAAAAAAACAAACAACAACAAAAAACAGCCCAAAGCGTTCCTGTTCTATTCCAGGAGTAAAGCAATAAGAACTTTTCCACAACTCCTCTACAAAGACTGAGCTAATGGTCAAGCAGGCCACAGCTGTTGAAGTGCACTGTTTTAACTATGCGTAACTTTCACTCTTGTCTCTGATTCTCCCTTTTAACCTGAATCCGAGGTCTGTATCATGGAAGACAGCTGAAGACGTACTGAAGTACAGTCTTCCCATTCCAGCATGCAAGAAACTCCTAAGCCCATGTCTCTTTATTTGGCACATAGGGAGAGTAGCCAGACCTGACTTGGGACTCCTGGACTTTGAGGCTGGGGTCTGAAATCCAGTTTCATCTACACTTCCTTTAGGAACTCTCTGCTATACTCACCTTGCGAGCAGAAGGGTCCTTCGAAGGCAGAGGAGGCACAGTCACACTGGATCCCTGCGTGTTTTTCTAGGCATCTTCCCCCATTATGGCACAGATAGCCATAGCTGCTGCAGTGACCTGCGCACCCCGGCTCCACTCCTGGCGTCACGGTGGCTCTTTCTTCCAGGTTCAGGGCCACCCCGTTCAGCCGCAGGCCCCGGATACAGCCCAGGAAACCCCTCTGCCTGCTGGCAGTTCCCCCTACAAGGGAAGCACTGCCAGTGGCTCATGTTCCCCAAGTGCTCTCGGGATTTCACTGCCCTGTCCACCTAAGACCTTGTAGATATCAGAACCTATGATACTTTCAAAAAGTACTCTGAAAAAGTGCACATTTGTCAATATAGGTTGTGACAAAATGTTGACAACTGTCAAATGGGCCAGACATGGTGGAACACACCAGTAATCCTAGTACTCAGGAGGAAAAGGCAGAGGAACACAAGTTAGGGGCCAGATAAGGCTACATAGTGAGATGCTATCACAATACATGCATACATACATACATACATACATACATACATACATACATACATACATACATACATACACACACACATACATACATACATACATACAGAATGTAACAGCACTAAATAAAATATTAACAAAAAATGTGTTCTTAAAGTTGAACTTAGTAAATATACTCAAAACATTTCTAGCTATATTTTAAATGTTTTTATACTTCTTTTCTTGTAAAGAACAAATTAAAAATCACTGATACCTTTGTGTTTTTATTTCTACCCATGTGAGCCTAAGACAACAGTTCTCAACCATGGGGACACTGCTGTATTTAGGAAAATGTGTTGAAAACCACAGATTTGGGCTCATCCAGGGATTCAAAGATTTGGAGTACAGACTCCAAAATCAGAATTTTCAACTAGTCTCTCAGGCTTTAGAAACTTTACCCAATAGGAATGCTAATACTAAGGCAGATTTTCATACCAACTTTGCTCCTAGAAACCCCACTCATTTATTCTCAGGATTATAAATAAGAAAATAAAACTATTTCAATTGAACAGAGGTTTGATGATCTAAACTGAAGTTTAGATCAGAGTAAGAGTTAGCTGCACTTGAAGCCATGGGCCATTCACCTATGCACACATGAATTCATTCCAGAGTTCTTTTACATTATGGCATCTTTAGGCTAAGCAGACCATGAGCTAATTTGTGATTTATATTTTATTTCTGACTTGGACATCCTTTAAATATGTCAGAATGACCTAGTGAGAGCTAATTTTATTGACCTGCCTAGTTGCCAAACTAGAACCACATTAGAATCAAATAACTTGAAAAGTAAGGCATCAAAACAAAACATTTTTTTCATCTGGGGACAAAAAACAGTACTAAAACAACAAATAATTTAAAAGGAAGACATCTATTACCAAGAATGGTGATATCTGTGTGTGTGTGTGTGTGTGTGTGTGTGAGAGAGAGAGAGAGAGAGAGAGAGAGAGAGAGAGAGAGAGAGAGAGAGAGAATGTTGGTCCTCAGGACTCTGGGCTCTGTCCCTGAATTTCTTTTTGCTCAAGGTTAGCACTCTACCACTTGAGCTACAGCTCTACTTCTGACTTTCTTAAGTAGTTTAGTGAAGGTAAGAGTCTCGTGGGATTTCTTGTCAGACTGACTTTGAACTGCAATCTTCAGCTCTAAACCTTCTAAGTAGCTACAATTACCGGCATGAGCCACTGGTGCCCAGCAGAATGGTGATTTTTAAAGAGTAGTTGGGAGAGCAAAGAAGCCAAATCCAGCTGTGAACACAACATATGTGAGCAGAGATGGCCAGAAGCTGGACAGTGGACATCCTGACAGAGCCAGGCATAGTAGGCTGCTTCTGCATGTGACCGGCTCTCCTCTTTCTGAGGGAGCACTGGAGGATTCTTCCCGCAATTTAAGGCAGATCTACCAACTTCAGTGAAGAGCATAACTGGAGAAATGCATACAAGAGGCTGTTAACATAAAACAGTTCCTGGTGAGTAGTAGCTGAAATTAATGTGAGTTGTCTTGGGTTGGGCATTAAGGGCAAATTTGAAAAAGACTCCACACAGGTATGGGTTTCTTTCCTCGCTGGCTTTCTTTTGACAAGGGAAGTGATCTTTCTAAGGCTGCATAACATTGTTTTTCACCAATAAATTGGGTACTGCAACGTCTGTGGAAAGAAGTAATAAATATTAAATATGGTGCCTCTTGTAAATGGTGCGGAGCAAGATAGACTAGGGAAAATGAAGCATGGTAAAGGGAAGGGATAGTAGGAGAAAAACAAAGATAGGAGCAACAACCCTCAACAATAAATGTGTTCATTACCTTACTCATGTAACTGTAACCCCTCTGTACAGCATCTTTACAATAAAATAAAATTTTTTAAAAGGCAACAAGGAATTCAGAAACCAACAGTGCATTTAGAAGCACTCTCTTCTTTGCTTCTAGATACACTGTTTCTGAATCTCAAGGATAAACATCTATTTTGAAGAACGCATTCTTTCTTGGAAGGGATACCCAAACATACCAGTCAAAAGTTAAAGAGATAGTCACTCATAAGGATCCAGAACTCAAATAATAAAAGTGTAACACCAAATGATTAGGAGTAAACATAAACACTTGCCTAGCATAACTTTAAGTCAGACCCTGACTTTGTCATATATGTATGACATATATTAATATATAACATATATCATATATTAATGTCATATATATGATATATATTCCTATGTCAAAATGCACAGTGTGTCTCCTTTTGCATACCCACACTCTATTTGCTAGTGTGTCTCTGCCTTTCTGCTTTCCTACTTGCTGACTCTATGAAGCACCACTACATTTTCTTGCCATTGTGGCTTATCCAAAAATTCTTATTCTGTTATCGAAGTCAAAGGCCCTGAGTGGAGTGACTCTACTTCTAGAAGGAAACTTCACAAACCTTCATCTGGAACCTGTGACAAAGCCACGGTGGCCATCATCTTTGCTTGCCATTGCTTCTGAGCTGCATTTTTTTCCCTCAAGATCCCTTTCTGCTCTCAGTACAGCTCAGTGATAAACCAACAGTGATAAACACTTACCCACGAAGAGCTGGCTGCTGAGCTGCAAGCGGACAGGTCCGTCTGCTGGGGCAGGCTGCATCTTCTGAGGGAGCTGGTCCACTCGGAGTGTGGCTTCTTTCACATTTCTCTCGGCCCTCACATGGTGCCATCGGTTGTCATTAAGGGGAGTGGGTGACTGCACGGTGAGTTCACAAGGTCCATTCCCCACATCAAAGGAAAAGACTACTTCCTCAGGAGCTGGAAATGGAGAGCTGCTCAGTTAACTTTAGAGGGGAGAACATTTCATGCTGAGTGAACTGGAATGTGGCATCAGAGCCTGCTCATTAGGAAGAAGAGCATTATAGGAGAATGCTACTGGGAGTTGGCTAGGAAGGCCAAATACATTTCTACGCTGGAGGTGAAAAATTAAAACTAAACTTAGCGACATCCATCTTTAGTATTTACTGTTTGCCTCGTGAAGCTCTGAGAGATATTTGGGCACACACAAAAACTGGTATGTTATCTGGCTTCATATGGGCAGTAGCTCCCCAGAGTGGAGCTACTGGGTGGTAGTGGAACCTTTGGGGAATATAGTAGAGGGTAAGATCTTTAAGTCACTTGGGGGATGCTCATGAAGGAGACTTTGTTCCTCTGTTTCCTGACTGGTGAACACACACAGCCACCACCATGGGCCACTCCCCAGGGGTCAAAATATAGGGAGTTTCCTATATCTTGCAGTGGAAACTCCAGAGCCATAAACCAAAATAAACTTAGAAGTGAATTGCCTCAGATATTTTGTTTTCATGATGTAAATTTAACTAACATACTATTGAAGGTGACAAAAATCACACAATTCTTGTATTAATAAAAGTAAGACTGATACGGAAGTACACAGTAAAATTATAAATAAGACTACTAAAGAGTTTATTGCTTATGACTGAATACCCCACAACTTTTCCCAGCATGGACAACTCACCATGCAGCTCCAGCCTGATGAAGTCTGTGATCCCCAGGTTCTCTACAAGCACCCCTGAGGAAGCTGTTGTCTTAAAAAAGAAGGACAGATCAGCACTGAGCTCCCCACGGAAGGTAGGAAAATGAAGATATGAAATCTCAGTATTGAAGGAGGCTGAATTCCAAAATGAATCTGTTTACAACCAAACAAAAAAAAAAAAAGAGACAAATGAGAAAAAATAAAACAAAGAGCAACTAGACTTCATATTTCTAGTATTTGTTTTCACTCGTAATGAACTACTTGTCTATGCAAGCCTTCTTTATGAGGTTCTTCTGAACATGTAGCCATGACATGAATGTCCAAATGATGACTCCTTTGATGATTAAGATTTTAGACATGTGTACAGCTAAGTAGAGGAGTAGTCACTGTGGAAATGATATGTATTTACAAAAAGTTGTTTAATTTTTAAGTTATAGAGTAAAAATGACTTCAGAAGTAAAGTTATGAATCTTGACATGCAATGATTTGTGTAAACATTACAAAATTGGGAGAAAGAGAAGCTCCATCACCCCAGACTCTCCTCCTTGCTATCTCCCTAACTCATCCTCTAGTCCCAGCAATTCTCCCATTGCTATAGTTGCCTTTCTCTAAGCATAAGGTAAGTGGTGTCATGCACCTTTTGAGGTTTGCACACATGGATGCATCTATGATATCCACTTCTCACTACTAACCTTGTCATCTGACACACTACATTGTCCACACTAGAAATCTTACAGCCTTGTTCCTGGCTCCAATAACTCTACACAGAGCTATCATAACCATTTCCATATAGGTTTTTACATGAACATAAATTTTCATTTGCTAAACAACAGATACCCTAGAGCACAATTTCTGAATCCTATAGTAGCTATGTTTAACTACACAAAACTGTCGATCAGTTTTCTAGAGTGACGAGGATTTTTCACTTCTACCCATGATATACAAGAGACTCACTTGTTTTATACTTCCTTCACCACTTACTCTTCCTCATGTGTGCTTTATTTCCTTCTCTCTCTTTTTCCTCCCTTCCTTCTTTCCACCCTCTATCCCTCCCTCCCTCCCTCTCTCCCTCCCCTTCTCCCTCCTTTCCTTCCTTCCTTCCTTCTTTCCTTCCTTCCTTCCTTCCTTCCTTCTTGCTTTGTAGTAGTATCACATAGCAGTTTTAATTTGCCTCATGTCACAATTAATGTCATAGAATATCTGTTTATGTACTTCTGGGCCATTCTTATTTCTCTTTGATTGTTTGCTCAGTTGGAAAGAACTGCCATTTTTCCAATGAGATTTCTATCCATGAAAACAGTGTGTCATTTATGTCATTTATGTTTTCTTGATTCTTTCCTTCAGCATTTTATAGATTTTATACTTACAGATATTACATCAGTTATGTTACAACTCAGTAGTTTGAATATATGTATGCATTTATACACATGTGTGTATGTGTGTGTGTGTGTGTGTGTGTTTGGACTCCTTCTGTATAGGCAGACATATATACACCTGTGAACAAAGGTTTCTCATTTTCCAATCCATATTCATTTGTTTCATTGGAAATAAAATTTGTGTGTGTGTCTGAGTGTGTGTGTGTGTGTGTGTGTGTGTGTGTGTGTGTGTGTGTGTGTGTGTGTGCAAGTCCTGGGGCATGAACTCAGGGCCTGGGCACTGTCCCTGAGCTTTTTTGCTCAAGGCTAGTACTCTGCCACTTGAACCATAGCTCAATTTCTGATCTTTGCAATTAATTGGAGATAAGATTCTCATGGACTTTTCTGCCCAGGGTGGCTTCAACAGCAATCCTCAAAACTCAGCTACAGGAGTAACTAGGATTAAAGGCATAAGCCACTAGTGCCAGCAAAACTACATTTTTTAATAGAGTCTTTTCATTGGATTAAAATTTTCCATTCTATTCCTAGTTTGCTAAGAATTTTATTACAAATTTTACGCTGAATTGGTTATCATAATCAAATTATGATATTTAAATCAATTTTATGTAGATAAGGCATTTGACATGTAATTTTCAAAACCTTTGCTGATTTTCTATGTTAGAGAGAAAAAAGTATTGAATTTTATCTTTATACATACTAGTCTGTTACTCCTTTCTTTTCTGCCAATATTATACACATATTTATCTATTCTGACATTGTTATAACCATACAAACAAGATTATTTTCTCTTCTTGGTGTATGGATATATGGTCATTATGTAGTGTTCTCTGTCTATATACATATATATATATATATATATATATATACATATTTTAGCTCCCTTTGCTCTGAAATAAAGATTTTAATACAGACTTATAATTCTTCCAATTGTATTTGAGTTATTCTATTTTTGCCATTTTCAATAAATTTTGCTATATCTACTTAATGTGAGTTGCTTATAAATAACACCTTGGTGATTTACCAAAAATCCCTGTTTGATCCATGCAGATTTTATTTTTCTGTGCCACCATTATGCCTACATCTAGATTAAATATTTCTGGTATTCTCTTTTAGTTTATGGTTATTTATCTGTTAACTTTCCATCATCACAACATATTTAATCACCTTTACAGTCTATGCTTAGAATCTGTCTTTTTGTTGTTGTTGTTGGTTGTGGGACCTGTACTCTGGGCCTGGGTGCTGTCCCTGAGCTCTTCAGGTCAAGGCTACCACTCTACCACTTGAGTCACAGCACCACTTCGGGCTCGTTCTGCTTATTTGTTGCTGAGGAATCAAACCCAGGGCCTCATGTAAGGCAAGCACTCTACCACTGAACTACCTTTCCAGCCCTAGAATCTGTCTTTTAAGTATTTCTGGTGGTATGTAAAAATCCCAGCAACATATGCTCCCCTTTATCTCTTTCCATAGATATGACTATGTATATTTCAGCTAAAAGCCTGTGAGATTTGTGCTTTGGTCCTGGATCAATACCCCTCTGCCTCCTGACCAGGTCTCACTGGGGCTGTCAGTGGGAGAGAGATAGGTACATGCATTCTGTTCATTTTCTTCAGGAGCAGAACTGTGGTCCTCATTGTTACATCAGAAGGAGAGTGTGCATGGCCATGTGCTAATCAGTCAAGGTAAGATCAGCTGTTCTGCAGTATTTTGACTAAACACATACTATGGTCAAAAGTGCCAGCATTTCCTACTGAAGTGAAATATGATTTAACACCCCCTGGAGGACTGTGGTTTCATAGTCCCCACTAGGCCTGACTCAGAGGTCAGCATGGCCACCAAGGTTTTGGTGAACATTACACTTTGATTGCTCTTCTCTGAAGTCCGTGCCAGTGTAGGGTTAGGGTCAGTGGACTAACATAGTAGAACTTCTATTGCCAAGTATGCTGAGTGGAATGGGCAACAGCATTGGCCCACAGTCTAGTTCTAGTTCAGCACAACAATTCAGACGAGATGGTAATGAAGCTGTGAGACACAGCCAGATTCTAGGTCTATTTTTGTTTTGTTTTCTGTTTCTTTGGTAGCACTCATGTTTTCACACTTGTTAACAAGTGCTCCACCACTTGAACCAAATCTCCAGAACCAGGTCTGTTTTTGGAGTTGAAGCCACAGCATTTGCTGACGAATTAAATATGAATTGTGAGATGACAAGTGTGATTAAGGAGGAAGGAAGGACAGAGTTGCCATGTACTGAATTGGAGAAGGTTGCTTTGTTTATTTCTTTCATGTTTTTATCGTTTGAGTTTGAAATGCCTAACAAAATATAAGTAGAAGTTTCTTATCCATTGGGCAATGAGCTTCCTCATTGATCTGGAAGTATAAATGTGGGGTCATTGGGCTTCAGGTGGTATTTGAAGCCGTAGCACTGATAAGGAGAGTGCCCAGGTGCCCATGCCATCCTGCTAGCAAGAAGATGATGGGAAGAAGTGTAATGGGATTTGTGAGATAACAGCTGCAGAGGACAGAAGCAAATCTTGGGAGGAGTCCAGGGTTCCTAACTAATCAACAAGGAGAAAAATTGAGAGTACTAACCTTTGGATTTAGCAGCATCACAAAATCACATTTGTGGCCAGAAGAGAGAAGCTAGAGGTTTTTTTACAGGCACCAGAAGAAGGAATGTTTTTATTTTATTTTACATAAGGGAGTAGAATCATTAAAATTTCCTATGTAAACACTTAGAATGTCTAGAAGGCATTTATGAATAGAAATACCTAATGGGTTATGCTCTCTCAATGTCCTCTGATTAGGGCATCTTAACACACAGCAACATGCTTTGTAATTAGTACATAGTAGATCTGTACAAATTGAATATTCCTTATTCAAATCTGAAATCTGAAGAGATCCAAAATTTGTAAACTTTCTGCATCTTGAAAGGATGCCATAAGTAGAAAATTCCATACCTGGCCTCATTTGGAATGTTTTGGTCAAAATTCAAACACATTAAATACATTGTATTAGACTATCTTCAGGCATATGTATACAGAATATGTGAACTATAAATGATTTGTAATACATATAAGGTCTTTTATAGTTTGTATAAATTCATATAAATCTATAGGAATGAATAAATATATTTATGGAAATGAGTATATAAAATATATTTATTTAACTGAACTTAACACTTGATTCCCGTATTTATGATTTTTCATAATTAATGTACAAATACTCTGAAGTCTGAAAACTATCTGAAGTTCAAAACATTCCTTCTTCAAATCACTAAAGATAAGGGTTACTTACCTATGCAAGCCAAAAGATATTTCAGATCAAGCCTCTAGTTATATACCTGTTGATATAGTTAACTACTACAGAAATGAGCTTTCACCCAGAGGTAATATGAATTAGCTCACTTTTTTCTCAGTTGTAATTAAACACATTTCTTCTTTTCTAAGTTAACATATACCTAATGAAATATGAATTCCTCAGATGGCAATTTTATGAACCTGTGCAATTAAATTTCTCATGAAACACTGACACACATTCATTGGAATCAAGGGTATTCTTCTTGCCATACTTACTGTCCCCTTGGCAGAGCAGAGGCCCCAAGGAATAAGCTGCTTCATAGTGTGGTCTGTCTGTGTCTGTCATCACAATCTGAGTGACCGGTAGGTGTTCCTTATGGGAAAGAACTACTGTGTCACTGGTCCTAGGAAACAAATATAGCTACCTTGACGTTATTCTGGATAGAACATGATAAAGAGCCTTTTATCAATGTTCAAGAAGAGGTTATCCAAATTTGTGAATTGCACACATTGTCACTGACTATATGTGCTCATCTGAGGACCCAAAGTCACTGCTTGTGCACCTGACCACTAAGAAGGAAGTGAACAGCTCCAGAAACATGCTCGCAAGTGCAGATGTGAGATTACATTTTCAATGCATCTAAGTAGTTTATACTTGTAATTTTCATGAAACACTGACACATTCAAGTCTTACTTGCACGTATGCAAGCCTTCATGCTTTGTACATGAAGGAGAAATTCGCCTCAAAACAAAATTAAAAACAAAACAGAAAGAAACAGGACTGACAAGATTTAGGGTTTTCAATTCTCAAAATTTTATCATAGTCATCCCCTTATTCTTGTTTTCACTTCTTGCATTTTTGTGCCTCATGGTAATCCCTGTCTAAATATATTATTAGACAAGGGCCATAGTCATATAACTTTGATTACAGAATAATTTGTTTTATTTTGTACTGAGTTATTATCCATCTTTTCCTGTGTTTAATTTATTAACTTGGTCATGATCTGTGTGTATTGGAAAAATACTACTAGTAGAGATTGTTATTCTCTGCTGAAGGTCTTGAAATTGATGTCTAAGGGATAGGGGGAATAGAAATGATTCTGTACAAAGGTTTTGGGAATTTCTGTTGTGGTTACTAGGCATTCACTTATATGTTGAGATCATAAATTTTAAAACAAATAACAAAGCACAGATTCAAAAACAAGAGGAAGACATGGTATAATGAACTTAAAATTAACAGGTGGGCAGTGCATTGGGCTTATTTTTCAATGACTATTACCACCTGCATTGCAGGGAAAAGTGGGGATCCTGGGATCCTGGGGCTTTAATTAAGGACTAGATGCTATTCTGAGCTTTTCCTCCCTCAAGAACAGAACTCTACTTGAGCCAAAACTCCACTTTTTGTGGGTAATTGGAGATAAGAATCTCACAGATTTTCCTGCCCAAGCTGACCTCAAACTGCAACCATCATACTTCACCCTCCTGAGTATCTGGGATTACAGGCATGAGCCACCAGTGCCCAGCAAAACTATTAAGTCTAAATTTCTAACAACTGCAAAGTCACCACTTAATCTAGTATATACAGGCTGAAGCATATGAAAATGGAGCTTTCATTGTCAAGCCTGGTGGTGTAAGCCTGTCACTCTCACTAGTTGGGAGACAAAGATAAGAGGATCACAGTCTAAGGCTGGCCTGGCCAAAAAAACCAAGCCCTCATCTGAAAAAAAAACAGTTAAAACTAAAAGGACTTAGAATGCAATTTTAAGTGGTAGAATACCTGCCTAGCAAGTAGGAGATCCTAAGCTCAAAAAACAGTACCACCAATAAATAGAAAGGAAGAAAAATTAGCTTTCACAAGGAAAAAGAAAAGAATTAACAATTTAATATGGCTCAACCTGAAACTTTAAAATGACAAATCAAAATAAGTAGTCAAAGCCAGGCACCGGTGGCTCACATCTATAATCCTAGCTACTCAGGAAGCTGAGATCTGAGGATCGTGATTCAAAGCCAGCCCAGGCAGGAAAGTCCGAGAGACTCTTATCTCCAATAAACCACTCGAAAACTGGAAGTGGCGCTGTGGCTCATGCGGTAGAGCACTCACCTTGAGCACAGGGACAGCGCCCAGGCCTAAAGGTCAAGCCCCACGACCAACAAAAAAAAAAGTAGTCATTCAATTCTCTTTAAGTGTCATAAAAATTAAAATTCCTAAGATCTTTATTCTGTTCAAAAGTTTCAATAAAGTAACTGGTAGAATATGTGGTAAACTATGAAAAGGATCAGATGAATGTGGGTTTCTTAAATGGATTAGTTTAACATATAAGGTTGAATAAAATAATGTAGCTTTGGTAAATCCCTGAGATTGCTGCTATCAGAAGAGCAAAAGCAGATTATCATAAATACATAAATATCAGACTTTGTTTGGAATAAGTGGGCAGCAACCTGCCCATTAGATGATAGAAAAGGTCAGTCTGGATTTGCATACATTTATTACATAGCAAATTAATTTCTAGTGTTAAGTAGCAAACTATTTGTAAATATTACCTATCTTAATTCTTGTGATTGTGATTTTGACTGAAAAAAAAAAGATTTTAGAGGAAGAATAAAAGTGTATTCATTGTCATTAGGGATCCTTGAATTCTAAGGAATTATTTAAGAGCTATACCTTGTTAGGTAAGAAAAATGACACTCTCATTCTGCCTTCAGCATTAATTATGGATTCAGAACCCTGAGATTAAATAAGCAAAATCATAATGAATGCACTATGTGCTAAAACATGTATGGCAATAGCCTTCAGGGTTGTACTGTTTGTACCACCTTTGCTAAATGTAAGGGGTTTGCTAAATGTGACCCTATTTTAGGGAGACTATTAATTGCCATGGTGACCAGACTCATTCAAATATTCAGCAACCAACTTTCCAAATCGCCTTTTAAGAGTCCTCAGTGCTCTAACATCAATTTCTATAATTCATTGTTTTTCAGTGAACTTCTTTTGGTAAAAGATGACTTTCCCCACTTTGGACTGTCGTGAAAGCTACAAAGGAAAACATACTGCATCAAGTTTACAATTTATAAATTTTCTTGCGACAGAGTGGCTGAAAACATGAACTATGTGTTTTGACAGCCAAAGTTCTTGGTTGAATTTCATTGTTCTGTTTGCTCATCCCTGGTTAAAGCCATAAAGCATTTATTACTATGGCAAAACACATTTTGATATCCAATGTCTCCTCTCCCTGCCTCACTGCCACCTTTAGAACTGTCTTTGCCACTTAGTCTCCATTGTTTTACCATGTGAATTTTGACACCAATTTAATAAGAAAAACACAAACAGCTGGGTACCAGTGGCTCACACCTGTAATCCTGGCTAGTTAGGCTGCTGAGATCTGAGGATCTCAGTTAAAAGACAGCCCAGGCAGGAAAGTCCATGAGACTTTATTTTCCAATTAATCACCAAAAAGCCTGAAGGGGACCTGAAGTTCAAGTGGTAGAGTTCTAGCCTTCTATGAAAAAGCTCAGGGGATTGTGCTCAGGTCATGAGCAGAAGCCTTAGCATTGGCACAAAAATAAAACAAAACAACAACAACAACAAAAACCTACAATCAAATGGTTGGCATATGTGTGGAATTACATGAAGTCAAGGAAAGCATTTGAGGTGTCTTAGCTGTCTTTGCAAAAGGAGATTTATGCCTAGGTCTTCTTAAATTCCCATAAACACATTTCACAATTTTTTTATTAAAGTGCTGGCATGGCAATGGGTTTTAGAATATTTCTCATAGTAACATGTTCTTCATAGAAAGCCACCAATCATTCAAAGTTTATTTTCAAGCATTTTCTAACAATTATTACATTCCCTGAAATTCTCTTCATTGAAAATTATATTACTGCATTGCACTTTTGTAAAGATTTTTGAGTTCTGCTTTGTTGAACAGTGGATGACAAGTTTGCAAAATTGTATTTTAAGGAAAGTATGTTTATCACCTTTCTGTGTCTCCACAAACCAGAAATAAACATGCAGGCAAGTATCTACAAAGAAACAGGAAAGTTAGTAAACCAGGTGAGGATACTAGGAAAAACGTGTAAGACAGTGAGTGACTGGAGAAAAGAAAGTTAAATATTGAATCTTAGATAACAAAGAGACAAGATACTCTACACCTGCCAGATTCCCAAGAACACTGTTCAACTCAGTGAGTACAAGTGAACAATACAGCTGCCTGCAATCCAGCTCCCAGCAGAGCAAGCTGACCAAAGGCCTGTACACTGAAACTAGCCCAGAATCATGGAGAAAAAAAAATCACTCATGGCAAGTTAAAGAGGGAAATGGCCAGATATCCCTGTGGCTGGCAAATGTGCCTGACTGCCTGACCCCAAAAGCCACTGCCTAGCACAGCGAGTACAAGGTAACACAACCGCTCCTGAGAAGATTTTTAGTAAAGCCAGCTGACCAAAGGCTTGCACACATGCGACTGTTTGGAATTAGGAAAACCATTCCTTCAAGGCTGTGGACTCAATTGTAATATAGAGTAAGAGGGAGCTTTGTACACTTCCCTGTGAATCACACACATCCCTGTGATGGCCAGAACCCAAAGAACACCACCTAGCCTACTAGGTACAAGCAAACACAATTCTCCATTAAGGACTCTTGGCAAGTGAGTGACCAAAGGCTCACACACCTGGAATAGGCCTAGGACTGAGTGGGTGAGGAGCATTATTTGTTGTGTCTCCAACGCTGTACAGGAGAGAAGAAACCCCAAACACATCCCTGTGACTGGTGCACATCCCTGTCACCACTGGACCCCCAGTTTAACACAGTGGAAAGGGGCCTGCTCCACCCTATCTCAGCAGCTATCCAGAGTCCAGGATGTAATCAGCCACAGAAGATGGCACTCAGGCCACCCTCAGGCAGTCTAGGTCCCAGAGTAGTGATGTGAATAAACACCACTGAACTTCAGATGCAAACCAGAAGCCCAGAGATGGGAGACATCTACTGGACTGATAAAGCTCAGAAGGTATGGAAGATATATTAAATAGGTAGGTTTCATTAGGTAGCCTACAAAGAGAACACCACATAGTATGCAGGCAGGAAAAAAAGTTTATTTACCAAACTGCTTCCCCCACAGTGCATGGCCAAAAGGAGTGACACTGCCTCCTCCCCATCCCCGCAGCCAGGACTTATCTAAGCCAGGGACAGGAAGAGGTATGGCTAGGTGGGGGAAAGGTGTGGCCACACTGGATCTGGAAGTGATCTCAGGGCCTAGGACCAGCCTAGGGTCAGATGGAAGGCCAGGGGCAGGCAAGTATGTGACCTAGCAGGAGGGGGAGGTGACTGCTTCTGGGTGTGCCAGTTACCTATGTAACACTGATGCTGGGTAGAAACAGCCGAGAGGTAGGGAGGCATCTGCACAGGGCTTGCATGGCCTGGGTCACACCTTATAAAGCATTCAATTTTCTGCTCAAAGAGGAAGGAGAATTGACTTTTACTCTTATCACTATTTCCTCTTTTGCCTATTACAATATTTTATATTAATTTTCACCCCCATTTTACAAATTTTTCTATGATGGTTGACACTTTGTGTTTAAGATTCATAATTCACCATTGCAAGCTGTGACTATGACATGCTTCCCTACAATAATTTAATTATATCCCCATATGCTATTATTTCATTTACTTCTAGTCAACATAATTTTCAGCCCTTTCTTCATCTTCTTTCTTCCGTATGTTTTCATCTTCATCCTCCCTTTATTTTCTTTACCCAATCTTAACTCAACTAAGAAGAAATATTGCCTTTCATTAGTTTTTCTGGACTTAAAAATTTTCCATTTCACTAGTTTTTTTTTACAAATTTTTCTATTGATTGCTTTTTTTTAGCCTCTGTTTTATTAGTAGTCATTCTTCCATATCACTGATCCCCAACTACAGTATCCTTCCCCCACAATAATGGAGCTATATGCCTGCAAACTAGTGGGAAAACTATACTATACTATATCCTACAATATAATAACATTAGTCTCTTTTATAAAAATCATGACTGATAGTATAGACAATATTGCCAATGTTGTTTTACTTTATGCAAATATCTAGTTTGTTTAACTCCATCCATATCAAGTGAGAAAAGGTACATTAATCCTACCACAACAGAGCCCTCCCAGAGCAAAGAAGGTTTTTCAATGGAAAAATATCATCTTACTAAAGTCACCTATCAATAGACTGACTCCAGATGGAAATCACAGTACAAAAACAAAGAAAATGAAAAAGAAAGCAACATGACACTTCATAAAATCAACAGCCACCAAGTGCTGGGTGGCTCTAGTATAGTAAACAACTACCCAACAAAGAATTAGAATGGCAGTTAAGTGAATGAAATTTCAAATATTAAACTTAGAATGATGGAAAGAATGATCAGTGAAAGAGGACATGTATAAACACCTAAAACATTAAAAAGAACACAGGCAAACAACTAAATGAAAAAAAGATATCTATATGAAACTAAATAAACTCAAATTAATGGCAAACAAATAGATAAATGAACTCAAACAATACAAATAAAGAGATAAATAAATTAAAAATATACAAATAAACAAAAAATGAAATAAGGAAGTTAATGCAAGATATGAAAAGGGAATTCAATGATTATATTAAAACATCAAAGAATTTTCATCCCAAGGGATGAAAAATTCTACAGGTGAAATAAAATATACAATTGATCCAAGAGCTGGTGGCTCACATCTGTAATCCTAATTAATCAAGAGGCTGAGATCTGAGGAGCACAGTTCAAGGCCAGCCTGGGCATGAAAGTCTGTGAGACTCTTATCTTCAATAAACTCCAGAAAAAATAAGCTAGAGTGGATCTGTGGCTCAAATGGTAGAGAGTTGGCCTTGAGGAAAAAAAGTCCAGGACAGCATCCAGACCCTGAATTTAACCCTAGAACTACCATAACTGTAACAACAAAACTTCTTAACTAGAGTAAATCAAGTGGAAAGCAAGGTACCAGGCTTGAAGATAAGTAGTCAATCAAAAAAAAGATAAAGAAAAATGAATTAAGACATAAAAGGAATATGCAGAAACCCAGGCCTCTATAAAAAGCCCAAATCTATGCACTTGGACATAGAAGAGGAGAGGTTAATTCACAGAGAGGAAACATTCACTAAAAAAAAAAAAAAGGCAGAAAACTTACCAAATCTTGATGAAGAGAAACTCACCAAGGTACAGCCAGAATAGAACCTGTCCACAAACATCATATCACACTAACAGAGAAAAAGGAAATAATACTGAAAGCTATTAGAGACCCATCCCAAGACACTCGCGATGAACAATTCATCAGAATAGCAGCAAATTCTCAAAAGAAACCTTAAAGCAAAGGAGGGATTGAAATAATGTATTTCAAGCATTAAAGGTTAACCACGTTCAACTAAGACTATTCTTCCCAATAAGGTTCTCATTCACATCTGAAGGATAAGTAAAAGCCTTCCATGATAAAGCAAATATTTATGACCACCAAATCCACATTGCAAAAGATACTCGAAGGAATCCTACACAAAGAAGAGGACACATGAAATGTTTCATGTAAACATAAAAATAGGAGAGACAAATCTCACCATATCAGCAGATAAGGGAATAAAGAGTAGCAAAGAATCTAACACCAAAACAAAAAGCATGAATTATACCTTTCAATATTGGCACTCAATGGTAATGGTCTCAGCTCCCTAATGAAAAGACACAGAATGGAAAATTGGCATAGAAAGCAAGACCTGACCATTTCTTGTCCACAAAAATTGTATCTTACTGATAAAAATCATGCAATATTTTAGGGAAAAGGATAGACAAGTAATTGGACTACAAAAGCAGGCCAGAGTAGCTATACTCATGTCTAAAAACCTAGACTTCACACTTATTACTCAGGAGAGACAAATAATTTCATATTATCAAATACTATGTTACTAATCAAAAAGAAATAATGATTGCTAATATATGTTTCAAATGTCAGCACAACCAAATCTGTGAAACTAACACTATTAGACTTAAATAGTAGGAGTAGTTGATACATCACTCTCACTGAAAGATAGGTCACCCAGACCTTCCCAACAAAAATCAAAAAAGAAACTTCAGAATTAAGTGACATAGGCCAAATGCACGTGACAGATATGGACAGAGCATTTTACCAGTAGCTACACAACACACACTCTTCTCACCAGTCCATGGAATTTTCTCAAAATTAGATCACATTTTATGACACAAAACAAGTTGTACAAAATGTAAGAAAATTAAAATAACTCTGTATTTTATCAGAACACAATGGAATAAAACTGGAACTTAACAGCAAATAAAACCATAAAATATATTCAAAGACTGAACAATACTTTGTTGAATTGAAGAAAAAAGGTGAAATCCAAAAGTTATACAGTATCTAGTGAAAATGAGAACAAAACCTACTAGAACCATTGTCACACAGCAAAGGTAGTGCTAAGAGGAAAATTTAGAGCTATGAATGCCTACATAAAAATTTAATTGTAAAAAAGCAGTATCTCAAATAAATAGCCTAGTGATACACTTCAAACCCCTAGAAAAAAGAGAACTAGCCAAATCCAAAACTAGCAGACAGAAAAGGAATAATAAAGATTAGGGCAGAAAGAGAAAAAATAAAAGGGATTCACCTAAGAATTAATAAGTGAAATTGTCCCTATTGCAAATGACACAATTCTATACTTAAAGACATTAAAGATTCCATCAAAAATGTCTGAGATCTAACAAATTTCTATGGCAATGCAGCAGCATATAAAAATCAGTATTCAAAAATCAGTAATGGGGGGAGGGTAGAGAGGGGACTGGGAATTTGGCTTAGTGCTGCAGTGCTTGCCTAGCATGCATGAAGCCCAAGGTTCAATACCTCAGTACCACATAAACAGAAAAACCCAGAAATGGTACTGTGGCTCAAGTGGCAGAGTGCTAGCCTTGAGCAGTTCTCAGGCCCTTAGTCCAAGACCCAGGACTGTCAAAAATTAATTAATTAGTTAGTTAATTTAAAAATCAGTAGTATTTTTTAATACACCAACAGACTGGGAAAGAAAAGCCTAAACATTAAATTCCAAAAATAAAAATAAAAAATAAATTCCAGAGGAAGTAAAAGACCTCTACAACAAAAACTTAAATCTTGAGAATACCATAAGATAGAAAGATATCCCATACTTCCAGATTGCAGAATTAATATAACAAAAAATGACTAAATCTACTGAATAAGCAATGTAGAGATTCAATGCAGTGCCCACAAAATATTTCAGTGTACTTCTTCACAGAAACAGAAAAATCAATCTTGAAATTCATATGGAAACATGAGAGATCGTAATGTTGTAGCTGTTAAAATACCTAACTGCAAAGTGTCAAGAAAATTACAGTTTGTACAGGAAAGTCATGTGGAAATCACCATTCATTCTGATCGGCATCACAGTTGCAGTGATACTGGGGGTCAATGCAGTTGCCCTCTAATCCACAAGTGCAGTTTTGAGCACTGAGCGTATGTGTCTCATTGGTTCCAACCCACCAAGTCACTGGGGATCCACCTGAAAGACAAAAGTGAGAAATGTGGGCCTGGGAATGTGGCTTAGTAGTAGAGTGCTTGCCTAGCATGCGTGAAGCCCTGGGTTTAATTCTTCTGTACCACATAAACAGAAAAAAACCAAAGTGGGGCTGTGGCTCAAGTAGTAGAGTGCTTGCCTTAAGCAAAAGAAGCTCAGGGACAGTGCCCAAGCCCTGAGTTCAACCCTAGGACTGGACCCCCAAAAAGGTGAGAAATGTGACAGCTAATGTATATATATATATATATATATATATATATATATATATATATATATATATGTATATATATATATACACATATAGTATAATAATATATTATTGTTATTATAGCAGTTATAGTTACATAAATCAGACAATGAGTACATTTCTTTTTGGACAATGCCATCCCTTCCCTAGTTCTTGCCCAGATTTTCCTCCCATTCCTATCCACAAGTGGTATAGTTCATTTTCAATATAGTGTCTAGTGAGTATCACTACTGTATTTGTTCTTCCTTGTGACACCTACTTTATCCCTGTCACCACCTGTCCTTACTCCATTCTACTTAAACACTATAGAAACTAATATTTAATTCTGTAACAGGATAACTTTTTAAGTGTTTAAAAATATTTAAGACTGTCAGGCACTGGTGGCTCACACATGTAAATCCCACCTACTCTAGAGGCTGAGATATCAAGACAATGGTTTGAAGACAGTGGAGCGGTAAAGTCCATAAGGTTCTTGTCTACAATAAACTACTCAAAAGGGAAAAAAACCAAAGGTAGGATTGTGACTCAAGTGATAGATCACAACTTTTTTTGTTTTTCTGTGCCAGTCCTAGGGCTTGAACTCAAAGCCTAGGCACTGTCTCTGAGCTTCTTTTGCTCAAGGCTTAGGACAGTGTGACCACTGCTTAACAAATCAAAACAAAAATACATCATCCCCCAAGAGGGAGGGGGCTAAGGGCAAACCATCTAGCAGGAAAAAAGCTTTGGGCTTTCCCTCACTGGGTAACAGGAATATTCCCTCCCTATTCCAGCAGTCTGTTAATTCTTCCGACTTTCTTCAATGTCTCTCTGTTCACATTTAAATAAACTTAACTCGGTTAAGTTTAAGTTCTTCCCTTTTATTCTTTAAAGGGCAGAGCTTTTTTTTGAAGGACCTGATCTATCCCTACACAGTTTCAAAGATACAAAGTGTCATTAGCTCTATTAAAGATTCTTTGTATCTCCTTGCAAAATAACTTACAGGATTTGTACAGCAAATAATCTAGAAAGACAGAAATTAGAAGCTGAAGAGTGTGAGAACTCATCACGGCTAGAATACACAGCTCTCAATTATTTTGGCTTTGGCGGATTTTCTTCAGCCACAATATGATCAATCCTCAGTGAGTTTAGCGTTCACAGATGATTTCCTCCTTAGTCAGTTGTAATTATACCCCCCCCCAATTATGAGAGGTTAAGGAAACCTGAAGAGGCTAAAAGTTTGAAAATGTTACCTTAATACCAGCAAGATTTTAGATCCAAGGGTTCTTCCCAGATTTCTTCACTTACAAAACCAAAACAACATAAAGGTTGTTAAACCTTGGTCCTGGTCTTGCTGGGCGAAATCTCCTCTTGTAATCTTGATCTACTGACTATCTGGGATGTTTGCACAATAAAACCTTTTTAAAAAAAAAACCTAACGTTAAGTGTCATTTCCATCTACTCTTTCTTTAAAACTTTCAGAGTTTTGTGCTCCCCAGGGAGAGGCCATCTTACACTGTTTTCCTATTACCACATTCTAATGAAAACTCAAACTAAAAGCTCTAGGTGGGATTACTTCTTCTACAAATGTAAATGCCCATATTCTGGTCACTCATTTGTATCTACTGGTAACACAAAGTAAATGAGTGCAACATTTTTTAAGGAATATCAGGCTACACTAGTTGCTTATCTGGTTTCTAATGAAAAGCTTGCAACCTCTATGTAATCTTAGCTACTTAGGAGATTGAGATCTAAGGATTGTGGTTCAAAGCCAGTCTGGGCAGACAAGTGACATATATCTCTAATTAACCAGCAAAATAGCTGGAAATGAAAATATGTGTAAAATGGTAGAATGCTAGCTTTGAGCAAGAGCATGAGGCCCTGAGTTCAAGCCCAAACACCACACACACACACACACACACACACACACACACACACACACACCCCAAATAAATAAACAAATGTTTCAGAAAAATTTTGGTGTGTAACATATTTATCTAAATTAAATATGTGCTGAAAAGTCTACAGGTGGCAGTACATAACAATGCTTGATAAGAAATGTAATCATTACCTTGCTCATGTAATTGTAACCCCTCTGTACAGTATTTTCACAATAAAAAAATAAGTAAAAATAAATAAATTCATATAACTTGTGCGTGCATAGATAATTAATTCTTCTTATTTTGTTCCTTTAAAAAGTGCTTAACACTCTGGGAAGTTGAATGGAGGTTCCTCAAAAGACTAAACAAAGCTCTCCTATGACCCAGCAATCCTATTCCTGAGCATTTACCCAAATGATCACAAACAAAGCCACACTAAAGCTATCAGCACAACTATATGCATTGCAGAATTATTTACCATAGCTAAGATATAGAATCAACCCAGATGTCCCTCAGTGTATGAATGGATCAAGAAAATGTGGTATATACACAATGGAATTCTATGCTTCCATCAGAGATAATGCACTGCCCCATTTATAAGGAAATGGAAAGACTTGGAAAAAAATCATATTAAGTGAAGTAAGCCAGATCCAAAGAAACATAGTTTCCATCCTTTATAATAATTAGTACATGCCTAGGATAGTCCTACCAGAGGTTCACAATAGTACAATAGCTATGTACATATGACCATACAATTCTTTGTTGCTTTGTATGTCCCTCCCCCACAGTATAACCCCTTTCACTGTATTTGATGTTAGTATAATTTGTGGAGGGGAAAGGAACAAACATCATTTAAATAGTGATACAGATGGACCCATTGCAACAATGCGATGTACAAGTCATTATGTTGAAAAACAAACTTTACAACTTTGGCTGGGTGCGGGGTGTGGGGGGGCCAGGGGGGCGCGCAAGGAAGAGGAGTGTTGGGGGGAGATGGGAAGGAATGGGAACTGGAAACAAAGGAGGAGGCTACAATGCTTGATAAGAAATGTACCCATTATCTTGCCCATGTAATTGTAACCCCTCTATACAGTATTTTCACAATAAAAAAAAGATAGTTACTATAGACTAACCAGAAAGAAAAAAAAGATACTAATTGAAATAATCTCCACAATAAGGAAAAATAGGGTTTTTTTGTGCTTGCTTTGTTTTTCCTTTCTTTTGTTTTTTTTTTAAGTGTACTGTTTGCAGTTTTTTTTTGTCTTTCATTTTTTTCTCCTCTGTTTTATTCCCTGTTGTCACTGTTGCTGATTTCAGCACCCTTTGTCTTGTACATTAGTTATCAGAAACGATGGGACCAAGGGTAAGCCAATGCCACTAGACACTATGTTGGAAATCAACTTTGCAACTTATGGGGGTGGGGGGGAGGGAAAGTGGGAGAAAATCAGGGAAGGCATAACTTATGTAACTGTAACTGCTTTGTACATCATCTTTACAATAAAATAAAAAGTTTTAAAAAGTATTTAGAAGCTTAAAAGTCCCTCTCCTCTCTTTCCCCTAATTCTTGACTTTGTAGCTACTGTTGTTGTTGTTTTGTGAAAATACCATATAGAAGGGTTACAATTACATGGGCAAGATAATGAGTACATTTCTTATCAAGCATTGTAGCCTCCTCCTTTCTTTCCCCTTCCCATCCCTTCCCATCTCCCACCCTCCCTACCCCCACCAAAGTAGTAAAGCTCATTTTTCGACATAACGTCTTGTACATCTCATTGTTGCAATGGGTCCACCTGTATATCCCTATTAAAACGATTTGTTTTTCCCTTCCCCTCCACAAATTATACCAACATCAAATACAGTGAGAGCAGGGGTTATACTGGGGTGAAGGGACATACAAAGCAACAAAGAAATCATCTTGTAAATATGTTAGAAACAATCACATGAAAGAAAAAACATTCGAATACTTATCTTGGGGTTCATTTCACCTAACACCAACTTATCTGACCTTTTCTGCTTGTTTCAGACATATACTAGTTATTGCAAATAAGGGAAACCATGGGACCTATGTTTCTTATGAATACAGAAAAAAAGTCAATCCAATAATCACTTATAAACCAATAGAAATATCAGGCCCTTTCTGGGAAATTCTTCACTGATGTGAGCAGAGGGCCCTGTTCTGTAGTAGACTAATGCATGAGTTTCATTCCAGGACTTGGAAATTTATTTTTTTCCCTGACTGCGTGGATAATTCTAGAACTGCTCTATCTGCCTTGTCTTCTGTAGTTAGATAACCACATCACACTGCTTCCCCAGCACGTATTTATTCTCGTGGGGCCAACTACATTTTTCTCATGTATTTGGTGGCAATCAGCTAAAAATACGTACCAACCCTTCTTGCACTAATTATAAATTTAATCCACCGGAGAGCTGTGAGCAAGCAGCACTTATTCTCACACGGTACAGACACTGTGCAATCAAGCCCTAGTAAGGCCAGTGTTAACTGTGAAGTCTCAGAAAAACTAAACAATCCCCCCAAAGCCACAGCTGCCAAATGACCGGTGTGCAACTTGACTTCAGAGGACAGTGCCCAGAATTTCTCTATTCCCACAGCCTGCCCGAGCACAGAAGGAAGGTTTACCAGAAGGACCAGTGGGATATAATGACTGGCAAAATGATTAATTTCAAAGAAAGAAAATATAAAACACCTAGTAATATTTTGCAACAGGAACTAAAAAAAAATCAACTGTCAGCAGAGTTACCTTATATTGAGTACTGAAATAACTGTATGGTACCAAATATGTTCCTTAATTAGCATGTACTAAGATACTAATTGCATTCAGTCTATGAAAAAGACTCATTGAATACCCACTTTCACATTACTAAGCCACAGGTTCAGCAATCTTTTCACTCAAGGCAGCCTGATAAGGAGATCATTATTGCTCAGATGAGACTGAGAGCAGACTTTGAGCAAAAAATAGCAACCTACTGGCCTTGCTCTTCACCCTATGGAAAAACATCTCTGTAACTGCCAGTTGTGACCTGGGATCTATGGAGACAGGAGTCTCAGGAACCTGTGCCTACACAGATTCTTCAGAGTACAAATGGCAGAGTCTACTAAGGCTCATTACTTACCATGGTGCTCTGAGAGCCTGGGCTTCTTGCAGTGGAAAGTCATCTCCTGGTGGCAGTGATCTGCATGGTTGACTATGGCCTGCAGCTGGTCCATGCTGGCCCTGTACTTGAACATCACTGGCTGTGGGTGATCTTCCTGCAAGCCTTTGACTCTGACCAGACGGGAACCATTGTGCTGTGCTGAGGTCCACACAGTATCTGGTGGGCAGAAATGGAGTTGAACTAAGAAAGGACATCAAAACTAGGTTGAAATTGCTAAGATAAATATACAAAAGAGAAACATCTCTCAGTTGAATTAGTTAAAAAAAAGTCTCAGCTGGGCACTGGTTGGCTCACGCCTATAATCCTAGCTACTCAGGAGGCTGAGATCTGAGGATTGTAGTTCTAAGTCTGCCCAGCCAAGAGAGTCTATGAGATTCTTATCCCAAACTAACCTCCAGAAAAATGGAAATGGCACTCTGGCTCCAAGTGGTAGAGCACTAGCCTTAAATGAGAAAGCTCAGGGACAGCGCCCAGGCCCTGAGTTCAAGTCCCACGACTGACCAAAACAAAACAAGCAAAAAAAGAGATATCCTTGAGAGTAGAATAAACATAAGTATAGTTTTTTGAATGTTAGTATTAGTGGTTCTTGACTGAAATTTACATGGCCATGTTTTTGTAGGAATTACTTTTAGTGAAATGTGTTTGATAACATAGCATTAGAAGAGGGCATTTTTTAAATGTGTTATGATTATATTTTAATAAGCATAATCCTCACCTGATTAACATTTGTCTTTGATAATCAAATAAATAGCAGATACATAGAAGGAATAAGAATCCAATATAAGCTTTCTCCAGCCACCCAAGATGCCCAAAGGAAAGAAGGCCAAGGGGATAAGGTGGCACCGGCCCAGCCCCTGCAGTCATGAAGACGCAGGAGGCCAAGAAGGTGGTAAATCCTCTGTTTGAAAAAAGGCCCAAGAGGGGCTGGGAAGGTGGCTCAGTGGTTAAAGCGCTTGCCTTGCATGCCTGACACCCTGGGTTCTATTCCTCAGCACCACATAAGCAAAAACAAAAAAGCCGGAAGTGGCGCTGTGGCTCAAGTGGTAGAGCGCTAGCCTTGAGCTGAAGAGCTGAGGGACAGCGCCCAGGCCCAGAGTTCAGGCCCCATGACTGGACCCAAAAAAAAAGAAAAAAAAAAAGAAAAAAGGCCCAAGAACTTTGGCATTGGACAGGACATCCAACCCAAAAGGGACCTCACTACATCCGGCTGCAGAGCCAAAGGGCAAGCCTCTGCAAGCGGTTGAAAGTGCCCCGTGCAATTAACCAGTTTACCCAGGCCTTGGACCGCCAGACAACTACACAGCTACTTAAGCCGACCCACAAGTACAGGCCAGAAACAAAACAAGAGAAGAAGCAGAGACTGTTGGCCCGAGCTGAGAAGAAAGCTGCTGGCAAAGGAGACGTCACCACTAAGAGACCGCCAGTCCTTCAAGCAGGGGTTATTACTTAGTAATAACTTAGTGGAGAACAAGAAGGCCCAGTTTGTGGTGATTGCACATGATGTGGACCTATCGAGCTGGTTGTATTCCTGCCTGCCCTGTGCCGCAAGATGGGTGTTCCCTACTGCATCATTAAGGGGAAGGCCAGGCTGGGGAATCTCCTCTACAGGAAAACAGGCACCACCGTTGCCTTCACTCAGGTTAACTCAGAAGACAAAGGATCTCTGGCGAAGCTGGTGGAGGATATCAGGACCAATTACAATGACAGATATGATGAGATCCGTCATCACTGTGGAGGCAATGTCCTGGGTCCAAAATCTGTAGCTCCAATTGCCAGGCTGGAAAAGGCAAAGGCTAAGGAGCTGGCCACTAAGCTGGGCTAAGTGTGCAATGTTGATTTCTCTGTACATGAAAATAATAAAACTGTCCTTCCTCCAGAAAAAAAAGAATCCAATATAGTTACAAAAAATTACATGCTGTATATTTTATGTAATAGATAATTATGGAAATATATCATCTATTTCTATATGTGTCATCCATATAGAAACATATCATAGAAATATAAGATGTATATTTCTATAATTATATATAATTATGTTGTTTACATAATATTTTATTATAAATATATTTATTACATTAATATAGTGATTATAATATATTAGTTTTATTTTACTGATTATAAAGTAACCATATGTAATGTAAAACTTTATGTATATATGTATATATAAATTTATATATATGTATATTATGTATTTGTGGTAGAAGGGACTCAAGATCAAACCAATACATATGTATATTATGTATTGGTGGTAGAGGGTACTCAAGATCAAACTCAAGATCAAACCAAGGCTTCATGCTAATTAAGCATTTCAGTAGTGAGTTAACATATATAGCCACCCTTTCAGAGGGAGCCCAAAGGAGGGCTTGAACTCAGGTTGTGAGCATGGTCCCTTAGCTTTTTTGCTCAAGAATGGTGCTCTACCATGGTGCCACAGCTTGCAGCTTTCTGCTGGTTAAATGGAGGTAAAACTCTCATAAAGTTTCCTGCCTGGGCTGGCTTTTAATCTTGATCCTCAGATCAAGATTAGCCTCCTAATTCACTAAGATTATGTTTGTGAGCCACTGGTACCAGTGCTAAAATAAATATTGAATAGTGTGGTGATAGTAACACATTAATAGTTGGACAGTGAAACAATGTGGACATTCATACATCTCATTAAGTATTTCTGGCAATAACCACCACTACTGAAAACTTGGAAATATCTGCTGACAGATTTTGATGTACTCCTGTTACATTGATCACCTATGGGGAGGTCTTTGGGTAAGATTTTTTAAAATTAAAACATACTTCAAAATGTTTATAAGAGAAGAAAACCATACTGACTTTTGTGATCCCTCACCCCACCCAGTACATTTCATACCATAATGGTATAAAAGGTTCATATTTGCCTGGTTCCTCTTCTGCACCATGTATCAAGGGTCACATCTAACAGCCCCACTGGTGCTTAGAGTCCTAATGTATCCCATGCAGCTACAGATCCAGGGAAGAAACCAAGAAGTGGTGGAAAAAATACCAACTGAATCCTATGAAGGGCAGTATCACCAAACTCATGAAAACTAACAAGAACAGGTGCAAACTGAGTCATCAAGGTTGGTGCCCATTTTATTGTCAGGGTGCTAGAAAACAGATGCTAAAGGGAGCTATCAGAATTTCTGTTTTTTAATATGTTTTTATTGTAAAAAAAAAAAAACACTGCACAGAGGGTTTACAGTTACATGAGCAAGGTAATGAGGACATCTCCTATCAAGCATTGTTACCTCCTCCTTTGTTGTTCTGCAGAAACTTTAAGTGCATAGGTTATTTTCTTTTAATCACATTTTTCCTGGGCAATTTATATAACAACAGTTTCATAGAACAACAAATAAATGAACCTGGCATTAGTGTTTATAATTATTTATTCTGTGCACCCTCTGGATTTCTTCTATCAAATAGAACCAAGATAACAGGGATAGATAGAAAACTTGCTAGCTTATGAGTGTACCAGTTCTAATATCACTTTGTCATTTATTTACAGAGATGATGATACTAAAAAACAATGATGTGGGAACATCATTAATTGTGAAAACAAACTCACACAGACTGGCGGTCAGTGTGACAGGTGTAATGTGTTTCATAGTTAAAATATTATCAGACTTTTAGTCATGTAGAGAGATGGAAAATGCTCAAGATAATTTTCAAACTAATCTTCAAAAAAGACAATTTGAAGGATGTATCCTTAAATTATTATTATTTAACAGACCTTCAGAAAGAGACATTATGTTTCTCTAATATTTTTCAACACATTATTTTCATGTATCTTAAAAATAACATCTTTAAGATAGCTTTGAAATCACATGAAATGACTGTTGTGTCATATTATGTCTACTATGTCTATTACTTCATAATATGCCATATGATGATACATTAGACTATTGTGTCCTATTATGTCATTCTTTAAATGTAGGGGAGAGGTATAGACACAAGAATAGCTGGCAACTTTGGGTGTATGTATAGCTAAGAATGTAAAATAAAGACATATTTCTTCTTTTACCCAACCATTTATTTTTGTGTAAATGCCTCTTATACTGTCCAGAGCTATTTTCTCATGTGGGAAGGCAGATATAATTTGACATAATAAACAGAAACCAGGGGATACTGCAATGTATGATGTTAGTGTTTTAATATCCCAATTAATCAGACCAAACCAAACTGCATGTTCATTTGCCTGACCTATTTTTTTCAGTCATGGGGCTTGAATTCAGGGCCGGGGCATTGTCCCAGATCTCTTTTTGCTCAAGGCCAGTGCTCTATCACTTTGAACCACAAGGCCATTTCCTGTTTTTGAGTGGTTAATTGAAGATAAGAGTCTCACAGGGCTTTTTTGCCTGGGCTGGCTTTGAACCATGATCCTCAGATCCCAGCCTCCTAAGTAGGTGGGATTATGTGAGCCACTTGCACCAACTTTCTTTGCCTAAACTTTTAAGGGGTATGCTACAGGCCACGATGACTGTTATGCTTGTGTGCAGATGGAAGAAGTCCCAAGAAGTCTGGGCAACAGATTTTGATTTGGTGTAATTTAAGATATTTAAAAATCATCCACTATTACAATTAATATTCTCAGATCTCATTGTGAGCCAAACTGTAAGGCAGTTATTTATTTTCCTTTTGTGATGGAAAGTATGTTTCCTCATTTTTGTTATAGTATGTCATAATGTGTAATACATATGTGTGTGCTTGTTTATATATACATATGTGTTTATCTGAAGTCATATGACATAATAATCTATATGTTTTGCTTTGTCCTGGGCTCCAGTCTGGAATACTGAAGCATGTTTTGTTCGATTACTACAACAACTTCCCAAAGAGGCAAAGCACAGTAGTTCAAAACAGGTGCCAGAGTATTGCTACACTTTTTCAACCTACTCTTACATTTGTGACTTTTAAGGAACACGGTTTGAATTCAGCCTGCTTGACTAAAGCCATCTTAAAATGATAACCACTATGACTGTCTGAGAGTAAGCCTAGTCAGTTTTCACTGCATAGCATTCTAGTATAGTATATAGATGGATACATTGCAGTAGTATGTGGAGCTCTGCCACCTGGCATTGAAACTAGAAACAGAAATATGCCTGATTCTGATCTCAGCTCAAGATAGCCTAGATACTATGCAGCCAATAGGAAGTCATTTGCTGCTGCACACAGCATACCTTACAGGAATTTAAGTATTATAGGATAGTTTATTAGCATACCTGTCATGTTGCAGTACACCAGAGCTGGTCCCAGTGGTCCACTTCCATCTGAATCGATGTAGTAGAGTCCTGAAGAGTCTTTGCCCTGGTACTTATGGGCTTCACAAGACTGCTCATATATAGCTGTAGAGAACACCAATTATCACAGAGGGGCCACTCTGGGATGGATGGCTCCGTTATTAATTATGTAATGCCCACCTCCACCCACCCAAATGCTATATTGTTCCATCCTGAGTCACAGCTTCCCCACATCAAATCAGGCAGCTGGAGTTCTGAAGCATAGTGAGATTTTAAGAGATATCAGTGTGAATACTATAAATTTGGATCCTAGCTACTTTAGAAACTGAAAATTGTTTTCTAAACTAGAAAAACTGAGTTATTCTTAGTTCTAAATTGTAATGGCTGAATGATCTCTGATTATCTAAACCATGTAATAATTCTTAATTTTAAAAATGTATTAGCAGGGGGCTGCCGGAGCCACAGAGACACAGGGGGCTGCTTGCAGATCACCAGGTACCGGATTGCAGAACAGCGGATCGCCAGGAACAGAGAAACCTACCAGCCGGGAGTCTCCAGGAGGATCCCACCCCACCCATCACTCTCCACCGGAGCGGAGAGGCTCCATCCCACCAAAGCCGCCCGGCACCAGCAGCGCCACAAAGGGACCTGTCGCGATCGCAACGACCCGGCGGGGGGCCGCCCAACCCAGCCCGCAACCACCCCAACTGAACTCGGACTGCAACAACAACTGACGGACTGCAACAACAACTGACGACCTACAGGGTGAGTACCCATCAGGGGACAGGGAATCCATCAAGGGAGACCAGAGCTGGAGGGAATCCCCAGACCCTGACCTAGACTCCCTACCCCAACACCCGGACCACAGGACCCACTAAAACTGGGAACTGTTCGAGAGCCCCACCAGCCGGTGGAGCACACTCTGCTGGCCAGGCCAGAGCAAGAGCGCCCCGGGAAGGGAGCTTAAATGCTCAAGCCAGGAACAGTGCCCCTGGGTCAAGACTACCAACAGTAGAAGAAATTTGAACTGTGTCCTCCAGGCTGCATAACCAAGGTGGTATACACATTAGCACAGGCCTAACGAGCGCGCTCCAGGCTGGGGCCGGAACCAGGCCAGGGGACCGGCGCCTGAACAAAGCAAAAAGGGTCAGAAGTGGGGCTGTGGCTCAAATGGTAGGGTGCCAGCCCTGAGCTGAAGAGCTGAGGGACAGCACCCAAACCTAGAGTTCAAGCCCACAACCAGCCCAAAACAAACAAAAACACATCAGGAGCCCATAGCAGACTCCAGTATTTGGGAGAGTGCATCCAGAGCATCTGATCTTCCCAAGAGCACCCGCAGGAGCAAACACAAGCAGTCTAGGCTGCTCAACCCTTCCAAAGGCGGGAATTGCTACAGCAGAGAGCTGAGAATCCTAAGTGAATAGCAGCTGGAAATAGGCTCCCAACAGAATCCAGATCAGACACAGACTCTCTCTACCAATAGAGAATCAGCAACCAAGCAAAGACAGACACACCAAAACAAGATTGAAGAGCAGTCTCCTGAACCCCCATGCGAAAATCACAGAGAAAAATCACAAGGTTTACCACTACCCAGGACAGCAAGCTCACCTCAAAAGCCAGCAGCCACGCAGGGGAGAGCCCCAGTGGGAGCAAAGCAGGAATGGAAGACAAAAACTACATCCAAGGGTTGCTGGAGGCAATGACTCAAGAAATAAAGCGAGAAATGGATCAGAAATTGAAAGAGCACAAGGATGAACTATCAAAAGATATACAGGATATCAAACAAAAATTGGATGCAAAAATAGAAGCTGCACAAACCTCAGTAAGAAGTGAGATAAACGCCAAATTAGAGGTAATGCATACTGATATCACCTCATTGAGAGGTGAGATCAGTACTCTGAGAACCAACATTGAATCCATAAAGGGATCCATTTCCATCATGCAAACCACAATAGAAGCCACGGTCAACAGAGTGAATGAAATGTAAGGTAGAGTGTCAGATACAGAAGACAGAATACACCAACTGGACCAAAAAGTGACAGATATGGAAAAATCACTCAAATTAAACCAAAGGGAAATTCAAGAGCAAGCAGATAATGCTAAAAAATTTAACCTTCGCATAATCGGAGTGGACGAAGGTGAGGAATTCCAGAGCAAGGGAATGCAACACCTATTTAACAAGATAGTCAATGAAAATTTTCCCCACCTCAAAAACGACCATCTTAACTACATCACAAAAGCTTATCGAACACCCAACAAGCAAGATCCCAGGAGAAACACTTCTAGGCACATAATAGTAACAATGATGGATCTGAATAATAAGGAAACAATCCTGCATGCAGCAAAAATGAAGAAGGAGCTATACTACAACGGGAAAAAAATTAGAATCACTGCAGATCTCTCCACACAAACAATGAATGCAAGAAAAGCCTGGGAAAGCACCATACGAGCCCTGAGAGCCAATAACTGCCAACCCAGACTGATATACCCGGCAAAGCTAGCATTCACATTCGATGGAGAACTGAAAACTTTTGATAGCAAAGAAAAACTAAATGAATACATAAACATTAAGCCAGCATTACAAAGAATTCTAAGAGGGGGGACACAACCTGAAGAAAGCAACCAGGAACTGGGACCTGCCCCAAACAGGCAGTACTCAAAGTCTAACTGAGCAAGCACAGGAGGAAAGGAAAGAAGAAAAACTTAGGAAAACGGAATGGCAGGGACAACAATGCATCTCTCTATACTTTCTCTTAATATAAATGGGCTGAATTCGCCAATTAAAAGAAAACGAACTGAGGACTGGATCAGAAAACAAGACCCATCCATCTGTTGCCTTCAGGAGACCCACCTCTCAGCCAAACATACAAACAAACTCAGAGTGAAGGGGTGGAAAAGGATCTACCAATCAAATTCCCCCAATAAGAAAGCAGGTGTAGCTATCCTGATATCTGACAAAATAAACTTTTCATTAAAATCAGTACAGAAAGACAAGGACGGACATTACATATTAATAAAGGGAACAATCCAAGAGGAGGATATAACCATCATCAACTTATATGCCCCAAATATCGGTGCACCCAGATATGTTAAACAAATGCTCTCAAACTTACAGAATAAAATAGATCCCAATACGATAATACTAGGAGACTTTAACACGCCACTCTCACCAAAGGACAGGTCTACCAACCAGAGGATTGGCAAAGAAGCTACCGAATTAAGTGAGGCCATACTTCAAGCGGAATTAACTGACATCTACCGAGTATTTCACCCTAAAACAACACAGTACACATTCTTCTCAGCAGCTCATGGAACTTTCTCCAAAATAGACCATATCATAGTTCATTCAAGGAACTTAAGCAAATACAAAGGGATCGACATAATCCCCTGTATCCTATCTGACCACAGTGGAATCAAGCTAGCTCTCAATAACAAAGCATACCGCAGAAATTTCTCTAATACATGGAAATTGAACAGCACACTCCTTAACAAGGCCTGGGTAACAGAAGAGATCAGAGAAGAAATAAAGCATTTCCTAGAACTCAATGAAAATGAAAACACCTCACAAAGAAACTTGTGGGACACAGCAAAAGCAGTCCTGAGGGGCAAATTTATTGCCCTCAGTGCCCACATCAAGAGAATGGAGACAGACCAAGTAAATAATCTCATGTTGCAACTAAAACAGCTAGAAAAACAAGAAAAAATGGGACCTAAAGCTACTAGACGAAGCCAGATAACCAAATTGAGAGCAGAGATTAACCAATTAGAAAATCAGAAAACCATAACCAAAATAAACCAAACAAAAAGCTGGTTCTTTGAAAAAATAAACAAAATTGATGGCCCGTTGGCAAGATTAATTAAAAAAAGAAGAGAGGAAACCCATATTAATAGGATTAGGGATGCCACGGGAAACATCACAACACGTACCCAAGATATCCAAACAATTCTAACAGACTACTTTCAAAAGCTATACTCTCTAAAGGAAGAAAATCTGGCGGAAATGGATGCATTTTTAGAGAAATACAAGTTACCCAAACTGAGCAAAGAAGAAGTTAACCAATTAAATAAGCCAATATCCTATAATGAGATACAGGAAGCTATCAAAAGTCTTCCAACAAAAAAAAGCCCAGGACCAGATGGATTCACAGCAGAATTCTATAAGACCTTTAAAGAAGAACTAATACCCATACTCCTCAAGCTCTTCAGAGAAACAGAGAAGGAGGGAGCTATCCCAAACTCATTCTACGAAGCCAATATCACACTCATCCCCAAACCAGGCAAAGACCCAACCAAAAAGTAGAATTACAGGCCAATCTCCTTGATGAACACAGATGCAAAGATCCTTAACAAGATTCTAGCTAACAGAATCCAGAAACACATTAAAAAAATAATACACTATGATCAGGTAGGCTTCATCCCAGAGACACAGGGATGGTTTAACATACGTAAGTCAATAAATGTAATCCAGCATATCAACAGAGCCAAGGTCAAGAATCACATGATTATCGCCACAGATGCAGAAAAGGCCTTTGATAAAATTCAACATTCATTCATGCTAAAAGCTCTGGAGAAAATAGGAATAGAAGGAACATTTCTAAAAACAATAAAAGCCATTTATGACAGACCAATAGCCAATATTATACTTAATGGGGAAAAGCTACAACCAATCCTCCTAAAAACAGGAACAAGGCAAGGATGTCCACTGTCTCCACTCCTCTTCAACATAGTCCTAGAACCCTTAGCCAGGGCAATAAGGCAAGAAAAAGACATTAAAGGGATCCGCATAGGGAAAGAAGAAGTGAAACTATCCCTTTTTGCAGACGACATGATACTATACCTCCACGATCCCAAAAACTCCATCCCCAAACTTTTAGAAATCATAAGTCACTTCGGCAAAATAGCAGGATACAAAATAAACCCACAAAAATCAGTTGCCTTCCTATACACTGATAACGCACAGGAAGAGAGGGAAATAAAGGGAGCAACCCCATTCACAATAACCTCCCAAAAAATAAAATATTTAGGAATTAACCTAACCAAAGATGTAAAAGAACTATTTAATGAGAACTATAAAAAGTTAAAGAAAGAAATTGCAGAAGACACTAGGAAATGGAAAGACCTCCCATGCTCCTGGATAGGCCGACTTAATATAGTAAAGATGGTGATACTTCCAAAATTAATATACAAATTCAATGCAATTCCTATTAAAATCCCAATGACATACACCACTGAAATACAGAAAACAGTCCAAAAATTTATATGGAACAACAAAAGACCTAGAATAGCCAAAACAATTCTAGGGGATAAAGACAATATGGGAGGGCTATCCATGCCGAACTTCAAACTCTACTACAGAGCTATAATCACAAAGACAGCATGGTACTGGCACAAAAACAGACCCGAAGACCAATGGAACAGAATAGAAGATCCAGATATAAATCCACAGGCCTACAGCCAGCTGATATTCGACAAAGGAGCCAAAGACATACAATGGAAGAAACACAGCCTCTTCAACCGCTGGTGCTGGGAAAACTGGGCAGCCACATGCAGAAAACTAAAAGTGGACCCCAGCCTATCACCATGCACCAACATCAACTCAAAATGGATTAAAGACCTTAACATTAAACCTGAATCTCTGAAACTACTGCAGGACAGAGTAGGAGAGACACTTGAACTAATAGGCACAGGAAGGAACTTCCTGAACAGAGTCCCAGGGTCACAACAAGTTGGAGAGAGACTCGACAAATGGGACTACCTTAAAATAAAAAGCTTCTGCACAGCTAAAACTATCGCAACTAAGCTAGAAAGACAACCAACTAATTGGGAAAAAATATTTACCAGCAATATATCAGACAAGGGGTTAACATCCTGTATATACAGGGAACTCAAGAAACTAATCCCTCCCAAACCTAACAAACCAATTACTAAATGGGCAAGGGAACTAAAGAGGGACTTCTCAAATGAAGAAATAAAAATGGCAAAGAAACACATGAGGAAATGTTCATCATCCCTGGTGGTGAAGGAAATGCAAATAAAGACAACCCTGAGATACCACCTTACCCCAGTCAGAATGTCCCACATCCACAAATCAGCCAACGACAAATGCTGGAGGGGATGTGGAGAAAGAGGAACCCTATTACACTGCTGGTGGGAATGTACACTTATACAACCACTTTGGAAAGCAGTCTGGAGGGTCCTTAGAAAGCTAAAGATTGACCTCCCTTACGACCCAGTCATACCACTTCTAGGCATCTACCCTGAACAACAGGAACCAATATACAAGGACACGTGCACCTCCATGTTTATTGCAGCACTGTTCGCAATAGCTAGGATATGGAAACAACCTAGGTGCCCCACCACAGATGAATGGATCCAAAAATTGTGGTATCTATACACAATGGAATATTATGCAGCCATTAGAAATGACAAAATAATGGCATTTGCAGGGAAATGGATGGAGCTAGAAGGAATCATGTTGAGCGAGGTAAGCCAAGAACGAAGAGACAAACGGTACATGGTCTCCCTCATAAGTGGATGCTAAATCCAAAAGGTTAGTGATACGACAAAACTAACAGGACTTAAGAAACAAAGAACTCCCGCTCATCTGGTTGAACCACTACTAAATATCCTCATGCTGCTGATCACAAATATGGTATATAACATGTGAACACTGTTATATATTACAGACTGTGGTAGACAATTTGCTCCAGGGAAGTTAGAATGAACTTGTGACTTTGAAATTATGTAATCATTTAATCACAATCAAAAAAAAAAAAAAAAAAAAAAAAAGAACCTGGGGAAGGGAGGGAGGGAGGGGATGGTAGGGGGAAAACAATGGAGGGGGTAACAATGTTCAAGAGGAAGTGTACTCATAACCTCACTCATGTAACTGTGACCCTCTGTATAGTAGCTTTACAATAAAAAAAAAAAAATGTATTAGCAGGGGCTGGGAAGGTGGCTCAGTGGTAGAGCACGTGCCTTGCATGCCTGAGGCCCTGGGTTCAATTCCTCAGCACCACATAAGCAAAAAGAAAAAAGCCGGAAGTGGCGCTGTGGCTCAAGTGGTAGAGCGCTCGCCTTGAGCTGAAGAGCTGAGGGACAGCGCCCAGGCCCAGAGTTCAGGCCCCACGACCGGACCCAAAAAAAAAAAAAAAAGAAAAAAAAAAAAAATGTATTAGCAACAAGATTATCAATGAAGCTTTCCCCCATCTTAAAAAAGAACATCTCACCTACATAACAGAAGCATGTAGAACACCTAACAAGAGGGATCCCAAGAGAAACACTTCTAGACACATTATAGTTAAAATGATAGATCTGAATAATAATGAAACAATCTTGCATGCAGTAAAAATGAAGAAGGAGCTATACTACAATGGGAAACAAATTAGAATCACTGCAGATCTCTCCACACAGACATTGAATGCAAGAAAGGCCTGGGAAAGTACCATCTAAGCCCTGAGAACCAATAACTGCCAGCCCAGACTGATATACCTGGCAAAGCTAACATTCACATTCGATGGAGAATTGAAAATTTTGAATAGTAAAGAAAAACTAAATGAATTAATAAACAATAAGCCAGCATTACAAAGAATACTAAGAGAGGGAACACAACCTCAAGAAAGCAACCAGGAACAGGGACCTGCACCAGACAGGTATTAATAGAAGTGTAACTTAGTAAGCACAGGAGGAAAGGAAAGAAGAAAAACTTAGGAAAACAGGGAATGACAGAGACCATAATGCATCTCTATATAATATCCTTAAATATTAACAGTCTTAATTCAGCAATCAAAAGAAAAAGAACTGCAGATTGGATCAGAAACATGACCCATCCATCTGTTGCCTTCAGGAGACCCACCTCTCAGCCAAACATACAAACAAACTCAGAGTGAAGGGCTGGAAAAGGATCTAACAATCAAATGTCCCCAGTAAGAAAGCAGGAGTAGCTATCCTGATATCTGACAAAATAAACTTTTCATTAAAATCAATACAAAAAGACAAGGAAGGACATTACATATTAACACAGGAACAATAAAAGAGGAGATATTACCATTATCAACTTATACTCCCCAAACATTGGAGCTCCCAAATATGTCAAGAAAATACTCTCAAACTTACAGAATAAAATAGATGCCAATATGATAATACTAGGAGACTTTAACACCCCACTCTCATCAAAGGACAAGTCTACTAACCAGAGGATTGGCAAGGAAAAAAATTAGAGAAGACACTAGGAAATGGAAAGACCTTCCATGCTCTTGAATAGTCAGACTTAATATAGTGAAAATGGCAATACTGCCAAAATTAATATAAAAATTGAATGCAATTCCTATTAAAATCCCAATGATGTATATTTCTGAAATACAGAAAACAGTCCAAAAATTCATATGGAACAACAAAAGACCTAGAATAGCCAAAACAATTCTAGGCAAAAAAAGACAACATGGGAGGGATCTCGATGCCAGACTTCAACCTCTACTATAGAGCCATAATAACAAAGACAGCATGGTACTGGAACAAAAATAGACCTGAAGACCAATGGAATAAAATAGAAGATCCAGAAATAAAACCACACACCTACAGGCAGCTGATATTTGACAAAGGAGCCAAAGACAAACGCCTGCTCACCCAGCTTGGTCACCTGCACAGCCTTGTGGAAAGCCATGAAGAAGGCCTCGGTCACTCAGCACTCATGGCAGTCCATGAAGGACCGCTACCTGAAGCCCCTGTGGGGCTGCAACATTGAGATACCACCTCACCCCAGTTAGAATGGCTAGAATCAAGAACTCTAATAACAACAGATGCTGGAGGGGATGTGGACAGAAGCGAACCTTACTTCATTGTTGGTGGGAGTGTAAACTTGTTCAACCACTTTGGAAAGTAGTATGGAGATTCTTGAAAAGAGTCCACATAGAGCTCCCCTATGACCCAGCAATCCCACTTTTGGGCATTTACCCAAATGTTTACAAACAAGACCACACTAAAGCTACCAGCACAACTATGTTTATTGCACCATTATTTACTATAGCTAAGATATGGAACCAACCCACATGCCCCTCAGTAGATGAATGGATCAAGAAAATGTGGTATATTTACACAATGGAATTCTATGCCTCCATCAGAAAGAATGACATTGCCCCATTTGTTAGGAAATGGAAAGACTTGGAAAAAATTATATTAAGTGAAGTAAGCCAGGCCCAAAGAAACATAGGTCCCATGGTTTCCCTTATTTGCAATATCTAGTATATGTCTGAGTCAAGCAGAAAAGGTCAGATAAGCTGATGTTAGGGAAATGAACCCTAAGAGATGTATTCAAATGTTTTTTTTCTTTCATGCGCTTGTTTCTAACATATTTATAAGATGATTTCTTTGTTGCTTTGTATGACCCTCCCCCACAGTATAACTCCTGCTTTCATTGTATTTGATGTTGTTATAATTTGTGGATGGGAAGGGAAAAATAAATCATTAAATAGATATACAGGTGGACTCATTGCAACAATGAGATGTACAAGTCATTATGTCGAAAAACGAACTTTACAGTTTTGGCTGGGGGTGGGCAATTGGAAGGAATGAGAAAGGGAAACAAAGGAGGAGGCAACAATGCTTGATAAGAAATGTACTCATTACCTTTCCCATGAAATTGTAACCCCTCTGTATGGTATTTTCACAATAAAGAAATTATCTTGAAAAAAAAGACTCATTCATTAATGGTTAATATTCAGAAGGTATCTTCCTTGACTAAAGCACTTTACTAGGTGTAATGGTAGCAGTACTAAGTACAAGAGACCACCACAACCTTATTTCTTGGAGTTCAGCCAAATCCTTGCCCTAAGGTTTCTGAGAAGTCTAGTGTCTTCCAAAGTAGGAGTTACATGGCAAATTCTGACTGGGAATAGAGGAGAGCTGCTCATGGTGTGTTTAGTGGACGAGTCACTCCCTCTTCTCTGCCAAGGGCTTCTCGTGGAACTCACACCACTGGAGACGCTGGGAAGTTTTCACAACACCCATTCTAGCATCTCTGGGATCCTTTCCAGAAAATATATATTTATGACAATCCATGCTCTGCTTTGTCTTCAGTTTATGTGTACTAGAATAATTTACATGGAAGACTTCTTGAAAGGGCAATAAGCTTCCCCAAGAGAAGAAACTAAAGAAAGCAGACACGAAAAGGCAAGTTCTTCCTCCAAAGATGAGGGGAGAGAAAAGGTGCTGGGAGCCAGGGGAGAGAAGGCACTCAGAAGCATCAGCAATTATGTACCAAAAAAAATAAAACCAAAACACTAAGGCTGATCATTAGGAAACCAGGATTTCCATGTCACATTGCTCGTATTTGCTAGTGTCTCATCCTGAACAAAGTCTGACCAGAAACCAGCATGATCCCTGACAGGCCTGGCCCTGGAGCCAGGGCCTTTGTGATCACAGCTGTGACACCCAGAGCGGCATCCTCAGCCTCCTGCCTCTCTTTCCTCAAGCTCAGTGTAGCTGGTAACTCTTCTCTCCACGAGTTTTAAGGAATTATGGAATTAAAACATGCAAAGGACTAGAATCTTGCAGACATGCTGAAAATTCTCAGTTTATGCTAATTCTTCTCATCACTAGCAACACCTAGGTTAAACAGGACCAGAAAGTTTATCTGGTTTTTTGCTATCTAGAACTGCTACCATGATAGCATCCCCATTTTGCTTCCTCTGAGATGATCAAGAATCTGGCTGCTCACACATCATTTTACTTTGGAAAACAAAAATTCAGAACTAAATGTGTCCCCAGTTGGGGAAACAGAAAAACAAAAGAGAATGAATCATCTTTGTCCTTTAGTAATTTTTTTTGGCCATAGTTTATTTCCCCTTCACCTGTTCCTTTTCTTTCTTTGGCATTCTATATTTGATATTATAATTATTGTGAGCTGCTTTAACATCATTTGGAAATAAAATTAGTTTAAAAGTATGCCAGGCAAAGATGAGTCTCTAGCTGGGCACTGGTGGCTCATGACCATAATTCTAGCTACTCAGGAGGCCGAGATATGAGAATCATAGTTCCAAGCCAGCTCTGGCAGACAAATCCTTAAGGCTTTTATTTCCAGCAAAATCCAGAAGTAGAAATGTGACTCAAGTGGCAGAATCCCAGCTGACTGAGTAAGAAATGGAGGCCCAGATTGCAATCCTTAGTTCCAGCACAAAAATAGATGGTGGGAGAAAAGAGTGAAAGAAAGGGGAGAAGGAAAGAAGGAGGGAGAGAAAAGAAAGAAATAAGTAAAGAAGGAAGGAAGGAAAGGAGGAACGAAGGAAGGTTAGTCTTTAAAATTCCATATTCTCTTGTTTCTTGCCACTGAGTTAAAAAGACAGACATGTGTACAAAATAATGACAGGGAACTGGAACTCCACAGGATCAGGACAGCAAGGAGAGCCAGCAACGTGTGCAGCTTACAGGAATGGCAGGTAGCTCCTGTGTAGCCAGTATCGGTGCAGTCACAGGAGAAGGCAGCCCACGTCTGGGAACATTTACCCCCATGTTCACAATAGCTGGGGAAACACCTAAAGGAAGACAGAGAAACATTGGTGTTTCCCAAATGCAGTCACTATAAAATGTGCTTGTCGTGCTGTTTTGTTACAGGAGAGATGAAGGACAACAGTGAATAGAAACACCCCAATAGGACAGGGGAAGTTGGCTCTGCCCTTTGGTCTATGAATGGAACACAAACAAGGTTAAAAAGCCTGGTTAAGTGCAACATTTGTGACAATACTTGTACTTATATTAGCTCTATACATTTTTCACAGGTTGACGGCATATATACGACTAGGAATATCAATAACTTGCAATGACCTCAGATAGACACACAATTGTTTCCCTCCTACCATATGTTCTTGTCATATGATAGTGCGAACCTCACAAGTCCAGCACCAGCACCTCCACAAGAACATGGGCTGTGACCAGCTTTGACCAATAGGGCATTGTAACAACAAGAACAACAACACAGTTTTTAGTAAAAGGACAAGGTTCTTTTCTAAAACACAAATATGCTTTTGGTACATATGATTAATGAAATTACTTTGCTTAGAAGCACTGTAATCTGTTATATATGTTTCCTCATTCCTCAGAACTTCCCAGACTACTGGCTTTCATTCTTATCATGTCTATCAGTATTTTAATTCACACAAATTCATTAAGATAAATTCAGCCTTGTCCACAAGTCTGAAACAATTTAAATGATTTGGATTGATCCTATTCCTTTTGTTCCAATTCATCTTCAAATGGCTTTCACAACAACTGTTAGTTTAAAAAAAAACAACTGAAATTCATCACATCACATATAATTAAACATTGAACAACCAAATTTACATTGATACAGGACAAAAAGGCTGCTCTATTGCTCACAAATACAATTGTGTGAGCGCCCACGTGATCCATAAGCAAGCACACAGTTAACAGAAAATTCATGTGATTCTAAAATTTTATTCAAAACAAGAGATTCACAGGAGCAAGCAAATGCTAGTGGAGGATGACTGCCATGGGGCAAAGCTATTTAGGAAGCTCCATTCTGTTCTGTGCTGCTGCTCAAGGACTAGTCAGTGGGTCACAGATACATCAAAACAAAAGAAAACAACAAATATCAGGGGAATGCAGGTATCATTGGGGAAAGGACCAGCTAGCCAGTTGTAACTTCTTCCCTCTAATATTGTACAGAGCAATATTGTACAAAGCAACTGTACCATTGAAATTGTTGTAGCATGTAATCAAAGCACTACCTATACTTTGTTCTTTGAAAATTATATATGTGTGTATGTATGTATATATGCATGTGTGCATATATATGTGTGTGTGTATACATGTGTACATGTAGATGTATATATGTGTATACATATATATGTATATAAACATGGAAAATCTCAGCTACCAATAATAACTAGAAATGGTGAACGTTTTACTTATTATGTATTAGATTTTGAAACCAGAAAATGCTTATTTTAAATTAGTTACTGGTTTTAGAAAGATTGTCAGTTTTAAAATGGCCAAGGTTGAAAGGATATTAAAAATCTTTATATGAGACTCAGCTTGGCCATAAGGTACATGATGAATCATGGCCAACTTAGCTAAAGAGTGAACACTAAGCACACAGCACTCATGCCTCCTTAGTCATTCTATTAGCATAGCTGTGAATGGAGCAGAAAAAATAAAACAAAACAAAATAGCACAGAGAAACAGAGAAAGCCTCTTAGCTCCAGTAATTTAATCATTTTTAGTTCTAGCCTAGCTTAGTTGTTCTCTGTAATTACTCTATCCCTTCTACACTGAAGACTCAGTGAACATCCATTTTTCTAACCTGTTCTGTGTAATGCAACTGTTAGATGCCTTAACTTGTCAGTATTGATTTGCATCAGTAAATACACAGAATGGCCAGCATTTTACAAAAACTAAGTTGCTTAAAGGCATAGTAAAGGAAAATTCATGACTTTGTCTTCCAAGAAAATATTGTAATTATGCAAGGCACAATATTAACCTAAAAGAAAACCAAGACATTATGTTTCTATTATCAATGTTTAGATCTTGAAGTCCCGCCAGGCTTCCAAGGCCTGATCCTAAGTCTATAACTCTACCAGGAGGTGGTGGAAGTTTTAAGATCTGGGCCTAGTCAGGGATTTTCAGGGAGTGTGACCTTCAGAGTGGTATGGGATCCAGTCTCTTGCTCTTCATGATTCTGAGCATGAGATATTCAAAGCATACTATGTTTTGCTGTCTCACCAAAGACCTCAAAGCAACTGTACCAACAGACTACAGTTTGAAACCTACAAAACTGTGAGCCAGAATAAATCTTTTGTCTTCATAAATGGATCTCTCAGTAATAATAATGCAGAGCTGACTAAGTGTATATATACTTCCTCCTTTGTCATGAATATCAGCAACAGAGGAAAGAAAAGATGCACTTGTCCAGCTGTTCGTGTGTTTATGAACTAATTAAGTAAATTAAAAACTGAAATCAGACATGACAGAGTGACTTGAATGGTTCTTACCTGTCTATAATGCCACAAGAATCAATCTGGAGGTCATTGAAACTCCCCAGCACTCCTTCCTGTACAGAGATGGGATCCACCACTTTTTCACCAATAGAGATGAGTCTTAGGCAGCCCTGGAACCCTTCCAGACAGCTCCCACATCCAGAGCCACAGATGTTTTCTGGACAGGCTAAATATTAAGACACAGGCAGAAGACAATCAACAAGTATGACCAAAACAAAAGCCCACTGCAAACTATTCACAATATTGAAAGGCAATGTTCTTAAAGCAATGATAAGCAAAGACATGACTTGGAAACTAAAATCAAAGCAGGACCAGTCCAGATAACATCCTGTAGCCCATAAGGAGCCAGTATGCACTTAATTATTCTCCCTTTCTCTGTTGAGTTATTGCACAAACAAGGACAAACTCTCAGATTTGCATGATATAAGACTTATGTGCAGTAAAGGGGGAAGTTATAGAAAGGAGATCATGGAATACTAGGAAAATGATTTTGGATAAAGCAACTCTTTGAGGAATAGACATAGCTGAACAGAACCTAGCTCCCCATCCTTGACTCCTTTTCAGAACTGAAGAAGGCTCTCTATGAATTTCCCTGACTGGCAGTAGCTGACTCTCATCCAGCAGTGAGAGGGCTGGCCAGTATCCACTGATGCAATGGGGAAATGCAATGCATTCACTGACTGCTTGGCTGGGACTCTATTAGTGGATATTTCTGCTGTCTCCTGTGGGATCTAGTTTGCATTCTGCTGTAAAGGCATCATCAAAGCTCTGCCTGACCATCTGTTTGTTACCAGCGTTTCTCTCAACCTTCCAGGACTGTTTACAATAATTAATCCCACTAAGACACCTACTTTCACATAGAGGCAACTTCCTGGAGAGCCCTACTCATAGCAATGCGTACAAAAATTACAATGCTGTTATCGAACACTTGCCTATCATATGCAAATATTAAAATGCTAGAGCACTTCAAATAAATACTGCAACTTTTATGCAAAGAATAAAATGATGGGAATCATTCTTTTATAAAATGATATTAAAATTTAATGATCATTTGTAAAATGATACTTTGTGTGTTTCAAAAAAGTATAATGTAGCAAATAGCTTCATCATTCTTTTTATGGTTTTGTGTTTCTAGTCATTAAAGAGGACTTATGTCAATATTTATAGTGTTACTTTATATTTTATAAGACTTTTACTTCTAAAACTGAAAATTCTTATGTGAGAAATATTTTGTCCATTGTACATTAAATTTTCTGGGTTTTTTTCTTTTTGTTTGTTTGTTTATGTCAGTCGTAGGGCTTGAACTTAAGGCCTGGGGCCTATCCCTGTGCTTTTCCTCTCAAGGCTAGCACTCTGAGCCACTTTGATCCACAGCACCATTTCTGGTTTTCTGGTGGCTGTTTGAAGATAAGAGACTCATGGATTTTCCTGCTTAGGCTGGCATCAAATCACAATTCTCAGATCTCAGCCTCCAGAGTAGGTAGGACTACAGCCCTGAGCCACCAGTGTGCAGCTTTGATGTCTCATCTTTATTTTTGGTCTTCAAATCACTGGTACATTTTCCAAAAAAAAGGAAACTAGAATCTAACCTCCTCTAATTTTTGCATAATGTATACTCACTTTCTACCTAAGAATTTTCATAAAATACACACTTTTCTTGCAGTGGCTTAAGCAGGCTTCAATGTTTGCACCCTAAGAAATCAAATTCAAAACAACTCAAGAGGGGCTGGCAATGTGGCTCAGTAGCAGAGTGCTTGCCTAGGATGCATGAAGCCCTGGGTTTGATTCTTCAGTACCACATAAACATAAAAAGCCAGAAGTGGCACTGTGGCTCAAGTGGTAGAGTGCTATTCTTGAGCAAAAGAAGCTCAGGGACAGTGCCTAGGTCCTGAGTTCAAGCTCCAGGACAGGTAAAAAAAAACATACAAAAAAAAAAAAACAAGACTTGCATCAGGATGAAAAGTCAATAGTAGGTATAATGAATCTGACCAATTAAAACTGAAGGCTTTGGTATTTCAAACCCAATGTTCCATCATAAAGAACTCTATAACATTCCTTATCATTTTCTAATTTCTGTAATAGTGAACAAATTTGATTTGTGAAGAATTTCTGGAATGTGGGATGTTTTTTGAAAAAAATGCCAGGATGTCTTCCTATAGATGACTTCTGCTTCCTGCACTTAGGACAAACTTTACAACAGGGAATGGGGACATTAAGTCAGTATTGTTTTTGTTGAGCCACTAGTTCTCCAATCACACACCTCAAGCAACTGTAAAAATGTCATATCTATTTTTGTTGAGAGCTAAATTAAACAATATCCAGTGGTCAAAATGAGAACATGCTTCATATACAACTTTGAAGAAGAAAAAGAAGATCAAATGCCAAAATGCTTTGCATCTCCAGTTAGGAAAGCGATCCAGAACAGAGAGATTCAACATGCAAGCAGGCTTTTATTTGTCCATGCAGAGGGCTGCCTGAAAAATCCAACTATAAAGTCGGGATTCATTTTTCTAGGTCCTCATTTGAGACGTAAAGTGGAAGAGTAAATGTTTATTGCTAAATTAATGCAATATATCCATTACTATTGAGGGAATTCAAGACTCAGTGTCTCTAAAAAAAAGACAGAGCAATTGTTATTCTATGTTAGAATCTCCAAACTCTGTAGTTCAAGCCTGTGTACTTACTGAAGAGTAAGTACACAGGTACCTTAACTTTCCACCCTTAGAAGGAGGCACCAAATATCCCACAATACACTAGAGTGAAAATGTCAGTGAAACTGCTTCTGGAACAACTCTTAAAATTAAATTAAAATAAATAAGAAGTCAAGCTGAGATAAAAGATACCTAAATCACAGAGTTCATACATTTCTATTTTGACATTAAACATTGTTAAAGTGCTGGTGGGTCTCTCTCATAAGAAGAAAACCACACTCTAGGACTATCAGGCCCAAATGCAATAAATAATGTATAGATGGTTCCTGTGACCAGATAGCATTGGCTTATGCCTGCTGTCCTGCCATCATTACTGATTATCATCCCTCTCAGTCTCAAAAATGTCTTGGTTTTAGACAATAAATTTACAGTCAAACTAAAAGAGACCCTCAGTAATGTCTGCATATAACAATAACCTGAACAATTTTACAAGCCTCGGGACTAGTTAAATAGGAATCCCTGAAGGTGGAGTCCAGGCATCAGTATTTTTGGACCTTTCAGGTGGTCACAATGTGGAGCTATAGGATTGAGAACAAGGGCTATGGAGGAGGTATGAAACCAATTTCGTTAGTAAGGCCAAACATATAGACAGTCATTTTAGGCAGTGATTGTCTATGCCCACTCACCATTGCCTATCAATTATAAATGAAGATAAAAATAATTCTTCAACATCAGTGTTCATTTTCAGTTAAAAGACTATTTGCCATAAAATTTGGGGACTGAAAAGATAAAGAGGGCTGATTAGCAATATTTCCTGTGCCTTTCACTTACCTCCAAAGTAATAAGAATCACTGGGGCCCATCCATCCAGAAAGGGTGTGAGCAGCAGAGGCTGCATTGCTGTCCACCTTCATGTTCACATGATTCCCTTTAGAGGATAAGGACACTGAATGCCACTGACCATCATTTAATCCATCACCTGGTAATAACCAAAATCAATTATTCAGAATTCCTATGACCTAAGCGTGTCCCCTAACGGCTGGTGATGCAGATAAGTGACAAACAGTGAATGCACATAAGTAGCAAACCTGCCTGCGAAGTCACATAACACACTTAAGGTCTAGCAGGTCAACTGGATAAGGACATAATGTGGGGGCACAGAGAGAGACTTAGGGAACATTGGGACGTGGAGGTAGGTGTCCTAATGAGGCAATTAAGTAAGTTGGCATACAGTATCTTTTATCCAAGAAGTTGTTCTCCATGTGAGTCAGGAGAGGGTTTAAGTTAGATGTGTAGATTTAGGGAGTCACTGTCTTTCATCCACAGCTCTGGACTGGCCTGTGTGGTCCTTATATGTGTTCAAATAAAAATTTTAGGACAGGTGCTAGTGGCTGTGCTCCTAGAGACTCAGCAAACTGAGATCTGAGGATCAAAGCCATCCCAGGCAGGGAAATGAGGCTGAAGGCCTATGAAGCTCTGATTATCTCCAATTAGTCACCAAAAGCTGGAAGTGGAAATATGGCTCAAAGTGTTAGAGAACTATCTTTGAACACAAAAACTCAAGGACAGTGCACAGGCCCTCAGTTCAAACCCTATGACTGGCACAAACACAAAAGAAAGTTATGTTCTGTTCAGAATATTATAGCCTATAAGACCAATGCTAAAGTTCTTTCTTTCCCTTTCTTTCTTCCTTCCTTTCTTTCTTCCTTTCTTCCTTCCTTTCTTTCTTTCTTTTTTCCCATTTTTCACTAAGTCAGAGAAGTAGTAAGGGATGGGGTAGAAGAGAAAACAGAAATAATGAGAAAACAGGAGTAGATAGTCCAAATGCTCTTCATCAAAATACAATGTTGTTTTCTTCCAATCCTATAGCCCATACAGAATGAATTCTTCACAACTCACTCTGAACATCCTGTGATAAAATATTTCTCATTACATGACAGCAAATATCTCAGTCTCTTTTTTTAGTTAATATTTTGAGCTGTAAGAAATAGATGCTTTTTCCCAGAATTCAAAGCATAATGATGTTTCCTTACGTTCATGTATTATCATTTATAAGAATATTTTTCTCAGTTGTGGGACTTGAACTCAGAGCCTAGCTACTGTCCCTGAGCCTCTCTGTGCTCAAGGCTAGTACTCTACCACCTTAGCCACAGCACCACTTCCAATTTTGAGTAGTTAATTGGAGATAAGAGTTTCACAGGGATTTCTGTCTTGGCTGGCTTCAAACTTCCATCCTCAGATCTCAGCCTCTTCAGTAGCTAGGATTATAGACAGGAGCCACTGGCACTGGCCCTAAAAGAAAATGATTTAGAAAAAAAATATGCTCAGGTATAGCATCAAAAACTAAGCATTTGCAAAAATACCAGCTTAGGAATTCATAAAATATAAAAATCCATAAAATGTAAAACTAAAGTATCACATTAAAATAAACATTTTTTGAAAGAGCCTGTTGTGTGGTCAATATACATCTCCAAGCTTTGTGGAAACATGCAGAAACTAGCATAAATATTAAATATTTGCAAATGTAGTGGGATTTTTATATCTTTTTACACATTTTCTGCCATTTCCACATTTGCTATTGTACTTTCAACTATTGCTACCTTATAATTTTTAATACTGTTAGTAGTTTCTGCTAAAGCATTCTCATGTTGAATCTAAGAAACAAATCTATTTAACGTGATGGACTAGAGAGTAGAGAATGGTCAAAAGAATTGAGCATTATATCTCATGCAAACTCATGCCTTACAGGAAACAAAATTCCAATCAAGTATCATAAAGAAGATAAATCAGTATCCCATACACTAACCAAGGCTTTTTTTTAAATTAAGTTTATTGACAAAGGAAGATTCAGGGGTTGGGAAGGTGGCTCAGTGGTAGAGCGCTTGCCTTGCATGCCTGAGGCCCTGGGTTCGATTCCTCAGTACCACATAAACAAAAAGCCAGAAGTGGCACTGTGGCTCAAGTGGTAGAGCGCTAGCCCTGAGCTGAAGAGCTGAGGGACAGCGCCCAGGCCCAGAGTTCAGGCCCCACAACTGGACCCCCCCAAAAACAAAAGTTTCCTCTCCATAGGGCTGGGAAGGTGGCTCAGTGGTAGAGCGCTTGCCTTGCATGCCTGAGGCCCTGGGTTCGATTCCGCAGCACCACATAAGCAAAAAGAAAAAAGCCGGAAGTGGCGCTATGGCTCAAGTGGTAGAGCGCTAGCCTTGAGCTGAAGAGCTGAGGGACAGTGCCCAGGCCCAGAGTTCAGGCCCCACAACCGGACCAGAAAAAAAAAAAAAAGGAAGATTCATTTGAGTCTCTGGTTCTGTTTCAGTGGATCCAAGTCTATTCTTCTTCTGTTGTTCTATTCATTCAGGACCTAGGCTATAGGCACTGCCTATATATATATCTCTTCTTCATGCCTCAGGATCTCACTATGGCTTTTGGAGATTCTACTTAGATATTTCACCCCTGCTTATATTCCACTGGCCAAAATGTGTCACTTGGCCAAGTCTGACACCAATGCCCAAGGCTTGAGGGAGGGGATCTTCCCATCAGGTGCCAATGCTTCATATCTCTCTAAAAAGAGAAGTGAGTAATTTATTTTTAGAAAACACCTTTGTTGCCAGGCGCTGGTGGCTCACACCTGTAATCCTAGCTACTCAGGAGGCTTAGATCTGAGGATCACAGTTCAAAGCCAGCCCGGAGAGGAAAGTCCGTGAGACTCTTATCTCCAATAAACCACTAAAAAACCAGAAGTGGTGCTGTGGCTCAAGTGGTAGAGCTCTCGCCTTGAGCTGAAGAGCACACGGACAGTGCCCAAGCCCAGAGTTCAAGCCCCACGACTGACAAAAAAGAAAAAAGAAAAAGAAAACATCTTTGTTCAACAGAGAAAAAAAGTCTTATTCACTTAAGGACAACAAAAGTGAATGCCTGAATTTTTATGACATATCTAAACATGCTTGTGAGCTGCCTAATTCTAATCTTACCATCTTAAATAGTATCTCAATATGGTTAACTAGTGTATCTTACAAGCCATAAAGCTATTGATAGTGGTATTTTGTCATGTTAAATAGCTTAAACAGATAACTCTAATTGCTGACAGGAATAAATATTTGACTACCAGCTGAGCTCATTTGCTGAAATCCGCAGGAAAAACTCAGCATAGGCACACACCTGTGGCTTACACTTGTAATTCTAGCTACTCAGGAGGTTAAGATCTAAGGATCACCATTCAAAGCCAGCTGGGAAGGAAAGTCCTTGAGATTCTTACTTCCAATTAACTACCAAAAAGCGAGAAGTAGGGCTATAGCTCAACACAAATGTATTGGGAAAGGAGTCCCAAGCCTTGAGTTCAAGCCCCAGGACAGGTACAAAAAAAATTGTCCCTATATTACATATTATAATTAGTCATATATGATTATAATTATATAACTAAAATGTAATTATAGTATAGTTATATAATTAACATATGATTAATATGTGCTTAATTATATGCAATTGTATTTCATATATGTATTTATATTATATATCAATAACCATAGTAAAAAAATATCCTGAGCAAAGGTAACCTACAAATCATTATAGTTCAACTTAAATATGTTCAAAGCACATATATTAGCCTAAACTTTTGTAAACTCACACAAAACACATTTAATAAAAACAATTGATTATCTTCTATAATTTACTGAATAATTGTATCCCAAGACAGCACTTGCCACACAGCAGGCTGTTGAGAGGTAGTTTCTCCAGTGGTCATGCAGTTGACTGGGAGCTATTACTTGCTGCTGTGCTTAGCATGAAGAAAGTATTGTGGACCATGAAACACTGGCACAGGGTAAGATTGAAATTCAAAGTGAGATTCCCACTGAATGTGTATAAATTTTGGACCACTGTAAAGTTGAAAGGAATCCTAAGTCAAACCATTCTAAGTCCCAGACTAACTGTAGTATGAAAACTAGTGAAGATATGCAGTTGAAAGACAGTTAAAAAAGTTTATGGGGGAAAAAGAGAAAAGGAAAAAAGACTATGCTCAAGAGCTCAAGAGTCCCTACAGTCAGGCCTGTATCTTCTAGTGTTTCACATTGATTAAACATGAGCCCACACACATTAAGAGTCTCATTTTGAACTCTTACACTCATGCTTACATATAGCTAAGCTTCTGCACTTGAGTCACCTACCTACATAGAAGGTAAAAGGAATTGAGTCACTTTGGGTGGGACTGTAAATACCTTACTGATGATGAATATCTTTTTGATTCAATGTTTTGGTTATCATAATGGTTACTAATCTTAGGTCCGTGGATGAGGATGATATGGCCATGCACAGTTCATGTGTTTTCTCACCTGCGATGATGGTTTTCACTGGATGTCCACGTGAGGAGAGGCTCAGCTTGAGTTTCCCATCACCAAGAAAGAGGACGAGATTCCCTGACCTATGAGATAGCTGACTTGTCAGCAACAGCCCTGCTCTGTTCCATGTCCGAAATTGGAAAGCTATGGCCACGATGTCCTCTCCGTTGGTGTGGGGCAGAGCCAGGTAACTTCTGGAGCTCAGAAAAGTCATAGGGACAGTTTGAGGTTGTGAACAGGAGAATGACACATTTCCCTAAGAACACAGTGAAAGAGGATGTTAGGAAGGGGGATGACTAATATTTCACTGTGAAAACTCTTCTCCAAGGCTGAAAACTGATCACTTTCTACCACAAGATTATTTCACAAGGTGAAAGACATTTCTCCTGATAAGCCCTTTAAACCAAAGCATTGTTAGATAATTACTCAAATCTGTTTCTGAATCTTAGATGTTTCCATATCCTTTATTTTTCTGCATTAGAAAAGGAATTTCCAGTCAATCATTTCACAGACCCAGTGCTGGTTTGGATATGATAGACCAACAGGGTTCTTCTCTTGAGGTTCTAACCATCCTTAAGCACAAGAAACAAATCAGAATCACCTATCAGGAACTGCTCCTTATCTGCACTGATGCCATGACTTTGTCATTCAAAAAACAGGTCTGTCTTCTTAGATAGGAGTGAGATTTGCTGTATCTCAAGACCAAGCTGGTGGCATGGCTGAAAGGGGATCATTCAGGCTAGGATCTGATCTGCTTTACCAGAAAGCTTTTATTCTCATACTATTGTGGTTTGGATTGTCTTTCTTGTTCCAGAAGCAAATTTATTTTCATGCAAACATAATTTCATGCATTGTTTCATGCATATTTTAAAAGGAAACAATTAATGGATTTCCAATAAAATCTTCTATAAGAATGTTTCTCCAGAATTGGGTAAATTTTTACATTTTTCAGATGAGAGTGAATGCCTCAGATTTCCCCTTCTTCTCCAAAATAATAATAGTAATACTAATGATGATGATTTTCCCAGTAGTCAGGTCAGTATGAAGTATTGATGAGTTATACCCCTTTACTCCACAGATGTGGCAAAGTCATTAGGCAATACCACACATGGTTGAATGGGACTTCATGAGTGGGTACGTCACACATTGCTGGTGAAATTACATTTGTATAGCATTTTGGAAAACAACCATTTTTGTGCCTACACCGGGACTTGAACTCCAGCCTAGACTCTAACACTTGAGCCACAGCTCCACTTCTTGCTTTTTGGTGGTTAGTTGAAGATAAGTCTCACAGACTCTCCTATACAGGTTAGCTTCAAACTGTGATCCTCAGATCTCAGCTTCCTAAATAGCTAGGATTATAGATGTGAGCCAGCATAAAACTATATGACATTTTTTGAAAAGTAATAATGCTTATAGAACTATGTGCCCTGTCAAATTATATCCCAAGTCTCTAAAAATACATGTGCTACACATTTCTTACAGTTTTTTTTTTTTAAAAAAGGAGAGATAAAGCAAACACCTGAGAAGGAGGAAGATGTCAGAGAAGTAACTGGGGGTTAAACAAGCTCTCCCATAGAAAGCAGTTTAAGTGGTCCAGTGAAAAGTCCTAGGCTAGAAAGTCACACCAAGTGTGCCATCATAGTACAGAGAGTTTGGCCAGAGAGGAAAAATCCAGGCAGCTTGGTTAAGGAGACAGATTTGAGCACTTGCTGGTGTCTGCAGCAGGTGGCTGCTGTTGCGGCCCCCATATCAGCAGAAAAGAGCCCAGGACAAAGGCACCAGAGGAAGTATGTGAGCGGATTCTACTCATCGCCAGTAAGGACTTACAAGGAGTGGGAATATTCATTATGATGACAGTTTCAGACCATGTATGGCCCAGAAATGAAGGGATAAGTGTGAGTAACCCAAGACATCCTCACTCCTTTTCACAGAGCAGAGAAGAGCTCCATCTTTGATACAAAGATCTGGCCAGAGCAGCTAGCACACAGCAACTCAGGCTTTGGAAGAAAATACGAGCCATTCAAGAGGTCTAGGAACCTGACCTGCCGGGCTCAGCTCCACCCAGGGAAAAGTGGCCCTACCCAGGCAGAGGTGGCTCAGCCCATGCATGAGTGGCTTTCTTCACTGGATAAACAGAGCCAGATGCTGCCACTCCCCATGCATCCCTGGCAGCAGACCCAGCCTAGGAAGGGTAAAAGGAAAACAATTAAAACTCAGCAAACATAAATCCTGAGAATGGCTCCAGGATGGGTTCTGTGAATATTTCAGGAGCTAGCCCCTCAGGGTAAAGCTACTGATTCCTGACAATCCGCAATCCTACCTAAAACCTAGCCCATCACAGCAACTACAAGCTAAAGGAAACAGTCATCTCCCTCTTTTGTGATGCTCAAAGTAGATCTCCCTCCCACTGAACCAGCCTGGAAGGTGGGTCATAAAGTTCTGGGTAAGGCAGAGCTCCTTTCTGCCAGCTCAAACAAACTGACTTAAGAAAGCAATCAAGCCACAGGAAAACCAAAAACCACAAGCAAATCAGAGACTCCATCAAGAGACTGGTTATGGACACAGGGGAGAAACAAGATCCACCCCACAAAAGAAAATCGAAGAACATTTTTTATTTCTTTAAATGTATTCTTTCAACTCCAAATGGATCAAAGACCTCAAAGTCAAAGCAAACAACCTGAAAACATTACAGGAAGGAATAGGAGAAACTCTAGGGCTCCTTAGCACAGGCCAAAAAATTCTTAATAGAGACCCAGAAACACAACACATCAAAAAAGGTTGGAAAAAAGGCATTGCATGAAACTGCAGAGTTTCTGCATGGTAAAGGACATAGCCAGCAAGATCAACAGAAAGCCAATAGATTGGAAGAAGAGCTTCACTGGCCATACAAAGGACAAGGGTCTCATATGTATTATATATTTAGAACTCAAAAAACTAAATCCCCCAACAACAAATCATCAAAGATATAACTACCCAGCAACAAGTGGGCTAAAGACTTAACGAGAACTTCTCTAAGGGGAAATAAGAATGGCCAATAGACACTTGAAGAAATGCTCAAC